>NC_088333.1:25272500-25872500 GCF_036884655.1 Musa acuminata AAA Group | reverse complement strand
TTAAAAATCTGCAAGCTGTAGATGAAGTGGATAAATATAGGAATAAAGCCATAAAAGGTAAGGATATTGTGCGGGAGGAAAATACAAAACCGAAGGATAAGAAAAAGGATGGTACAATCTATCCAAAGTCGTAGGATGAATACCTTACTACTTTTTCATTTGTTTATTACTAATGAAGATAACATGCTGGAATGTTCGCGGACTTAATAAGTCGGAGAAATGTCGGGAGCTCAACAGAATAATCAAGTCTGCCGCATGTGATATTGTTATTCTAGTGGAAACGAAAATTAAACAATCGCGCGTTCAAGCTCAAAAGAATTTAATATGGCCGGACGCAGAACTGTTTACCAATGACTCAAATGAAACTTTTGGTAGAATATGGGTCTTATGGAATCCTAACTCTATTAATGCTTGGTTTATTTCTGCTACTGATCAATTCATTCATCTTAAGGTAGAGGATAAAAAGAATGGCTGTCAATTCAATTTCACTGGTATATATGCTTCAAACAGTATGCAAGAAAGAAATACTCTTTGGTCTGACCTGACTAATATTGTAAATGGCTGTCTCAATGTACCTTGGATTGTTCTTGGAGACTTTAATACTGTTCGGTTCACAAATGAAAAAGTGGGGGATAGACAAATTTCAGAAAGTCAGCTTCAAAGTTTTAATGATTACATTGACACTGCAGCATTGTTTGATATGAAATCTGTGGGTAATTGGCTCTCCTGGAGTAATCAAGGTGCTGCTAACAGAAAAATAATGGCTCGACTTGATAGGTGTTTGATTAACCATGAATGGTTAACAGTTTACCCAGATTCACTTCTTGAGTATGGTGCTCCTTTGTTTTCTGACCATTCTTTAATGTATATACACGCAGAAAAAGCGACACCAAGAGGCAAGAAACCGTTTAGATTCTTTAACATGTGGAGTACTCATCCTCAATTTCTTGATGTTATCAGATCTGCTTGGAATGTTAATGTGCATGGATCTCCCCCTTACATCTTATGTCAAAAGCTCAAAGCCTGTAAAGCAGCACTAAAGGAGTGGAATACAAATACCTTTGGCAATATTACCACCAGAGTTCAATTTTGCAGAAAGGAACTAATGTCATTGCAACATGAGCTGCAACTTCAGCCAAATGATGAAAATATTATCTACAAAGAGACGGAAGCCAGAAATAACTTCATGCAAGCCTTAAAACAGGAGGAAAGTTTTGCAAAGCAGAAGTCTCGACAGCATTGGCTTACACTAGGGGATTCCAATACTAAATTTTTCTATGCTTCAATTGCTACTCGAAGGGCTGTTAACCGTATCAGCAAATGCAGAGACAAAGATAATAATCTTATTGAGAATTTAGATGAGGTTAAAGCACACACAGAACAATTTTTTTATTCCTTACTCAATCATGCTGGGAAACCTAATAACATTCATGTGGAGCCGACTAGAAAACTTGATTCGGAAGCTATTTCAATCCTCAATGCCCCAATTACAGATGACGAAATTGTATGTGTTGTCTTTAAGTCACCAAAGCACAAAAGCCCAGGTCCAGATGGATTTCCAACTGAATTTTACCAAACTGCTTGGTCTATTATTGGAAATGATGTGATCAAAGCTTGCCAACATTTTTTCTCTTCAGGTCATATTCTTAGAGAGATGAATTGCACTTTTATTTCTTTAATTCCGAAGAATGCAGGGGCTGATTCAATAGAGAACTATCGACCCATATCATTATGTAACTTTATATATAAGATCATCTCCAAAGTATTGGCAAATAGAATGCAAAAGGTATTACACAAGATCATTAGCCCAAATCAAGCTGCTTTCATCAAAGGGAGAAGTATACATCATAACATTTTGCTTGCTAATGACTTGGTCAAAGATTTGCATTCAAAAGCAAGAGGGACAAAAATCTGCATTAAAGCTGATCTAAGGAAAGCCTTTGATTCAGTTAATAGGAAATTTATCTATAAGATGCTCCTTGATATGAACTTCCCACAGCAATGGATTAATTGGATTCAATCTTGCCTAGAAACTCCAAAGTTTTCGATACTCTTTAATGGCTCACCTATTGGTTTTTTTGGGAGCACGAATGGCATCCGACAAGGTGATCCACTCTCTCCGTATCTCTTTACTATTGCGATGGAAGGACTTAGCTGTATGTTGGAACACACAGTCTTAAATGGCAGCATTAAGGTACCCAGTGCTGGTTCTGTTCATATATCACATATAACATTTGCAGATGACTTACTTATCTTTCTCCAAAATGAACCAACTTCAGTAAAGAACCTGGCTACCATTATTAATGACTTTGGTATGGTTTCTGGACATCAGTTAAATCATGCGAAAAGTAAAGTATATATGAGCCCTTACGTTGAGGATAAGGTCTTTATTTCACAAACTTTGGGGGTTAGTGAAGGAAGCTTGCCAGTTCCTTATTTGGGTCTCCCGCTCATATCCACAGGCATTCACAAAACCCACTGTCAACCTATCTTGCAAAAAATAAAGAATAGAATTTCTTCTTGGAAAAATAGGTTTCTATCAAAAGCAGGACGACTCGAACTCATCCGTTCGGTATTGCACTCCTACTCTATATATTGGTGTAATGCATTTCTTCTACCTGCTGGACTTCTCCAAGATATTGAACGGTTATTAATGAACTTCTTCTGGAATGGCACAAATGATAAGGCAATGCATATGGTAAATTGGGATAGCATTTGCAAACCGAAAGATGAAGGGGGGCTAAATTTGAGAAATACTAGAGATTGGAATCAAGCATGTTTGGTACAGCAATTGTGGGATCTTTTGCAAAACAAATGTTCCTTATGGTCACATTGGGTTTCTGCTAGGTATCTCTCAAAGGAATCAATATGGGAAATTTCAACAAGAACATACCACTCTGCAGCTTGGAAAGGAATTTTAAAGGCAAGGAATTGGCTAATCAAACACATTTCGTATGCAATCTCTTCTGGAACTAGTACTAATATGTGGTACGATCCTTGGGTGAATGGGAAGAGTATATTTCAATTATATGGCGACAGAATACGAAAAGATCTTGGGGCTCCCAAAGATTGGAAGGTTTCCGAGTTCATCGCTAACGGTACTTGGTGTCTCCCTAATCCTATTTCTCCTGAAATGTTATCACTTTGGCCGACTATCATAGCTATTCGAATCAGGAACAACTCTTCAGATATACTTATTTGGCCTCATGACAATGGTAAATTTAGTGCCACACCCCCATGGAATCAAATTAGGCAAAGAAATAACAAGTGGGTCCCAAGCAGTTGGACATGGGATCGACCGGGATCACAAAGACACTCCTTATGTACATGGCAGGCCCTTCTCAATAAACTACCTACAATAGACAATATGAAAAGAAGAGGTATCTATCATGTTAACCGATGCTCCCTTTGTTTGCAACAAGAAGAAACTGTTGACCACCTCTATTTTGCTTGTGATTATACAAAATGGATATGGAAGGAGATTCTCCAGCGATTTGAACTCAATAGACTGCCGCAACCAAACTTGCACCAAGAACTAGGCGACCTTATGCAATGTTTCTCAAGAAAAGGGCCTCTTACACAACTGGCAAAGGTTATTTTCAGATTTGCTATTTGGTGGATGTGGAAGGAGAGATGTAATAGAATCTTTGAATGTCAACACACAAACAATGCTCAGCTCTTGAAAGAGATTATTAGAGACTCAAGATTCTGTATGGAGCATGAACTCAAAACCGAGCACTTCACCCGAAGAGAAAAAGATATTTTTATCAAATTTAATTTTGCTATTAGCTAAGGATCTTGGGAATGATGCCAAATAATGTACCCACAGGTAGTTATAGTCTACAGCATGTGTAGTCATAACTATCGCATTAGCACTCTATGAGTTACTTGGCTTTGTCTATGACTTGTATAGATAAAGCTATTTGTAGAAACTTTACACATAATGAATTTTACTTTTACTTACCAAAAAAAAATGGGAAATAAGATGTTTTGAGACCTACCACATAGCCAACAATCGCCATTGACCATGTCTCAATAAGCTCTACTGAATCAGCAGTCTCGTATACAGCAATCTTCTTATCAGCCTGAACTTCTGGCGTAATGAATTCCAAGCTTAGATCTGGACTTCCAACCGGAGCCTTGAATAGGCTAGTCCAAGGCCGAGGGTCATTGGAAATTAGAGCAGGCTGCCGCGATCTAGAGCGCGACCTGCTTCGATGCTGCTTCATCGAAGGAGTTTCTCTCTGGAGAGGATATGGTGGAGTAGCAACTTGAGGGATAACGGTAGGGAGTCTTGCCATCGTTTCAACCCTCCCGCCACCGTCGCCAGCCCTAGGGGTCGTCGATGCCATGTTTGATCCCTCTTCTGGTCACCGCTACAGAATCGTCACCATAGGGAAAAGTCACCGCTGTAGAATTTCAGATCGTCGCTACAGTACCGTCGCCCTAGATCTGGTCGCCGCTGCAGTGTCGTCGCCGCTACAGTACCGTCGAATCAGATCTGGTCGCGCTGCAGTGTCGTCGGCGCTACAGTACGTCGACCTAGATCTGGATCTGGTCGCCGCTGCAGTGTCGCCGCCGCTACAGTACCGTCGCCCTAGATCTGGTCGCCGCTGCAGTATCGTCGCCGCTACAGTACCGTCGACCTAGATCTGGTCGCCGCTGCAGTGTCGTCGCCGCTACAGTAACGTCGACCCAGATCTGGTCGTCGGCGCTACAGTACGTCGACCTAGATCTAGATCTGGTCGTGTCGCCCTAGATCTGGTCGCCGCTGCAGTGTCGCCGCCGCTACAGTACGTCGACCCAGATCTGTTCGCCGCTACAGTGTCGCCGCCGCTACAGTACCGTCGCCGCTACTTATTCTTTTCATTTACTTTAAAAGAATCAGTATGTTTATAACCATCGTACAACACTCTTCTATCATAATGCCAAGGTCTTCCCAATAGTAAATGACAAGCATCCATAGGGGCAACATCACACCACACTTTATCTTTATAATACTTGCCAATGGAAAATGAAACTAAACATCTTTTAGTTACCTTGATGTCATTTCCTTTTTGCAACCAACATAATTGGTATGGATGTGGATGAGAGATCGTATCCAACTTCAGCTTCTGCACCATCTCCAAAGAAATCACGTTCTCAAAACTGCCACTGTCGATGATTACCAAGCACACCTTGCCAAGAGAAGTGCATTTAGTGTGAAACACATTTTTTCTCACCCAACTTTCATCGTCAGCCACATATGACACTTGTAAACTACGTTGCAATACAATAGACAAACCATGATCAGCATAAGTAATCTCTTCCTCATCATCATCATATTTTGGTTCGTCATCAGCTTCATCTTCGCCTCCATCACTATGATCTTCAACCAAAGTTACAATCCTCCTATTTGGACAATCCGAAGCAATATGCCCAAAACCATGACATTTGAAGCATTTTCGGCCACTTGGGGTAGAAGAATTAGGTATTTTTTTGTTGCCAGCAGACTCTTCACCCTTTTCTTGCACCTTCGATATCACCTTGCTTTGGACAGTAGGCTTGGAACTTCCTCCTTTTGTGTAGCCTTCTTTTGAGCCATACCGAAAACTCTTTTCAAACTTCTGTTGCTTTTCAACTTTTAATGCCAGCTTGCTCACATCATTTAAAGACCAATATGGCTGTAGTTGAACAACTTTAGAAATCTCATACTTCAGACCTCCTAAGTATCTTGCAATTGTTTGCTCTTCCGGTTCCACAAGCTCTCCTTTTAACATCAAATTATCAAATTCTGCAGTGTACTCCTCTACACTAAGATCTTTTTGCTTGAAATCATGTATTTTGAGAAAGATCTCTTGTCTATAATTATCAGGTAAATATTTTCTCTTTAGCTCCCTTTTCATTTTCTCCCATGTAACGATCTTACTCTTCCCCTCACATTCTCTTTGTTTCTTCATATTTTCCCACCAAAAAGATGCATTCCGCCTGAGTTTGAGTGCCACAAGTTTGACCTTCCTTTGTTCTGGTGGTTCATGAAAATCGAAGATTCTTTCTACTGTATTAAGCCAATCGATGAAGTCATCAACATTTATTTTCCCTTCAAATTCTGGAATATCAAATCTGGGATTATATTTATTCTGCCACTCGTCTTGGACTTCATTTCTTCTCCGACATCTTCTCGACTCCCTTCGAAGAGGTGTATCATCATCAGAAGTAAATTCTCGAGCTTCAATTTCATGTTGGTTATGTCTACTTTGAAGTTCGTCGATTATCTCATTTTTTTCTTGTAGGCTACGCAGCAATTTTCATAGCTGCAGCCTCAACAACTCAGCGTCATCTTCGTGATCGCTACCTTCACCAACTGTATCTTTTCCATTCCGTCTTGCCATGATCTCTAGCCTTTAGCTCTAATACCAAACTGATATCGGGGAGGGTAAAATTGTAGAATGGATGTTGAAAGAACACCGATAGAACAGTTGTTCAGATAGAAATGTCACAGAAGGTAATGAACGAACTCTTGAAGAAACTTCGGTAAAACGTAAAATAGTTCACCACCAAGTTTAAAAATCAAAAGGGATATAGAAGATCACCACCCTAATGATAATAAGCAAGGATACATAATTGAAAGCGAAAGACTCACCACTCAATGACACTTCCAAGAGATACAGAGTTCACAAGAGCACTCCAAGAGAGCTTCTGCCAATATCCTTTGTTTTCTAAAAGTCCTTTCTAAGTCCTAAACACCAAAATAAATACTAGTGCATGAAACAACCCTTCATGCATAGGGAATTTCGAAATTAAGTGTTTACAGCTACTAACCAACTATTTTAATGCACTCATTGGTAATGAAGAGATGTTCACAGCTGCCAACCAACTCCTTTAATGCATTCCTTTGTCTTGAAGAAAAGCACCTTGAAACAGCTTTAACTTTGTGCAGAGAATATGCTGATGAGCTGTCATATTTGAGTGTGCTGAGATAAAGATTATGAGGCATCATTATTGATTGAAAAAGATACTAGATCATAATCAAGGCTCATATAATCAGATTTTCATAAATTAGACACTCCCGTGTCACAATAGGAAGGATCAAAACACTTTCTGGAGAAAAGATTATGACACTTGCAATAAGAAAGATTAGAAAGCTTGCAATAGGAAGGATCGAAACACTCTCCCTGTTTTCGTTTTCTGTACCAATCTTTTTTCTTCCTCTACAACTACAGCTCGTGCAGAACATAGGGGCATATTCACTTGCTCTCCCTTACTCTCATTCCTTCATTTTTTTTTTCTTTCCCAAACGCAACTGCCGCAGCCACCGCTACCACAGTCGCAGCCCCTTCCACCGCACTGCCTTCTTCCTCCTCTTCTTTCGCGGACAGCTGCTGCAAACGCAATCGCCGCCGCCGCAGCCGCAGCCCCTTTTTTTTCCCTTTCCTTTTTTTCCCTTTCCCAAAAGCAGCTGCTTCAGCCACCACCGCTGCTGCAGCTACCGCAGCCACCGCCGCCGCCACAACTGTTCCCGCAGCTGCAGCCGCAGCCACCTTCCCCTCTTCCTCTTCTTCCCTCTCGTTCTTCTCTTCTAGCTGCAGCTGTAATATCCCTCACTTTTTAAATTTTATTAATAAGGATTTATATGTAAATTGGAGGACCTATATGTAAATATAGAAATTTTAAGGACTAAATTGTAAGTTGCAAAAAGAAAAAATAAAGAAAACCGAAAATTTTGGTTTTATCCCACCGCCTCCCAGAAACAGAGAGAGGAGCGATGGGGCGTGGGGAGAAGAAGAAGAGAAGTAGAGGGAGAAGAGAAGAAGAGGGAAAAGAAGAGGAGGAAGAAGAGGGAGAAGAGAAGAAAAGAAGAAGAAGAAGAAGAGAGGGAAGATGGAGAGGAGAGAGAGAGAGGTAGCAACTGCAGCTAGGGCTGTAGCACCTCTGTTTCCCGCAGGTGGAAACAGAGGAGAGGATGTGTGGGGCGTTGGGGAGGAGAAGGGAAGAAGAAGAAGAAGAAGAAGAAGAAGAGAGGAGGATAGTTGTGGCAAGGCTGTAGCGAGGAGGGGTATGGCGTTGGGGAGGAAAAGGGAAAAGGAGAAGAAGAGGGAAGAGGGAGAGGAGTGAGAGTTGGCAGCAGCTAGGGCTGCAGCACCTCTGTTTCCTGCAGGTGGAAACAAAGGAGAGGTGTGGGGCGTTCGAAGAGGAGAAGAAGAAGAAGAGGAAGAGAAGAGTAAGAGGAAGCAGGAGAAGAGGTTGTGATACCTCTGTTTCCTGTAGAGGAAATAGAGGAGAGGGTGTGTGTGACGCTAGGGAGGAGGAGGGAAGAAGAAGAAGAGAAGGGAAAGGAGGAGCTGCGGTTGCGGCGGTGGAAGCTGCAGCTGAAAGAGAAGGAGAGGAAGAGATGGTGAGGAAGAAGAGAAGAAGTAGAAGCGGGTGAAGAGGTGGCACCTCTGTTTCCTGCAGGAGAAAATAGAGGAAAGGAGGTGCTGTTCGTCGGGGAGAAGAAGGGGAGGAAGGAGAAGAAGAAGAAAGGAAGGAGAAGGAAGAGGAGAAGGGAAAGAAGTAGCTGCGGCTGCGGTTGTGGTAGCTGCAGCTATGGCAGGGAAAGAGGAAGAGAAAGGAAGAAGGGAAGGAGAGGAAGAAGAGAAGGGAAAGAAGGGGCTGCAGCTGCGACGATGGCAGCTGCAATTGGAAGAGAAGGAGAGGAAGATGAGTAGGGGAGGAAGAAGAGGCTGTGGCCAGCTGAGGCTGCGACTGCAGTAGTGCAGCTGGGAAAGAAGAGAAGGAAAGGAAGAATAAGAGAAAGGAAAAGAGAAGAAGGAGAGGAAGATGAGCAGGGTAGGAAGAAGAGGTTGTGGCCGTGGCTGAGGCTGCGACTGCAATAGTGCAGCTGGGAAAGAAGAGAAGGAAAGGAAGAAGAAGAGAAAGGAAAAGGGAAGAAGATAGGAAGAGGAGAAGGGGAGGCAGCTATGGTAGTGGCAGCTGCAGCTGGAAGAGAAGGAGAGGAAATAGAGCAGGGGAGGAAGAAGAGGTTGCGGCCGCAGCGGCAGCGACTGCATATGCAGCAGTCTACGAGAGAAGGGAGGAAGGAAGGTAGTGCAGTGGAAGGGGCTGCGATTATGGCAGCGGCAGCGGCGGCGGCTGTGGCAGCTACGTTTGGGAAAGAAAAAGAAGGAATGAGAGTAAGAGAGAGCAGGTGACTGTGCCTCGATGTTTGACACGTGGTGTAGTTGTGAAGAAAGAAAGAAAACGAGTGCACAAAATGAAATAGGGAGGGGATGGAGGAAAAGTAGAAAAAGGATTCGAGCGTACACCTTCTTCGAATCTTTAGATCAAAACCTTCAAAATGCAAGTTTCCCGATTGTTTCTCTTGTAATTGTTCTAATTTTTCTTATTGCAAGTGTTTCGATCCTTTCTATATTGCAAGCTTTCTAATCTTTTCTATTGTAAGTGTTCGGATCCTTTCTATTACAAGCTTTCAATTCTTTCCTATTGCAAGTGTCCTGATCTTTCCTTACTACAATTTTATCTCTACATTTGCTTTCAATATATGGAACTTTAAATTGTTTTGGCCTTGCATTTGATATATCTCCTGTTTGGACGTAACTATTCGAATCTGTGCAACTTTTGAGATTCTGACCTTTTGATACCGAGCTGCTTGTAAGTCTTTGTTGGAAACTCCGATTTGTTCAAAACTGATTTCATTGGAAACTAGACTCGTAGATCTTTCTTATGAATATGGATTGAAAGATTTGGAGTCCAAACACCTGCCTAGTTATCTGTTGAATCTGACCATATGAATTATGCCAAACAGAGATTTTGTTTTGCGACCCTTGTTTACCAAACTATTTGTAACTTTCTCTGTTGGACAGTTCAATTCATATGAAGCTGTTAGAACCCTTGCAGATTCTAAACTTGGGGTTGATCTCTTTAGGGGATCGGCCTCCTTGGAACTCTATAGGGGTTCCTCCCTCCAAGTTGCTGCTCAAAGGCTGCAGAAAAGATTCATCTATTGCTTATCAAAAGAGATGGAATACATGGCTATTTATAGGGCTTCTAAACCCTAACTCCTAATAGGACTCCTACTTAAGACTCTTACTTCTAACCAACTCCTAATAGGACTCCTACTCAAGACTCTTATTCCCTTACAACTCCTAATTCTTCTCTAAGAAAAACCTCCTACATGAATGCCCCTCTCAATTAGGACTCTCCTAGCTAGAGTCCTAACATAATGTCCCTCTCAATTAGGACTCTCCTAGATAGAGTCCTAACAGTTTTACATGAATGTCCCTCTCAATTAGGACTCTCCAAGTTAGAGTCCTAACAGTCCCGCCCTCTTCAAATCAGCCTTGTCCTCGAGGCTGATGATTCGTGAATTCTGGGAATTTGATCTTCAAGTCGTCATAGTTCTCCCAAGTGACATCTTCTATTGGTAGGTTCGTCCACTGTATTAGCACTTCATTAGTGGGTCGTCGTCGTCGAGTCACGATCCGTCGATCAATAATGGCACTTGGCTGGGTCTGGAGTTCTCTTTGGGTAGTCATATTTGGTGGGTGGCTTTGGGCTGTCTCCAAGCACCTATTTAAAACTTCCGTCTGGCTCTTGGTTTGTGGGTGATATGTTGTACTCCTTTCTAATTTAGTACCCTGCATATAGAATAACTTTGTCCAAAATCTGCTCTTGAAATTGCAAGTAGAATTTGTCACAAGCACAATGCGTCCCTTATAACATAATTCTTTTGAGTCCCGATTGTAATGAGCCACGGAGCTTGGTGCTTCCTCTAATTTTTTTTGTATCTTACTGGTCTCCGAATCTTCCTGCCATTCCATCTTAATATCCTCAAGAAAGTCGTTGGTTGGAAGTAAAACGACCGAAAATTCAGCTTGCTCAAGTAGCTGCGAAAGCGCATTTGCAACAATATTCTCTTTCCACATTTTGTAAGTTATTTCATAATCAAATCCAAGAAGTTTTGTTACCCATTTTTGCTGCTCAGGGGATGGTATCTTTTGCTCCAAAAAGTACTTGAGGCATTTATGGTCGGTTTTATTTTGAAATCGTCGACCAATCAAGTAGGGTCTCCACCTCGTTGCTGCGCGCACAATGGCGAGCATCTCCTTATCATATGTTGACTTATTTTGATGGGAGGGAGATAATGCCTTGCTAGTATATGCGAGTGGTCGACCATCTTGCATGAGAATGACTCCAATTCTGACTCCAGATGTGTCGGCCTCAATAATGAAGGGTCGGTTGAAATCTGGTAGTGTTAGCACCGGCGTCGTCGTCATGGCTGCCTTAAGTTTGTCGAAGGCAGTGGAGGCTCTGTCCAACCATTGGAAGACATCTTTTTCTAGTAAGGAAGTAAGTGGTGCACTGATCTTTCTATAGTTTTTCACGAACTTGCGGTAGTAGCCTGTTAAACCCAGAAAGCCATGTAGCAATTTTATGTTTCTCGAGGTCGGCCAGTTTTGCATTACTCCAATTTTGAAGGGGTCCACTGCCACACCTTCCTCTGATATGATATGCCCAAGATATTCCATCTTTTGTTGAAGAAAGCAAAAATTCATGGTTGTTGTGTGTTCAAAAGGTGGTTTTCCGTATGTCTTCTTCGCATGCTCGTATTTGATGATACCCGGATCAAAGGTCCAGCTTTGTAAAGATTTGTGCTCCCTTTCATCTAGCAATTCATCTACTATTGGAATAAAGTATTTGTCCTTGATTATTATGCCATTGAGAGCTCGGTAATCAACACATATTCGCCTTGTTCCGTCCTTCTTGCGTACAAGTAGCACCGGCGAAGAGTAGAGGTTGCAACTTGGCTGAATACCTCCTGTTTCGAGCATCTCTTTTATAATCCTTTCTATTTCATCCTTCTGGAGATGTTGATACTGATATGGCTGAGCATTTGCTGAAGATTTGCCTGGAAGAATCATTATACAATGATCATGCCAACAGGTAAGAGGTAGGTTGCGCGGTTCGTCAAATATATTTGAAAATTCAGTAAGCAAAGGAAGTAGATTTGGATCTTCAAATTCTGTTGGCTCTCCCTTAGTTTGCTGCTCAAGTTGTACCAAAAAACCGCTGTATACTTTATGCAAAACATTCTCCATTTGTTGTGTGCAAATCGTTGTTATGTCGCCCCCACGTTTCCCATGCAATGTCACCTGTTTCTCCTTACTGTAAAATTTCATAATTAGTTTCATAAAATTCCAGGAAATATCACCTAATGTCGTCAACCATTTAATTCTGAGCATGGCCTCATGATTATTAAGAGGGAGAAGAAAGAAATCTGCAATTATCTCTTGGTCCTGTAGCAATAGTTTCTCCTGCGGGTGCCTATGATCACAATTTAAAATCCGTCCATCTGTGACCTTAATATCAAACCTGCAGCGATTCTTGATAGGTAATGATATTAGAACAGCAAGCTTACTATTTATGAAGTTAGTAGTACTTCCCGTGTCGATGAGAACAGTGATTGGTTGTTGTTTGAGAAGGCCTTCAACTTTCATCGTTTGCGGGTTTGAGTAACCAGCTAGTGTATGTACCGTAACTTCAGTCGGTTGTGGCTCTTCTTCTGCATCTTTTTCTTCAAGGCTCTCTTCTGAATGTTCAATGACCTCTTCTTCTATCGTTTCAATCATAAGAAGTCTCCCTTTACTACAGCGATGCTCACGGCTCCACTACTCGTCACAATGCCAACATAACCCCTTCGTATATCGCTCCCGAAGCTCTTCTCTTATTAACCTCTTTGGTGTAGGGACTTGGTCGACAGTAGGGGGGGTTGAGGGCTTCAATATTACTGGTTGAGGAACGACCCTAGTCCTCCGAGCTTCATGGTTCAATTGCTCCTCTTGATGTTGTGCGAAAGAGATGGCTGCCATAAGCGTATACGGTTGTCGCGCTTTAACTTCTCCTCGGATCTCCGGCTTCAAGCCCTCAATGAAGGTCCTCAATAGCTGTTTTTGAGACCAATCATGATTTTGATTAGATAACCTTTCAAACCTGGTTTGGTACTCTTGAATGGTGGAGGTTTGTCGGATCTTTGCTAGTTGTTCGTCAATATTCTCGTAATCGGTTGGTTTGAAGCGGATCAGTAGTCCTTCTTTGAATTGTTGCCATGAAAGGACTCCATAAGTATGTTCAAACTGTTTAAACCACTGTATAGCATCCCCTTCAAGATGTATAGCTGCAATTTTCACCAAAGATGCATCTGCGATTTTGTGGTACCGAAAATATCGCTCCGCGTGTGAGATCCAACCAATCGGGTCTCCTTCTTCCCATCTAGGGAAGTCCACTCTCATGCATGGATAGTTGAGGTTGGTCATAGAGCTTCTCCTCTCTTGGAAGTCATATCTTTGGGCTTGGTGCGATTGGGTAAAGCTCTCTCCTTGATGTGATTTCTTCGGGCTTAGTGGTCGGCCCAATCTGAGTTCGGTAAAGAGCATCCCAATCTTATCCTCCATTCGCGCCTCGAAGGCTTCGAATTTAGCATTGAATACCTCCTCAGATATCATAGTATATGCCGTCTAATCTGTGATATCAAGATCTCTCTTTTGTTGTCGGGTTAAAGGTATGTATTGGTTAAGAAAGGTGATGGTCGAAAGGGTTGGTAGATTGGTGGATGTAGGCTACGATTTAGGCTCGTTTTGTGGCTATTTTGGGTGCAGGTTGAGGGTGTGGTTTGGTAGAGTTTTAGGGCGGTAGTTAAAAGTTTTGGATATGTGGTAGATGGTAGCAAAGGTTTGGTAGAAATCAATGGAAGTTGCAGTAAGTATGTGCTGTCTTGTAATAGTAGAATTGTCGTCGAAGAAACAACGGTTTCTCGACGTAATTCCCACCAAAAACGTGAGAGAATTGAGGAGGGAATTGATAGCAAAATCACAATTTATATGACAGCAAGGATATCTAATTTAATCAAGAAAATTTCGGCAGTATAACAGCAAGGAAATTGGTGCAAGTTGCAATTGCAGAATTCTCGTCGAAAAATTTCAGCAGGATACGACGAAAATTTGCAGCAACATAAAATCATTTTTTGAGATGAATTTTCTTAATAGATCAATCTTAGATAGAAGCCAAGATGATATATGAAGTGTATAAGAAATTTCATTAAAAAAAGATTGCAAATAGATGGGTTAAGGCAATAATATGCGGCTGAAATTTTCTGCAGCATAGATTTTCAAGTGCAGCAGATTGGACATAAAAGATCAGTAGTTTATATTTCGAATTTTTCGATGAAACCAAAGGGAAATCTACTGTTAGGAAGTGTCAAAGATGTCATAAAAATTTCGTAGAAATTTGGATAGAAAAAGCATAGTAGCAAGATCAAACAGATGGTTCTATGCGGCTTGAATTCTGCAATTCAAGTGCAGCAGATTGGACATAAAAGATCAGTAGTTTATATTAAGAATTTTTTGATGAAACCAAAGGGAAATCCACTATTAAGAAGTGTCAAAGATGTCATAAAAATTTCGTAGAAATTTGGATATAAAAAGCACAGTAGCAAGATCAAACAGATGGTGCTATGCGGCTGGAATTCTGCAATGTATCTTTCGTCGTAGAGATGAAAACTTTGTGACGAAAAGTTTATGCAGCAATATAAGAACGATTTTTTTTTTTTTTTTTTTTCAAATAAGGATAACTAAATTGCAGCAGCAGTAAGGTAGGAAACCAGAACCTGTTGCAATTCACGGGGAGATCAAAGGATGATCCGCGGTGGTGGAGATGATGGCGGAATTCGGTGACGATCTTTTAAGCAATTGTGGGAATTGCTTGGGATGGTTGTAGAGGGTTGATGGATGGCTGTGGAAGGGCAGCGAGACGCCAAGAACGCTGCTCTGATACCAGGTGTTAGAACCCTTGCAGATTCTAAACTTGGGGTTGATCTCTTTAGGGGATCGGCCTCCTTGGAACTCTATAGGGGTTCCTCCCTCCAAGTTGCTGCTCAAAGGCTGCAGAAAAGATTCATCTATTGCTTATCAAAAGAGATGGAATACATGGCTATTTATAGGGCTTCTAAACCCTAACTCCTAATAGGACTCCTACTTAAGACTCTTACTTCTAACCAACTCCTAATAGGACTCCTACTCAAGACTCCTATTCCCTTACAACTCCTAATTCTTCTCTAAGAAAAACCTCCTACATGAATGCCCCTCTCAATTAGGACTCTCCTAGCTAGAGTCCTAACATAATGTCCCTCTCAATTAGGACTCTCCTAGATAGAGTCCTAACAGTTTTACATGAATGTCCCTCTTAATTAGGACTCTCCAAGTTAGAGTCCTTACAGAAGCTTGTCTTATCTGAAAGTATAATCCAATGATATATTTCTGAGTAAATTGGAGCACGATTGATAGTTTGAATCATTTATTCAATGTGCCTCTTGTATTCTGTCATAAATCGAGCTTTGGTCGATTTCTCATATTCTGGTTTCATTTCTTTAAAAATTGATAGCTTTCTTATTCAATTGAGCTTTATTTTACTGTTTTGAATTCTTGTATGCTCTTGTCCTACATGTTTTTGGATACCTAAATCTGTTATGTAAACTTCATGTTTGTATCGTAATGTTTCATAAAGGCACATGTACATTTCGTTGTTCCGCATGTGCTTCTGATATGTCCCAATTTATTGTTCACAATACCCTTTTGTACTCTGGTGTTTGTGGGATTATTTGGACCTTTGCGAGAAATGGTAAAGGGTATGTGCTTAGAGCCTGCGATGCTCTAGATTATGTTTGGTGGTCATTTAGAAATGGATGGACCATATTATGTTTGGAATCCCACTTCACCATCTATCTATTTGATATGAAATTCAGAGCTGACCTAGCACTTGGGTAGGGTGAGAGGGCTCGAGTAGGAAAGGGCTACCCATGGATGGAGTCGAGAACTCATCACGGCGTGGAGCCACCACTGAGTTAAACCTCACATGCACTATGCTAGGGTACGACGTCTGAGCTTCTATTTCGTATTCGTTCTTTGATATGCTTCGAAATGGTCCATATGCCATTGATATGTTCCGAAATATTTCATTTATCATTAATATGCTCCGAAACATTTCATGCGCCTTTGATATGCTCCGAAATGTTTCATTTGTTATTGTTACGCTTCGAAATGTTCCATATGACATTGATATGCTCCGGAACATTTCATACGCTATTGATATGCTCCAGTTACTCTATGCTCCATTTGCTATGAACTGATATGTTTTGAAATGTCCTATCTGCCATTGATATGCTCCGGAACATCTCATACGCTATTGATATGCTCCAATTACTCTATGCTCCATCTGTTATGAACCAAATAGGTTTTGAATGACATGACACATATGATATTGTATCTAATGAGATGGTATCCTTGAGAATTCTTGTATTCTACCTTGCATTATGATATCTTACTTGTTTGAAACCGTTCCTTTTGTTTTGAATATGCTTTGTTACTTGCTGAGCTGTTTTTAGCTCACTCCATTGTTATATAAATCTTTCAGGTCAGCTTGTCACTCTTTGAGATGTTTGAATTGGGCTGAGGCAGTGGAGAGCTATTCTGAATTATGGGCAAGTCTTATTGGTTATTATGTTATTGTTGTATAAGCATATTTTGTATGAAATGAAATATTGTCGATGAATGAAAATGGATATACTGTGTAAAAGTGTTAGAAGATCTCTCTTATTTGGAATTTCAGAATGTTAAGTCTAATTTATAATGATATGAACTTATGGTGAATAGTTGGAGTTCTGATTGTATAATTTTTTTTTTTTTTTGGTAAGTAAAAGTAAAATTCATTATGTGTAAAGTTTCTACAAATAGCTTTATCTATACAAGTCATAGACAAAGCCAAGTAACTCATAGAGTGCTAATGCGATAGTTATGACTACACATGCTGTAGACTATAACTATCTGTGGGTACATTATTTGGCATCATTCCCAAGATCTTTAGCTAATAGCAAAATTAAATTTGATAAAAATATCTTTTTCTCTTCGGGTGAAGTGCTCGGTTTTGAGTTCATGCTCCATACAGGATCTTGAGTCTCTAATAATCTCTTTCAAGAGCTGAGCATTGTTTGTGTATTGACATTCAAAGATTCTATTACATCTCTCCTTCCACATCCACCAAATAGCACATCTGAAAATAACCTTTGCTAGTTGTGTAAGAGGCCCTTTTCTTGAGAAACATTGCATAAGGTCGCCTAGTTCTTGGTGCAAGTTTGGTTGCGGCAGTCTATTGAGTTCAAATCGCTGGAGAATCTCCTTCCATATCCATTTTCTATAATCACAAGCAAAATAGAGGTGGTCAACAGTTTCTTCTTGTTGCAAACAAAGGGAGCATCGGTTAACATGATAGATACCTCTTCTTTTCATATTGTCTATTGTAGGTAGTTTATTGAGAAGGGCCTGTGTTAGGACTCTAGCTTGGAGAGTCCTAATTGAGAGGGACATTCATGTAAAACTGTTAGGACTCTATCTAGGAGAGTCCTAATTGAGAGGGACATTATGTTAGGACTCTAGCTAGGAGAGTCCTAATTGAGAGGGGCATTCATGTAGGAGGTTTTTCTTAGAGAAGAATTAGGAGTTGTAAGGGAATAGGAGTCTTGAGTAGGAGTCCTATTAGGAGTTGGTTAGAAGTAAGAGTCTTAAGTAGGAGTCCTATTAGGAGTTAGGGTTTAGAAGCCCTATAAATAGCCATGTATTCCATCTCTTTTGATAAGCAATAGATGAATCTTTTCTGCAGCCTTTGAGCAGCAACTTGGAGGGAGAAACCCCTATAGAGTTCGAAGGAGGCCGATCCCCTAAAGAGATCAACCCCAAGTTTAGAATCTGCAAGGGTTCTAACACCTGGTATCAGAGCAGCGTTCTTGGCGTCTCGCTGCCCTTCCACAGCCATCCATCAACCCTCTACAACCATCCAAAGCAATTCCCACAATTGCTTAAAAGATCATCACCGAATTCCGTCATCATCTCCACCACCACGGATCATCCTTTGATCTCCCCGTGAATTGCAACAGGTTCTGGTTTCCTACCTTACTGCTGCTGCAATTTAGTTATCCTTATTTGAAAAAAAAAAAAAAAAAAATCGTTCCTATATTGCTGCATAAACTTTTCGTCACAAAGTTTTCATCTCTACGACGAAAGATACATTGCAGAATTCCAGCCGCATAGCACCATCTGTTTGATCTTGCTACTGTGCTTTTTCTATCCAAATTTCTACGAAATTTTTATGACATCTTTGACACTTCTTAACAGTGGATTTCCCTTTGGTTTCATGAAAAAATTCTCAATATAAACTACTGATCTTTTATTTCCAATCTGCTGCACTTGAATTGCAGAATTCAAGCCGCATAGCACCATTTGTTTGATCTTGCTACTATAATTTTTCTATCCAAATTTCTATGAAATTTTTATGACATCTTTGACACTTCCTAACAGTAGATTTCCCTTTGGTTTCATCGAAAAATTCTCAATATAAACTACTGATCTTTTATGTCCAATTTGCTGCACTTGAAAATCTATGCTGCAGAAAATTTCAGTTGCATATCGTTGCCTTAACCCATCTATTTGCAATCTTTTTTGAATGAAATTTCTTATATACTTAATAGATCATATTGGCTTCCATATAAGATTGATCTATTAAGAAATTCATCTCTAAAAATGATTTTATGTTGCTGCAAATTTTCATCGTAACCCGCTGAAATTTTTCGACGATAATTCTGCAATTGTAACATGCTCCAATTTCCTTGCTGTTATACTGCCGAAATTTTCTTGATTAAATTAGATATCCTTGCTGTCATATAAACTGTGATTTTGCTATCAATTCCCTCCTCAATTCTCCCATGTTTTTGGTGGAAATTACGTCGATAAACCGTTGTATCTTCGACGACAATTCTACTCTTACAAGATAGCACATACTTGCTGCAACTTCCACGGATTTCTGTCAAACCTTTGCTACCATCTACCACAAATCCAAAACTTTCATCCACAGCCCTAAAACTCTACTAAACCATACCCTCAAACTGCACCCAAAACAGCCACAAAACAAGCCTAAACCGCAGCCTACATCCACCAATCCACCATCACTTTCGACCATCACTTCTCTCAACCTATACATGCCTTTAACCCAACAGCAAAAGAGAGATCTTAACATCATTGATTTGGGGCCATATACTATGAAATCTAAGGAGGCAATCAATGCTAAATTCGAAGCCTTGGAGGCGCGAATGGAGGATAAGATTCGGACGCTCTTTACCGAACTCAGATTGGGCCGACCACTAAGCCCGAAAAAATCATTTCAAGGAGAGAGCTTTGCCCAATCACACCAAGCCCGAAGAGATGACTTCCAAGGGAGGAGAGGCTCTATGACCGACCCCAACTATCCATTGATGAGAGTGGACTTCCCTAGATGGGAAGAAGGAGACCCGATTGGTTGGATCTCACGCGCGGAGCGATATTTTTGGTACCACAAAATCGCAGATGCATCTATGGTGAAAATTGCAGCTATACATCTTAAAGGGGATGCTATACAATGGTTTAAACAGTTTGAACATACTTATGGAG
This sequence comes from Musa acuminata AAA Group, assembly GCF_036884655.1. Classification (NCBI taxonomy): domain Eukaryota; kingdom Viridiplantae; phylum Streptophyta; class Magnoliopsida; order Zingiberales; family Musaceae; genus Musa; species Musa acuminata. Next base: position 25,852,995 of record NC_088333.1, on the reverse strand, counting down.
TCCTTTCATGGCAACAATTCAAAGAATGACTGTTGATCCGCTTCAGACCAACCGATTACGAAAATATTGACGAACAACTAGCAAAGATCCGACAAACCTCCACCATTCAGGAGTACCAAACCAGGTTTGAAAGGTTATCTAATCAAAATCATGATTGGTCTCAAAAACAGCTATTGAGGACCTTCATTGAGGGCTTGAAGCCGGAGATCCGAGGAGAAGTTAAAGCGCGACAACCATACACGCTTATGGCAGCCATCTCTTTCGCACGACATCAAGAGGAGCAATTGAACCATGAAGCTCGGAGGACTAGGGTCGCTCCTCAACTAGTAATATTGAAGCCCTCAGCCCCCCCTACTGTCGACCAAGTCCCTGCACCAAAGAGGTTAACAGGAGAAGAGCTTTGGGAGCGATATACGAAGGGGTTATGTTGGCATTGTGACGAGCCGTGGAGCCGTGAGCATCGCTGTAGTAAAGGAGGACTTCTTATGATTGAACCGATAGAAGAAGAGGTCATTGAACATTCAGAAGAGAGCCTTGAACATGAAGAAAAAGATGCAGAAGAAGAGCCACAACCGACCGAAGTTACAGTACAAACACTAGCTGGCTACTCAAACCCACAAACGATGAAAGTTGGAGGCCTTCTCAAACAACAACCAATCACTATTCTCATCGACACGGGCAGTACTACTAACTTCCTAAATAGTAAGCTTGCTGTTCGGATATCATTACCTATCGAGAATCGCTGCAGGTTTGATGTTAAGGTCACCGACGGACGGATTTTGAATTGTGATCATAGGCGCTTGCAGGAGAAACTATTACTGCAGGACCAAGAGATAATTGCAGATTTCTTCCTTCTCCCTCTTAACAATCATGAGGCCATGCTCAGAATTAAATGGTTGACAATATTATGTGATAATTCTTGGAATTTTATGAAACTAATTATGAAATTTTACAGTAAGGAGAAACAGGTGACATTGCACGGGAAACGTGGGGGCGACATAACAACGATTTGCACACAACAAATGGAGAATGTTTTGCATAAAGCATGCAGCGGCTTTTTGGTACAACTTGAGCAGCAAACTAAGGGAGAGCCAACAGAATTTGAAGATCCAAATCTACTTCCTTTGCTTACTGAATTTTCAAATATATTTGACGAACCTCGCAACCTACCTCTTACCTATCGGCATGATCATTGTATAATGATTCTTCCAGGCAAATCTTCAGCAAATGCTCAGCCATATCAGTATCAACATCTCCAGAAGGATGAAATAGAAAGGATTATAAAAGAGATGCTCGAAACAGGAGTTATTCAGCCAAGTTGCAACCTCTACTCTTCGCCGGTGCTACTTGTACGCAAGAAGGACGGAACAAGGCGAATATGTGTTGATTACCGAGCTCTCAATGGCATAATCATCAAGGACAAATACTTTATTCCAATAGTAGATGAATTGCTAGATGAAAGGGAGCACAAATCTTTACAAAGCTGGACCTTTGATCCGGGTATCATCAAATACGAGCATGCAAAGAAGACATACGGAAAACCACCTTTTGATCACACAACAACCATGAATTTTTGCTTTCTTCAACAAAAGGTGGAATATCTTGGGCATATCATATCAGAGGAAGGTGTGGCAGTGGACCCCTTCAAAATTGGAGTAATGCAAAACTGGCCGACCTCGAGAAACATAAAATTGCTACATGGCTTTCTGGGTTTAACAGGCTACTACCGCAAGTTTGTGAAAAACTATAGAAAGATCAGTGCACCACTTACTTCCTTACTAGAAAAAGATGTCTTCCAATGGTTGGACAGAGCCTCCACTGCCTTCGACAAACTTAAGGCAGCCATGACGACGACGCCGGTGCTAACACTACCAGATTTCAACCGACCCTTCATTATTGAGGCCGACACATCTGGAGTCAGAATTGGAGTCATTCTCATGCAAGATGGTCGACCACTCGCATATACTAGCAAGGCATTATCTCCCTCCCATCAAAATAAGTCAACATATGATAAGGAGATGCTCGCCATTGTGCGCGCAGCAACGAGGTGGAGACCCTACTTGATTGGTCGACGATTTCAAAATAAAACCGACCATAAATGCCTCAAGTACTTTTTGGAGCAAAAGATACCATCCCCTGAGCAGCAAAAATGGCTACTTGAGCAAGCTGAATTTTCGGTCGTTTTACTTCCAACCAACGACTTTCTTGAGGATATTAAGATGGAATGGCAGGAAGATTCGGAGACCAGTAAGATACAAAAAAAATTAGAGGAAGCACCAAGCTCCGTGGCTCATTACAATCGGGACTCAAAAGAATTATGTTATAAGGGACGCATTGTGCTTGTGACAAATTCTACTTGCAATTTCAAGAGCAGATTTTGGACAAAGTTATTCTATATGCAGGGTACTAAATTAGAAAGGAGTACAACATATCACCCACAAACCAAGAGCCAGACGGAAGTTTTAAATAGGTGCTTGGAGACAGCCCAAAGCCACCCACCAAATATGACTACCCAAAGAGAACTCCAGACCCAACCAAGTGCCATTATTGATCGACGGATCGTGACTCGACGACGACGACCCACTAATGAAGTGCTAATACAGTGGACGAACCTACCAATAGAAGATGTCACTTGGGAGAACTATGACGACTTGAAGATCAAATTCTCAGAATTCACGAATCATCAACCTCGAGGACAAGTCTGTTAGGACTCTAGCTTGGAGAGTCCTAATTGAGAGGGACATTCATGTAAAACTGTTAGGACTCTATCTAGGAGAGTCCTAATTGAGAGGGACATTATGTTAGGACTCTAGCTAGGAGAGTCCTAATTGAGAGGGGCATTCATGTAGGAGGTTTTTCTTAAAGAAGAATTAGGAGTTGTAAGGGAATAGGAGTCTTGAGTAGGAGTCCTATTAGGAGTTGGTTAGAAGTAAGAGTCTTAAGTAGGAGTCCTATTAGGAGTTAGGGTTTAGAAGCCCTATAAATAGCCATGTATTCCATCTCTTTTGATAAGCAATAGATGAATCTTTTCTGCAGCCTTTGAGCAGCAACTTGGAGGGAGGAACCCCTATAGAGTTCCAAGGAGGCCGATCCCCTAAAGAGATCAACCCCAAGTTTAGAATCTGCAAGGGTTCTATCAGCCTGCCATGTACATAAGGAGTGTCTTTGTGATCCCGGTCGATCCCATGTCCAACTGCTTGGGACCCACTTGTTATTTCTTTGCCTAATTTGATTCCATGCGGATGTGGCACTAAATTTACCATTGTCATGAGGCCAAATAAGTATATCTGAAGAGTTGTTCCTGATTCGAATAGCTATGATAGTCGGCCAAAGTGATAACATTTCAGGAGAAATAGGATTAGGGAGACACCAAGTACCGTTAGCGATGAACTCGGAAACCTTCCAATCTTTGGGAGCCCCAAGATCTTTTCGTATTCTGTCGCCATATAATTGAAATATACTCTTCCCATTCACCCAAGGATCGTACCACATATTAGTACTAGTTCCAGAAGAGATTGCATACGAAATGTGTTTGATTAGCCAATTCCTTGCCATTAAAATTCCTTTCCAAGCTGCAGAGTGGTATGTTCTTGTTGAAATTTCCCATATTGATTCCTTTGAGAGATACTTAGCAGAAACCCAATGTGACCATAAGGAACATTTGTTTTGCAAAAGATCCCACAATTGCTGTACCAAACATGCTTGATTCCAATCTCTAGTATTTCTCAAATTTAGCCCCCCTTCATCTTTCGGTTTGCAAATACTATCCCAATTTACCATATGCATTGCCTTATCATTTGTGCCATTCCAGAAGAAGTTCATTAATAACCGTTCAATATCTTAGAGAAGTCCAGCAGGCAGAAGAAATGCATTACACCAATATATAGAGTAGGAGTGCAATACCGAACGGATGAGTTCGAGTCGTCTTGCTTTTGATAGAAACCTATTTTTCCAAGAAGAAATTCTATTCTTTATTTTTTGCAAGATAGGTTGACAGTGGGTTTTGTGAATGCCTGTGGATATGAGCGGGAGACCCAAATAAGGAACTGGCAAGCTTCCTTCACTAACCCCCAAAGTTTGTGAAATAAAGACCTTATCCTCAACGTAAGGGCTCATATATACTTTACTTTTCGCATGATTTAACTGAAGTCCAGAAACCATACCAAAGTCATTCATAATAGTAGCCAGGTTCTTTACTGAAGTTGGTTTATTTTGGAGAAAGATAAGTAAGTCATCTGCAAATGTTATATGTGATATATGAACAGAACCAGCACTGGGTACCTTAATGCTGCCATTTAAGACTGCGTGTTCCAACATACAGCTAAGTCCTTCCATCGCAATAGTAAAGAGATACGGAGAGAGTGGATCACCTTGTCGGATGCCATTCGTGCTCCCAAAAAAACCAATAGGTGAGCCATTAAAGAGTATCGAAAACTTTGGAGTTTCTAGACAAGATTGAATCCAATTAATCCATTGCTGTGGGAAGTTCATATCAAGGAGCATCTTATAGATAAATTTCCTATTAACTGAATCAAAGGCTTTCCTTAGATCAGCTTTAATGCAGATTTTTGTCCCTCTTGCTTTTGAATGCAAATCTTTGACCAAGTCATTAGCAAGCAAAATGTTATGATGTATACTTCTCCCTTTGATGAAAGCAGCTTGATTTGGGCTAATGATCTTGTGTAATACCTTTTGCATTCTATTTGCCAATACTTTGGAGATGATCTTGTATATAAAGTTGCATAATGATATGGGTCGATAGTTCTCTAGTGAATCAGCCCCTGCATTCTTCGGAATTAAAGAAATAAAAGTGCAATTCATCTCTCTAAGAATATGACCTGAAGAGAAAAAATGTTGGCAAGCTTTGATCACATCATTTTCAATAATAGACCAAGCAGTTTGGTAAAATTCAGCTGGAAATCCATCTGGACCTGGGCTTTTGTGCTTTGGTGACTTAAAGACAACACATACAATTTCGTCATCTGTAATTGGGGCATTGAGGATTGAAATAGCTTCCGAATCAAGTTTTCTAGTCGGCTCCACATGAATGTTATTAGGTTTCCCAGCTTGATTGAGTAAGGAATAAAAAAATTGCTCTGTGTGTGCTTTAACCTCATCTAAATTCTCAATAAGATTATCATCTTTGTCTCTGCATTTGCTGATAAGGTTAACAGCCCTTCGAGTAGCAATTGAAGCATAGAAAAATTTAGTATTGGAATCCCCTAGTGTAAGCCAATGCTGTCGAGACTTCTGCTTTGCAAAACTTTCCTCCTGTTTTAAAGCTTGCATGAAGTTATTTCTGGCTTCCGTCTCTTTGTAGATAATATTTTCATCATTTGGCTGAAGTTGCAGCTCATGTTGCAATGACATTAGTTCCTTTCTGCAAAATTGAACTCTGGTGGTAATATTGCCAAAGGTATTTGTATTCCACTCCTTTAGTGCTGCTTTACAGGCTTTGAGCTTTTGACATAAGATGTAAGGGGGAGATCCATGCACATTAACATTCCAAACAGATCTGATAACATCAAGAAATTGAGGATGAGTACTCCACATGTTAAAGAATCTAAACGGTTTCTTGCCTCTTGGTGTCGCTTTTTCTGCGTGTATATACATTAAAGAATGGTCAGAAAACAAAGGAGCACCATACTCAAGAAGTGAATCTGGGTAAACTGTTAACCATTCATGGTTAATCAAACACCTATCAAGTCGAGCCATTATTTTTCTGTTAGCAGCACCTTGATTACTCCAGGAGAGCCAATTACCCACAAATTTCATATCAAACAATGCTGCAGTGTCAATGTAATCATTAAAACTTTGAAGCTGACTTTCTGAAAGTTGTCTACCCCCCACTTTTTCATTTGTGTACCGAACAGTATTAAAGTCTCCAAGAACAATCCAAGGTACATTGAGACAGCCATTTACAATATTAGTCAGGTCAGACCAAAGAGTATTTCTTTCTTGCATACTGTTTGAAGCATATATACCAGTGAAATTGAATTGACAGCCATTCTTTTTATCCTCTACCTTAAGATGAATGAATTGATCAGTAGCAGAAATAAACCAAGCATTAATAGAGTTAGGATTCCATAAGACCCATATTCTACCAAAAGTTTCATTTGAGTCATTGGTAAACAGTTCTGCGTCCGGCCATATTAAATTCTTTTGAGCTTGAACGCGCGATTGTTTAATTTTCGTTTCCACTAGAATAACAATATCACATGCGGCAGACTTGATTATTCTGTTGAGCTCCCGACATTTCTCCGACTTATTAAGTCCGCGAACATTCCAGCATGTTATCTTCATTAGTAATAAACAAATGAAAAGGTAGTAAGGTATTCATCCTACGACTTTGGATGGATTGTACCATCCTTTTTCTTATCCTTCGGTTTTGTATTTTCCTCCCGCACAATATCCTTACCTTTTATGGCTTTATTCCTATATTTATCCACTTCATCTACAGCTTGCAGATTTTTAAACTTTAAAGTACCTTGAATCATGTGGTCTTGATTGGCAGGGTTTGTTGAAGCTCGATAAGATTGTTGCAGCACAATATCCTGGATAGTACTTGTTGGAGCAGCGTGGCTAGAGAGGTTTGTTGGGGCATGAGTTTGTTGAGTCGGAATATCCTTGTTGGCGATGTTTGTTGTGGCCTGAGTTTGTTGAGGAAGAATATCGTTGCTGGCGAGATTTGCTTGGGCCTGAGTTCGTTGAGCTATTGTGGATGGATCCGATGATATTAGAAGAGATGAAGTTCCTGACTTATGTTTCTCCTGTCCACTAGTACCATGGGAAACCTCTGTTGTGGAAGGCTCTGACATTATAGGAAGAGATAAAGTTTTGGAATTGTCCCTCTGTCCGCGGTGCTTTCCTTGCGAGTCGGAATGCTCAATAGTTTTTGCCACCATCGGTGCTACTGCCATTAGAGAAGAATCACTTTGTTGCTGAGGTGCTTGACGTGGTCGATAGACCTTTGTGGTTGGTTGTGGGGTTTGCTGACAAGCTCCATTTGCATGACCAAAAGATAAGCAACGCTGACATCGTTGTGGCTTCCAGGAATATGAGACATGTACCTTCCGAGTGTTCCCGTCAAGATCGCGATAGAAAACTTCATTAGGAAGATCTTCATCGGAAGAAACCAGCACACATGCTCATGCAAATGCTAATCTCGTCTGAGCTGCTTTTGCTTTGTCGATGTAGAGTGGCTGTCCCAGAGTGCTGCATAACTTTGCAATAAAACGTCGACTCCAAAGATGTAGAGGCAGTCCTTGAAAGGATACCCATAATGGAATAGACTGTAGGCTATCTAACTCCAAACGGACATCAGGAGACCAACGTCGTAAAATCATTGGATGACCGCGGATAGTCCAGAATCCTTCGAGGATTCGTTGCAAATCTTCTTCAGAGTATAGCTTGCAAACAAAGAATCCGTTCTCCAGCATATGAAGATCAAATGACGATATTCCCCATCGAGTTTTGATAAATGAGGATAATGGGAAATAAGATGTTTTGAGACCTACCACATAGCCAACAATCGCCATTGACCATGTCTCAATAAGCTCTGCTGAATCAGCAGTCTCGTATACAGCAATCTTCTTATCAGCCTGAACTTCTGGCGTAATGAATTCCAAGCTTAGATCTGGACTTCCAACCGGAGCCTTGAATAGGCTAGTCCAAGGCCGAGGGTCATTGGAAATTAGAGTAGGCTGCCGCGATCTAGAGCGCGACCTGCTTCGATGCTGCTTCATCGAAGGAGTTTCTCTCTGGAGAGGATATGGTGGAGGAGCAACTTGAGGGATAACGGTAGGGAGTCTTGCCATCGTTTCAACCCTCCCGCCACCGTCGCCAGCCCTAGGGGCCGTCGATGCCATGTTTGATCCCTCTTCTGGTCACCGCTACAGAATCGTCACCATAGGGAAAAGTCACCGCTGCAGAATTTCAGATCGTCGCTACAGTACCGTCGCCCTAGATCTGGTCGCCGCTGTAGTGTCGTCGCTACAGTACCGTCGAATCAGATCTGGTCGCGCTGTAGTGTCGTCGGCGCTACAGTACGTCAACCTAGATCTGGATCTGGTCGCCACTGTAGTGTCGCCGCCGCTACAGTACCGTCGCCCTAGATCTGGTCGCCGCTGCAGTATCGTCGCCGCTACAGTACGTCGCCGCAACAGTACCGTCGACCTAGATCTGGTCGCCGCTGCAGTGTCGTCGCCGCTACAGTAACGTCGACCCAGATCTGGTCGCCGCTGCAGTGTCGTCGGCGCTACAGTACGTCGACCTAGATCTAGATCTGGTCGTGTCGCCCTAGATCTGGTCGCCGCTGCAGTGTCGCCGCCGCTACAGTAACGTCGACCCAGATCTGGTCGCCGCTACAGTACCGTCGCCCTAGATCTGGTCGCCGCTGCAGTATCGTCGCCGCTACAGTACCGTCGACCTAGATCTGGTCGCCGCTGCAGTGTCGTCGCCGCTACAGTAACTCGACCCAGATCTGGTCGCCTATAATTTATTTAGCTTGTGAATTTATAAATGTTGTTTATGTTTGTCAAGTTAGCTTGGGTTGCCATAAATGTGAATTATCGAGTTATGTGATATATGATTATAAACAGCATAGGTTTTATAGATGTGAATTTGATAGAATGTTTTTCAGTGTTCTCAAATGTGTGTTTGGATCCTGTATTGGTTTGTGTTGAAAATTTTAATATCATGGATATTTTGAGGGCCGTGATAGCAGCTGCCATCGCCATAGCCACAGCCTCTTCTTTCTCCCCTGCTCTTCTTCTTCTCTTCTTCTCCTCTCCTTCCCTTCTCCTCCCCGGTGCCACACACACCCTCTCCTCTTTTTTTTGGTAAGTAAAAGTAAAATTCATTATGTGTAAAGTTTCTACAAATAGCTTTATCTATACAAGTCATAGACAAAGCCAAGTAACTCATAGAGTGCTAATGCGATAGTTATGACTACACATGCTGTAGACTATAACTACCTGTGGGTACATTATTTGGCATCATTCCCAAGATCTTTAGCTAATAGCAAAATTAAATTTGATAAAAATATCTTTTTCTCTTCGGGTGAAGTGCTCGGTTTTGAGTTCATGCTCCATACAGGATCTTGAGTCTCTAATAATCTCTTTCAAGAGCTGAGCATTGTTTGTGTGTTGACATTTAAAGATTCTATTACATCTCTCCTTCCACATCCACCAAATAGCACATCTGAAAATAACCTTTGCCAGTTGTGTAAGAGGCCCTTTTCTTGAGAAACATTGCATAAGGTCGCCTAGTTCTTGGTGCAAGTTTGGTTGCGGCAGTCTATTGAGTTCAAATCGCTGGAGAATCTCCTTCCATATCCATTTTGTATAATCACAAGCAAAATAGAGGTGGTCAACAGTTTCTTCTTGTTGCAAACAAAGGGAGCATCGGTTAACATGATAGATACCTCTTCTTATCATATTGTCTATTGTAGGTAGTTTATTGAGAAGGGCCTGCCATGTACATAAGGAGTGTCTTTGTGATCCCGGTCGATCCCATGTCCAACTGCTTGGGACCCACTTGTTATTTCTTTGCCTAATTTGATTCCATGCGGATGTGGCACTAAATTTACCATTGTCATGAGGCCAAATAAGTATATCTGAAGAGTTGTTCCTGATTCGAATAGCTATGATAGTCGGCCAAAGTGATAACATTTCAGGAGAAATAGGATTAGGGAGACACCAAGTACCGTTAGCGATGAACTCGGAAACCTTCCAGTCTTTGGGAGCCCCAAGATCTTTTCGTATTCTATCACCATATAATTGAAATATACTCTTCCCATTCACCCAAGGATCGTACCACATATTAGTACTAGTTCCAGAAGAGATTGCATACGAAATGTGTTTGATTAGCCAATTCCTTGCCTTTAAAATTCCTTTCCAAGCTGCAGAGTGGTATGTTCTTGTTGAAATTTCCCATATTGATTCCTTTGAGAGATACTTAGCAAAAACCCAATGTGACCATAAGGAACATTTGTTTTGCAAAAGATCCCACAATTGCTGTACCAAACATGCTTGATTCCAATCTCTAGTATTTCTCAAATTTAGCCTTGCTTCATCTTTCGGTTTGCAAATGCTATCCCAATTTACCATATGCATTGCCTTATCATTTGTGCCATTCCAGAAGAAGTTCATTAATAACCGTTCAATATCTTGGAGAAGTCCAGCAGGCAGAAGAAATGCATTACACCAATATATAGAGTAGGAGTGCAATACCGAACGGATGAGTTCGAGTCGTCCTGCTTTTGATAGAAACCTATTTTTCCAAGAAGAAATTCTATTCTTTATTTTTTGCAAGATAGGTTGACAGTGGGTTTTGTGAATGCCTGTGGATATGAGCGGGAGACCCAAATAAGGAACTGGCAAGCTTCCTTCACAAACCCCCAAAGTTTGTGAAATAAAGACCTTATCCTCAACGTAAGGGCTCATATATACTTTACTTTTCGCATGATTTAACTGAAGTCCAGAAACCATACCAAAGTCATTCATAATAGTAGCCAGGTTCTTTACTGAAGTTGGTTCATTTTGGAGAAAGATAAGTAAGTCATCTGCAAATGTTATATGTGATATATGAACAGAACCAGCACTGGGTACCTTAATGCTGCCATTTAAGACTGCGTGTTCCAACATACAGCTAAGTCCTTCCATCGCAATAGTAAAGAGATACGGAGAGAGTGGATCACCTTGTCGGATGCCATTCGTGCTCCCAAAAAAACCAATAGGTGAGCCATTAAAGAGTATCGAAAACTTTGGAGTTTCTAGGCAAGATTGAATCCAATTAATCCATTGCTGTGGGAAGTTCATATCAAGGAGCATCTTATAGATAAATTTCCTATTAACTGAATCAATGGCTTTCCTTAGATCAGCTTTAATGCAGATTTTTGTCCCCCTTGCTTTTGAATGCAAATCTTTGACCAAGTCATTAGCAAGCAAAATGTTATGATGTATACTTCTCCCTTTGATGAAAGCAGCTTGATTTGGGCTAATGATCTTGTGTAATACCTTTTGCATTCTATTTGCCAATACATTGGAGATGATCTTGTATATAAAGTTGCATAATGATATGGGTCGATAGTTCTCTAGTGAATCAGCCCCTGCATTCTTCGGAATTAAAGAAATAAAAGTGCAATTCATCTCTCTAAGAATATGACCTGAAGAGAAAAAATGTTGGCAAGCTTTGATCACATCATTTCCAATAATAGACCAAGCAGTTTGGTAAAATTCAGCTGGAAATCCATCTGGACCTGGGCTTTTGTGCTTTGGTGACTTAAAGACAACACATACAATTTCGTCATCTGTAATTGGGGCATTGAGGATTGAAATAGCTTCCGAATCAGGTTTTCTAGTTGGCTCCACATGAATGTTATTAGGTTTCCCAGCTTGATTGAGTAAGGAATAAAAAAATTGCTCTGTGTGTGCTTTAACCTCATCTAAATTCTCAATAAGATTATCATCTTTGTCTTTGCATTTGCTGATACGGTTAACAGCCCTTCGAGTAGCAATTGAAGCATAGAAAAATTTAGTATTGGAATCCCCTAGTGTAAGCCAATGCTGTCGAGACTTCTGCTTTGCAAAACTTTCCTCCTGTTTTAAGGCTTGCATGAAGTTATTTCTGGCTTCTGTCTCTTTGTAGATAATATTTTCATCATTTGGCTGAAGTTGCAGCTCATGTTGCAATGACATTAGTTCCTTTCTGCAAAATTGAACTCTGGTGGTAATATTGCCAAAGGTATTTGTATTCCACTCCTTTAGTGCTGCTTTACAGGCTTTGAGCTTTTGACATAAGATGTAAGGGGGAGATCCATGCACATTAACATTCCAAGCAGATCTGATAACATTAAGAAATTGAGGATGAGTACTCCACATGTTAAAGAATCTAAACGGTTTCTTGCCTCTTGGTGTCGCTTTTTCTGCGTGTATATACATTAAAGAATGGTCAGAAAACAAAGGAGCACCATACTCAAGAAGTGAATCTGGGTAAACTGTTAACCATTCATGATTAATCAAACACCTATCAAGTCGAGCCATTATTTTTCTGTTAGCAGCACCTTGATTACTCCAGGAGAGCCAATTACCCACAGATTTCATATCAAACAATGCTGCAGTGTCAATGTAATCATTAAAACTTTGAAGCTGACTTTCTGAAAGTTGTCTACCCCCCACTTTTTCATTTGTGTACCGAACAGTATTAAAGTCTCCAAGAACAATCCAAGGTACATTGAGACAGCCATTTACAATATTAGTCAGGTCAGACCAAAGAGTATTTCTTTCTTGCATACTGTTTGAATCATATATACCAGTGAAATTGAATTGACAGCCATTCTTTTTATCCTCTACCTTAAGATGAATGAATTGATCAGTAGCAGAAATAAACCAAGCATTAATAGAGTTAGGATTCCATAAGACCCATATTCTACCAAAAGTTTCATTTGAGTCATTGGTAAACAGTTCTGCGTCCGGCCATATTAAATTCTTTTGAGCTTGAACGCGCGATTGTTTAATTTTCGTTTCCACTAGAATAACAATATCACATGCGGCAGACTTGATTATTCTGTTGAGCTCCCGACATTTCTCCGACTTATTAAGTCCGCGAACATTCCAGCATGTTATCTTCATTAGTAATAAACAAATGAAAAGGTAGTAAGGTATTCATCCTACGACTTTGGATGGATTGTACCATCCTTTTTCTTATCCTTCGGTTTTGTATTTTCCTCCTGCACAATATCCTTACCTTTTATGGCTTTATTCCTATATTTATCCACTTCATCTACAGCTTGCAGATTTTTAAACTTTAAAGTACCTTGAATCATGTGGTCTTGTTGTTGATTGGCAGGGTTTGTTGAAGCTCGATAAGATTGTTGCAGCACAATATCCTGGATAGTACTTGTTGGAGCAGCGTGGCTAGAGAGGTTTGTTGGGGCATGAGTTTGTTGAGTCGGAATATCCTTGTTGGCGATGTTTGTTGTGGCCTGAGTTTGTTGAGGAAGAATATCGTTGCTGGCGAGATTTGCTTGGGCCTGAGTTCGTTGAGCTATTGTGGATGGATCCGATGATATTAGAAGAGATGAAGTTCCTGACTTATGTTTCTCCTGTCCACTAGTACCATGGGAAACCTCTGTTGTGGAAGGCTCTGACATTATAGGAAGAGATAAAGTTTTGGAATTGTCCTTCTGTCCGCGGTGCTTTCCTTGCGAGTCGGAATGCTCAATAGTTTTCGCCACCATCGGTGCTACTGCCATTAGAGAAGAATCACTTTGTTGCTGAGGTGCTTGACGTGGTCGATAGACCTTTGTGGTTGGTTGTGGGGTTTGCTGACAAGCTCCATTTGCATGACCAAAAGATAAGCAACGCTGACATCGTTGTGGCTTCCAGGAATATGAGACCTGTACCTTCCGAGTGTTCCCGTCAAGATCGCGATAGAAAACTTCATTAGGAAGATCTTCATCGGAAGAAACCAGCACACATGCTCGTGCAAATGCTAATCTCGTCTGAGCTGCTGTTGCTTTGTCGATGTAGAGTGGCTGTCCCAGAGTGCTGCATAACTTTGCAATAAAACGTCGACTCCAAAGATGTAGAGGCAGTCCTTGAAAGGATACCCATAATGGAATAGACTGTAGGCTATCTAACTCCAAACGGACATCAGGAGACCAACGTCGTAAAATCATTGGATGACCGCGGATAGTCCAGAATCCTTCGAGGATTCGTTGCAAATCTTCTTCAGAGTATAGCTTGCAAACAAAGAATCCGTTCTCCAGCATATGAAGATCAAATGACGATATTCCCCATCGAGTTTTGATAAATGAGGATAATGGGAAATAAGATGTTTTGAGACCTACCACATAGCCAACAATCGCCATTGACCATGTCTCAATAAGCTCTGCTGAATCAGCAGTCTCGTATACAGCAATCTTCTTATCAGCCTGAACTTCTGGCGTAACGAATTCCAAGCTTAGATCTGGACTTCCAACCGGAGCCTTGAATAGGCTAGTCCAAGGCCGAGGGTCATTGGAAATTAGAGTAGGCTGCCGCGATCTAGAGCGCGACCTGCTTCGATGCTGCTTCATCGAAGGAGTTTCTCTCTGGAGAGGATATGGTGGAGGAGCAACTTGAGGGATAACGGTAGGGAGTCTTGCCATCGTTTCAACCCTCCCGCCACCGTCGCCAGCCCTAGGGGCCGTCGATGCCATGTTTGATCCCTCTTCTGGTCACCGCTACAGAATCGTCACCATAGGGAAAAGTCACCGCTGCAGAATTTCAGATCGTCGCTACAGTACCGTCGCCCTAGATCTGGTCGCCGCTGCAGTGTCGTCGCCGCTATAGTACCGTCGAACCAGATCTGGTCGCGCTGCAGTGTCGTCGGCGCTACAGTACGTCGACCTAGATCTGGATCTGGTCGCCGCTGCAGTGTCGCCGCCGCTATAGTACCGTCGCCCTAGATCTGGTCGCCGCTGCAGTATCGTCGCCGCTACAGTACCGTCGACCTAGATCTGGTCGCCGCTGCAGTGTCGTCGCCGCTACAGTACGTCGACCCAGATCTGGTCGCCGCTGCAGTGTCGTCGGCGCTACAGTACGTCGACCTAGATCTAGATCTGGTCGTGTCGCCCTAGATCTGGTCGCCGCTGCAGTGTCGCCCGCCGCTACAGTAACATCGACCCAGATCTGGTCGCCGCTGCAGTGTCGTCGGCGCTACAGTACGTCGACCTAGATCTAGATCTGGTCGTGTCGCCCTAGATCTGGTCGCCGCTGTAGTGTCGCCGCCGCTACAGTACCGTCGCCGCTGTAGTGACACACCCTCTCCTCTATTTCCTCCTGCAGGAAACAGAGGTGTCACAACTTCTTCTCCCGCTTCTTCTTCTTCTCTTCCTCTTCTTCTTCTTCTCCTTCTCTTCTTCTCCTCTTCTTCCCTTCTCCTCCCTGCTCTTCTTCTTCTCTTCTTCTCCTCTCCTTCCCTTCTCCTCCCCGGCGCCACACACACCCTCTCCTCTGTTTCCTCCTGTAGGAAACAGAGGTGTCACAACCTCTTCTCCTGCTTCTCCTTCTTCTCTTTCTCTTGTTCTCCTCTTCTTCCATTCTCCTCCCTGATGCCCCACACCTCCTCGCTATAGCCCTTGCCGCAGCCACCCTCCTCTCTTCTTCTTCTTCTTCTCTTCTTCTCCTCTTCTTCTTCTTCTCTTCTTCCTTTCTCCTCCCCAGCGCCACTCACACCCTCTCCTCTGTTTCCTCCTGCCGGAAACAGAGGCAGGAGGAAATAGAGGTGTCACAACCTCTTCTCCAGCTTCTCCTTCTTCTCTTCCTCTTCTTCTTCTTCTCATTTTCTTCTTCTCCTCTTCTTCCCTTCTCCTCCCTGACGCCCCACACCTCCTCGCTGCAGCCCTTGCCGCAGCCACCCTCCTCTCTCTTTTTCTTCCTCTTCTCTTCTTCTCCTCTTCTTCCCTTCTGCTTGTTAGGACTCTAGCTTGGAGAGTCCTAATTGAGAGGGACATTCATGTAAAACTGTTAGGACTCCAGCTAGGAGAGTCCTAATTGAGAGGGACATTCTGTTAGGACTCTAGCTAGGAGAGTCCTAATTGAGAGGGGCATTCATGTAGGAGGTTTTTTCTTAGAGAAGAATTAAGAGTTGTAAGGGAATAAGAATCTTGAGTAGGAGTCCTATTAGGAGTTGGTTAGAAGTAAGAGTCTTAAGTAGGAGTCATATTAGGAGTTAGGGTTTAGAAGCCCTATAAATAGCCAAGTATTCCTTCACTTTTCTTAAGCAATAGATGAATCTTTTCTGCAGCCTTTAAGCAGCAACTTGGAGGGAGGAACCCCTATAGAGTTTCAAGGAGGCCGATCCCCTAAAGAGATCAACCCCAAGTTTAGAATCTGCAAGGATTCTAACACCTGGTATCAGAACAGCGTTCTTGGCATCTCGCTGCCCTTCCACTGCCATCTATCAGCCCTCCACAACTGCCCAAAGCAATTCCCACAATTGCTTAAAAGATCGTCGCCGAATTTCGCCATCATCTCCACCACCGCGGATCATCCTTTGATCTCCCCGTGAATTGCAACAGGTTCTGGTTTCCTACCTTACTCCTGCTGCAATTTAGTTATCCTTATTTGAAAATCCAAAAAAAAAAAACTGTTCCTATATTGCTGCATAAACCTTTCGTCACAAAGTTTTCATCTCTACGACGAAAGATACATTGCAGAATTCCAACCGCATAATACCATCTGTTTGATCTTGCTACTATACTTTTTCTATCCAAATTTCTATGAAATTTTTATGACATCTTTGACACTTCCTAACAGTATATTTCCCTTTGGTTTTTTCAAAAAATTCTCAATATAAATCATTGATCTTTTACGTCAAATTTGCTATACTTGAAAATCTGCATTGTAAAATTTCAGCCGCATAGCACTGTTTGTTTGATCTTGATACTATATTGTTTCTATCCAAATCTCGACGAAATTTTTATGATAGCTTTGACACTTCCTAACAGTGGATTTTCCTTTCGTTTCATAAAAAATTTCTCAATATAAACTACTGATCTTTTACGTCCAATCTGCTATACCTAAAAATCTGTACTGTAGAAAATTTCAGTCGCATATTGTTGCCTTAACCCATCTATTTGCAATCTTTTTTGAATGAAATTTCTTATACACTTCATAGATCATCTTGGCTTCCATCTAAGATTAATCTATTAAGAAATTCATCTCTAAAAACATTTTTATGTTGCTGCAAATTTTCGTCATAACCCGCTGAAATTTTTCGACGAGAATTCTGCAATCGCAACTTGCACCAATTTCCTTGCGGTTATACTACCAATATTTTCTTGATTAAATTAGATATCCTTGCTTTCATATAAATTGTGATTTTGCTATCAATTCCCTCCTCAATTCTCTCAAGTTTTTGGTAGAAATTACGTCAAGAAACCGTTGTTTCTTCGACGACAATTCTACTCTTACAAGACAGCACATACTTGCTACAACTTCCAATGATTTCTATCAAACCTTTACTACCATCTACCACAGATCCAAATCATTCATCCATAGCCCTAAAACTCTACTAAACTACACCCTCAAACTGCACCCAAAACAGCCACAAAACAAGCCTAAATCGTAGCTTACATCCATCGATCCACCAATCCTTTCGACCATCACTTCTCTTAACTATACATGCCTTTAACCTGACAACAAAAGAGAGATCTTAACATCATAGATTTAGAGGCATATACTATGGCATCTAAGGAGGCAATCAATGCTAAATTCGAAGCCTTGGAGGCACGAATGGAGGATAAGATTCGGACACTCTTTACCGAACTCAGATTGGGCCGACCACTAAGCCCGAAAAAATCATATCACGGAGAGAGCTTTGCCCAATCGCACCAAGCTCGAAGAGATGAGTTCCAAAGGAGGGGAGGCTCTATGACTGAACCCAACTATCCATGCATGAGAGTGGACTTCCCTAGATGGGAAGAAGGAGACCCGATTGGTTGGATCTCGCGCGCGGAGCGATATTTTCAGTACCACAAAACCGCGGATGCATCTATGGTGAAAATTGTAGCTATACATCTTGAAGGGGATGCTATACAGTGGTTTGACTGATTTGAACATACTTATGGAGTCCTTTCATGGCAACAATTCAAAGAAGGACTGCTAATCCCCTTCAGACCAACCGATTACGAGAATAATGATGGACAACTAGTAAAGATCCGACAAACTTCCAACATTCAGGAGTACCAAACCAGGTTTGAAAGGTTATCTAATCAAACTCATGATTGGTCTCAAAAATAGCTATTGAGGACCTTCATTGAGGGCTTGAAGCCGGAGATCCAAGGAGAAGTTAAAGTGCGACAACCATATACGCTTATGGCAGCCATCTCTTTCGCACGACAACAAGAGTAGCAATTGAACCATGAAGCTCGGAGGACTAGGGTCGCTCCTCAACTAGTAATATTGAAGCCCTCAGCCCCCCCTACTATTGACCAAGTCCCTACACCAAAGAGGTTAACAAGAGAAGAGCTTCGGGAGCGATATGCAAAGGGGTTATGTTGGCATTGTGACGAGCCATGGAGCCGTGAGCATCGCTGTAGTAATGGAGGACTTCTTATGATTGAACCGATAGAAGAAGAGATCATTGAACATTCAGAAGAGAGCCTTGAACATGAATAAAAAGATGCAGAAGAAGAGCCACAACTGACCGAAGTTACGGTACATACACTAGCTGGCTACTCAAACCCACAAACGATGAAAGTTAGAGGCCTTCTCAAACAACAACCGATCACTATTCTCATCGACACGGGCCGCACTAATAACTTCATAAACAGTAAGGTTGCTGTCCATATGAACTTACCTATTGAGAAATGCAGCAGGTTTGTCGTTAAGGTCACCAACAGATGGATTTTGAAGTGTGATCATAGGTGCCCGCAGGAGAAACTGTTGCTGCAGGACCAAGAGACAATTACAGATTTCTTCCTTCTCCCTCCTGATGATCATAAGGCCACGTTCATAATTAAATGGTTGACGACATTAGGTGATATTTCTTAGAATTTTATGCAACTAATTTTAAAATTTTATAGTAAGGAGAAACAGGTGATACTGAACGGGAAATGTGGGGGCGACATAACGACGATTTGCACACAACAAATGGAGAAGGTTTTGCATAAAGCATGCAGCAGATTTTTTATACAACTTAAGCAGCAAACTAAGGGAGAGCCAATACAATTTGAAGATCCAAACCTACTTCCTTTGCTTGCTGAATTTTCAGATATATTTGACGAACCGTACAACCTACCTCTTACCCTTCGGCATGATCATTATATAATGATTATTTCAGGCAAACCTCCAGCAAATACTCGGCCATATCAATATCTATATCTCCAGAAGGATGAAATAGAAAGGATTGTAAAAGAAATGCTCAAAACAGGAGTTATTCGGCCAAGTTGCAACCTCTATTCTTCACCGGTGCTACTTGTACGCAAGAAGGACGGAACAAGGCGAATATGCATTGATTACTGAGCTCTCAATGGCATAACCATAAAGGACAAATACCTTATTCCAATAGCAGATGAATTACTAGATGAAAGGGAGCACAAATCTTTACAAAGCTGGACCTTTGATCCGGGTATCATCAAATATGAGTGTGCGAAGAAGACATACCGAAAACCACTTTTTGAACACACAACAACCATTACGAATTTTTGCTTTCTTCAACAGAAGATGGAATATCTTGGGCATATCATATCAGAGGAAGGTGTGACAGTGGACCCCTTCAAAATTGAAGCAATGCAAAATTGCTACATGGCTTTCTGGGTTTAACAGGCTACTACTGCAAGTTCGTGAAAAACTATGGCGAGATCAGTGCACCACTTACTTCCTTACTGAAAAAAGATGTCTTCCAATGGTTGGACAGAGCCTCCGCTGCCTTCGACAAACTTAAGGCAGCCATGACGACGACGCCGGTGCTAACACTACCAGATTTTAACCGACCCTTCATTATTGAGGCCGACGCATCTGGAGTCAAAATTGGAGCCATTCTCATGCAAGATGGTCGACCACTCACATACACTAGCAAGGCATTATCTCCCTCCCATCAAAATAAGTAAACATATGATAAGGAGATGCTCGCCATTGTTCGTGCAGCAACGAGGTGGAGACCCTACTTGATTGGTCGACGATTTCAAAATAAAACCGACCATAAAAGCCTCAAGTACTTTTTGGAGCGAAAGATACCATCCCTTGAGCAACAAAAATGGGTAGCAAAACTTCTTGGATTTTATTTTGAAATAACTTACAAAAAGGGGAAAGAGAATGTTCTTGCAGATGCGCTTTCGCAGCTACCCGAGCAAGTTGAAGTTTCGGCCGTTTCACTTTCGACCAGTGACTTCCTTGAGGATATTAAGATGAAATGGTAAGAAGATTCAGATACTAGTATGATTATAAAAAAATTGGATGAAGCACCAAGCCCCATGGCTCATTCCAAATGGGACTCAAAAGAATTACACTATAAGGGATGCATTGTGCTTGTGACAAATTCTACTTGCATCTTCAAGAGCTGATTTTGGACAAAGTTATTCCATATGAAGGGTACTAAATTGAAAAGGAGTACGACATTTCACCCACAAACCAACAGCTAGCCGAAAGTTTTAAACAGGTGCTTGGAGACAACCCAAAGCCACCCACCAAATATGACTACCCAAAGAGAACTCCAGACCCAGCCAAGTGCCATTATTGATCGACGGATCGTGACTCGACGACGACGACCCACTAATGAAGTGCTAATACACTGGGCGAACCTACCAATAGAAGATGCCACTTGGGAGAACTATGACGACTTGAAGATCAAAATCCCAGAATTCATGAATTATCAACCTCGAGGACAAGACTGATTTTAAGAGGGCGGGTCTGTTAGGGCTCTAGCTTGGAGAGTCCTAATTGAGAGGGACATTCATGTAAAACTGTTAGGACTCTAGCTAGGAGAATCCTAATTGAGAGGGACATTCTATTAGGCCTCTAGCTAGGAGAGTCCTAATTGAGAGGGGGATTCATGTAGGAGGTTTTTTCTTAGAGAAGAATTAGGAGTTGTAAGGGAATAAGAGTCTTGAGTATTGGCAAATAGAATGCAAAAGGTAATACACAAGATCATTAGCCCAAATCAAGCTGCTTTCATCAAAGTGAGAAGTATACATCATAACATTTTGCTTGCTAATGACTTGGTCAAAGATTTGCATTCAAAAGCAAGAGGGACAAAAATATGTTTTAAAGCTGATTTACGGAAAGCCTTTGATTCAATCAATAGAAAATTTACCTATAAGATGCTCCTCGATATGAACTTCCCACAGCAATGGGTTAATTGGATTCAATCTTGCCTGGAAACTCCGAAATTTTCGATACTCTTTAATGGCTCACCTATTGGTTTTTTTGGGAGCACGAATGGCATCCGATAAGGTGATCCACTCTCTCCGTATCTCTTTACTATTGCGATGGAAGGACTTAGCTGTATGTTGGAACATGCAGTCTTAAATGGCAGTATTAAGGTACCCAATGCTGGCTCTATTCATATATCACATATAACATTTGCAGATGATTTACTTATCTTTCTCCAAAATGATCCAACTTCAGTAAAGAACCTGGCTACTATTATGAATGACTTTGGTATGGTTTCTGGACTTCAGTTAAATCATGCTAAAAGTAAAGTATATATGAGCCCTTACGTTGAGGATAAGGTCTTTATTGCACAATCTTTGGGGGTTAGTGAGGGAAGCCTGCCAGTTCCTTATTTGGGTCTCCCGCTCATATCCACAGGCATTCACAAAACCCACTGTCAGCCTATCCTACAAAAAATAAAGAATAGAATTTCTTCTTGGAAAAATAGGCTTCTATCAAAAGCAGGACGACTCGAACTCATCCATTCTGTATTGCACTCCTACTCTATATATTGGTGTAATGCATTTCTTCTGCCTGCTGGACTTCTCCAAGATATTGAACGGTTATTAATGAACTTCTCCTGGAATGGCACAAATGACAAGGCAATGCATATGGTAAATTGGGATAGCATTTGCAAACCGAAAGATGAAGGGGGGCTAAACTTGAGAAATACTAGAGATTGGAACCAAGCATGCCTGGTACAACAACTGTGGGATCTTTTGCAAAAAAAATGTTCCTTATGGTCACAATGGGTTTCTGCTAGGTATCTTTCAAAGGAATCAATCTGGAAAATTTCAACAAGAACATACCACTCTGCAGCTTGGAAAGAAATTTTAAAGGCAAGGAATTGGCTAATCAAACACATTTCTTATGCAATCTCTTCTGGAACTAGTACTAATATGTGGCACGATCTTTGGGTGAATGGGAACAGTATATTTCAATTATATGGCGACAGAATACGAAAAGATCTTGGGGCTCCCAAAGGTTGGAAGGATTCCGAGTTCATTGCTAATGGTACCTGGTCTCTCCCTAATCCTATTTCTCCCGAAATGTTATCACTTTGGCCGACTATCATAACTATTCCAATCAGGAACAACTCTTCAGATATACTTATTTGGCCTCATGACAATGGCAAATTTAGTACCACATCCGCATGGAATCAAATTAGGCAAAGAAATAACAAGTGGGTCCCAAGCAGTTGGACATGGGATCGACCGGGATCACAAAGACACTCTTTATGTACATGGCAGGCCCTTCTAAATAAACTACCTACAATAGACAATATGAAAAGAAGAGGTATCTATCATGTTAACCGATGCTCCCTTTGTTTGCAACAAAGAAGAAACTGTTGACCACCTCTATTTTGCTTGTGATTATACAAAATGGATATGGAAGGAGATTCTCCAGCGATTTGAACACAATAGACTGTCGCAACCAAACTTGCACCAATAACTAGGCGACCTCATGCAATGTTTCTCAAGAAAACTCAAGAAAAGAGCCTCTTACACAACTGGCAAAGGTTACTTTCAGATGCGCTATTTGGTGGATGTGGAAGGAGAGATATAATAGAATCTTTGAAGGTCAACACACATACAATGCTCAACTATTGAAAGAGATTATTAGAGACTCAAGATCCTGTATGGAGCATGATCTCAAAACCGAGCACTTCACCCGAAGAGAAAAAGATATTTTTATCAAATTTAATTTTGCTATTAGCTAAAGATCTTGGGAATGATGCCAAATAATGTACCCACAGGTAGTTATAGTCTACAGCATTTGTAGTCATAACTATCGCATTCGCACTCTATGACTTGTATAGATAAAGCTATTTGTAGAAACTTTACACATAATCAATTTACTTTTACTTACCAAAAAAAATGTATTGGTTGAGAGAGGTGATGGTCGAAAGGGTTGGTGGATTGGTGGATGTAGGCTATGGTTTAGGCTTGTTTTGTGGCTATTTTGGGTACAGTTTGAGGGTGTGGTTTGGTGGAGTTTTAGGGCTGTGGATGAAAGTTTTGGATCTATGGTAGATGGTAGCAAAGGTTTAATAGAAATCAGTGGAAGTTGCAGCAAGTATGTGCTGTCTTGTAAGAGTAGAATTATGGTCGAAGAAACAACGGTTTCTCGACGTAATTTCCACCAAAAGCTTGAGAGAATTGAGGAGGGAATTGATAGCAAAATCACAGTTTATATGACAGCAAGGATGTCTAATTTAATCAAGAAAATTTTGGTAGTATAACTGTAATATCCCTCAGTTTTGAAAATTATTAATAATGATTTATTTATAAATCAAATGACCTATATGTAAATATGGAAATTTCAAGGACTAAACTGTTAAGTTGTAAAAAGAAGAAAATAAAGAAAACCAAAAATTTCGGTTTTATCCCACTGCCTACAGAGAGAAGAGGTGGGGCGTGGGGAAAAGAAGAAGAGAAGTAGAGGGAGAAGAGAAGAAGAGGGAAAAGAAGAGAGGAGGAAGAGGGAGAAGAGAAGAAAAGAAGAGGAAGAAGAAGAGAGGGAAGATGGAGGGGAGAGGGAGAGGCAGCAGCAGCAGCTAGGGCTGCTGCACCTCTGTTTCCCGCAGGTGGAAACATAGGAGAGGATGTGTGGGGCGTTGGGGAGGAGAAGGGAAGAAGAAGAAGAAGAAGAGAGGATAGCTGCGGCAAGGCTGCAGCGAGGAGGTGTGTGGCGTTGGGGAGGAAAAAAGGAAGAGGAGAAGAAGAGAAGGAGAAGAAGAGGGAAAAGAGAGGGAAGAGGGAGAGGAGCGAGAGGTGGCAGCAGCTAGGGCTGCAACACCTCTGTTTCCTGCAGGTGGAAACAGAGGAGAGGTGTGGGGCATTCGAAGAGGAGAAGAAGAAGAAGAGGAAAAGAAGAGGAAGAGGAAGCAGGAGAAGAGGTTGTGATACCTCTGTTTCAAACAGAGGAAACAGAGGAGGGAAGTAGAAGAGGAGAAGAAGAAGAGAAGGGAAAGGAGGAGCTGCGGCTGCGGCGGTGGAAGCTGCAGCTGTGGCAGGGAAAGAGGAAGAGGAAGGAAGAAGGGAAGGGGAGGAAGAAGAGAAGGGGAAGAGAAGGGGCTGCGGCTGCTGCGATGGGAGCTGCAGTTGGAAGAGAAGAAGGAGAGGAAGATGAGTAGGGGAGGCAGAAGAGGTTGTGGCCGCGGCTGTGGCTGCGACTGCAACCGTGCAGCTGGGAAAGAAGAGAAGGAAAGAAAGAAGAAGAGAAAGGATAAGGGAAGAAGAGAGGAAGAGGAGAAGGAGAGGCAACTGTGGCAGTGGCAGCTGCAGCTGGAAGAGAAGGAGAGGAAATAGAGCAGGGGAGAAAGAAAAGGCTGCGGTTGTGGTGGCTGTGGCCATGGTTGCGACTGCGACTGCGGCAGTTGCAGCTGGGAAAGAAAAGAAAGGAAAGGGGAAAAAAAGGGGCTGCGGAAGGGATTGCGGCCACAGCGGCAGCGACTGCGTATGCAGCAGTTGTGTCTGCGAAAGAAGAGGAGGAAGGAAGGTAGTGCGGTGGAAGGGGCTGCGATTGTGGCAGCGATAGTGGCGGCGGCTGTGGCAGCTGCGTTTGGGAAAGAAAAAGAAGGAATGAGAGTAAGAGAGAGCAGGTGACTGTGCCTCGATGTTCGACACGTGGTGTAGTTGCGAAGAAAGGAAGAAAACGGGAGCACAAAACGAAACAGAGAGAGGACACGGAGGAAAAGTAGAAGGATTTGGGCTAGCACCTTCTTTGGATCTTCGGATCGAAATCTTTGAAAGGCAAGTTCCCTGATCGTTTCTACTATAATTGCTCTGATATTTCTTATTGCAAGTGTTCTGATATTTCCTATTGCAAGCTTTCTAATCTTTCCTATTGCAAGTGTCCTGATCTTTCCTTACCGCAATTTTACCATTACATTTGTTTTGAATATGAGGAACTTTGAATTGTTCTGGCCTTTCATTTGATATATCTCCTGTTTAGACGTAACGATTCGAATCTATGCAACTTCTGATATTCTGACCCTTCTACTTTGTTATGGCTATAACTTCATGTATTGACCTCTGATTTGGACAAAATTTATTTGATCAGAATATAGATTCATAAACCTTTGTTTTGATAGCTTATTTTAAGAATTCGGAGTAAGTTTGTCTGCCCAAACTTCTGTTTCAAATGAGCCTACAGATTCTGCAAAACAGGGATCGTAATTTCTGACCTTTTGATATTGAACTGCTTATAAGTCCCTGTTGCAAACATTGATTTACTCAAAGCTTATTTCATTGGAAACCAGACTCATAGATCTTTCTTTTGATATATGGATTGAAAGATTTGAAATCCAAACACCTGCCCAATTATCTGTTGAATCTGACATTATGAATTCTGCCAAACAGAGATTTTGTTCTACGACCTTTGTTTACCAAATTATTTGTAACTCTCTCTATTGGACAGTTCAATTCATATGAAGCCTTTTTTTTTTTTGGTAAGTAAAAGTAAATTGATTATGTGTAAAGTTTCTACAAATAGCTTTATCTATACAAGTCATAGACAAAGCCAAGTAACTCATAGAGTGCGAATGCGATAGTTATGACTACACATGCTGTAGACTATAACTCCTAATTATAATCAATATAGAAAATATTTATCCAGATATATCAAAACTACCTGTGGGTACATAATTTGGCATCATTCCCAAGATCTTTAGCTAATAGAAAAATTAAATTTGATAAAAATATCTTTTTCTCTTTGGGTAAAGTGCTCCGTTTTGAGATCTTGCTCCATACAGGATCTAGAGTCTCTAATAATCTCTTTCAATAATTGAGCAATGTTTGTGTGTTGGCATTCAAATATTCTGTTACATCTCTCCTTCCACATCCACCAAATAGCGCATCTGAAAGTAACATTTGCCAGTTGTGTTAGAGGCCCTTTTCTTGAGAAACATTGCATGAGGTCGCTTAGTTCTTGGTGCAAGTTTGGTTGCGGCAGTCTATTGAGTTCAAATCGCTGGAGAATCTCCTTCCATATCCATTTTGTATAATCACAAGCAAAATAGAGGTGGTCAACAGTTTCTTCTTGTTGCATACAAAGGGAGCATCTGTTAACATGATAGATACCTCTTCTTTTCATATTGTCTATTATCGGTAGTTTATTGAGAAGAGCCTGCCATGTATATAAGGAATGTCTTTGTGATCCCGGTCGATCCCATGTCCAACTGCTTGGGACCCACTTGTTATTTCTTTGCCTAATTTGATTCTATGCGGATGTGGCACTAAATTTGCCATTGTCATGAGGCCAAATAAGTATATCTGAAGAGTTGTTCCTGATTGGAATAGCTATAATAGTCGGCCAAAGTGATAACATTTCGGGAGAAATAGGATTAGGGAGACACCAAGCACCGTTAGCAATGAACTCAGAAACCTTCCAATCTTTGGGAGCCCCAAGATCTTTTCGTATTCTGTCACCATATAATTAAAATATACTCTTCCCATTTACCCAAGGATCAAACCACATATTTGTACTAGTACCAGAAGAGATTGCATAGGAAATGTGTTTGATTAGCCAATTCCTCGCCTTTAAAATTCCTTTCCAAGCTGCAGAGTGCTTTGTTCTTGTTGAAATTTCCCAGATTGATTCCTTTAAAAGATACCTAGCAGAAACCCATTGTGACCATAAGGAACATTTGTTTTGCAAAAGATCCCACAATTGCTGTACCAGACAAGCTTGATTCAAATCTCTAATATTTCTCAAGTTTAGCCCCCCTTCATCTTTCGGTTTGCAAATGCTATCCCAATTTACCATATGCATTGCCTTATCATTTGTGTCATTCCAGAAGAAGTTCATTAATAACCGTTCAATATCATGGAGAAGTCTAGCAGGCAGAAGAAATGCATTACACCAATATATAGATTAGGAGTGCAATACCGAACGGATGAGTTCGAGTCGTCCTGCTTTTGATAGAAACCTATTTTTCCAAGAAGAAATTCTATTCTTTATTTTTTGCAAGATAGGCTGACAATGGGTTTTGTGAATGCCTGTGGATATGAGAGGGAGACCCAAATAAGGAACTGGCAAGCTTCCCTCACTAACCCCCAAAGTTTGCACAATAAAGACCTTATCCTCAACGTAAGGGCTCATATATACTTTACTTTTCGCATGATTTAACTGAAGTCCAGAAACCATACCAAAGTCATTCATAATAGTAGCCAGGTTCTTTACTGAAGTTGGTTCATTTTGGAGAAAGATAAGTAAGTCATCTGCAAATGTTATATGTGATATATGAACAGAACCAGCAATTGGTACCTTAATGATGCCATTTAAGACAACGTGTTCTAACATACAGCTAAGTCCTTCCATCGCAATAGTAGAAAGATACGGAGATAGTGGATCACCTTGTCGGATGCCATTCGTGCTCCCAAAAAAACCAATAGGTGAGCCATTAAAGAGTATCGAAAACTTTGGAGTTTCCAAGCAAGATTGAATCCAATTAACCCATTGCTGTGGGAAGTTCATATCGAGGAGCATCTTATAGATAAACTTCCTATTAACTGAATCAAAGGCTTTCCGTAAATCAGCTTTAAAACAGATTTTTGTCCCTCTTGCTTTTGAATGCAAATCTTTGACCAAGTCATTAGCAAGCAAAATGTTATGATGTATACTTCTCCCTTTGATGAAAGCAGCTTGATTTGGGCTAATAATCTTGTGTATTACCTTTTGCATTCTATTTGCCAATACTTTGGAGATGATCTTGTAAACAAAGTTGCATAATGATATGGGTCGATAGTTCTCTAGTGAATCAGCCCCTGCATTCTTCGGAATTAAAGAAATAAAAGTGTAATTCATCTCTCTAAGAATATGACCTGAAGATAAGAAATGTTGGCAAGCCTTGATCACATCATTTCCAATAATAGACCAAGCAGTTTGGTAAAATTCAGTTGGAAATCCATCTGGACCTGGGCTTTTGTGCTTTGGTGACTTAAAGACAACACGTACAATTTCGTCATCTGTAATTGGGGCATTGAGGATTGAAATAGCTTCCGAATCAAGTTTTCTAGTCGGCTCCACATGAATGTTATTAGGTTTCCCAGCTTGATTGAGTAAGGAATAAAAAAATTGCTCTATGTGTGCTTTAACCTCATCTAAATTCTCAATAAGATTATCATCTTTGTCTCTGCATTTGCTGATACGGTTAACAGCCCTTCGAGTAGCAATTGAAGCATAGAAAAATTTAGTATTGGAATCCCCTAGTGTAAGCCAATTCTGTCGAGACTTCTGCTTTGCAAAACTTTCCTCTTGTTTTAAGGCTTGCATGAAGTTATTTCTGGCTTCTGTCTCTTTGTAGATAATATTTTCATCATTTGGCTGAAGTTGCAGCTCATGTTGCAATGACATTAGTTCATTTCTGCAAAATTGAACTCTGGTGTTAATATTGCCAAAGGTATTTGTATTCCACTCCTTTAGTGATGCTTTACAGGCTTTGAGCTTTTGACATAAGATGTAAGGGGGGGATCCTTGCACATTAACATTCCAAGCAGATCTGATAATATCAAGAAATTGAGGATGAGTACTCCACATGTTAAAGAATCTAAACGATTTCTTGCCTCTTGGTGTCGATTTTTCTGCGTGTATATACATTAAAGAATGGTCAGAAAACAAAGGAGCACCATACTCAAGAAGTGAATCTGGGTAAACTGTTAACCATTCATGATTAATCAAACACCTATCAAGTCGAGCCATTATTTTTCTGTTAGCAGTACCTTGATTACTCCAGGAGAGCCAATTACCCACAGATTTCATATCAAACAATGCTGCAGTGTCAATGTAATCATTAAAACTTTGATGCTGGCTTTCTGAAAGTTGTCTACCCCCCTCTTTTTCATTTGTGTACCGAACAGTATTAAAGTCTCCAAGAACAATCCAAGGTACATTGAGACAGCCATTTACAATATTAGTCAGGTCAGACCAAAGAGTAATTCTTTCTTGCATACTATTTGAAGTATATATAATAGTGAGATTGAATTGACAGCCATTCTTTTTATCCTTTACCTTAAGATGAATGAATTGATCAGTAGCAGAAATAAACCAAGCATTAATAGAGTTAGGATGCCATAAGACCCATATTCTACCAAAAGTTTCATTTGAGTCATTGGTAAACAATTCTGCGTCCGGCCATATTAAATTCTTTTGAGCTTGAACACGCGATTATTTAATTTTCGTTTCCACTAGAATAACAATATCACATGCGGCATACTTGATTATTCTGTTGAGCTCCCGACATTTCGCCGGCTTATTAAGTCCGCGAACATTCCAGCATGTTATCTTCATTAGTAATAAACAAATGAAAAGGTAGTAAGGAATACATCCTACGACTTTGGATGGATTGTAACATCCTTTTTCTTATCCTTCGGTTTTATATTTTCCTCCCGCACAATATCCTTACCTTTTATGGCTTTATTCCTATATTTATCCACTTCATCTACAGCTTGCAAATTTTTAAACTTTAAAGTACCTTGAATCATGTGGTCTTGATTGGCAGGGTTTGTTGAAGCTCGATAAGATTGTTGCAGCACAATATCCTGGATAGTACTTATTGGAGCAGCCTGGCTAGAGAGGTTTGTTGGGGCATGAGTTTGTTGAGACAGAATATCCTTGTTGGCGATGTTTATTGAGGAAGAATATCCTTACTGACGAGATTTGCTTGGACCTGAGTTCGTTGAGCGATTGTAGATGGATCCGATGGTATTGGAAGAGATGAAGTTCCTAACTTATGCTTCTCCTGTCCAATAGTACCATGGGAAACCTCTATTGTGGAAGGCTCTGACATTATAGGAAGAGATAAAGTTTTAGAATTGTCCTTCTGTCCGCGGTGCTTTCCTTGCGAGTCGGAGTGCTCAATAGTTTTTGCCACCATCGGTGCTACTGCCATTAGAGAAGAATCACTTTGTTGCTGAGGCACTTGACGTGGTCGATAGACCTTTGTGGTTGGTTTTGGGGTTTGTTGACAAGCTCCATTTGCATGACCAAAAGATAAGCAACGGTGACATCGTTGTGGCTTCCAGGAATATGAGACATGTACCTTTCGAGTGTTCCCGTCAAGATCACGATAGAAAACCTCGTTAGGAAGATCTTCATCGGAAGAAACCAGCACACATGCTCATGCAAATGCTAATCTCGTCTGAGCTGCTGTTGCTTTGTCGATGTAGAGTGGCTATCCCAGAGTGCTGCATAACTTTGCAATAAAATGTCGACTCCAAAGATGTAGAGGCAGTCCTTGAAAGGATACCCATAATGGAATAGACTATAGGCTATCTAACTCCAAACGGACATCAGGAGACCAACGTCGTAGAATCATTGGATGACCGCGGATAGTCCAGAATCCTTCGAGGATTCGTTGCAGATCTTCTTCAGAGTATAGCTTGCAAACAAAGAATCCGTTCTCCAGCATATGAAGATCAAATGACGATAATCCCCATCGAGTTTTCATAAATGAGGATAGTGGGAAATAAGTAGTTTTGAGACCTACCACATAGCCAACAATCGACATAGACCATGTCTCAATAAGCTCTACTGAATCAGCAGTCTCGTCTACAACAATCTTCTTATCAACCTGAACTTCTAGAGTAATGAATTCCAAGCTTAGATCTGGACTTCCAACCGGAGCCTTGAAGAGGCTAGTCCAAGGCCGAGGATCGTTGGAAATGAGAGCAGGTTGCCGCGATCGCGGCAGCCTGTTCATATGAAGTCTCTCTTATCTGAAAGTATAATCCAATGATATATTTCTGAGTCAATTGGAGCACGATTGATAGTTTGAATCATTTGTTCAATGTGCCTCTTGTATTCTGCCAGAAATCGACCTTTGGTCGATTTCTGATATTCTGGTTTCATTCCTTTGGAAATTGATATCCTTTAGCTTTCTTATTCAATTGAGCTTTATAATACTGCTCTGAATTCTTGTATGCTCTTGTCCTTAAAGTTATTTGCATTCTTGAAAACTATTGTGTAACGTTTAAGCTATATCGTATTGACTTCTATAGGCACATGTATAACCCATGATTCCGCATTTGCTTTCGATGTGTGCCTATTCTAGTTTCATTCCTTTGGATATTGAATTCTTCTAACCTTCTTATTTGAATTGAGCTAAATATGATTGCTTGGATTCCCTGTATACTCTTGCTTCCATTTCATTCCTAATATGAATACATTTGTGAGAGATTTGTTCCTTGCAGCATATTGTCTTGAAAAGGCACATGTACGTTTTGTTGTTCCGCGTGTGCTTCCGATATATGCTACTTACTGTTAAAACTGCCCTCTTGTACTCTGGTGTGTGGGATTGTCTGGACCTTTGCTAGAAATGGTAAAGGGTATGCGCTAATTGCCCGCTATGTGGGGTCCCGCTATGTGGGATATTCTGGACCTTTGCCAGAAATGGTAAAGGGTATGTGCTTAGAGCCTGCGATGCTCTGCCGGCCCGGCCCCCTCTGACTTCACCTAGACGTGGGTGGATGGAGCTCCCAAACGTGGGAGACTTTTGTCAGGTGATAATTCAGAAATGGATGAATCACATTCTGACTGAGATCCCACTACACCTTCTGTATGTTTGATATGATACCCAGAGCTTTGGTTATGTGTTTCTGTACATGCTTTGGATAAGATTGATATGTTTGCAACGTCAAAGATGACGTTTGAGCTTTTGTACGGTATTTGTTATTGATATTCTCTGAAATGTTTCATCCACTATTGATATGTTTCGAAATGTTCCATATGTCGTTGATATGCTCCGGAACATTTCATACACCATTGATATGCTCCAATTACTCTGTGCTCCATTTGCTATGAACTGATATGTTCTGAAATGTCCTATCTGCCATTGATATGCTCCAATTACTCTATGCTCCATTTGTTATGAATCAAATATGTTTTGAATGACATGATACAAATGATTTTGTATCTAATGAGATGGTATCCTTGAGAATTCTTGTATTCTGCCTTACATTATGATACCTTACTCGTTTGAAACCGTTCCTTTTGTTATGAATATGTTTTGTCACTTGCTGAGCTGTTTTTGGCTCACTCCGTTGTTATATAAATCTTTCAAGTCAGCGTGTCACTCTTCGAGATGTTTGATTTGGGCTGAGGCAGTGGATAGCTATTCAGAATTATGGGCAAGTCTTGTTGGTTGTTATGCTATTATTGTATAAGCATATTTTGTATGTAATGAATTGTTCTGATGATCGAAATGGATATACTATGTAAAAGTGTTAGAAGATCTCTCTTATTTGGAATTTCGGAATGTTAAGTCTAATTTATGACGATATGAACTTGTGGTGAATAGTTGGAGTTCTGATTGTATAATTTATTTAGCTTGTGGATTTATAAATGTTGTTCATGTTTGTCAAGTTGCTTGGGTTGCCATAAATGTGAATTATCGAGTGATGTGATATATGATTTTAAAATACACAGGTTTTATGGATGTGAATTAGATTGAATGTTTTTCAGTGTCCTCAAACGTTAGTTTGGATCCTGGATTGGTCTGTGATGGAAACTTTAAATATTATGGATATTTTGAGGGGGCGTGACAGAGGTGGTATCAGAGCATGGTTTGAGGATTACTGAAATATTTGATATGTTGATGTGCAAAATATATTGAGGTCTAATGAACTTTAGTGATTGGTGGAAAATTTTCTTTGATGCATTTTAGGAATCTGGGATGATGAGGACATTTGGTCCTCCTATTTCATCTGATTTTGATTAATTAAGTGGGATGAATGGGGTAATCGGGGATATTGAATCAGAGTGGTGCAGCAGAAGCATGGTGCACCTAATCCATTGGTGGCAGAAAAATGGATGATGCGAATAGAGAAGATATTTGATGTTCAAAATTGTTCCGATGATTAAACGATTTCTTTTGCTACCTTATATTGGAAGTAGAGGCTGATTATTATTGACAGCAATGAAAAGAATTTTTGGAGATATGTGGCAAGAATGATAAGGATAAGTTTAGCAATAAAAATATGATTGGAAATGAATCAGAAAGTAATAACAAGAGGGTCAAGACATTTGGATATGAAATGAGAAGTCACCACAAAAGACTCGATCATGTGTGAATTATAAATTAAATTATGAAACAAATTTGTGTTTCGGGTGATTGGAGTCTATTTTGCTTGTGGAAAGTTGGATCATAAAATAAAAGACTGTCCTTTGAACAAGAAGAAAGAGTTACTGCCTCATAAATCATTAGCCAATGTCAGAGTGTATGCTATCACTGAATATGATTATAAGACTTCTGAATTAGTGGTCGAAGGTATTATGCACGTTTATGAAAGAATGCAAATATTTGTTTGATCATGGGTCCTATCTACGATTTGATTCATAACATGTTGCCTATCACTTGGGTATTCAACCTAGACCACTGTAATATGTGATATATGTAAAATATGATCGTTGGAGATTCCTTGATAAAGAACTTGAATATGGTCCTCTTGTTTGAGTTTTATTGGAGAACTTGAACTTTTTCGTTGATTTAGTTCTCCAAGAGATTTGGAGTTTTGATATTATACTTGGTATGGATTGACTATCTTCCTATCATACCAGTATGGATTGGTATATAACAAATGATCACTTTTGTACATTTGATCAGCCTATCTTTTATTTTATTTTTTTGGTAAGTAAAAGTAAATTGATTATGTGTAAAGTTTCTACAAATAGCTTTATCTATACAAGTCATAGACAAAGCCAAGTAACTCATAGAGTGCGAATGCGATAGTTATGACTACACATGCTGTAGACTATAACTCCTAATTATAATCAATATAGAAAATGTTTATCCAGATATATCAAAACTACCTGTGGGTACATAATTTGGCATCATTCCCAAGATCTTTAGCTAATAGCAAAATTAAATTTGATAAAAATATCTTTTTCTCTTTGGGTAAAGTGCTCCATTTTGAGATCTTGCTCCATACAGGATCTTGAGTCTCTAATAATCTCTTTTAATAATTGAGCATTGTTTGTGTGTTGGCATTCAAATATTCTGTTACATCTCTCCTTCCACATCCACCAAATAGCGCATCTGAAAGTAACCTTTGCCAATTATGTTAGAGGCCCTTTTATTGGGAAACATTGCATGAGGTCGCTTAGTTCTTGGTACAAGTTTGGTTGCGGCAGTCTATTGAGTTCAAATCGCTGGAGAATCTCCTTCCATATCCATTTTGTATAATCACAAGCAAAATAGAGGTGGTCAACAGTTTCTTCTTGTTGCATACAAAGGGAGCATCGGTTAACATGATAGATACCGCTTCTTTTCATATTGTCTATTGTCGGTAGTTTATTGAGAAGAGCCTGCCATGTACATAAGGAATGTCTTTGTGATCCCGGTCGATCCCATATCCAACTGCTTGGGACCCACTTGTTATTTCTTTGCCTAATTTGATTCCATGCGGATGTGGCACTAAATTTGCCATTGTCATGAGGCCAAATAAGTATATCTGAAGAGTTGTTCCTGATTGGAATAGCTATAATAGTCGGCCAAAGTGATAACATTTCGGGAGAAATAGGATTAGGGAGACACCAAGCACCGTTAGCAATGAACTCAGAAACCTTCCAATCTTTGGGAGCCCCAAGATCTTTTCGTATTCTGTCACCATATAATTGAAATATATTCTTCCCATTTACCCAAGGATCAAACCACATATTTGTACTAGTACCAGAAGAGATTGCATAAGAGATGTGTTTGATTAGCCAATTCCTTGCCTTTAAAATTCCTTTCCAAGCTGCAGAGTGGTATGTTCTTGTTGAAATTTCCCAGATTGATTCCTTTGAAAGATACCTAGCAGAAACCCAATGTGACCATAAGGAACATTTGTTTTGCAAAAGATCCCACAATTGCTATACCAGAGAAGCTTGATTCCAATCTCTAATATTTCTCAAGTTTAGCCCCCCTTCATCTTTCGGTTTGCAAATGCTATCCCAATTTACCATATGCATTGCCTTATCATTTGTGCCATTCCAGAAGAAGTTCATTAATAACCGTTCAATATCATGGAGTAGTCCAGCAAGCAGAAGAAATGCATTACACCAATATATAGAGTAGGAGTGCAATACCGAACGGATGAGTTCGAGTCGTCCTGCTTTTGATAGAAACCTATTTTTCCAAGAAGAAATTATATTCTTTATTTTTTGCAAGATAGGCTGACAATGGGCTTTGTGAATGCCTGTGGATATGAGCGGGAGACCCAAATAAGGAACTGGCAAGCTTCCCTCACTAACCCCCAAAGTTTGCACAATAAAGACCTTATCCTCAACGTAAGGGCTCATATATACTTTACTTTTCGCATGATTTAACTGAAGTCCATAAATCATACCACAGTCATTCATAATAGTAGCCAGGTTCTTTACTGAAGTTGGTTCATTTTGGAGAAAGATAAGTAAGTCATCTGCAAATGTTATATGTGATATATGAACAGAACCAGCAATGGGTACCTTAATGCTGCCATTTAAGACTGCGTGTTCTAACATACAGCTAAGTCCTTCCATCGCAATAGTAAAAAGATACGGAGATAGTGGATCACCTTGTCGGATGCCATTCGTGCTCCCAAAAAAACCAATAGGTGAGCCATTAAAGAGTATCGAAAACTTTAGAGTTTCCAGGCAAGATTGAATCCAATTAACCCATTGCTGTGGGAAGTTCATATCGAGGAGCATCTTATAGATAAACTTCCTATTAACTGAATCAAAGGCTTTCCGTAAATCAGCTTTAAAACAGATTTTTGTCCCTCTTGCTTTTGAGTGCAAATCTTTGACCAAGTCATTAGCAAGCAAAATGTTATGATGTATACTTCTCCCTTTGATGAAAGTAGCTTGATTTGGGCTAATAATCTTGTGTATTACCTTTTGCATTCTATTTGCCAATACTTTGGAGATGATCTTGTAAACAAAGTTGCATAATGATATGGGTCGATAGTTCTCTAGTGAATCAGCCCCTGCATTCTTCGGAATTAAAGAAAAAAAAGTGCAATTCATCTCTCTAAGAATATGACCTGAAGAGAAGAAATGTTTGCAAGCCTTGATCACATCATTTCCAATAATAGACCAAGCAGTTTGGTAAAATTCAGTTGGAAATCCATCTGGACCTGGACTTTTGTGCTTTGGTGACTTAAAGACAAACACGTACAATTTCGTCATCTGTAATTGGGGCATTGAGGATTGTAATAGCTTCCTAATCAAGTTTTCTAGTCGGCTCCACATGAATGTTATTAGGTTTCCCAGCTTGATTGAGTAAGGAATAAAAAAATTGCTCTGTGTGTGCTTTAACCTCATCTAAATTCTCAATAAGATTATCATCTTTGTCTCTGCATTTGCTGATACGGTTAACAGCCCTTCGAGTAGCAATTGAAGCATAGAAAAATTTAGTATTGGAATCCCCTAGTGTAAGCCAATTCTGTCGAGACTTCTGCTTTGCAAAACTTTCCTCCTGTTTTAAGGCTTGCATGAAGTTATTTCTGGCTTCTGTCTCTTTGTAGATAATATTTTCATCATTTGGCTGAAGTTGCAGCTCATGTTGCAATGACATTAGTTCATTTCTGCAAAATTGAACTCTGGTGTTAATATTGCCAAAGGTATTTGTGTTCCACTCCTTTAGTGCTGCTTTACAGGCTTTGAGCTTTTGACATAAGATGTAAGGGGGGGATCCATGCACATTAACATTCCAAGCAGATCTGATAATATCAAGAAATTGAGGATGAGTACTCCACATGTTAAAGAATCTAAACGGTTTCTTGCCTCTTGGTGTCGATTTTTCTGCGTGTATATACATTAAAGAATGGTCAGAAAACAAAGGAGCACCATACTCAAGAAGTGAATCTGGGTAAACTGTTAACCATTCATGATTAATCAAACACCTATCAAGTCGAGCCATTATTTTTCTGTTAACCACCTTGATTACTCCAGGAGAGCCAATTACCCACAGATTTCATATCAAACAATGCTGCAGTGTCAATGTAATCATTAAAACTTTGAAGTTGGCTTTCCGAAAGTTGTCTACCCCCCTCTTTTTCATTTGTGTACCGAACAGTATTAAAGTCTCCAACAACAATCCAAGGTACATTGAGACAGCCATTTACAATATTAGTCAGGTCAGACCAAAGAGTATTTCTTTCTTGCATACTGTTTGAAGCATATATACCAGTGAGATTGAATTGACAGCCATTCTTTTTATCCTCTACCTTAAGATGAATGAATTGATCAGTAGCAGAAATAAACCAAGCATTAATAGAGTTAGGATGCCATAAGACCCATATTCTACCAAAAGTTTCATTTGAGTCATTGGTAAACAATTCTGCGTCCGGCCATATTAAATTCTTTTGAGCTTGAACGCGCGATTGTTTAATTTTCGTTTCCTCTAGAATAACAATATCACATGCGGCAGACTTGATTATTCTGTTGAGCTCCTGACATTTCTCTGGCTTATTAAGTCCGCGAACATTCCAGCATGTTATCTTCATTAGTAATAAACAAATGAAAAGGTAGTAAGGAATACATCCTACGACTTTGGATGGATTGTACCATCCTTTTTCTTATCCTTCGGTTTTGTATTTTCCTCCCGCACAATATCCTTACCTTTTATGGCTTTATTCCTATATTTATCCACTTCATCTACAGCTTGCAGATTTTTAAACTTTAAAGTACCTTGAATCATGTGGTCTTGATTGGCAGGGTTTGTTGAAGCTCGATAAGATTGTTGCAGCACAATATCCTGGATAGTACTTATTGGAGCAGCCTGGCTAGAGAGGTTTGTTGGGGCATGAGTTTGTTGAGACAGAATATCCTTGTTGGCGATGTTTGTTGAGGAAGAATATCCTTGTTGACGAGATTTGCTTGGACCTGAGTTCGTTGAGCGATTGTAGATGGATCCGATGGTATTGGAAGAGATGACGTTCCTGACTTATGCTTCTCCTGTCCACTAGTACCATGGGAAACCTCTGTTGTGGAAGGCTCTGACATTATAGGAAGAGATAAAGTTTTAGAATTGTCCTGCTGTCCGCGGTGCTTTCCTTGCGAGTCGGAGTGCTCAATAGTTTTTGCCACCATCGGTGCTACTGCCATTAGAGAAGAATCACTTTTTGCTGAGGCACTTGACGTGGTCGATAGACCTTTGTGGTTGGTTTTGGGGTTTGTTGACAAGCTCCATTTGCATGACCAAAAGATAAGCAACGGTGACATCGTTGTGGCTTCCAGGAATATGAGACATGTACCTTCCGAGTGTTCCCGTCAAGATCACGATAGAAAACCTCGTTAGGAAGATCTTCATCGGAAGAAACCAGCACACATGCTCGTGCAAATGCTAATCTCGTCTGAGCCGCTGTTGCTTTGTCGATGTAGAGTGGCTGTCCCAGAGTGCTGCATAACTTTGCAATAAAACGTCGACTCCAAAGATGTAGAGGCAGTCCTTGAAAGGATACCCATAATGGAATAGACTGTAGGCTATCTAACTCCAAACGGACATCAGGAGACCAACGTCGTAGAATCATTGGATGACCGCGGATAGTCCAGAATCCTTCGAGGATTCATTGCAGATCTTCTTCAGAGTATAGCTTGCAAACAAAGAATCCGTTCTCCAACATATGAAGATCAAATGACGATAATCCCCATCGAGTTTTGATAAATGAGGATAGTGGGAAATAAGTAGTTTTGAGACCTACCACATAGCCAACAATCGACATAGACCATGTCTCAATAAGCTCTACTGAATCAGCAGTCTCGTATACAGCAATCTTCTTATCAGCCTGAACTTCTGGAGTAATGAATTCCAAGCTTAGATCTGGACTTCC
The DNA here is from genome assembly GCF_036884655.1 of Musa acuminata AAA Group. Classification (NCBI taxonomy): domain Eukaryota; kingdom Viridiplantae; phylum Streptophyta; class Magnoliopsida; order Zingiberales; family Musaceae; genus Musa; species Musa acuminata. Next base: position 25,814,282 of record NC_088333.1, on the reverse strand, counting down.
AACCGGAGCCTTGAAGAGGCTAGTCCAAGGCCGAGGATCGCTGGAAATGAGAGCAGGCTGCCGCGATCTAGAGCGCGACCTGCTTCGATGCTGCTTCGTCGAAGGAGTTTCTCTCTGGAAAGGATATGGTGGAAGAGCAACTTGGGGGGTAGCGGTAGGGGGCCTTGCCATCGTTTCATCCCTCCCGCCACCGTCGCCAGCCTTAGGGGCCGTCGCTGCCATGTTTGATCCCTTTTCTGATCGCCGCTACAGAATCGTCGCCATAGGGAAAAGCCACCGCTGCAGTATATCAGATCGTCGCTACAGTACCGTCGCCCTAGGGAGATCTGGTCTCGTCGCCCTTGGGGAGAAGCTGATGCTGCAGCGGCGGCGACACTGTAGCGGCGACCAGATCTAGGGCGACGTTACTGTTGCGCGATGAAACTGTAGCGGCGACCAGATCTAGGGGCGACGGTACTGTTACGGCGACGCTGTAGCGGCGGCGACACTGTAGCGGCGACTAGATCTAGGGCGACGGTAATGTTGCGGTGGTGACACTGTAGCAGCGACCAGATCTAGGGCGACGTTGTAGCGGCGACCAGATCTAGGACTGTTGTGGTGATCGGATTAAATGCTTTATGTTTAATGAAATCATATTAGATAATTTAATGATTTAATCATGCTTGATGATTTAAATTAATGAGTTTATATTTTAAAATTATGCATGATGATTCTTGTAATATATGGCTTTTCGATATTTGTCATAATGAAAGTTACTTTTTTGTTTTTAAACGATGATGCTTGTATGAAATAAATCTTATGAATTGAAATAACTATAAAGAGGAATGAATTTTTCTTGAAATTTTTTTGCTATCTTATCAAATTTTGAATAAGAGATTGATAAATCTATTTATGTTATTTTGAATCCCTTGAACTATGAAAGTGATTTTGATGATTTGCAACATGTTCTGGTTTCCTACCTTACTGCTGCTGCAATTTAGTTATCCTTATTCGAAAATCCAAAAAAAAAAAAAAAAAAAATTTCCTATATTGCTGCATAAACTTTTCGTCACAAAGTTTTCATCTCTACGACGAAAGATACATTGCAGAATTCCAGCCGCATAGCACCATCTGTTTGATCTTGCTACTGTGCTTTTTCTATCCAAATTTCTACGAAATTTTTATGACATCTTTGACAGTTCCTAACAGTGGATTTCCCTTTGGTTTCATCAAAAAATTATCAATATAAACTACTGATCTTTTATGTCCAATCTGCTGCACTTGAATTGCAGAATTCAAGCAGCATAGCACCATCTGTTTGATCTTGCTACTATGCTTTTTCTATCCAAATTTCTACAAAATTTTTATGACATCTTTGACACTTCCTAACAGTAGATTTCCCTTTGGTTTCATCGAAAAATTCTCAATATAAACTACTGATCTTTTATGTCCAATCTGCTGCACTTGAAAATCTATGCTGCAGAAAATTTCAGCTCCATATCGTTGCCTTAACCCATCTATTTGCAATCTTTTTGAATGAAATTTCTTATACACTTCATAGATCATCTTGGCTTCCATCTATGATTGATCTATTAAGAAATTTATCTCTAAAAACAATTTTATGTTGCTGCAAATTTTCATCGTAACCCGCTGAAATTTTTCGACGATAATTCTGCAATTGCAACTTGCACCAATTTCCTTGCTGTTATACTGCCGAAATTTTCTTGATTAAAACCCTTTTCGCCGCCGCCACCCTGCCGGCGGCGGCCTGTGCGGCGGGGCGAGGGCACTGCCCTCACCAGCAAGCGGCACGCCCGTTGGCGGCGGTGCCGCTGCGGGTGGGTGCCCCATTCGGGCGTCGCTGCCTCCGCAGACGGTGCTGTACCGCCGGGCGGCCGCCCCTGTGGGGGGGTTTCGCCCGCGGGAGAAGCGGCGGCAAGCGCCGCTGCCCGTGGGCTGCCAGCCCCGCAAGCAGCAAGCCTTCTGCAAGCAGACTGCCAGCCGGCAGCTGCAGGCACAGCGCTTGCGCATGCGCCGACGTTGTGCTGCCTGGTTGCGGTTGCGAATGCCGCTACAGGTGACTGCAGGCATGGAGATCGAGGGCAGCAACTGTTGCTGCCCTTCCTCGCTTTTGCGTCAACGATTTTGACATCAATATTCTTCCTAAACACAACACACGTAGTTCAAAACCAATCATTCGCACGAACAACCTGGCTCTGATACCACTGTTAGGAAATCATGGGGGCGACATTATATGCGCAGCGGAAGAACAAGAAAACAAAAATCCCCAATTCCCAAAAAGATGTTCGTCGTCGTGCGAAGATTGGTGCGCAAAAAATCCGCAAAACACAAAACTGCGTATAGAGATTGTGTTACCTAGGGAGATCGTATATCCCTATTTCCTTGTAGATCCTTAGGAGAGGGTGAAGGAGGTCAAGCGTCCTCCTCTCTAGCGGTGATCCACACAGCAGGGTTGCGACGACGCTCTTCAAAACTCCAGGCCTACTCTGAGGTGGAGACGGAGAGGAGAATAGAAAGGGCAAGCAAAGACTCTAGCCTATGAGGCTGTGAATCCCTCCTATTTATAGAGATCCCGTGTCAAACCCTAATGGGTCCTTCCCTTGTGGGTATTGGATCTGCATCCAATAAGACAAGGGCTCCGTCGGATATCTCATATCCGAACTTCTACTCATCGCAATGCCTACCATATGTGTGTGACCCTCTAGGCCCAATATCGAGCTGGCCGTGAGTCATACCTGTCAGAACTCCTTCTAACTTAGTGAATTATTATCTCTGTAATAATTCACTCGACTCATCGACTACGGACGTACTAGGCCACTACGCCGTAGTGTTAGAACCCTTGCAGATTCTAAACTTGGGGTTGATCTCTTTAGGGGATCGGCCTCCTTGGAACTCTATAGGGGTTCCTCCCTCCAAGTTGCTGCTCAAAGGCTGCAAAAAAGATTCATCTATTGCTTATGAAAAGAGAAGGAATACATGGCTATTTATAGGGCTTCTAAACCCTAACTCCTAATAGGACTCCTACTTAAGACTCTTACTTCTAACCAACTCCTAGTAGGACTCATAGTCAAGACTCTTATTCCCTTACAACTCCTAATTCTTCTCTAAGAAAACACCTCCTACTTGAATGCCCCTCTCAATTAGGACTCTCCTAGCTAGAGTCCTAACAGAATGTCCCTCTCAATTAGGACTCTCCTAGCTAGAGTCCTAATAGTTTTACATGAATGTCCCTCTCAATTAGGACTCTCCAAGCTAGAGTCCTAACAGACCCGTCGCCCTCTTCAAATCAGCCTTGTACTCGAGGCTGATGATTCGTGAATTCTGGGAATTTGATCTTCAAGTCGTCATAGTTCTCCCAAGCGGCATCTTCTATTGGTAGATTCGCCCACTTTATTAGCACTCCTTTAATGGGTCGTCGTCGTCGAGTCACGATCCGTCGATCAATAATGGCACTTGGCTGGTTCTATAGTTCTCTTTGGGTAGTCATATTTGGTGGGTGGCTTTGGGCTGTCTCCAAGCACCTATTTAAAACTTTCGTCTGACTGTTGGTTTGTGGGTGATATGTCGTACTCCTTTTCAATTTAGTACCCTGCATATGGAATAACTTTGTCCAAAATCTACTCTTGAAGATGCAAGTATAATTTGTCACAAGCACAATGCGTCCCATATAGCATAATTCTTTTGAGTCCCGATTGTAATGAGCCATAGGGCTTAGTGCTTCCTCCAATTTTTTTATAATCTTACTAGTATCTGAATATTCCTGCCATTCCATCTTAATATCCTCAAGGATGTCGCTGGTCGGAAGTGACCAACCATTGGAAGACATCTTTTTCTAGTAAGGTAGTAAGTGGTGCACTGATCTTTCCATAGTTTTTCATGAACTTGCGGTAGTAGCCTGTTAAACCCAGAAAGCCATGTAGCAATTTTATGTTTCTCGAGGTCGGCCAGTTTTGCATTGCTCCAATTTTGACGGGGTCCACTGCCACACCTTCATCTGATATGATATGCCCAAGATATTCCACCTTTTGTTGAAGAAAGCAAAAATTCGTGGTTGTTTTGTGTTCAAAAGGTGGTTTTTCGTATGTCTTCTTCGCTAGCTCGTATTTGATGATACCCGGATCAAAGGTCCAACTTTGTAAAGATTTGTGCTCCCTTTCATCTAGCAATTCATCTACTATTGGAATAAAGTATTTATCCTTGATGATTATGTCATTGAGAGCTCGGTAATCAACACATATTCGCCTTGTTCCGTCCTTCTTGCGTACAAGTAGCACCGGGGAAGAGTAGAGGTTGCAACTTGGCCGAATAACTCCTGTTTCGAGCATCTCTTTTATAATCCTTTCTATTTCATCCTTCTGGAGATGTGGATACTGATATGGCTGAGCATTTGCTGATGATTTGCCTGGAAGAATCATTATACAATGATCATGCCGACAAGTAAGAGGTAGGTTGCGCAGTACGTCAAATATATTTGAAAATTCAGCAAGCAAAGGAAGTAGATTTGGATCTTCAAATTCTGTTGGCTCTCCCTCAGTTTGCTGCTCAAGTTGTACCAAAAAGCCGCTACATGCTTTATGCAAAACATTCTCCATTTGTTGTGTGCAAATCGTTGTTATGTCGCCCCCACGTTTCCCGTGCAATGTCACCTGTTTCTCCTTACTGTAAAATTTCATAATTAGTTTCATAAAATTCCAAGAAATATCACCTAATGTCGTCAACCATTTAATTCTGAGCATGGCCTCATGATTGTTAAGAGGGAGAAGGAAGAAATCTGCAATTATCTCTTGGTCCTGCAGCAATAGTTTCTCCTGCAAGCGCCTATGATCACAATTCAAAATCCGTACGTCGGTGACCTTAACATCAAACCTGCAGCGATTCTCGATAGGTAATGATATCCGAACAGTAAGCTTACTATTTAGGAAGTTAGTAGTACTGCCCGTGTCGATGAGAACAGTGATTGGTTGTTGTTTGTGAAGGCCTCCAACTTTCATCGTTTGCGGGTTTGAATAGCCAGCTAGTGTTTGTACCATAACTTCGGTCGATTGTGGCTCTTCTTCTGCATCTTTTTCTTCATGTTCAAGGCTCTCTTCTGAATGTTCAATGACCTCTTCTTCTATCGGTTCAATCATAAGAAGTCCCCCTTTACTACAACGATGCTCACGGCTCCACGGCTCATCACAACATAACCCCTTCGCATATCGCTCTCGAAGCTCTTCTCTTGTTAACCTCTTTGGTGTAGGGACTTCGTCAATAGTAGGGGGGGCTGAGGGCTTCAATATTACTGGTTGAGGAGCAACCCTAGTCCTCCGAGCTTCATGGTTCAATTGCTCCTCTTGATGTCGTGCGAAAGAGATGGCTGCCATAAGCGTATACGGTTGTCGCGCTTTAACTTCTCTTCGGATCTCCGGCTTCAACCCCTCAATGAAGATCCTCAATAGCTGTTTTTGAGACCAATCATGAGTTTGATTAGATAACCTTTCAAACCTGGTTTGGTACCCCTGAATGGTGGAAGTTTGTCGGATCTTTGCTAGTTGTCCATCAATATTCTCGTAATCGGTTGGTCTGAAGCGGATCAGCAGTCCTTCTTTGAATTGTTGCCATGAAAGGACTCCATAAGTATGTTCAAACCAGTCAAACCACTGTATAGCATCCCCTTCAAGATGTATAGCTGCAATTTTCACCATAGATGCATCCGCGGTTTTGTGGTACTGAAAATATCGCTCCGCCCGCGAGATCCAACCAATCGAGTCTCCTTCTTCCCATCTAGGGAAGTCCACCCTTATGCATGGATAGTTGGGATCGATCATAGAGCCTCTCCTCCCTTGGAAGTCATCTCTTCGGGGTTGGTGTGATTGGGCAAAGCTCTCTCCTTGATATGATTTTTTCGGGCTTAGTGGTCGGCCCAATCTGAGTTCGTTAAAGAGCGTCCGAATCTTATCATCCATTCGCGCCTCCAAGGCTTCGAATTTAGCATTGATTGCCTCCTTAGATGCCATAGTATATGGCCCCAAATCAATGATGTTAAGATCTCTCTTTTGCTGTTGGGTTAAAGGCATGTATAGGTTGAGGGAAGTGATGGTCGAAAGTGTTGGTGGATTGGTGGATGTAGGCTACGGTTTAGGCTTGTTTTGTGGCTGTTTTGGGTGCAGTTTGAGGGTGTGGTTTAGTAGAGTTTTAGGGCTGTGGATGAAAGTTGTGGATCTGTGGTAGATGGTAGCAAAGGTTTGACAGAAATCCATGGAAGTTGCAGCAAGTATGTGCTATCTTGTAAGAGTAGAATTGTCGTCGAAGAAACAACGGTTTCTCGACGTAATTTCCACCAAAAACTTGGGAGAATTGAGGAGGGAATTGATAGCAAAATCACAGTTATATGACAGCAAGGATATCTAATTTAATCAAGAAAATTTCGACAGTATAACAGCAATGAAATTGGTGCAAGTTGCAATTACAGAATTATCGTCAAAAAAATTTCAGCGGGTTACGATGAAAATTTGCAGCAACATAAAATTGTTTTTAGAGATAAATTTCTTAATAGATCAATCTTAGATGGAAGCCAAGATGATCTATAAAGTGTATAAGAAATTTCATCCAAAAAGATTGGAAATAGATGGGATAATGCAACGATATGCAGCTGAAATTTTCTGCAGCATAGATTTTCAAATGCAACAGATTGGACATAAAAGATCAGTAGTTTATATTGAGAATTTTTTGATGAAACCAAAGGGAAATCCACTGTTAAGAAGTGTCAAAGATGTCATAAAAATTTCGTAGATATTTGGATAGAAAAAGCAGAGTAGCAAGATCAAACAGATGGTGCTATGCGGTTGGAATTCTGCAATGTATCTTTCGTCGTAGAGATGAAAACTTTGTGACGAAAAGTTTATGCAGGAATATAGGAACAATTTTTTTTTTTCTTTTTTGGATTTTCGAATAAGGATAACTAAATTGCAGCAGCAGTAAGGTAGGAAACTAGAACCTGTTGCAATTCACGGGGAGATCAAAGGATGATCCGTGGTGGTGGAGATGATGACGGAATTCGGTGACGATCTTTTAAGCAATTGTGGGAATTACTTTTGATGGTTGTAGAGGGTTGATGGATGGCTGTGGAAGGGCAGCGAGACGCCAAGAACGCTGCTCTGATACCAGGTGTTAGAACCCTTGCAGATTCTAAACTTGGGGTTGATCTCTTTAGGGGATCGGCCTCCTTGGAACTCTATAGGGGTTCCTCCCTCCAAGTTGTTGCTCAAAGGCTGTAAAAAAGATTCATCTATTGCTTATGAAAAGAGAAGGAATACATGGCTATTTATAGGGCTTCTAAACCCTAACTCCTAATAGGACTCCTACTTAAGACTCTTACTTCTAACCAACTCCTAGTATGACTCATAGTCAAGACTCCTATTCCCTTACAACTCCTAATTCTTCTCTAAGAAAACACCTCCTACTTGAATGCCCCTCTCAATTAGGACTCTCCTAGCTAGAGTCCTAACAGAATGTCTCTCTCAATTAGGACTCTCCTAGCTAGAGTCCTAACAGTTTTACATGAATGTCCCTCTCAATTAGGACTCTCCAAGCTAGAGTCCTAACATGTAGTCCCCAGACGATACAGGGGAATCCAATCCATTAGACCTGTCTGTCCTCAGTTACCATGTACCTATAGTCCCTCATCCATCTAATATCCCAGAGACCGTATATCGAGCATGGTGCTGTCAGACCCATACGGTTTCTACTCAAGTCTCGCTCTAATCGAATTCTCCTGGAGAACTCTTTCTCTCTCAACCCGAATGACCCTGGTCAGGGATTTGTCTGAGCAAGAACACATGGGATATTCCTCTCAGGACGCCGAGAGTGGATGATCCTCTGTCGACACTCAATAGCCCTCGTAAGGTCGACTACCACTTCCAATGACCAGCTGTACTAGATCTGGGACAGCCAAACCTATAAGTCTGGTATCAAAGAGTGGAGTACTTATACAGGACATCCTTGGTGTCTCAAGTCTAAGGACCAGATACACCACTAGGACTACGGAATCGCTGTCTGACAATAAGGCGTCATCAACCATCCAGCATTCCGTAAGCGGATCAATCAGTGAACTCATTCTCCAATGAGCACCTGTATTGTATCCCTAGTGTCCCTACACGAGCAGCTATGAGACCAGCTGCATCCATCATATGGACGGGTATACAGCACACCAGTCTATCCGGTTATCACGATATCCCTCTCGAGTAACCTATGACCGGGATTATTTAGGATATGTGTTTAAAGGTGAATCGATCTCATTATCGTGATCTCATCACGATCCGATTCCCATTGCACAAATCCAAGGACATCATAATATATATATGCATTTATGCAATAGTTATAATGTGATATACGCCAAAATATAATAAGCAAAAAGATTCTGTATCAAGTCACACGTGCCATCACTCACGTGATTGGCTTGCTGGGCACCTATAACTAGCAGTGGATGCGATAGCGGGACCCACGAGACGGACGATCGTGATGCATGGAGATGCATCAAGATGTCGACGGAACCGACGAGGACGAGATGGACGATCACAGGGCATGGAGATGCACTGTTGCACACATAGATCTTGATGTGAGTGATTAGGCCTACTGGCTCGGGCCTAATCACATTAGGTTGTGGTCCATGATCATCTGGTGTGATTGCTTATACACATACTAGATATGTATATATATTTGCATGCGATGTAGATATATATTAAATATGTATATGTGTGACATGTCATATTAGGAGACCAAATCTTAGAAACATCTCTCGATAATATTAAGTCGGTAAACGTGAGGCAATTAGATTGACCCACGTGGCCTTTCATTGTTATAAGTAGGAACCGATTTCCAATGTAGGTTGAGTTGGTCGAGTCCCTCGAGACTCACCTATATCGCGATTCGCTATCTTGCTTACGACATAGAGATGTCACCGGTGACATGAGGGCATGGTATACTTGGTCGAGTCCCTCGAGGGTATATCATCAAATTAGACTCATCTTGTAACGAAGGTGTTGACTTAACCGAGCATCATGGTTGGTCGAGTCCCTCGAGGCCATGGTGATTCGGAGGCCGAACAGGACGGGAATCACAAGGAGTTGTGATTGGTAAGAGTTGCCTACCTTTTAGGCTTAGTGTGATTGGTTGAGTCCCTCGAGGTTACACTAAGACGCTGATTGGATCCTGATCCCCACTAGAAGTCTGCCGGAGACTTCCGTTTCACGTGCTGAGGGTGTCGCGTGACTCGTTAGTAAAATAGTGAGAGCATATTAAGATAGAAGTCCATATCTTGATAGTTTATTTCTTACAAAATCTGCATGTTATTCATTTTTGCTGCATCTTTATTTTCAGAAAATGTCGCTTTCAAATCCCTTACGTGACATACTTGATGTCAACCGCCTCACTGGTCCAAATTATACAGACTGGCTCCATAACTTGAGAATTGTTCTCACAGCGGAGAAAATCGTGTACGTCCTTGATACAGTGATGCCTACGCCCGAAGAAGGGGCAAGCGAGGATGAGATCGCTTGCTACGTGAAGTACATTGATGACTCCACTCTTGCTCAGTGCTATATGTTGGGCTCTATGACTCCTGAGTTACAGAGACAACATGAAAAGATGGATGCCAGATCCATTCTCCTACATGTTCGTAAATTATTTGAGGAACAGGGAAGGACTCAACGATATGAGATATCCAAGAGCCTTTTCCGTGCTAGGATGACTGAGGGGACACCGGTTCAGAACCATGTCCTAAAGATGATTGAGTGGATAGAGAAACTCATAGGTCTAGGAATGGTCCTAGAGGATAACTTGTGTGTGGACATTGTGCTTCAGTCCCCACTAGATTCCTTTTCACAGTTCATAATGAATTTTAATATGAACAAGCTTAAGGTGACTCTCCCAAAGCTCCTCAATATGTTGAGGGAGGCAGAGAGTACTATTAAGAAAGAGAAGCCAGCTCTCTACACTGGTGAGACCAGAAAGAAAAGGAAAGCAGAAAGGTCCCTTAAGAAGGGAAAGGGCAATGGCAGACCAGGTAAAGCAAAGGTTGCTAAGAAAGACCCAGCAAAGGACAAAGGCCAGTGCTTCCACTGTGGTAAAGATGGGCACTGGAAGAGGAACTGGAAAGAGTACCTTGTAGAAAGGGCGAAACAAGAAGCTTGGTGAAGCTTGAAGTACATTAATGATCAATCTCCAATTGTTAGATTTTTGTGATAGTGCATTGGTATTGGATACCAATATTGCTTATCACATCTACAATTTATTGTAAATTCTAGCAAAGCTAAGGGGAGATTGACGAGAGGAATATTGCATAAAGGTTTGTTTATGCAAGACACTACTCCACATATCATGAATGTAAGTGTCTAAGAGGAAACGAGATGAGGTGAACAATGCATACCTATGGCATTGTAGGCTAGGTCACATCCATGAAAGAATGATTCAAAAGTTGCTATGTAATGGATATCTAGATCCATTCGACTATGTGTCATATGTAACTTGTGAGCCTTGCATTCGTGGAAATTTGACCAACTCTCCATTTAGTGGAACTGGAGAGAGAGCCACTGAGTTGTTGGAACTCATACATAGTGATGTATGTGGACCCATGTCAACTCATGCCATTGGAGGTTACTCCGACTTCATTACATTTACTGATGATTTCTCAAGGTATGGATATGTGTACTTAATGAAGTACAAGTCCGAGGCTTTTGAGAAATTCAGAGAGTATAAGAATGAGGTGGAGAACCAGACTGGAAAGAGTATCAAAACTCTTCGATCAGATCGAGGAGGTGAGTACTTAAGTACAGAGTTTACTCAGTTCCTCAAGGACCATGGGATATTATCCCAATGGACACCTCCTTATACACCTTAGCTCAATAGTGTCTTTGGAAGGAGGAATCATACGCCATTAGATATGGTACGGTCCATGATGAGTTTCGCTGACCTACCCATCTTATTCTAGGGATATGCCCTAGAGACCACAGCTGACCTTCTGAACAGAGTTCCAACTAAGTCGGTAGTGTCTACACCATATGAGATATGGAAAGGGAAGAAGCCTGATCTTAAGGTTGTTAAGATTTGGGGCTGCCCTGCCCACGTTAAAAGACACAACCTTGATAAATTAGAATCAAGGATAGAGCGATGCAAATTTGTAGGATACCCCAAGGAAAATTATGGGTATTATTTCTATCATCTTGAGGACCAAAATGTCTTTGTAGCTAAGAGAGCAGTGTTCCTTAAGAAGAAACACATTCTTGGCGGAGACAGTGGGAGAATGATAGAGTTGAGCGAAGTTGGAGAACCAAGCTCAAGCACCACTCTACAGCCTGAGTCTGTTTAGGTACCTAATACACAAGTTTCAACTTTGCGCAGGTCTGATAGAGTATCCCATCCTCCTGAGAGATATGTGGGACATATTAGAGGAGAGGATGTTGAGGATATTGATCCTCAAACCTATGAGGAGACTATTATGAGTATAGACTCCGGGAAGTGGCAAGAAGCCATGAATTCTGAGATGGATTCTATGTACTCCAACAAGGTTTGGAACCTAGTTGATGCGCCCGAAGGTATTGTACTCATCGGTTGTAAGTGGATCTTTAAGAAAAAGATCGGAGTAGATGGAAAGGTAGAGACTTATAAAGCAAGGCTACTGGCTAAGGGGTATCGTCAAAGGCAAGGTGTTGACTACGACGAAACTTTCTCACCCGTAGCAATGCTAAAATCCATCAGAATTCTATTGGCTATTGCAGCACACTATGATTATGAGATCTGGCAGATGGATGTGTAAACCGCATTCCTCAACGGGAACCTCGAGGAGGAGGTGTATATGATGCAACCTGAGGGATTCGTGTCCAAGAACTGCCCAGATAAGGTGTGTAGGTTGCTTAGATCCATTTATAGACTAAAGCAAGCTTCCCGAAGTTGGAACATAAGATTTGATGAGGCAATCAAACCTTATGACTTCGTTAAGAACGAAGATGAGCCTTGTGTATACAGAAAGGTAAGTGAGAGCGCTATCACATTTTTGGTGTTATATGTGGATGACATCCTGATCATTGGGAATGACGTAGGAATGCTATCCACGGTAAAGGCTTGGTTATCTAGACACTTCTCCATGAAGGACTTAGGGGAAGCATCCTATATCTTGGGGATTATAATCTATAGAGATAGATCCAAGAGGATGCTTGGCTTGTCCCAATCCAAGTACATAGAAACCATTGTCAAAAATGTTTGGCATTGAAAATTCTAAGAAAGGGCAAACATGGATATGATACCTTATGCCTCAACAATAGGGTCTATCATGGATGCCATGCTATGTACTAGGCCTGATATAGTGCATGCTCTGAGTGTCACGAGCAGGTATCAAGCGGATCTAGGCTTGGAGCACTTGAAAGCAGTAAAGTGTATCCTTAAGTACTTGAGAAGGACTAAGGATCTTTTACTAGTATATGGAGGTAATAGCCTTAAGATTGAAGGCTACACTGACTCAAGTTTTCAGTTTGATGTCGATGATAGCAAGTCGAATTCAGGGTATGTGTACACCTTGAATGGAGGAGCAGTGTGCTGGAAGAGTTCCAAGCAAGATACCACTGCTGACTCGACCATAGAGGCGGAGTACATTGCTGCATTAGATGTAGCAAAGGAGGGAGTCTGGGTGAAGAAGTTCATCACAGATTTGGGAGTCATGCCAGGTAGCGAGGAGTCGACTTCCTTATATTGCGACAACTATGGGGCGATTACTCAAATAAGGGAACCCGGGTCTCATCAGAAGTGTTCTAAGGAGGTTCCAACTTATCAGAGAGATCGTAACCCGAGGAGATATAGCAGTTGAAAGAGTTCCATCCGAAGATAACATTGCAGATCCACTGACAAAGCCGTTGTCTCATTTTATCTTTGAGCGTCACAAGGGTCTGATGGGGATCAGACACATAGGTGATTGGCTTTAGGTCAAGTGGGAGATTGCTAGTCATAGGTGTCCAGCAAGCCAATCACGTGAGTGATGGCACGTGTGACTTGATACAGAATCTTTTTACTTATTATATTTTGGCGTATATCACTTTATAACTACTGCATAAATGCATATATATATTGTGATGTCCTTGGATTTGTGCAATGGGAATCGGATCGTGATGAGATCACAATAATGAGATCGATTCACCTTTAAACACATATCCTAAATAATCCCGGTCATAGGTTACTCGAGAGGGACATCGTGATAACCGGATAGACTAGTGCGCTGTATACCCGTCCATATGATGGATGCAGCTGGTCTCATAGCTGCTCGTGTAGGGACACTAGGGATACAGTACAGGTGCTCATTGGAGAATGAGTTCACAGATTGAATCGCTTACGTAATGCTGGATGGTTGATGATGCCTTATTGTCATATAGCGATTCCGTAGTCCTAGTGGTGTATCTGGTCCTTAGACTTGAGACACCAAGGATGTCCTGTATGAGTGCTCCACTCTTTGATACCAGACTTATAGGTTTGGGTGTCCCAGATCTAGTACAGCTGGTCATTGGGAGTGGTAGTCGACCTTACGAGGGCTATTGAGTGTCGATAGAGGATCATCCACTCTCGACGTCATGAGAGGAATATCCCATTTGTTTTTGCTTAGACAAATCCCTAGCCAGGGTCATTCGGGTTGAGAGAGAAAGAGTTCTCCGGGAGAATCCGATTAGAGCGAGATGTTAGAACCCCTGCAGATTCTAAACTTGGGGTTGATCTCTTTAGGGGATCGGCCTCCTTGGAACTCTATAGGGGTTCCTCCCTCCAAGTTGCTGCTCAAAGGCTGTAGAAAAGATTCATCTATTGCTTATGAAAAGAGAAGGAATACATGTCTATTTATAGGGCTTCTAAACCCTAACTCCTAATAGGACTCCTACTTAAGACTCTTACTTCTAACCAACTCCTAGTATGACTCATAGTCAAGACTCCTATTCCCTTACAACTCCTAATTCTTCTCTAAGAAAACACCTCCTACTTGAATGCCCCTCTCAATTAGGACTCTCATAGCTAGAGTCCTAACAGAATGTCCCTCTCAATTAGGACTCTCCTAGCTAGAGTCCTAACAGTTTTACATGAATGTCCCTCTCAATTAGGACTCTCCAAGCTAGAGTCCTAACAGACCCGCCCCGCCCTCTTCAAATCAGCCTTGTCCTCGAGGCTGATGATTCGTGAATTCTGGGAATTTGATCTTCAAGTCGTCATAGTTCTCCCAAGTGGCATCTTCTATTGGTAGATTCGCCCACTTTATTAGCACTCCTTTAATGGGTCGTCGTCGTCGAGTCACGATCCGTCGATCAATAATGGCACTTGGCTGGGTTTGGAGTTCTCTTTGGGTAGTCATATTTGGTGGGTGGCTTTGAGCTGTCTCCAAGCACCTATTTAAAACTTTCGTCTGGCTGTTGGTTTGTGGGTGATATGTCGTACTCCTTTTCAATTTAGTACCCTGCATATGGAATAACTTTGTCCAAAATCTGCTCCTGAAGATGCAAGTATAATTTGTCACAAGCACAATGCGTCCCTTATAGCATAATTCTTTTGAGTCCCGATTGTAATGAGCCATGGGGCTTAGTGCTTCCTCCAATTTTATTATAATCTTACTAGTCTCTCAATCTTCCTACCATTCCATCTTAATATCCTCAAGGATGTCGCTGGTCGGAAGTGAAACGGTCGAAACTTCAACTTGCTCGGGTAGTTGCGAAAGTGCATATGCAAGAACATTCTCTTTCCCCTTTTTGTAAGTTATTTCAAAATCAAATCCAAGAAGTTTTGTTACCCATTTTTGCTGCTCAGGGGATGGTATCTTTCGCTCCAAAAAGTACTTGAGGCTTTTATGGTCGGTTTTATTTTGAAATCGTCGACCAATCAAGTAGGGTCTCCACCTCGTTGCTGCACGCACAATGACGAGCATCTCCTTATCATATGTTGACATATTTTGATGGGAGGGAGATAATGTCTTGCTAGTGTATGCGAGTGGTCGACCATCTTGCATGAGAATTGCTCCAATTCCGACTCCAGATGCGTCAGCCTCAATAATGAAGGGTCGGTTGAAATCTGGTAGTGTTAGCACCGGCGTCGTCGTCATGGCTGCCTTAAGTTAGTCGAAGGCAACGGAGGCTCTGTCCGACCATTGGAAGACATCTTTTTTCAGAAAGGAAGTAAGTGGTGCACTGATCTCTCCATAGATTTTCACGAACATGCAGTAGTAGCCTATTAAACCTAGAAAGCCATGTAGCAATTTTATGTTCCTCGGGGTTAGCAAATTTTGCATTGCTCCAATTTTGAAGGGGTCTACTGCCACACGTTCCTCTGATATGATATGCCCAAGATATTTCACCTTCTTTTGATGAAAGCAAAAATTCATAGTGGTTATTGTGTGTTCAAAAGGTGGTTTTCGGTATGTCTTCTTCGCATACTCGTATTTGATGATACCCGGATCGAAGGTCCAGCTTTGTGAAGATTTGTGGTCTATTTCATCTTGCAACTCATCTACTACTAGAATAGGGTATTTATCCTTGATGGTTTTGCCATTGTGAGTTCGGTAATCAACACATAATCGCTATATTCCATCCTTCTTTCGTATGAGGAGCACCGGTGAAGAGTAGGGGCTACAACATGGCCGAATAACTCCTGTTTTGAGCATCTCTTTTACAATCCTTTCTATTTCATCCTTCTGGAGATGTGGATACTGATATGGCTGAGTATTTGCTGGAGATTGTCCTGGAAGAATCGTTATACAATGATTATGCCGACGGGTAAGAGGTAGGTTGCGTAGTTCGTCAAATATATCTGAAAATTCAGCAAACAAAGGAAGTAGATTTGGATCTTCCAATTTTGTTGGCTCTCCCTTAGTTTGCTGCTCAAGTTGTACCAAAAAGCCACTGCATGCTTTATGCAAAACCTTCTTCATTTGTTGTGTGCAAATCATCATTACGTCGCCCTCACGTTTCCCATGCAGTATCACCTGTTTCTCCTTACTGTAAAATTTCATAATTAGTTTCATAAAATTCCAAGAAAAATCACCTAATGTTGTCAACCATTTAATTCTGAGCATGGCCTCATGATCATCAAGAGGGAGAAGGAAGAAATCTACAATTATCTCTTGGTCCTACAGCAATAGTTTCTCCTACGGGCGCCTACGATCACACTTCAAAATCCATCTGTCGGGGATCTTAACATCAAACCTACAACGATTCTCGATAGGTAATGCCATTCGGATAGCAACTTACTATTTAGGATATTATTAGTGCTGCCCGTGTCGATAAAAACAGTGATCAGTTGTTGTTTGAGAAGGCCTCCAACTTTCATCATTTGCGGGTTTGAGTAGCCGGCTAGTGCATGTACCGTAACTTTGGTCGGTTGTGGCTCTTCTTCTACATCTTCTTCTGTATGTTCAATGCTCTCTTCTGGATGTTCAATGACCTCTTCTTCTACTGGTTCAATGATAAAAAGTCTCCCTTTACTACAGCGATGCTGATGGCTCCACGCAGATCGCTCCTGAAGCTCTTCTCTTGTCAACCTTTTTGGTGCAGGGACTCGGTCAATATTAGGGGGGGCTAAGGGCTTCAATATTACTGGTTGAGGAGTGACCCTAGTCCTTCGAGCTTCATGGTTCAATTGCTCCTCTTGATGTCGTGCGAAAGAGATGGCTGCCATAAGCGTGTACGGTTGTCGTGCTTTAACTTCTCCTTTGATCTCCGGCTTCAAGCCCTCAATAAAGGTCCTCAATAGCTATTTTTGAGACCAATCAAGAGTTTGATTAGATAACCTTTCAAACCTGGTTTGGTACTCCTGAATGGTGGAGGTTTGTCGGATCTTTGCTAGTTGTCCGTCAATATTCTCGTAATCGGTTGGTCTGAAGCGGATCAGCAGTCCTTCTTTGAATTGTTGCCATGAAAGGACTCCATAAGAATGTTCAAACTAGTCAAACCACTGTATAGCATCCCCTTCAAGATGTATAGCTACAATTTTCACCATAGATGCATCCGCGGTTTTGTGGTACCGAAAATATCGCTCCGCGTGCAAGATCCAACCAATCGGGTCTCCTTCTTCCTATCTAGGGAAGTCCACCCTTATGCATGGATAGTTGGGATTGATTATAGAGCCTCCCCTCTCTTGGAACTCATCTCTTCGGGCCTGGTGCGATTGGGCAACGCTCTCTCCGTGATATGATTTTTTCGGGCTTAGTAGTCGGCCCAATCTGAGTTCGGTAAAGAGCGTCCGAATCTTATCCTCCATTTGCGCCTCCAAGGCTTCGAATTTAGCATCGATTGCCTCCTTAGATGCCATAGTATATGCCTCCAAATCTATAATATTAAGATCTCTCTTTTGTTGTCAGGTTAAAGGCATGTATAGGTTGAGAGAAGTGATGGTCGAAAAGGTTGGTGGATCGGTGGATGTAGGCTACGATTTAGGCTTGTTTTGTGGCTGTTTTGGGTGTAGTTTGAGGGTATGGTTTGGTGGAGTTTTAGGGCTGTGGATGAAAGTTTTGGATCTGTGGTAGATTGCAGCAAAGGTTTGAGAGAAATCAGTGGAAGTTGCAGCAAGTATGTGCTGTCTTGTAAGAGCAGAATTGTCGTCGAAGAAACAGCGGTTTCTCGACGTAATTTCCACAAAAAACTTGAGAGAATTGAGGAGGGAATTGATAGCAAAATCACAGTTTATATGACAGCAATTATGACTAATTTAATCAAGAAAATTTAGGCAGTATAATAGCAAGGAAATTGATGCAAGTTGCGATAGCAGAATTCTCGTCGAAAAATTTCAGCAGTTTACGATGAAAATTTATAGCAACACAAAAATCGGTTTTAGAGATGAATTCCTCAGTAGATCAATCTTAGATGGAAGCCAAGATGATCTATAAAGTGTATAAGAAATTTCATTCAAAAAAGATTGCAAATAGATGGGTTAAGGCAACAATATGCGGCTGAAATTTTCTACAACATAGATTTTTAAGTATAGCAGATTGGACGTAAAAGATCAGAAGCTTATATTGAGAAATTTGTGATGAAACTAAAGGGAAATCCAGTATTAGGAAGTGTCAAAGCTATCATAAAAATTTCGTAGAGATTTGGATAGAAACAACGTAGTATCAAGATCAAACAATCAGTGCTATGCGGCTAAAATTTTACGGTGCAGATTTTCAAGTATAGCAGATTAAATGTAAAATGTCAATGGTTAATTTGAGAATTTTTTGACAAAACCAAAGGGAAATCTGCTGTTAGGAAGTGTCAAAGATGACATAAAATTCCGTGGAGATTTGGATAGAAAAAACATAGTAGCAAGATCAAACAAACAGTGCTATACGGTTGGAATTCTGCAATGTATCTTTCGTCGTAGAGATGAAAACTTTATGACGAAAAGTTTATGCAGCAATATAGGAATAATTTTTTTGGGATTTTCAAATAAAGATAACTAAATTGCAGCAGCAGTAAGGTAGAAAACCAGAACCTGTTGCAATTCACGGGGAGATCAATGGATGATCCGTGGTGGTGGAGATGATGGCGGAATTCGGCGATGATCTTTTAAGCAATTGTGGGAATTGCTTTGGACGGTTGTGGAGGGTTTGTTGGGAAATCATAGGGGGCGACATCATATGCGCAGCGGAAGAACAAGAAAACAAAAATCCCCGATTCCCAAAAAGATGTTCATCGTCGTGCGAAGATTGGTGCGCAAAATCCGCAAAAAACACAAAACTGCGTATAGAGATTGTGTTACCTAGGGAGATCGTATATCCCTGTTTCCTTGCAGATCCTTAGGAGAGGGTGAAGGAGGTCAAGCGTCCTCCTCTCTAGCGGTGATCCACACGGCAGGGTTGCGACGACGCTCCTCAAAACTCCAGGCCTACTCTGAGGTGGAGAGGGAGAGGAGAATAGGAAGGGCAAGCAAACACTCTAGCCTATGAGGCTGTGAATCCCTCCTATTTATAGAGATCCCGTGTCAAAACCCTAATGGGTCCTTTCCCTAGTGGGTATTGGATCTGCATCCAATAAGACAAGGGCTCCGTCGGATATCTCATATCCGAACCTCTACTCATCGCAATGCCTACCATATGTGTGTGACCCTCTAGGCCCAATATCGAGCTGGCCGTGAGTCATACCTGTCAGAACTCCTTCTAACTCAGTGAATTATTATCTCTGTAATAATTCACTCGACTCATCGACTACGGAAGTACTAGGCCACTACGCCGTAGTCCCCAGACGATACAGGGGAATCCAATCCATTGGACCTGTCTGTCCTCAGTTACCATGTACCTATAGTCCCTCATCCATCTAATATCCCAGAGACCGTATATCGAGCATGGTGCTGTCAGACCCATACGGTTTCTACTCGAGTCTCGCTCTAATCGGATTCTCCCGGAGAACTCTTTCTCTCTCAACCCGAATGACCCTGGCCAGGGATTTGTCTGAGCAAGAACACATGGGATATTCCTCTCATGATACCGAGAGTGGATGATCCTCTATCGACACTCAATAGCCCTCGTAAGGTCGACTACCACTCCCAATGACCAGCTGTACTAGATCTGGGAACAGCCAAACCTATAAGTCTGGTATCAAAGAGTGGAGCACTCATACAGGACATCCTTGGTGTCTCAAGTCTAAGAACCAGATACACCACTAGGACTACGGAATCGTTGTCTGACAATAAGGCATCATCAACCATCCAGCATTCCGTAAGCGGATCAATCAGTGAACTCATTCTCCAATGAGCACCTGTACTGTATCCCTAGTGTCCCTACACGAGCAGCTATGAGACCAGCTGCATCCATCATATGGACGGGTATACAGCACACCAGTCTATCCGGTTATCACGATGTCCCTCTCGAGTAACCTATGACCGGGATTATTTAGGATATGTGTTTAAAGGTGAATCGATCTCATTATCGTGATCTCATCACGATCCGATTCCCATTGCACAAATCCAAGGACATCACAATATATATGCATTTATGCAATAGTTATAAAGTGATATACGCCAAAATATAATAAGCAAAAAGATTCTGTATCAAGTCACACGTGCCATCACTCACGTGATTGGCTTGCTGGGCACTTATGACTAGCAATCTCCGACTTGACCTAAAGCCAATCACCTATGTGTCTGATCCCCATCAGACCCCTGTGACGCTCAAAGACAATCTGAGACAATGGCTTTGTTAGTGGATCTACAATGTTATCTTCGGATGGAACTCTTTCCACTGCTACATCTCCTCGGGTTACGATCTCTCTTATAAGCTGGAACCTCCTCAGAACACTTCTGATAAGACCCGGGTTCCCTTATTTGAGTAATCACCCCATAGTGGTCGCAATATAAGGAAGTCGACTTGTCGCTATCTGTATCGACTCCCAAACTCCCTTCTTTGCTGCATCTAATGCGGCAATGTACTCCGCCTCTGTGGTCGAGTCAGCAGTGGTATATTGCTTGGAACTCTTCCAGCACACTGCTCCTCCATTCAAGGTGTACAAATACCCTGAATTCGACTTGCTATCATCGACATCAGACTGAAAACTTGAGTCAGTGTAGCCTTCAACCTTAAGGCTATTACCTCCATATACTAGTAAAAGATCCTTAGTCCTTCTCAAGTACTTAAGGATACACTTTACTGCTTTCCAATGCTCCAAGCCTGGATCCGCCTGATACCTGCTCGTGACACTCAGAGCATGTGCTATATCAGGCCTAGTACATAGCATGGCATACATGATAGACCCTATTGCTGAGGCATAAAGTATCATATCCATGTTCGCCCTTTCTTCTGGAGTCTTTGGGGACATACTCAAAGAAAGCGATATCCCATATCTCATCGGTATGAGACCTCTTTTGGAATTTTCCATGCCAAACCTTTTGACAATGGTTTCTATGTACCTGGACTGGGACAAGCCAAGCATCCTCTTGGATCTATCTCTATAGATTCTAATCCCCAAGATATAGGATGCTTCCCCTAAGTCCTTCATGGAGAAGTGTCTAGATAACCAAGCCTTTACTGTGGATAGCATTCCTATGTCATTCCCAATGATGAGGATGTCATCCACATATAACACCAAAAAGCTAATAGCGCTCCCACTTACCTTTCTGTATACACAAGGCTCATCTTCGTTCTTAACGAAGTCATAAGATCTGATTGCCTCATCAAATCTTATGTTCCAACTTCGGGAAGCTTGCTTTAGTCCATAAATGGATCTAAGCAACCTACACACCTTATCTGGGCAGTTCTTGGACACGAATCCCTCAGGTTGCATCATATACACCTCCTCCTCCAGGTTCCCGTTGAGGAATGCGGTTTTCACATCCATCTGCCAGATCTCATAATCATAGTGTGCTGCAATAGCCAATAGAATTCTGATGGATTTTAGCATTGCTACGGGTGAGAAAGTTTCGTCGTAGTCAACACCTTGCCTTTGACGATACCCCTTAGCCACTAGCCTTGCTTTATAGGTCTCTACCTTTCCATCTACTCCGATCTTTTTCTTAAAGATCCACTTGCAACCGATGGGTACAATACCTTCGGGTGCATCAACTAGGTTCCAAACCTTATTGGAGTACATAGAATCCATCTCAGAATTCATGGCTTCTTTCCACTTCCCGGAGTCTATACTCATAATAGCCTCCTCGTAGGTCTGAGGATCAATATCCTCTACATCCTCTGCTCTAATATGTCCCACATATCTCTCAGGAGGATGGGATACTCTATCAGACCTGCGTAAAGTTGAAACTTGTGTATTAGATACCTGACCAGACTCGGGCTGTAGAGTGGTGCTTGAGCTTGGTTCCCTAACTTCGCTCAACTCTATCATTCTCCCACTGTCTCCGCCAAGAATGTGTTCCTTCTCAAGGAACACTGCTCTCTTAGCTATAAAGACCTTTTGGTCCTCGAGATGATAGAAATAATACCCACAAGTTTCCTTGGGGTATCCCACAAATTTGCATCGCTCTGTCCTTGATTCTAACTTATCGGGGTTGTGTCTTTTAACATGGGCAGAGCGGCCCCAAATCTTAACAACCTTAAGATCAGGCTTCTTCCCTTTCCATATCTCATATGGTGTAGACACTACCGACTTAGATAGAACTCTATTCAGAAGGTAAGCTGCGGTTTCTAGGGCATATCCCTAGAATGAGATGGGTAGGTCAGCGAAACTCATCATGGACCGTACCATATCTAATAATGTACGATTTCTCCTTTCAGAGACACCATTGAGCTGAGGTGTATAAGGAGGTGTCCATTGGGATAATATCCCATGGTCCTTGAGGAAGTGAGTAAACTCTGTACTTAAGTACTCACCTCCTCGATCTGATCGAAGAGTTTTGATACTCTTTCCAGTCTGGTTCTCCACCTCATTCTTATACTCTCTGAATTTCTCAAAGGCCTCGGACTTGTACTTCATTAAGTACACATATCCATACCTTGAGAAATCATCAGTAAATGTAATGAAGTAGGAGTAACCTCCAATAGCATGAGTTGACATGGGTCCACGTACATCACTATGTATGAGTTCCAACAACTCAGTGGCTCTCTCTCCAGTTCCACTAAATGGAGAGTTGGTCAGTTTTCCACGAATGCAAGGCTCACAAGTTGCATATGACACATAGTCGAATGGATCTAGATATCCATCATTTAGCAACTTTTGAATCCTTCTTTCATGGATGTGACCTAGCCTACAATGCCACAGGTATGCACTGTTCAACTCATCTCGTTTCCTTTTGGACACATTTATATTCATGATATGTGGAGTGGTGTTTAACATAAATAAACCATTATGTAATGTTCCTTTCGTGATGATCTTATCATCTAATAATATCGAACAACCATTGTTCTCAAAAACAAATTTATATCCACTAACTGTTAAACATGAAATGGAGATAATGTTTTTAATAATAGAAGGAACAAAATAACATGCATCTAATGCAATAAAAGCTCCACTAGGCAGATGTAGGGCGACCTCGCCAACAGCTAATACAGCAACTTTTGCTCCATTACCCATCTTGAGGTCCATCTCGCCTCTCTCTAGTCTCCTAGGCCTTGCCAGAACCTGCAACGAATTGCATATATGATAAGCACTACCGGTATCTAATACCCATGTGTTATCATAAGAGTCTGACAAATGGAGACTGATCATGAATGTACCTGAAGCTTCATCAAGCTTTTGTTTCGCCCTTTCTGCAAGGTACTCTTTGCAGTTTCTCTTCCAGTGCCCATCTTTACCACAGTGGAAGCACTGGCCTTTGTCCTTTGTTGGGTCTTTCTTAGCAACCTTTGCTTTACCTTGTTTGCCCTTGCCCTTTCCCTTCTTAAGGGACCTTTCTGCTTTCCTTTTCTTTCTGGTCTTACCAGTGTAGAGAACTGACTTCTCTTTCTTAATAGTACTCTCTGCCTCCCTCAACATATTGAGGAGCTCTGGGAGAGTCACCTCAAGCTTGTTCATATTAAAGTTCATTATGAACTGTGAAAAGGAATCTGGTAGGGACTGAAGCACAATGTCCACACACAAGTTATCCTCTAGGACCATTCTTATACCTGTGAGTTTCTCTATCCACTCAATCATCTTTAGGACATGGTTCTGAACCGGTGTCCCCTCAGTCATCCTAGCGCGGAAAAGGCTCTTGGATATCTCATATCGTTGAGTCCTTCCCTGTTCCTCAAACAATTTACGGACATGTAGGAGAATGGATCTGGCATCCATCTTTTCATGTTGTCTCTGTAACTCTGGAGTCATAGAGCCCAACATATAGCACTGAGCAAGAGTGGAGTCATCAATGTACTTCACGTAGTGAGCGATCTCATCCTCGCTTGCCCCTTCTTCGGGCGTAGGCATCACTGTATCAAGGACGTACACGATTTTCTCCGCTGTGAGAACAATTCTCAAGTTACGGAGCCAATCCGTATAATTTGGACCAGTGAGGCGGTTGACATCAAGTATGCCACGTAAGGGATTTGAAAGCGACATTTTCTGAAAATAAAGATGTAGCAAAAATGAATAACATGCAGATTTTGCAAGAAATAAACTATCAAGATATGGACTTCTATCTTAATATGCTCCCACTATTTTACTAACGAGTCACGCGACACCCTCAGCACGTGAAACGGAAGTCTCCGGCAGACTTCTAGTGGGGATCAGGATCCAATCAGCATCTTAGTGTAACCTCGAGGGACTCGACCAATCACACTAAGCCTAAAAGGTAGACAACTCTTGCCGATCACAACTCCTTGTGATTCCCGTCCTGTTCGGCCTCCGAATCACCATGGCCTCGAGGGACTCGACCAACCATGATGCTCGGTTAAGTCAACACCTTCGTTACAAGATGAGTCTGATTTGATGATATACCCTCGAGGGACTCGACCAAGCATATCATGCCCTCAGGTCACCGGTGACATCTCTATGTCGTAAGCAAGATAGCGAATCGCGATATAGGTGAGTATCGAGGGACTCGACCAACTCAACCTACACCGGGATTCGGTTCCTACTCATAACGATGGAAGGCCACGTGGGCCAATCTAATTGCCTCACGTTTACCGACTTAATATTATCGAGAGATGTTTCTCTGATTTGGTCTCCTAATATGACATGTCACACATATGCATATTTAATATATATCTACATCGCATGCAAATATATATACATATCTAGTATGTGTATAAGCAATCACACCAGATGATCATGGACCACAACCTAATATGATTAGGCCCGAGCCAGTAGGCCTAATCACTCACATCAAGATCTATGTGTGCAACGGTGCATCTCCATGCCTTGTGATCGTCCATCTCGTCCTCGTCGGTTCCGTCGACATCTTGATGCATCTCCATGCATCACGATCGTCCGTCTCGTGGGTCCCGCTATGGCATCCACGCTCCCGCTGCGCCTCCTCATGTGATTACAACTTAATCATAGGCACGCAGGCCCGACAATAAACGAGAAATATAATGGAGGTTCGCAGACCTCAATAATAATAATCACAAGTACACACATCACACGGTCCATGATCATCCGTCCACTCATCATACATCACATGTATAAATAATCATCATCATGTAGGACTACTAGATAATAATAAAAATAATAATCAACTAAACCTTTTAATTAATTAATATTTTCTGAAATCAGGGATATATAGGGAATTTCTCAATTCCTAAGGGTATTTTCGTAATTTGGACAAAAGACAGAAACTGGAATTTCTCAAATTCCGAGGGGGCAAAACTGTCTTTTTGCCCAGAAAACCCTAATGCCCTTCTCCCCCTTGCTGCTGCGCCGCCGTCGCCGCCACCCTGCTGGCGGCGGCCTGTGCGGCGAGGGCGA
Organism: Musa acuminata AAA Group; assembly: GCF_036884655.1. Lineage (NCBI taxonomy): Eukaryota > Viridiplantae > Streptophyta > Magnoliopsida > Zingiberales > Musaceae > Musa > Musa acuminata. The sequence goes on along the minus strand of NC_088333.1, from coordinate 25,788,990 downwards.
GGGCACTGCCCTCGCCTGCAGGTGGCACGCCCGCTGGGGTCGCTGCCGCTGCAGGTGGGCGCCCCCGCGGGCGGTTCAGCGCCCGCAGGTGGTGCTGTCTCGCTGGCGGCCGCCCCTGCGGGGTTTTTGCCCGTGGGAGCAGCGGCCACAGGCGCCGCTGCCCTGCGGTGCCTCAGCCCGCGCTGCTGCCCCGCGGCGCCTCGGCCCGCGGGCTCAGTGGCCGCAGGCGCTTCTACCGAGCGGGCTGCCAGCCCCGCCGGCCGCAAGCCTGCTGCAAGCAGACCGCCGGCCGGCTGCTGCAGGCACAGCGCTTGCGCATGCGCCGGCGCTGTGCTGCCTGGCTGCGGCTGCGGCTGGCTGCAGGCATGCAGATCAAGGGCAGCAACTGTTGCTGCCCTTCCTTGCTTTTGCGTCAACGATTTTGACATCAATATTCTTCCTAAACACAACACACGCAGTTCAAAAACCAATCATTCGCACGAACAACCTGGCTCTGATACCACTGTTGGGAAATCATAGGGGGCGACATCATATGCGCAGCGGAAGAACAAGAAAACAAAAATCCCCGATTCCCAAAAAGATATTCATCGTCGTGCGAAGATTGGTGCGCAAAATCCGCAAAAAACACAAAACTGCGTATAGAGATTGTGTTACCTAGGGAGATCGTATATCCCTGTTTCCTTGCAGATCCTTAGGAGAGGGTGAAGGAGGTCAAGCGTCCTCCTCTCTAGCGGTGATCCACACAACAGGGTTGCGACGACGCTCCTCAAAACTCCAGGCCTACTCTGAGGTGGAGAGGGAGAGGAGAATAGGAAGGGCAAGCAAAGACTCTAGCCTATGAGGCTGTGAATCCCTCCTATTTATAGAGATCCCGTGTCAAAACCCTAATGGGTCCTTTCCCTAGTGGGTATTGGATCTGCATCCAATAAGACAAGGGCTCCGTCGGATATTTCATATCCGAACCTCTACTCATCGCAATGCCTACCATATGTGTGTGACCCTCTAGGCCCAATATCGAGCTGGCCGTGAGTCATACCTGTCAGAACTCCTTCTAACTCAGTGAATTATTATCTCTGTAATAATTCACTCGACTCATCGACTACGGAAGTACTAGGCCACTACGCCGTAGTCCCCAGACGATACAGGGGAATCCAATCCATTGGACCTGTCTGTCCTCAGTTACCATGTACCTATAGTCCCTCATCCATCTAATATCCCAGAGACCGTATATCGAGCATGGTGCTGTCAGACCCATACGGTTTCTACTCGAGTCTCGCTCTAATCGGATTCTCCCGGAGAACTCTTTCTCTCTCAACCCGAATGACCCTGGCCAGGGATTTGTCTGAGCAAGAACACATGGGATATTCCTCTCATGATACCGAGAGTGGATGATCCTCTATCGACACTCAATAGCCCTCGTAAGGTCGACTACCACTCCCAATGACCAGCTGTACTAGATCTGGGAACAGCCAAACCTATAAGTCTGGTATCAAAGAGTGGAGCACTCATACAGGACATCCTTGGTGTCTCAAGTCTAAGAACCAGATACACCACTAGGACTACGGAATCGTTGTCTGACAATAAGGCATCATCAACCATCCAGCATTCCGTAAGCGGATCAATCAGTGAACTCATTCTCCAATGAGCACCTGTACTGTATCCCTAGTGTCCCTACACGAGCAGCTATGAGACCAGCTGCATCCATCATATGGACGGGTATACAGCAGACCAGTCTATCCGGTTATCACGATGTCCCTCTCGAGTAACCTATGACCGGGATTATTTAGAATATGTGTTTAAAGGTGAATCGATCTCATTATTGTGATCTCATCACGATCCGATTCCCATTGCACAAATCCAAGGACATCACAATATATATGCATTTATGCAATAGTTATAAAGTGATATACGCCAAAATATAATAAGCAAAAAGATTCTGTATCAAGTCACACGTGCCATCACTCACGTGATTGGCTTGCTGGGCACTTATGACTAGCAGGGTTGATGGATGGCTATGGAAGGGTAGCGAGATGCCAAGAACGCTGCTCTGATACCAGGTGTTAGAACCCTTGCAGATGTTAGGATCGAGAGCACTAAGAGGGGGGGGGGGGGGGGGGGTGAATTAGTGCAGCGGAAATCTTTCAGCGATTAAAAACGAAAGCTGCGTTCGTTCGATAAAAACTATTTTGATGCAAAAGCCGATTCTAAGATTATATATGATTAAGTGCAGTTTACGTCTAAACACAGTTTGCGTCTAAGCGTAGTTTACGCAGTTTGCGTCTAAGCGTAGTTTACGTCTAAATGCAGATTGCGTCTAAGCGCAGTTTGCGTCTAAGCGTAGTTTACGTCTAAATGCAGATTTCGTCTAAGCGCAGTTTGCATCTAAGCGCAGTTTGCGTCTAAGCTTAGATTGCATCTAAGCGCAGTTTACATCTAAGCGCAGTTTGCATCTAAGCTCAGATTGCGTCTAAGCGCAGTTTGCGTCTAAGCGCATATTGCGTCTAAGCTCAGATTCGGAAAGATCTGAACTCAAACACTCGTTCGTAAAAGCGCAGAAGGCAGTTTGCAGTTATAAATGGAATCAAAACGTAAACGTAAATTGAAAAGAAACTCGTTCGTAAAAGCGCAGAAGACAGTTTGCAGTTATAAATAGATTCAAAACGTAAATGTAAACTGCAATGTAAAGATCGTACGAAAACACCGATTTACGTCTGAATGGAGATTCGGAAAGATCAGAACTTAAAAACTTGTTCGTAAAAGCGCAGAGAGCAGTAGCTATGTAGGAGGTTTGCAGTAATGATAAAGTGCTCAAAATAAAAGCAAACCAGAGATTTAGAGTGGTTCGGTCAGTCTTGACCTACTCCACTTTTGGCTTCCTCCACCGACGAGGTCACCGACGTCAACTAGAGGCCTTCCTTCAATAGGCGAAGGCCAACTGCCCTTTTACAGTTTCACTCCTTTTGACGGGCTCAGGAGACAACCCTTACAAAACCTTTCTCTCCTGTCTTTACAACTCAAGACTTGAAGAACAGAAAGAGGAGAACTTTTGGACTTTACACAAATTTGAGCTCTTAGAATCATAGAAAATATCAAGAATTCGGTGTAGGTCTGTATCTCTTCAGTGCTAAATGGGTGGGGTATTTATAGGCCCCAACCCAGTTCAAATTTGGAGCTCAAAACGATCAAATCCCGGAATTCTGGGATCAGGCGGTTGCACCTCCTGACTGGGGCGGTTGCATCGCCTGGCAGAGCTCGAAGACTAAGCCTCTAGGCGGTGCCACCTCTGTTAGGGGCGGTTGCACCTCTCTGCCAGAGCTCGAAGATCGAGCTCAGGCGGTTGCACCGCCTGACTGGAGAGGTTGCACCGCCTAGCAGAGCTCGAAACTTGAGCTCTAGCGGTGGTACCTCCTGACAGAGGAGGTTGCACCGCCCAGTCTCACTAGGAGACTGAGCCCGGGGCGGTGCCACCTCTTGGCTAGAGCGGTTGCACCTCCCAGTCTCGCTGGGAGACATAGCCTGGGCGGTGCTACCTCCCTGCCTGGGCGGTTGCACCTCCCACAGCAACCTGGGTCCGAATGGGCTGAACCATTCGACCCAATTTGAGTTTTTTTAGGGGCCCAATTGCCCCAGGATTAAGCTAATGGGATCACCTCCCATTTCTAACTTAATCAAAGTGCTAACTACGATTATTTCCTAAGACATATTCTGCAGCTTGCTTCGGTGCGTCACTCGCTTCTTCCGGCGAGTTTCCAGCGAACTTCCGTCGATCATCCGATGAACCCTCGGTGATGCTCCTGTGGACTTCCGGCAAACTCCTGGACTGCGACGATCCACTTGGCAAGTTCCGACGAGCTCCTTTGGCAAGCTTTTGGACTTCTCGGATTTGTTCCCGTAGAACCTCCGACGACTGTCTGAACTTCCGTCGAGCTCTCGAACTCCCAACGTGATCATTGTCATGACTCCGGCGCAACTCCTGCTGCATGTCTTACTTTCATCGTAGTTAATCCTACACACTTATCTAAACACATACATTAGACAACAAATGACAATTGACTTCATCATCAAAATTCGAGATTCAACAATCTCCCCCTTTTTGATGATGACAATCAATTGATAATGGAGTTAACCTTAACTCCCCCTGTCTATATGCCATACTTCTCGAATTTAAAAAATTTATAAATTCAAGAGACATATTCCCATCATGATTCCTATCATAATGTATCTCTTTGAAAATGATGTCAAGGCTTGACATACATTTTCAAATTTAACAAATTTGAATGATGGTTATTGTAGCAATTCATCATATTGTAAGATATCGACATGTAAAGCTGTGAAGCAAGATTTTGATATCATATGATGTACACATTTCGAATATTTTAGCAAGTGTAGCATTGCATCACATGGTAAGATATCAGTTCGTACGATGCAAATTTTTGTTTGATATCTTGATACAGGGCATATGGCTATCATATATTTCTTGGTGATGCAAGTATGGCCTAATCATAGTATCAGTGATAGCAACCATATCAACATCAGTAATAGTAACCATATCATTATCAGTGATAGCAGGTATGGCATAATCATAACATTAGTAATAGCAACCATATCAATTCATATTTTTCTCCCCCTTTGTCATCAACAAAAAGCATGGTAGCAATATCAAAAAGCATGGTAGATGTGATTCCAGCAGGTTATCAAGCACATAAAGGAAGGCATGACACATATAATACTTTGAATATCTCTTCTCCTTGTTATGTTATAGTTCGTTGCTTGAAGGAGGAAACTCATTTTTCAAAAAGTTTTCATAAGAGTGTACAGGAAAATCCTATTTTTAGCATTTAAACCGAAAATAAGATGAACTTCTTACATGCATTCAGATATGAGTAAGCTACTGATTTTCAAAAACAGTTGTCACATAATTTCCAACATGTTATTTGATCAAGTGATACCAAGGAATGTAATAGTAATCAATAACGTCCGAAAAATAATTTTAACTAGTTTAAGTATTCGGAAACATCAACATTCCTAATTCTCTTCTTATGAAATCAAATTGTTCTTCACTTAGAGGTTTTGTAAAGATATCAGCTAGATTTTTTTTTTGGTAAGTAAAAGTAAATTGATTATGTGCAATGTTTCTACAAATAGCTTTATCTATACAAGTCATAGACAAAGCCAAGTAACTCATAGAGTGCGAATGCGATAGTTATGACTACACATGCTGTAAACTATAACTAATAATTATAATTAATATAGAAAATATTTATCCAGATATATCAAAACTACTTGTGGGTACATAATTTGGCATCATTCCCAAGATCTTTAGCTAATAGCAAAATTAAATTTGATAAAAATATATTTTTCTCTTTGGGTAAACTGCTCCGTTTTGAGATCTTGCTCCATACAAGATCTTGAGTCTCTAATAATCTCTTTCAATAACTGAGCATTGTTTGTGTGTTGGCATTCAAATATTCTGTTACATCTCTCCTTCCACATCCACCAAATAGCGCATCTGAAAGTAACCTTTGTTAGTTGTGTTAGAGGCCCTTTTCTTGAGAAACATTGCATGAGGTCGCTTAGTTCTTGGTGCAAGTTTGGTTGCGGCAGTCTATTGAGTTCAAATCGCTGGAGAATCTCCTTCCATATCCATTTTGTATAATCACAAGCAAAATAGAGGTGGTCAACAGTTTCTTCTTGTTGCATACAAAGGGAGCATCGGTTAACATGATAGATACCTCTTCTTTTCATATTGTCTATTGTCAGTAGTTTATTGAGAAGAGCCTGCCATGTACATAAGGAATGTCTTTGTGATCCCGATCGATCCCATGTCCAACTGCTTGGGACCCACTTGTTATTTCTTTGCCTAATTTGATTCCATGCGGATGTGGCACTAAATTTGCCATTGTCATGAGGCCAAATAAGTATATCTGAAGAGTTGTTCCTGATTGGAATAGCTATAATAGTCGGCCAAAGTGATAACATTTCGGGAGAAATAGGATTAGGGAGACACCAAGCACCGTTAGCAATGAACTCAGAAACCTTCCAATCTTTGAGAGCCCCAAGATCTTTTCGTATTCTGTCACCATATAATTGAAATATACTCTTCCCATTTACCCAAGGATCAAACCACATATTTGTCCTAGTACCAGAAGAGATTGCATAGGAAATGTGTTTGATTAGCCAATTCCTTTCCTTTAAAATTCCTTTCCAAGCTGCAGAGTGGTATGTTCTTATTGAAATTTCCCAGATTGATTCCTTTGAAAGATACCTAGCAGAAACCCAATGTGACCATAAGGAACATTTGTTTTGCAAAAGATCCTACAATTGTTGTACCAGACAAGCTTGATTCCAATCTCTAGTATTTTTCAAGTTTAGCCCCCCTTCATCTTTCGGTTTGCAAATGCTATCCCAATTTACCATATGCATTGCCTTATCAGTTGTGCCATTCCAGAAGAAGTTCATTAATAACCGTTCAATATCATGGAGAAGTCCAGCAGACAGACGAAATGCATTACACCAATATATAGAGTAGGAGTGCAATACCGAACGGATGAGTTCGAGTCGTCCTGCTTTTGATAGAAACCTATTTTTCCAAGAAGAAATTTTATTCTTTATTTTTTGCAAGATAGGCTGACAATGAGTTTTGTGAATGCCTGTGGATATGAGCGGGAGACCCAAATAAGGAACTGGCAAGCTTCCCTCACTAACCCCCAAAGTTTGCACAATAAAGACCTTATCCTCAACGTAAGGGCTCATATATACTTTACTTTTCGCATGATTTAACTGAAGTCCAGAAACCATACCAAAGTCATTCATAATATTAGCCAAGTTCTTTACTGAAGTTGGTTCATTTTGGAGAAAGATAAGTAAGTCATCTGCAAATGTTATATGTGATATATGAACAGAACCAACAATGGGTACCTTAATGCTACCATTTAAGACTGCGTGTTCTAACATACAGCTAAGTCCTTCCATCGCAATAGTAAAAAGATACGGAGATAGTGGATCACCTTGTCGGATGCCATTCGTGCACTCAAAAAAACCAATAGGTGAGCCATTAAAGAGTATCGAAAACTTTGGAGTTTCCAGGCAAGATTGAATCCAATTAACCTATTGCTGTGGGAAGTTCATATCGAGGAGCATCTTATAGATAAACTTCCTATTAACTGAATCAAAGGCTTTCCGTAAATCAGCTTTAAAACAGATTTTTGTCCCTCTTGCTTTTGAATGCAAATCTTTGACCAAGTCATTAGCAAGCAAAATGTTATGATGTATACTTCTCCTTTTGATGAAAGCAGCTTGATTTGGGCTAATAATCTTGTGTATTACCTTTTGCATTCTATTTGCCAATACTTTGGAGATGATCTTGTAAACAAAGTTGCATAATGATATGGGTCGATAGTTCTCTAGTGAATCAGCCCCTGCATTCTTCGGAATTAAAGAAATAAAAGTGCAATTCATCTCTCTAAGAATATGACCTGAAGAGAAGAAATGTTGGCAAGCCTTAATCACATCATTTCCAATAATAGACCAAGCAGTTTGGTAAAATTCAGCTGGAAATCCATCTGGACCTGGGCTTTTGTGCTTTGGTGACTTAAAGAACACATACAATTTCGTCATTTGTAATTGGGGCATTGAGGATTGAAATAGCTTCCGAATCAAGTTTTCTAGTCGGCTCCACATGAATGTTATTAGGTTTCCCAGCTTGATTGAGTAAGGAATAAAAAAATTGCTCTGTGTGTGCTTTAACCTCATCTAAATTCTCAATAAGATTATCATCTTTGTCTCTGCATTTGCTGATACGGTTAACAGCCCTTCGAGTAGCAATTGAAGCATAGAAAAATTTAGTATTGGAATCCCCTAGTGTAAGCCAATTTTGTCGAGACTTCTGCTTTGCAAAACTTTCCTCCTATTTTAAGGCTTGCATGAAGTTATTTATGGCTTCTGTCTCTTTGTAGATAATATTTTCATCATTTGGCTGAAGTTGCAGCTCATGTTGCAATGACGTTAGTTCATTTCTGCAAAATTGAACTCTGGTGTTAATATTGCCAAAGGTATTTGTATTCCACTCCTTTAGTGCTGCTTTACAGACATTGAGCTTTTGACATAAGATGTAAGGGGGGATCCATGCACATTAACATTCCAAGCAGATATGATAATATCAAGAAATTGAGGATGAGTACTCCACATGTTAAAGAATCTAAACGGTTTCTTGCCTCTTGGTGTCGATTTTTCTGCGTGTATATATATTAAAGAATGGTCAGAAAACAATGGAGCACCATACTCAAGAAGTGAATCTGGGTAAACTGTTAACCATTCATGATTAATCAAACACCTATCAAGTCGAGCCATTATTTTTCTATTAGCAGCACCTTGATTACTCCAAGAGAGCCAATTACCCACAGATTTTTCAGCTAGTTGATGTTTCGTATTAATGAATTCTATGATTACATCATGATTCGTAACATGATCTCGTATAAAGTGATGTCTAATGTCAATATGTTTTGTTCGTGAGTGTTGTATAGGGTTTTTTGTTAGGCATATTGCACTTGTGTTATCACATTTAATGGGAATATTTTTAAGATGAACTTTATAATCTTCTAAGGTATTTTTCATCCAAACAACTTGTGCACAGCATGCACTTGCTGCAATATATTCAGCTTCGGTTGTTGATAGTGCAACCGAGTTATATTTTTTAGATGACCAGGAAACAAGGGAATGTCCTAAGAATTGACATGTTCCTGATGTGCTTTTTCTATCTTGTCTATAGCCAGCGAAGTCTGCATCAGCATAAGCAATTAACTCAAGATTCTCTGATTTTGGGTACCATAATCCTAGATTTGTGGTACCATTAAGATATCTGAGTATTCTTTTAACTGCTTTGAGATGAGATATCTTAGGGTTTGATTGAAATCTAGCACAAAGTCCTACACTGAACATTATGTCTGGTCTAGTTGCAGTGAGGTAAAGTAAACTTCCTATCATACCCCTATAGGTTTTTTGATCGAAGCTTTCTCCACTTTCATCAATTTCTAACTTAGTGAAGGTGCTCATAGGAGTGTTAATAGCTTTTGAGTTATTCATATTAAACTTCTTTAGTAAACTCATAGCATATTTTGTTTGACTAATAAAGATGTCATTGCTTAGTTGTTTGATTTGTAGACCTAAGAAGAATGTTAACTCTCCCATTAGACTCATTTCGAATTCAAGACTCGTAGTTTTAGCAAACGATTCACAAAGAGATTCATTCGTAGAACCAAAGATAATATCATCAACATAAATTTGAACAATGAGAAAATTATTTTCAAAGTTCTTGATGAATAATGTAGTATGAACCTTGCCTTTTATTAAATTAATTTCAATAAGAAAAGAACTAAGTCTCTCATACCAAGCCCTTGGAGCTTGTTTTGAACCATAGAGAGCTTTAGTTAATGTCCATGACTTCTTCGGAAATAAAGCCATTAAGAAAAGTGCTTTTAATGTCCATTTGAAATAATTTAAAATTAATACTGCTAGCGTAGGCAAGGAGCATTCTTATGGCTTCTAATCGAGCCACAGGAGCGAAGGTTTCTTCATAGTCGATACCTTCTTCTTGGTTGAAACCTTTGGCCACTAATCTAGCCTTGTTTCTAACCACGATACCATTTTCATCTTGCTTGTTTCTAAAGACCCATTTAGTACCAATAACTAAATTGTCATTTGGCCTAGGAATAAGCGTCCACACCTCATTTCTCTCAAATTGATTCAATTCATCTTGCATTGCGATAATCCATGAATCATCTTTCATGCCTTCATCAACACATTTGGGTTCAATTTGGGAGAGAAAGGCGGCGTTGGCACAAACATTTTTAAAAGAAGATCGTGTTTGAACCGCCTTTGATGTGTCTCCTAAGATTAGCTCCTTAGGATGAGCATCTACATACTTCCAATCCTTGGGTAAGGAAATCTAGGAAGTGGATGCATCCAAGTTGCTAGTTGGAGACGGGGTTGCGTTTAAATTCAAAGAATCAAAATTAACATGATCGTCAAGATCATTTTTCCTAATTTCGGAAATCTCATTCAAAACAACATGGATGGATTCTTCAATAATTAAAGTTCTTTTATTGAAAATACGAAAAGCTTTAGAAACCGAAGAATAACCAAGAAAGATTCCTTCATCAGATTTAGCATCGAATTTTCCTAAGTTATCCTTTTCATTTACGATAAAACATTTACACCCAAAGACTTTAAAATATGAGACATTGGGTTTTTTGTTATTCCATAACTCATAAGGAGTTTTGGTGAGTAAGGGTCTTACTAGAACTCTATTCAAAATATAGCATGCAGTGTTTACGGCTTCGGCCCAAAAATATTTGGGTAGGCTATGTTCATTCAACATGGTTCTTGCCATTTCTTGTAGATTTCGATTTTTTCTTTCTACTACCCCATTTTGTTGAGGATTTCTTGGAGTAGAGAAGTTATGGTTGTATCCATACAGTTCACAGAATCGTTGGAAGTCATGGTTTTGAAATTCTCCACCATGATCACTTCTAATTGACGAAATAATAGAACCGTTCTGATTTTGAACAAGTTTACAAAACTTGGTAAAATATTTAAAGCATTCATTTTTTTGTTTTAAGAAGTAGGTCCATGTATATCTACTATAGTCATCAACAATGACAAAGGCGTACTTGCTACCTCCAAGACTCGATGTAGAGATTGGTCCGAATAAGTCCATATGGATCAATTGTAAGGGCCTAGAGGTGCTTATTTGATTCTTAGCTTTGAAACTACCCTTAATTTGTTTACCTAATTGGCAAGCATCACATACATTATCTTTGATGAACTTGATATGAGGAATTCCTCTTACAAGTTCTCTAGATGATATTTGAGTGATTAGTTTCATGCTAGCAAGACCTAATCTTCTATGTCATAGACAAGGATCCTCATTCATTACCGCAAAACACATTTCATCACATAAATCATTGATGTCAATAGTGTATACGTTATTTTGTTTTAATGCAATCATAGACATGTTCTTATGTGGTTTTTCAATGATGCAAGCATTAGATTTGAATTTGACAACGTATCCTTTATCACATAATTGACTAATGCTAAAGAGGTTATGTTTTAAACCATTAACTAACAAAACATATTCAATAAAGAAGTTGGATTTGTTACCTATGGTTCCTTTGCCAATGATTTTACCCTTGTTGTTGTCTCCGAAGGTGACATAGCCTTCGTCTATGCTAGTGAGCTTAGAGAATTGAGATGGATCTCCGGTCATATGCCTTGAGCATCCACTATCAAGGTACCATCTCTTGCTCCTAGCTTGCGATGGTGTGGGTTTCTATAAGAAAAGATGATTTTTAGGTATCCATTTGCTTTTGGGTGCCTCGAAGATAGATTTATATTGTTTATCATGTTGCATAGAGTTTATCATGGTTCCTTTAGGAACCCAAATCAATTTGTTTGGACTAATTTTCTTGAATGGACAATAATGCGTCTTGTGTCCAATTTTGCAACAAAAGTTATATTTTGCTTGGTGTTGAACATGTAAGATGGGGCCTTTTATAAAGGTGGTTGGATTTAGGTGAGGACTTCTCACAAATCCAATTCCACTTCTTTTTGGAACGTGACCCTTGTTTGCAAGGATCATGTTCAATGACTTGCTACCAACCTCGAATTTCTTCAAGGTAAGTAGCGAGTTTTCTTTTTGGAGAGTTTCTAGATCATGACATTTGATACATGAATTTAAACTATCATCGTGATATTTTTTTTTGGTAAGTAAAAGTAAAATTCATTATGTGTAAAGTTTCTACAAATAGCTTTATCTATACAAGTCATAGACAAAGCCAAGTAACTCATAGAGTGCTAATGCGATAGTTATGACTACACATGCTGTAGACTATAACTACCTGTGGGTACATTATTTGGCATCATTCCCAAGATCTTTAGCTAATAGCAAATTTAAATTTGATAAAAATATCTTTTTCTCTTCGGGTGAAGTGCTCGGTTTTGAGTTCATGCTCCATACAGGATCTTGAGTCTCTAATAATCTCTTTCAAGAGCTGAGCATTTTTTGTGTGTTGACATTCAATTTTTAACTTATCAAAATCACAAGTAAGACTATCATGCTCCTTTTTCAGCAATTTGTATTTTCTATTGATAATCTTACATTCATCAAATAAGTCATGGAAGGCATTTAATAATTCATCGAAAGATAAATCAGCATCTAATAAATTCGTTACCTCCTCTCCGATGGCCATTAAGGCGTAATGAGCAACTTGCTCGGTGTTAGACTCCTCTTCTTCAAACGCGCTCGAATCATCCCATGTTGCTTTGAGCGCCTTCTTTTTTGTTGTTCTCTTTTTGGCTTAGGGACAATCACTCTTGTAGTGTCCCGGCTTTTTGCACTCATAGCAAATAACTTGGTCTTTCTTGGGTTCAAGTTTACTTTTAGTGTCATTCTTAAACTTGTTTCTTTTAATAATTTTTTTAAATTTTCTTGTTAGAAGTGCCAAGTCATCATCACAGTCCTCATCACTTGAGTTTTCTTTCAAGTGATCTTCCAAAGTTCTAAGTGACATATCCTTCCTGTTCTTTGGAAGGATGTGTTCTTGCTCTTCATGAGCTTTGTAAGTCATCTCGTAGGTCATTAATGACCCAATTAGTTCTTCAAGAGGGAAGTTGTTTAGATCTTTTGCCTCTTGAATAGCAGTGACTTTAGGATCCCAACTCTTAGGAAGGGATCTTAGAATCTTATTTACGAGCTCAAAATCCGAAAAACTTTTTCCGAGTCCTTTTAGACCGTTGACAACATCCGTGAAACGGGTAAACATGTCGCCAATAGTCTCACTCGGTTTCATCCGAAAAAGTTCGAAAGAGTGTAACAAAAGATTGATTTTTGACTCTTTCACTCTACTTGTGCCTTCATGAGTCACTTCGAGTGTGTGCCAAATATCAAATACAGTTTCACAAATCGAAACACGATTAAACTCGTTTTTATCAAGTGCGCAAAATAAGGCATTCATAGCCTTTGCATTATGAGCGAAAGCCTTCTTCTCCGAATCGTTCCAATCGATCATTGGAAGAGAAGACTTTGAAAAACCATTCTCGACAAGATTCCAGAGTTCAACGTCCATAGAAATAAGAAAGTTCCTCATTCGGGTCTTCCAATAGGTGTAGTCCGTCCCATTAAACATGGGTGGACGTGTAATGGAATGGCCCTCTTGGTTTCCGGCGTAAGCCATCTCTCTTGGGTTTTAATCCGTTTCAGAGTTAACCGGGCTCTGATACCAATTGTTAGGATCGAGAGCACTAAGAGGGGGGGGGTGAATTAGTGCAGCGAAAATCTTTTTTTTTTTTTGTAAGTAAAAGTAAATTGATTATGTGTAAAGTTTCTACAAATAGCTTTATCTATACAAGTCATAGACAAAACCAAGTAAGTAACTCATAGTTATGACTACACATGCTATAGACTATAACTCCCAATTATGATCAAAATAGAAAAAGTTTATCCAGATATATCAAAACTACCTGTGGGTACATAATTTGGCATCATTCCCAAGATCTTTGGCTAATAGCAAAATTGAATTTGATACAAATATATTTTTCTCTTTGGGTAAAGTGCACCGTTTTGAGATCTTGCTCCATACAGGATCTTAAGTCTCTAATAATCTCTTTCAATAGCTGAGCATTGTTTGTATGTTGGCATTCAAATATTCTGTTACATCTCTCCTTCCACATCCACCAAATAGCGCATCTGAAAGTAACCTTTGCCAGTTGTGTGAGAGGCCCCTTTCTTGAGAAACATTGCTTGAGGTCGCATAGTTCTTGGTGCAAGTTTGGTTGCGGTAGTCTATTGAGTTCAAATCGCTGGAGAATCTCCTTCCATATCCATTTTGTATAATCACAAGCAAAATATAGGTGGTCAACAGTTTCTTCTTGTTGCATACAAAGGGAGCATCGGTTAACATGATAGATACCTCTTCTTTTCATATTGTCTATTGTAGGTAATTTATTGAGAAGGGCCTGCCATGTACATAAGGAATGTCTTTGTGATCCCGGTCGATCCCATGTCCAACTGCTTGGGACCCACTTGTTATTTCTTTGCCTAATTTGATTCCATGCAGATGTGGCACTAAATTTGCCATTGTCATGAGGCCAAATAAGTATATCTGAAGAGTTGTTCCTGATTGGAATAGCTATAATAGTCGGCCAAAGTGATAACATTTCGGGAGAAATGGGATTAGGGAGACACCAGGTACCGTTAGCAATGAACTCAGAAACCTTCCAATCTTTGGGAGCCCCAAGATCTTTTCGTATTCTGTCACCATATAATTGAAATATACTCTTCCCATTCACCCAAGGATCGTACCACATATTAGTATTAGTTCTAGAAGAGATTGCATCGGAAATGTGTTTGATTAGCCAATTCTAAGATTACTTATGATTAAGTGCAGTTTACGTCTAAACACAGTTTGCGTCTAAGCGCAGTTTACGCAGTTTGCGTCTAAATGCAGTTTGAGCCTAAGCGTAGTTTACGTCTAAATGCAGATTGCGTCTAACCGCAGTTTGCATCTAAGCGCAGTTTGCGTCTACGCTCAGATTACATCTAAGCGCAGTTTGTGTCTAAGCGCAGTTTGCGTCTAAGCTCAGATTGCGTCTAAGCGCAGTTTGCGTGTAAGCGCAGTTTGCGTCTAAGCGCAGATTGCGTCTAAGCTCAGATTCGGAAAGATCTGAACTCAAACACTCGTTCGTAAAAGCGCAGAAGGCAGTTTGCAGATAAATGGAATCAAAACGTAAACGTAAACTGCAAAGAAACTCGTTCGTAAAAGCACAGAAGACAGTTTGCAGTTATAAATAGAATCAAAACGTAAATGTAAACTGCAATGTAAAGATCGTACGAAAACATCGATTTACGTCTGAATGCATATTCGGAAAGATCAGAACTTAGAAACTTGTTCGTAAAAGCACAGAGAGTAGTAGCTATGTAGGAGGTTCGCAGTAATGATAAAGCGCTCAAAATAAAAGCAAACCAGAGATTTAGAGTGGTTCGGTCAGTCTTGACCTACTCCACTTTTGGCTTCCTCCACCGACGAGGTCACCGACGTCAACTAGAGGCTTTCCTTCAATAGGCGAAGGCCAACTGCCCTTTTACAGTTTCACTCCTTTTGACGGGCTCAGGAGACAACCCTTACAAAACCTTTCTCTCCTCTCTTTACAACTCAAGACATGAAGAACAGAAAGAGGAGAACTTTTGCACTTTACACAAATTTGAGCTCTTAGAATCACAGAAAAGATTAAGAATTCGGTGTAGGTCTATATCTCTTCAATGCTGAATGGGTGGGGTATTTATAGGCCCCAACCCAGTTCAAATTTGGAGCTCAAAATGATCAAATCCCGGAATTCCGGGATTAGGTGGTTGCACCTCGTGACTGGGGCGGTTGCACCGCCTGGCAGAGCTCGAAGACTGAGCCTCTGGGCAGTGCCACCTCTGTCAGGGGCGGTTGCACCTCTCTGCCAAAGCTCGAAGACCGAGCTCAGGCGGTTGCACCGCCTGACTGGAGAGGTTGCACCGCCTAGCAGAGCTCGAAACTTGAGCTCTGGCGGTGCTACCTCATGACAGAGGAGGTTGCACCACCCAGTCTCGCTCGGAGATTGAGCCCGGGGCGGTGCCACCTCTTGGCTGGAGCGGTTGCACCTCCCAGTCTCGCTGGGAGACATAGCCTATGCGGTGCTACCTCCCTGCCTGGGCGGTTGCACCTCCCACAGCAACCTGGGTCCGAATGGGCTGAACCATTCGACCCAATTTGAGTTTTTTTAGGGGTCCAATTGCCCCAGGATTAAGCTAATGGGATTACTTCCCATTTCTAACTTAATCAAAGTGCTAACTACGATTATTTCCTAAGACATATTCTGCAGCTTGCTTTGGTGCGTCACTCGCTTCTTCCGTCGTGTTTCCGGTGAACTTCCGTCGTTCATCCGATGAACCCTCGGTGATGCTCTTGCGGACTTCCGGCAAACTCCTGGACTACGACGATCCACTTGGCAAGTTCCGACGAGCTCCTTTGGCAAGCTTCTAGACTTCTCGGATTTGTTCCCCCAGAACCTCCGACGACTGTCCGAACTTCCGTCGAGCTCTCGAACTCCCAACGTGATCATTGTCATGACTCCGGCCAACTCCTGCTGCATGTCTTACTTTCATCGTAGTTAATCCTGCACACTTATCTCAACACATACATTAGACAATAAATGACAATTGACTTCATCATCAAAATCCGAGATTCAACAGCAGATTCTAAACTTGGGGTTGATCTCTTTAGGGGATCGGCCTCCTTGGAACTCTATAGGGGTTCCTCCCTCCAAGTTGCTGCTCAAAGGCTGCAGAAAAGATTCATCTATTGCTTATGAAAAGAGAAGGAATACATGGCTATTTATAGGGCTTCTAAACCCTAACTCCTAATAGGACTCCTACTTAAGACTCTTACTTCTAACCAACTCCTAGTAGGACTCATAGTCAAGACTCCTATTCCCTTACAACTCCTAATTCTTCTCTAAGAAAACACCTCCTACTTGAATGCCCCTCTCAATTAGGACTCTCCTAGCTAGAGTCCTAACAGAATGTCCCTCTCAATTAGGACTCTCCTAGCTAGGGTCCTAACAGTTTTACATAAATGTCCCTCTCAATTAGGACTCTCCAAGCTAGAGTCCTAACATGAGACTCGAGTAGAAACCGTATGGGTCTGACAACACCATGCTCGATATACGGTCTCTAGGATATTAGATGGATGAGGGATTATAGGTACATGGTAACTGAGTACAGACAGGTCCAATGGATTGGATTCCCCTGTATCGTTTGGGGACTACGGCGTAGTGGCCTAGTACTTCCGTAGTCGATGAGTCAAGTGAATTATTACAGAGATAATAATTCACTGAGTTAGAAGGAGTTCTGACAGGTATGACTCACGGTCAGCTCGATATTGGGCCTAGAGGGTCACACACATATGGTAGGCATTGCGATGAGTAGAGGTTCGGATATGAGATATCCGACGGAGCCCTTGTCTTATTGGATGCAGATCCAATACCCACTAGGGGAGGACCCATTAGGGTTTGACAGGGGACCTATATAAATAGGAGGGATTCAGAGCCTCATAGGATAGAGACTTTGCTTGCCTTTCCTATTCTCCTCTTCCTCTCCACCTCAAAGCAGGCCTGGAGTCTTGAGGAGCGTCGTCGCAAATTCTGCTGTGTGGATCACCGCTAGAGAGGAGGACGCTTGACCTCCTTCACCCTCACCTAAGGATCTGCAAGGAAACAGGGATATACGATCTCCCTAGGTAACACAACCTACTCTATACGCAATTTTAAGTTTCGTGGATTTTGCGCATCAATCTTCGCACGACGAAGAACATCATTTTGGGAATCGAGGATTTTGTTTTCTTGTTCTTCCGCTGCGCATGTGATGTCGCCCCCATGATTTCCCAACACTAGGCCCATGTAAGGATTGTATTGGGCCCAATAAGAGGCCCAAATAGTACCCCAAGAAGTCTCACCATTGTGGCATAGTCTTCGAGACTATGTCAGGCGTTGGTACCGCCAGTCTGGGTGGTTGTATTGCTCCTAGCAGGGTGCCAGGCGATGGTACCACCAGTCTAGTATTAGGATCGGAGGTGCACTAAGAGGGGGGTGGGGGGGGTGAATTAGTGCAGTGGATTAAAACTTATAAATTTGAAAATGATTTCGTAATTGTGTAGAGATTTCAATTCGTCAATAACTTGGAGAAAGTAGCTCGAGTAAAGTGAGAAGATGAAAACTGAAATCTTGCTGTTATGTAAATAATGGTTTCAGAAGAGTAAATACTCACACATTCATGGAACACATCAATTTAAAGTGATTCGGTCAAAATGACCTACATCCACTTGCGAAGCCTTCTTCAATGAGGCTCCCAACTTCCACTAGCAAATCAATATGAAGGGAAGGACAAATACCCCTCTTACAACTTTTTACAAGTGGTTCACACTCTTATAAATTTTTAAAGAGAAAGAGGGAGGTGAACACTCAAGCTATTGAAAACAAAACTTCTAAAGACTTTACTAAGACTTTTTCCTCAATCTCTTACTTCTCAAAAGTTGTCTTCTTGTTAGAACCCTTGCAGATTCTAAACTTGGGGTTGATCTCTTTAGGGGATCGGCCTCCTTGGAACTCTATAGGGGTTCCTCCATCCAAGTTGCTACTCAAAAGCTGCAGAAAAGATTTTTTTTTTTTTTTTTTTGTAAGTAAAAGTAAATTGATTATGTGTAAAGTTTCTACAAATAGCTTTATCTATACAAGTCATAGACAAAGCCAAGTAACTCATAGAGTGCGAATGCGATAGTTATGACTACACATGCTGTAGACTATAACTCCTAATTATAATCAATATAGAAAATATTTATCCAGATATATCAAAACTACCTGTGGGTACATAATTTGGCATCATTCCCAAGATCTTTAGCTAAAAGCAAAATTAAATTTGATAAAAATATCTTTTTCTCTTTGGGTAAGGTGCTCCGTTTTGAGATCTTGCTCCATACAGGATCTTGAGTCTCTAATAATCTCTTTCAATAATTGAGCATTGTTTGTGTGTTGGCATTCAAATATTCTGTTACATCTCTCCTTCCACATCCACCAAATAGCGCATCTGAAAATAACCTTTGCCAGTTGTGTTAGAGGCCCTTTTCTTAAGAAACATTGCATGAGGTCGCTTAGTTCTTGGTGCAAGTTTGGTTGCGGCAATCTATTGAGTTCAAATTGCTGGAGAATCTCCTTCCATATCCATTTTGTATAATCACAAGCAAAATAGAGGTGGTCAACAGTTTCTTCTTGTTGCATACAAAGGGAGCGTCGGTTAACATAATAGATACATCTTCTTTTCATATTGTCTATTGTCAGTAGTTTATTGAGAAGAGCCTGCCATGTACATAAGGAATGTCTTTGTGATCCCGATCGATCCCATGTCCAACTGCTTGGGACCCACTTGTTATTTCTTTGCCTAATTTGATTTCATGCGGATGTGGCACTAAATTTGCCATTGTCATGAGGCCAAATAAGTATATCTGAAGAGTTGTTCCTGATTGGAATAGCTATAATAGTCGGCCAAAGTGATAGCATTTCGGGAGAAATAGGATTAGGGAGACACCAAGCACCGTTAGCAATGAACTCAGAAACCTTCCAATCTTTGGGAGCCCTAAGATCTTTTCGTATTCTGTCACCATATAATTGAAATATACTATTCCCATTTACCCAAGGATCAAACCACATATTTGTACTAGTACGAGAAGAGATTGCATAGGAAATGTGTTTGATTAGCCAACTCCTTGCCTTTCAAATTCCTTTCCAAGTTGCAGAGTGGTATGTTCTTGTTGAAATTTCCCAGATTGATTCCTTTGAAAGATACCTAGTAGAAACCCAATTTGACCATAAGGAACATTTGTTTTGCAAAATATCCCACAATTGCTGTACCAGACAAGCTTGATTCCAATCTCTAAGATTTCTCAAGTTTAGCCCCCCTTCATCTTTCGGTTTGCAAATGCTATCCCAATTTACCATATACATTGCCTTATCATTTGTGCCATTCCAGAAGAAGTTCATAAATAACCGTTCAATTTCATGGAGAAGTCCAGCACGCAGAAAAAATGCATTACACCAATATATAGAGTAGGAGTGCAATACCGAACGGATGAGTTCGAGTCGTCCTGCTTTTGATAGAAACCTATTTTTCCAAGAAGAAATTCTATTCTTTATTTTTTGCAAGATAGGCTGACAATGGGTTTTGTGAATGCTTGTGGATATGAGCGGGAGACCCAAATAAGGAACTGGCAAGCTTCCCTCAATAACTCCCAAAGTTTGCACAATAAAGACCTTATCCTCAACGTAAGGGCTCATATATACTTTACTTTTCGCATGATTTAACTGAAGTCCAGAAACCATACCAAAGTCATTCATAATAGTAGCCAGGTTCTTTACTGAAGTTGGTTCATTTTGGAGAAAGATAAGTAAGTCATCTGCAAATGTTATATGTGATATATGAATAGAACCAGCAATGGGTACCTTAATGCTGCCATTTAAGACTGCGTGTTCTAACATACAGCTAAGTCCTTCCATCGCAATAGTAAAAAGATACGGAGATAGTGGATCACCTTGTCGGATGCCATTCGTGCTCCCAAAAAAATCAATAGGTGGGCCATTAAAGAGTATCGAAAACTTTGGAGTTTCCAAGCAAGATTGAATCCAATTAACCCATTGCTGTGGGAAGTTCATATCGAGGAGCATCTTATAGATAAACTTCCTATTAACTGAATCAAAGGCTTTCCGTAAATCAGCTTTAAAACATATTTTTGTCCCTCTTGATTTTGAATGCAAATCTTTGACCAAGTCATTAGCATGCAAAATGTTATGATGTATACTTCTCCCTTTGATGAAAGCAGCTTGATTTGGGCTAATAATCTTGTGTATTATCTTTTGCATTCTATTTGCCAATGCTTTGGAGATGATCTTGTAAACAAAGTTGCATAATGATATGGGTCGATAGTTCTCTAGTGAATCAGCCCCTGCATTCTTCGGAATTAAAGAAATAAAAGTGCAATTCATCTCTCTAAAAATATGACCTGAAGAGAAGAAATGTTGGTAAGCCTTGATCACATCATTTCCAATAATAGACCAAGCAGTTTGGTAAAATTCAGCTGGAAATCCATCTGGACCTGGGCTTTTGTGCTTTGGTGACTTAAAGACAACACGTACAATTTCGTCATATGTAATTGGGGCATTGAATATTGAAATAGCTTCCGAATCAAGTTTTCTAGTCGGCTCCACATGAATGTTATTAGGTTTCCCAGCTTGAATGAGTAAGGAATAAAAAAATTGCTCTGTGTGTGCTTTAACCTCATCTAAATTCTCAATAAGATTATCATCTTTGTCTCTGCATTTGCTGATACGGTTAACAGCCCTTCGAGTAGCAATTGAAGCATAGAAAAATTTAGTATTGGAATACCCTAGTGTAAGCCAATTCTGTCGAGACTTCTGCTTTGCAAAACTTTCCTCCTGTTTTAAGGCTTGCATGAAGTTATTTCTGGCTTCTGTCTCTTTGTAGATAATATTTTCATCATTTGGCTGAAGTTGCAGCTCATGTTGCAATGACATTAGTTCATTTCTGCAAAATTGAACTCTGGTGTTAATATTGCCAAAGGTATTTGTATTCCACTCCTTTAGTGCTGCTTTACAGGCTTTGAGCTTTTGACATAAGATGTAAGGGGGGGATCCATGCACATTAACATTCCAAGCAGATCTGATAATATCAAGAAATTGAGGATGAGTACTCCACATGTTAAAGAATCTAAACGGTTTCTTGCCTCTTTGTGTCGATTTTTCTGCGTGTATATACATTAAAGAATGGTCAGAAAACAAAGGAGCACCATACTCAAGAAGTGAATCTGGGTAAACTGTTAACCATTCATGATTAATCAAACACCTATCAAGTCGAGCCATTATTTTTCTGTTAGCAGCACCTTGATTACTCCAGGAGAGCCAATTACCCACAGATTTCATATCAAACAATGCTGCAGTGTCAATGTAATCATTAAAACTTTGAAGCTGGCTTTTTGAAAGTTGTCTACCCCCCTCTTTTTCATTTGTGTACCGAACAGTATTAAAGTCTCCAAGAACAATCCAAGGTACATTGAGACAACCATTTACAATATTAGTCAGGTCAGACCAAAGAGTATTTCTTTCTTGCATACTGTTTGAAGCATATATACCAGTGAGATTGAATTGACAACCATTCTTTTTATCCTCTACCTTAAGATGAATGAATTGATCAGTAGCAGAAATAAACCAAGCATTAATAGAGTTAGGATGCCATAAGACCCATATTCTATCAAAAGTTTCATTTGAGTCATTGGTAAACAATTCTGCGTCCGGCCATATTAAATTCTTTTGAGCTTGAACGCGCGATTGTTTAATTTTCGAATAACAATATCACATGCGGCAGACTTGATTATTCTGTTGAGCTCCCGACATTTCTCCGGCTTATTAAGTCCGCGAACATTCCCGCATGTTATCTTCATTAGTAATAAACAAATGAAAAGGTAGTAAGGAATACATCCTACGACTTTGGATGGATTGTACCATCCTTTTTCTTATCCTTCGGTTTTGTATTTTCCTCCCGCACAATATCCTTACCTTTTATGGCTTTATTCCTATATTTATCCACTTCATCTACAGCTTGCAGATTTTTAAACTTTAAAGTACCTTGAATCATGTGGTCTTGATTGGCAGGGTTTTTTGAAGCTCGATAAGATTGTTGCAGCACAATATCCTGGATAGTACTTATTGGAGCAGCCTGGCTAGAGAGGTTTGTTGGGGCATGAGTTTGTTGAGACAGAATATCCTTGTTGGCGATGTTTGTTGAGGCCTAAGTTTGTTGAGGAAGAATATCCTTGCTGACGAGATTTGCTTGGACCTGAGTTCGTTGAGCGATTGTAGATGGATCCGATGGTATTGGAAGAGATGAAGTTCCTGACTTATGCTTCTCCTGTCCACTAGTACCATGGGAAACCTTTGTTGTGGAAGGCTCTGACATTATAGGCTGCAGAAAAGATTCATCTATTGCTTACGAAAAGAGAAGGAATACATGGCTATTTATAGGGCTTCTAAACCCTAACTCCTAATAGGACTCCTACTTAAGACTCTTACTTCTAACCAACTCCTAATAGGACTCCTAGTCAAAACTCCTATTCCCTTACAACTCCTAATTCTTCTTTAAGAAAATACCTCCTACATGAATGCCCCTCTCAATTAGGACTCTCCTAGCTAGAGTCCTAATAGAATGTCCCTCTCAATTAGGACTCTCCTAGCTAGAGTCCTAACAGTTTTACATGAATGTCCCTCTCAATTAGGACTCTCCAAGCTAGAGTCCTAACAGACCCGCCCTCTTCAAATCAGCCTTGTCCTCGAGGCTGATGATTCGTGAATTCTAGGAATTTGATCTTCAAGTCGTCATAGTTCTCCCAAGTGAAATCTTCTATTGGTAGGTTCGCCCACTATATTAGCACTTTATTAGTGGGTCGTCATCGTCGAGTCACGATCCGTCGATCAATAATGGCACTTGGCTAGGTCTGGAGTTCTCTTTGGGTAGTCATATTTGGTGGGTGGCTTTGGGCTATCTCCAAGCACCTATTTAAAACATTTGTCTGGCTGTTGGTTTGTGGGTGATATGTCGTACTCCTTTTCAATTTAGTAACCTGCATATGGAATAACTTTGTCCAAAATCTGCTCTTGAAGATACAAGTAGAATTTGTCACAAGCACAATGCGTCCCTTATAGCATAATTCTTTTGAGTCCCGATTGTAATGAGCCACAAAGCTTGGTGCTTCCTCTCATTTTTTTTGTATCTTACTGGTCTCCGAATCTCCCTACCATTCCATCTCAATATCCTCAAGGAAGTCGCTGGTTGGAAGTAAAACGACAAAAAATTCAGCTTGCTCAGGTAGTTGTGAAAGCGCATCTGCAACAACATTCTCTTTCCACCTTTTGTAAGTTATTTCATAATCAAATCCAAGAAGTTTTGTTACCCATTTTTGCTGCTCGGTGGAAAGATATCTTCTGCTCCAAGAGATATTTTAGGTTTTTATGGTCGGTCTTGATTTGAAAGTATCTCCTGATCAAGTATGATCTCCACCTCGTTGCTGCGTGCACAATGGCGAGCATCTCCTTATCATATGTTAACATGTTTTGATACGGGGGAGACAATGTCTTGCTAATGTATATGAGTGGTCGACCATCTTGCATGAGAACGTCTCCCATTCTGTCTCCAGATGCATCAGCCTTAATGATGAAGGGTCGGTTGAAATCTGGTAGCGCTAGCACCGGCGTCGTCGTTATGGCTGCCTTAAGTTTGTCGAAGGCAGTGGAGGCTCTAACGGACCATTGGAAGATATCTTTTTCTAGTAAGGAAGTAAGTGGTGCGCTGATGTTTCCATAGTTTTTCACGAACTTACGGTAGTAGCATGTTAAACCCAAAAAGTCATGTAGCAATTTTATGTTCCTCGGGGTAGGCCAGTTTTGCATTGCTTCATTTTTTAAGGGGTCCACCGTCACACCTTCCTCTGATATGATATGCCCAAGATATTTCACCTTTTGTTGAAGAAAGTAAAAGTTCGTAGTGGCCGTTGTGTGTTCGAAAGGCGGTTTTCGGTATAACTTCTTCATACACTCGTATTTGATAATACCCGGATCGAAGGTCCAGCTTTGTGAAGATTTGTGCTCCCTTTCATCTAGCAATACATCTGCTATTGGAATAAGGTATTTGTTCTTGATGGTTATGTCATTGAGAGCTCGATAATCAACGTATATTCGCCATGTTCCGTCCTTCTTGTGTACAAGTAGCACCGGTGAAAAGTAGAGGTTGCAACTTGGCCGAATAACTCTTATTTCAAGCATCTCTTTTAAAATCCTTTCTATTTCATCATTCTGGAGATGTGGATACCGATATGGCTGAGTATTTGCTGGAGATTTGATTGGAAAAATCATTATACAATGATCATGCCGACAACTAAGAGGTAGGTTGTGCGGCTCGTCAAATATATCTGAAAATTCAGCAAGCAAAGGAAATAGGTTTGGAACTTCAAATTCTATTGGCTCTCCTTTAATTTGCTGCTCAAGTTGTACCAAAAAGCCCCTGTATGCTTTATGTTAAATCTCATATTTTGATGATGAAACTACTTGATATATGTTTATGATTTAATCTGCGTTTTGAGTGACGCAGGATGCTTCGATCAGGATGAGACAATTAAAGCAGGAAAATCATGTTGTGCCGAAGGAACATGTCAGAAGATTGGACGTCGGGCCGGTGGATCGGTCGGCGTATCGACAGAAGGCTTCGGGCCGTGGACTCGGGCATTCGGCCAAGAAGAGCAGGTATTGTGCCAAGGATATCGGAGTTGCCGAGTCAACTGGCCGATTGGGCAATAGGCTGCAGGAGAGGACGATGCGCCGAAGAATCGGACGAAGCGTCGAGAGACCAATGACATGTCGGACAACTTGGTTAATTGCTTAGGATTAATTGTCTCGATCGAAGTTTTGTTTTGTTGTGCAGGATTAACTACGATGAGAGTAAGACAAGCAGCAGGAGTTGCGCCGGAGTCAAGATCATGATCACGTTGGGAGTTCGAGAGTTCGACGGAAGTTCGGACGGTCGTCGGAGGTTCAGAGAGAACAGATCCGAGAAGTCCAGAAGCTTGCCAAGCGAAGCTCGTCGGAACTCGCCAAGTGGATCGTCGCAAAGTCCAGGAGTATGCCGGATGTCCGCAGAAGGATCACCGAAGGTTATCGGTTGATCGACGGAAGTTGGCCGGAAACTCGCCGGAAGAAGCGATTGACGCATCGGAGCAAAGCTGCAGAAGTTGTCTTAGAGATATTCGTAGTTAGCACGATGATTAAGCATGAAAATGGGAGGTGATCCCATTAGCTTAATCTTGGGGCAATTGGGCCCCTGAAAAGATTCAAAGTGGGTCGAATGGAGTGAACCATTCGGACCCTGATTGCACCAGGAGGTGCAACCGCCCCAGCCAGGAGGTGCAACCGCCTGGGCTGTGGGGTTGAGAGGTGCAACCGTCCCAGCCAGGAGGTGCAACCGCCAGGGTTGCAAGGCTGGGAGGTGCAACCGCCCCAGCCAGGAGGTGCAACCGCCAGGGTTGCAAGGCTGGGAGGTGCAACCGCTCCAGCCAAGAGGTTGCACCGCCAGAGCTCAAGTTCCGAGCTCTGCCAGGCGATGCAACCACCGAGCTCAGTCTTCGAGCTCTGGCAGAGTGGTGCATCAGCCTGAGCTCAGTCTCGAGCTTTGCCAGGTGATGCATTCACCAAGCTCAGTCTTCGAGCTCTGGCAGAATGGTGCATCAGCTTGAGCTCAGTTTGGAGCTCTGCCAAGTGATGCAACCACCAAGCTCAGATTTCGAGCTCTGCCAGGTGATGCAACCACCAAGCTCAGTCTTCGAGCTCTGCCAGGTGATGCAACCATCGAGCTCAGTCTTCGAGCTCTGGCAGAGAGAAGCAATCGACAGAGCTCAGTCTTCGAGCTCTGCCAGGCGGTGCCACCTCTCCAGTCGAGAGGTGCAACCGCCTGATCCCAGAATTCTGGGATTTGATCGATTTGATCGTTTTGAGCTCGAATTTTGAATTGGGTTGGGGCCTATAAATACCCCACCCATTCAGCACTGAAAAGACAACAGACCTACACCGAAATCTTGATCTTTTCTGTGATTCTAAGAGCTCAAAAGTGTTGTAAATCCTTTAAGTCTCCTCCTTCTGTTCTTCAAGTTTTCAGTTGTAAAGTGAGGAGAGAAAGGTCTATAAAGGTTGTCTCCTAAGCCTATCAAAAGGAGAGAAATTGTAAGAGGGAAGTTTGGCCTTCGCCCATTGAAGGAAGGCACCTAGTTGACGTCGGCAACCTCATCGGTGGAGGAAGCCAAAAGTGGAGTAGGTCAAGGCTGACCGAACCACTCTAAATCTCTGGTTTGCGTTTAATTTCGAGTACTTTATCATTACTGCAAACCTCCCTCATCACTACTGCTCTCTGCGCTTTCACGAACAAGTTCTAAGAGCTGTTCTTCCAAATCTGCATTCAGACGTAACAGTATTTTCATACATTACAGTTTACGTTTACGTTTGATTCTGCAGAACTGTTTTCCGTGCTTTTACGAACGAGCTTCTTTGCAGTTTACGCTTACATTTTAATCCTATTAATAACTGCAATCTGTCCTCTATGATTTTACGAACGAGTTTCAACATTTAGACGCAAAACTGCATTCAGACGTAAATCGGCTTTCCTCGCTCAATCGTCAGATTTCAGTTCACGTTTACGTCTTGATTTCAACTGCATACTGCCTTCTGCGAGTATACAAACGAGTTTCAAAGTTTAGACGTAAATCTGCGTTTAGACGTAAATCTGCGTTTAGACGTAAAACTGCGTTTAGACGTAAAACTGCGTTTAGACGTAAAACTGCGTTTAGACGTAAAACTGCGTTTAGACGTAAAACTGCGTTTAGACGTAAATCTGCATTTAGACGTAAATCTGAGTTTAGACGCAAAACTGCGCTTAGACGCAAAACTGCGCTTAGACGCAAAACTGCGCTTAAACGCAATCTGCGCTTAGACGCAAACTGCACTTAGATACAAACTGAGAATTTGCTTTTGCATCATAATAGTTTTTGAACGATCGCAGCTTTTGATTTTAATCGCTGTAAGATTTCCGCTGCACTAATTCACCCCCCCCCCTCTTAGTGCTCTCGATCCTAACAATTGGTATCAGAGCCAGGTTATTTCTCATTTCGGATTTACACCCGAGAGAAATGACTTTTCAAGAGGGCTGTTCGGTCTTTCGTCCACCGTTCTTTAACGGATTGGACTACACTTATTGGAAAACTCGAATGAGAGTTTTCTTAATTTCTCTAAATCTGGATTTATGGAATATCATTGAAAACGGTTTTCAACTTCCCTCCAAACCGATGAACGAATGGTCGGTTTTGGAGAAGAAGAATTTTTCTTTAAACGCAAAGGCTATGAATGCCTTATTTTGCGCATTGGACAAAAATGAGTTCAATCGGATTTCTACGTGTGAAACGGCTTTCGATATTTGGCGCACTCTTGAAATCACGCACGGGGGAACTAGTAGAGTCAAAGACTCGAAAGTTAATATTCTACTGCTTGATTTCGAGCTTTTTCATATGAAACCAAGCGAAACCGTTGTTGACATGTACACCCGTTTTACGGATGTCGTCAATGGTTTAAAATCACTTGGTAAAAGCTTTTCGGATTTTGAACTCGTTAACAAAGTTTTGCGCTCACTTTCTAAAACTTGGGATTCAAAAGTAACTGCTATTCAAGAATCGAAAAACTTGAACCATTTTCCACTTGAAGAACTAATTGGTTCATTGATCACATATGAAATGACGTGCAATGCACGTGAAGAACTTGAGAACCACCTTCCAAAGAACAGGAAGGATTTGGAACTCTGGACAAATGAATGCCACTTGAGCGATGACTCAAGTGATGAGGACAATGATGAACAAACCAACCTTCCAAAGAACAGGAAGGATTTGGGACATAGAACATTTGAAGACCACTCGAGCATAAGCTCAAGTGATGGTGAACTTAAAATGAAACGAAAATTAAAAAGCAAAAAGAATAGAACTACTTGCTTTAAACGCAAGAAGAAGAACAAAAAATGGGATGAATCGAGCTCATCCGAAGACGAGAAAGTCAACAAAAGCGAGGCGGCAAACTACGCCTTACTAGCTTACGACATTGAGGTAATTAAAATGCCTTTGGTTTATTTTGAAATTACTTGATGCTTTCATGATATATTTTCTTTTTTAGTTTAGAACTAATTTTCTTGAAAATTACATGTTTAAAAATAAAAATACAAAAATTATGATCATGCTGATAATTTCGAAAATAAAATTGCATATTTTATGATAAACAAACAAAATGATTTTGATCATGGTTAAGAAGTAATAATGTGTATCATGTTTGATTAACATTGTTGAATGAAATCACGTTTGATTTAAAGTAATGCATAAAGATGTAATATGAAATGGTTATTAACAATTTTATGCATGTGATTTTAAGTTATCCATGATCATGAGCTTGTTTGATCTTCTTGACTTAAATTCAAGATCTATAGCAAAAATCATGTTTGAATATATGAAAGTGTTAATTTCATTTTCGGATTCAGTTAACAATTGGTATCCTAACAATCGGATTTTCTCATACACTTATGAAAAATATTTTTCTAAAATGGATTTGATAAAATGATTCATGCTTATAAACTCCATCTTGAAATATGAATGATAGTGTTTTTGCTTGCAAAGATTTGTTTCACATTCATATCTCCTATGATTCGTGTGCAGAAAAAGAATTTATAAATCATAACACAATGTGATTTCTTATGCAAAAATAAAGTGCTTTTGTGATTCTTTGCTAAAGAGAATAATTATTAAAATCATGATCTTGATAACATGAAGCTCTTTATAAATCAAGATCGTTCATTATGCTCCCTACATTTATCAAAAAGGAGTTTTTCAAATGAAATGCAATTCAATGAAGTGTCATTTTGATATCTTGAAACTTGGAATATTTTAAAATGTGATCTTTGATAAGAATGTTTCAAGTTGCTCCTTTTACTATATCTTTTCAAATGAATCATAAGCCTTGATATCATATATCTTATAATGCAAGATTTCTTTGCCTTATGCTTATCTTAATTTGGCATATAAAGACTAAGGCATGCTTAGATGAAAAAGAATCTCTTAAAAAATGCTTTTCCCATTTGATCGAGATTAATGATTTCATGATATTTTATGAATCTCGAAATTAATTTTAATGACTTGATTATGAACTTCAAGTTAATGATTTAATTTGAATAAGTTTTATCTAAATCATAATCTTGATCTTGCAAAATTGAAGTCACAAATAATATCTTGTGGTAGTCATGAATTGATACTCACAATATGAAAACATTGATATTCATGACTTAAAATGGATTGAAACATTGTATGCTTAATTTAATCATTCTCCTATGTTTCAAAAATTCCTTGAATGCCTTATGTGATGATTGAAAACTAATCTGCTTTATGATGAATCACGAATCATGACTTGATCTATGATGTAAAAGCCTTGAAATGATTGAAATATTTAACACTTTTATGCTCTTCCCCCTACCTTCTTCTTGTTCTCAATGATAAAATGGGGAGAAGTTTTGATCATGCATGGTAGGATATAATTTGACAAAATTGATACCATCATGATATGAAACATTAATGTAATTATGAATGGTGATATGATATCATGCATGTAATACTTCAACTTATGATAATAATGCATGCAATGATAAAATATTCATGATGAAAAATTGTCTTGACATTCATAACTTGATTATCCATCATTTGTCATGATTTTGAAATCGTTCTAAAAGGAAAAGAGAACTACAAAACTGTATTCTCTCTTTCATTTTTACAATGACAAAGGGGGAGATAGCTAGCTTGTACAAGTCAAGAAGATGCAAAAACTTGATTGCAAGCTTGCCTATTTTAAGAAGCAAATATTGCTAACTTGCTTATTTCAAGAAGAAAAATTGTCTTCTTGAACATCACTATCTTGAATATCTCAAGAAGCAAAACTTGCAATTTGCACATTGCAATAGGAAGCAAGAATCATGAGCTTACACAAGAAATTTATCTTGCATTTGCTTTCAAAATTTTTGCTAGCTTATATATTGTGAAACTTGTATATCATAAAAATTGCTAGCTTGTTGGTCTAAAGAGAAGCAAAAAGTTGCTATCTCAAAAGAAGAAAATGTGCTATCTTGCCTATCTCAAGAGGCAAAAATGCTAACTTGCGCATCTAGCAAAATGAGCAAAATTTTCAAGAAGCAAGAGTTGCCTTCTTGAACATCTGTAATTTGCTAGCTTGCATAATATAGAACCTGCTATCTTGAACATTACCAAAAGTGCTATCTTATATGCTATAAAACTTGCATATCTAAAACTTGATAGCATGAATGTTCTAAGCATGATGTAACACTTGCTAAATCTTCTAGCTCCAAGATTGCATGATGATAAAACTTGATATTATGATTTTCATGCAAAGAGTTGAATCAATATCACAAACACTTCATTGTGATACTTCTCCTTTTTGTTGATGACAAAGGGGGAGAAGTATGTTGATGAAAGTATGTTGATGACATGACATGTGATGCATAAGTTTATGCATAAGTTCATGTTGACGTGTTGCAAGTATTCATGATGAATATTGCAATGACTTGAATTCAGTTTGAATTCAAGGTTCTATCAATATGGCATATTGATAGGGGGAGTTTGTTTAAACTCCGGGAGTTAAGTTTAACTCTGTCATCAAGTGGTTGTCATCATCAAAAAGGGGGAGATTGTTGAATCTCGTATTTTGATGATGAAACTACTTGATATATGTTTATGATTTAATCTGCGTTTTGAGTGACGCAGGATGCTTCGATCAGGATGAGACAATTAAAGCAGGAAAATCATGTTGTGCCGAAGGAACATGTCAGAAGATTGGACGTCGGGCCGGTGGATCGGTCGGCGTATCGACAGAAGGCTTCGGGCCGTGGACTCGGGCATTCGGCCAAGAAGAGCAGGTATTGTGCCAAGGATATCGGAGTTGCGGAGTCAACTGGCCGATTGGGCAATAGGCTGCAGGAGAGGACGATGCGCCGAAGAATCGGACGAAGCGTCGAGAGACCAATGACATGTCGGACAACTTGGTTAATTGCTTAGGATTAATTGTCTCGATCGAAGTTTTGTTTTGTTGTGCAGGATTAACTACGATGAGAGTAAGACAAGCAGCAGGAGTTGCGCCGGAGTCAAGATCATGATCACGTTGGGAGTTCGAGAGTTCGACGGAAGTTCGGACGGTCGTCGGAGGTTCAAAGAGAACAGATCCGAGAAGTCCAGAAGCTTGCCAAGCGAAGCTCGTCGGAACTCGCCAAGTGGATCGTCGCAAAGTCCAGGAGTATGCCGGATGTCCGCAGAAGGATCACCGAAGGTTATCGGTTGATCGACGGAAGTTGGCCGGAAACTCGCCGGAAGAAGCGATTGACGCATCGGAGCAAAGCTGCAGAAGTTGTCTTAGAGATATTCGTAGTTAGCACGATGATTAAGCATGAAAATGGGAGGTGATCCCATTAGCTTAATCTTGGGGCAATTGGGCCCCTGAAAAGATTCAAAGTGGGTCGAATGGAGTGAACCATTCGGACCCTGATTGCACCAGGAGGTGCAACCGCCCCAGCCAGGAGGTGCAACCGCCTGGGCTGTGGGGTTGAGAGGTGCAACCGCCCCAGCCAGGAGGTGCAACCGCCAGGGTTGCAAGGCTGGGAGGTGCAACCGCCCCAGCCAGGAGGTGCAACCGCCAGGGTTGCAAGGCTGGGAGGTGCAACCGCTCCAGCCAAGAGGTTGCACCGCCAGAGCTCAAGTTCCGAGCTCTGCCAGGCGATGCAACCACCGAGCTCAGTCTTCGAGCTCTGGCAGAGTGGTGCATCAGCCTGAGCTCAGTCTCGAGCTTTGCCAGGTGATGCATTCACCAAGCTCAGTCTTCGAGCTCTGGCAGAATGGTGCATTAGCTTGAGCTCAGTTTGGAGCTCTGCCAAGTGATGCAACCACCAAGCTCAGATTTCGAGCTCTGCCAGGTGATGCAACCACCAAGCTCAGTCTTCGAGCTCTGCCAGGTGATGCAACCATCGAGCTCAGTCTTCGAGCTCTGGCAGAGAGAAGCAATCGACAGAGCTCAGTCTTCGAGCTCTGCCAGGCGGTGCCACCTCTCCAGTCGAGAGGTGCAACCGCCTGATCCCAGAATTCTGGGATTTGATCGATTTGATCGTTTTGAGCTCGAATTTTGAATTGGGTTGGGGCCTATAAATACCCCACCCATTCAGCACTGAAAAGACAACAGACCTACACCGAAATCTTGATCTTTTCTGTGATTCTAAGAGCTCAAAAGTGTTGTAAATCCTTTAAGTCTCCTCCTTCTGTTCTTCAAGTTTTCAGTTGTAAAGTGAGGAGAGAAAGGTCTGTAAAGGTTGTCTCCTAAGCCTGTCAAAAGGAGAGAAATTGTAAGAGGGAAGTTTGGCCTTCGCCCATTGAAGGAAGGCACCTAGTTGACGTCGGCAACCTCATCGGTGGAGGAAGCCAAAAGTGGAGTAGGTCAAGGCTGACCGAACCACTCTAAATCTCTGGTTTGCGTTTAATTTCGAGTACTTTATCATTACTGCAAACCTCCCTCATCACTACTGCTCTCTGCGCTTTCACGAACAAGTTCTAAGAGCTGTTCTTCCAAATCTGCATTCAGACGTAACAGTATTTTCATACATTACAGTTTACGTTTACGTTTGATTCTGCAGAACTGTTTTCCGTGCTTTTACGAACGAGCTTCTTTGTAGTTTACGCTTACATTTTAATCCTATTAATAACTGCAATCTGTCCTCTATGATTTTACGAACGAGTTTCAACATTTAGACGCAAAACTGCATTCAGACGTAAATCGGCTTTCCTCGCTCAATCGTCAGATTTCAGTTCACGTTTACGTCTTGATTTCAACTGCATACTGCCTTCTGCGAGTATACAAACGAGTTTCAAAGTTTAGACGTAAATCTGCGTTTAGACGTAAATCTGCGTTTAGACGTAAAACTACGTTTAGACGTAAATCTGCGTTTAGACGTAAAACTGCGTTTAGACGTAAAACTGCGTTTAGACGTAAAACTGCGTTTAGACGTAAATCTGCGTTTAGACGTAAAACTGCGTTTAGACGTAAATCTGCATTTAGACGTAAATCTGAGTTTAGACGCAAAACTGCGCTTAGACGCAAAACTGCGCTTAGACGCAAAACTGCGCTTAAACGCAATCTGCGCTTAGACGCAAACTGCACTTAGATACAAACTGAGAATTTGCTTTTGCATCATAATAGTTTTTGAACGATCGCAGCTTTTGATTTTAATCGCTGTAAGATTTCCGCTGCACTAATTCACCCCCCCCCCCTCTTAGTGCTCTCGATCCTAACACTTTATGCAAAACCTTCTCCATTTGTTGTGTGCAAATCATCGTTACATCGCCCTCACGTTTCCCATGCAGTATCACCTGTTTCTCCTTACTATAAAATTTTATAAATAGTTGCATAAAATTCCAAGAAATATCACTTAATGTCATCAACCATTTAATTCTGAGTATGGCCTCATGATCATCAAGAGGGAGGAGGAAGAAATATGCAATTATCTCTTGGTCCTGTAGTAATAGTTTCACCTGCGGGCACCTATGATCATACTTCAAAATCCGTCCATTGGCGACCATAACGACAAACCTGTTGCAATTCTCAATAGGTAAGTTCATATGGATAGCAACCTTACTGTTTAGGAAGTTATTAGTGCTGCCCGTGTCGATGAGAACAATGATCGGTTGTTGTTTGAGAAGGCCTCCAACTTTCATCGTTTGCGGGTTTGAGTAGCCAACTAGTGTATGTACTGTAACTTCGGTCGGTTGTGGCTCTTCTTCTACATCTTTTTCTTCATGTTCAAGGCTCTCTTCTGAATGTTCAATGACCTCTTCTTCTATCGGTTCAATCATAAGAAGTCCTCCTTTACTATAGGGATGCACACGACTCCACGGCTCGTCACAATGCCAATCATAAGAAGTTCTCTTATTGACCTCTTTGGTGTAGGGACTTGGTCGATAGTAGGGTGGGCTGAAAGGCTTCAATATTACTGGTTGATGAGTGACCCTAGTCCTCCGAGCTTCATGGTTCAATTGCTCCTCTTAATGTCGTGCGAAAGAGATGGCTGCCATAAGTGTATACGGTTGTCGCGCTTTAACTTCTCCTCGGATCTCCAGCTTTAAGCCCTCAATGAAGGTCCTCAATAGTTGTTTTTGAGACCAATCACGAGTTTGATTAGATAACCTTTCAAACCTGGTTTGGTACTCCTGAATGGTGGAGGTTTGTCGGATCTTTGCTAGTTGTTCGTCAATATTCTCGTAATTGGTTGGTCTAAAGCGAATCAATAGTCCTTCTTTGAATTGTCGCCATGAAAGGACTCCATAAGTATGTTCAAAACAGTCAAACCACTGTATAGCATCCCCTTCAAGATGTATAGCGGTAATTTTCACCATAGATACATCCGCGGTTTTGTGGTACCGAAAATATCGCTCCGCGCGCGAGATCCAACCAATCGGGTCTCCTTCTTCCCGTCTAGGGAAGTTCACTCTCATGCATGGATAGTTGGGGTCAGTCATATAGCCTCCCCTCCCTTGGAAGTCATCTATTCGGG
Source organism: Musa acuminata AAA Group (assembly GCF_036884655.1). Lineage (NCBI taxonomy): Eukaryota > Viridiplantae > Streptophyta > Magnoliopsida > Zingiberales > Musaceae > Musa > Musa acuminata. Next base: position 25,754,135 of record NC_088333.1, on the reverse strand, counting down.
CTTGGTGTGATTGGGCAAAGCTCTCTCCTTGATTTGATTTCTTCGGGCTTAGAGGTCGGCCCAATTTAGTATATGCCCCCAAATCTCTCTTTTGTTGTTGGGTTTAAGGCATCTATAGGTTGAGAGAAGTGATGGTTGAAAGGGTTGGTGGATTGGTGCATATAGGCTGCGGTTTAGGCTTGTTTTGTGGCTGTTTTGGGTAAAGTTTGAGGGTGTGGTCTGGTAGAGTTTTAGGGTTGTGGATGAAAGTTTTGGATCTGTGGTAGATGGTAGCAAAGGTTTGACAGAAATCCATAGAAGTTGCAGCAAGTATATGCTGTCTTGTAAGAGTAGAATTGTCGTCGAAGAAACAATGGTTTCTCGACGTACTTTCCACCAAAAACTTAAGAGAATTGAGGAGGGAATTGATAGCAAAATCACAGTTTATATGACAGCAAGGATATCTAATTTAATCAAGAAAATTTTGGCAGTATAACAGCAAGGAAATTGGTGCAAGTTGCAATTGCAGAATTGTCGTCGAAAAATTTCAGCAATATAGGAACGAATTTTTTAATTTTTTATTTATTTTCGAATAGGGATAACTAAATTGCAGCAGTAGTAAGGTAGGAAACTAGAACCTGTTGCAATTCACAAGGAGATCAAAGGATGATCTGCGGTGGTGGAGATGACGGTGGAATTTGGCGATGATCTTTTAAGCAATTGTGGGAATTGCTTTGGGCGGTTGTGGAGGGTTGATGGATGGCAGTGGAAGGGCAGCGAGATGCCAAGAACGCTGCTCTGATACCAGGTGTTAGAACCCTTGCAGATTCTAAACTTGGGGTTGATCTCTTTAGGGGATCGGCCTCCTTGGAACTCTATAGGGGTTCCTTCCTCCAAGTTGCGGCTCAAATGCTGCAGAAAAGATTCATCTATTGCTTATGAAAAGAGAAGGAATGCATGGTTATTTATAGGGCTTCAAACCCTAACTCCTAATAGGACTCCTACTTAAGACTCTTACTTCTAACCAACTCTTAATAGGACTCCTAGTCAAGACTCTTATTCCCCTACAACTCCTAATTCTTCTCTAAGAAAATACCTCCTACATGAATGCCCCTCTCAATTAGGACTCTCCTAGCTAGAGTCCTAATAGAATGTCCCTCTTAATTAGGACTCTCCTAGCTAGAGTTCTAACAGTTTTACATGAATGTCCCTCTCAATTAGGACTCTCCAAGCTAGAGTCCTAACACTTCTCTACTGATACCGGGGAGGGTAAAAATTCAGAATGGATTTCGAAAGAACACCGATAGAACAGTTGTTCAGATAGAAAATGTCACAGAAGGCAATGAACGAACTATTGAAGAAACTTCGGTAAAACAAAAAATAGTTCACCACTAAGTTTAAAATCAAAAGGGATACAGGAAGATCATCACCCTAATGACAATAAACAAGGATAAAAAACTGAAAGCAAAAGACTCACCACTCAAGGACACTTCCAAGAGATACAGAGTTCACAAGAGCACTCCAAGAGAGCTTATGCCAATATCCTCAGTTTTCTAAAGTCTTTTCTAAGCCCTAAAGCCCAAAATAAATACTAGTGCATGAAACAACCCTTCATGCATAGGAAATTTCGAAATTAAGTGCCTTACAGCTGCCAACCAACTCCATTAATGATTCCTTAGCCATGAAAAAAAGTACCATGATACAGCTTTACAACTACCAACCAACTCCATTAATGTATTCCTTTGTGCTGGGAATATGCTGATGAGCTATCTTATCTGAGTAGGCTAAGTTAAAGATTATGTAGCAATATTGTTGACTGAAAAAAATATCATATTATCAGTATGATCCATATGAGCAGATTGTAGCAAATTAGACACTCCCGTGTCAATCTCCCCTGGTTGAAAAAGACTTGTCTTCAAGTTCTTGTTTGTTTTATCATCATGATTATAAAATGGACTTAAGTCAGCCACATTAAATGTTGGGGATACTCCGTATTCTTTAGGTAGGTCAATCTCATAAGCATTTTTGCCTATTCTCTTAACCACCTTTAATGGACCATCAGCCTTAGGTTTCAGTTTTCCAAATTTTTCCGGCGGAAACCTCTCCTTCCTTAGATGAATCCAAACCAAATCACTTGCATTAAACTCCACAAGTTTTTTGTGTTTGTTAGCAGCTTGCATGTACCTCTCATTTTGTTTCTCAATGGTTGCTTTCACACCCTCATATAGCTTTTTTATCTGCTTAGCTCTTTTATCAGCATCTCCACTAAATTGCTTTGTTGTAGAATGAGGGATTAAGTCCAAATGACCAGTAGGATTAGTGCCATAAACTACCTCAAAATGACTCTTACCAATACTATGATGCATAGAACGATTGTAGGCAAACTCAATTTGTGGAAGAATGACATCCCATTGCTTAATATTCTTGCCAACATAGCTTCTAAGTAAATTTCCCAAGCTTCGGTTTGTTACCTCAGTTTGCCCATTGGTTTGTGGATGATGTGAGCTGCTGAAATTCAAAGAAGTACCCAACTTTTTTTTTTTTTTTGGTAAGTAAAAGTAAATTGATTATGTGTAAAGTTTCTACAAATAGCTTTATCTATACAAGTCATAGACAAAGCCAAGTAACTCATAGAGTGCAAATGCGATAGTTATGACTACACATGTTGTAGACTATAACTACCTGTGGGTACGTAATTTGGCATCATTCCCAAGATCGTTAGCTAATAGCAAAATTAAATTTGATAAAAATATCTTTTTCTCTTTGGGTAAAGTGCTCCGTTTTGAGATCTTGCTCCATACAGGATCTTGAGTCTCTAATAATCTCTTTCAATAATTGAGCATTGTTTGTGTGTTGGCATTCAAATATTCTGTTACATCTCTCCTTCCATATCCACCAAATAGCGCATCTGAAAGTAACCTTTGCCAGTTGTGTTAGAGGCTCTTTTCTTGAGAAACATTGCATGAGGTCGCTTAGTTCTTGGTGCAAGTTTGGTTGCGGCAGTCTATTGAGTTCAAATCACTGGAGAATCTCCTTCCATATCCATTTTGTATAATCACAAGCAAAATAGAGGTGGTCAACGGTTTCTTCTTGTTGCATACAAAGGGAGCATCGGTTAACATGATAGATACCTCTTCTTTTCATATTGTCTATTGTCGGTAGTTTATTGAGAAGAGCCTGCCATGTACATAAGGAATGTCTTTGTGATCCCGGTCGATCCCATGTCCAACTGCTTGGGACCCACTTGTTATTTCTTTGCCTAATTTGATTCCATGCGGATGTGGCACTAAATTTGCCATTGTCATGAGGCCAAATAAGTATATCTGAAGAGTTGTTCCTGATTGGAATAGCTATAATAGTCGGCCAAAGTGATAACATTTCGGGAGAAATAGGATTAGGGAGACACCAAGCACCGTTAGCAATGAACTCAGAAACCTTCCAATCTTTGGGAGCCCCAAGATCTTTTCGTATTCTGTCACCATATAATTGAAATATACTCTTCCCATTTACCCAAGGATCAAACCACATATTTGTACTAGTACCAGAAGAGATTGCATAGGAGATGTGTTTGATTAGCCAATTCCTTGCCTTCAAAATTCCTTTCCAAGATGTAGAGTGGTATGTTCTTGTTGAAATTTCCTAGATTGATTCCTTTGAAAGATACCTAGCAGAAACCCAATGTGACCATAAGGAACATTTGTTTTGCAAAAGATCCCACAATTGCTGTACCAGACAAGCTTGATTCCAATCTCTAATATTTCTCAAGTTTAGCCCCCCTTCATCTTTCGGTTTGCAAATGCTATCCTAATTTACCATATGCATTGCCTTATCATTTGTGTCATTCCAGAAGAAGTTCATTAATAACCGTTCAATATCATGGAGAAGTCCAGTAGGCAGAAGAAATGCATTACACCAATATATAGAGTAGGAGTGCAATATCGAACGGATGAGTGCAATACCGAACGGATGAGAAAGAAGTACCCAACTTCCTCCAAAGAGTTCTCAAAAAATGACTAACAAATTTTGAATCTCGATCAGACACCATAGTTCTTGGAATACCATGCAATTTAACAATCTCTTTAAAATATAAATCAGCAATATGAGATGCATCATTTGATTTATTGCATGGAACAAAGTGAGACATTTTTGAAAATCTGTCAACAACAACCATGATAGAATCCTTGTTCCTTTGAGTTCTTGGCAGTCCCAAAACGAAATCAAGACTCACATCCTCCCATGGAGCATTTGGCACTGGCAATGGAGCTCGGTGAAGCTCCTTTCATTCAAAACTTTCTTTGAGTTCTTGGCAGTCTCAAAATGAAAGTTTTCATTCAAAACTTTCCTTTCATTCCGCTGTTTTCATTCTGGTATCAGAGCCTACTGTTTTGATATAGTCTCTTACTTTGCTTATGATATTAATGCTATATATACATGAAATTGATTTCTCTTGCAATCTGAACTTGTGAGGAGCCCGAGGAAGGCAATTAGGTCAGGGAACCGCAGTAAGACCTTTGACGCAAGCCCTCTAAAGTTAAGAAAGTAAGTAGGATTAAGCTCATGCATATCTAGTATATGTCTAAGCTTTGGGAAGAATCTATTCAAAAGTGGTATACCGACTCTCATACCTCCCATCTTGATTACTTAAATTTAGCCGAGACTTCAAAACCTACCCAAAAGGAACTTGCCCACAATATTTCAGTTATTTACGACCGAACTTGTCTCTCAAGTAGAGTAAATCTAAGAAACTTTAAACTCCTGCTTGAAGAAAACCAAAACCTTGAGCATAGGATTAAAAAGCTTGAATCCTCAGTAAAAACATTAACCTCCTTATTTGTTGAAAATAAGCCTCTCACCCAAACCGAAGTTCAGAAACTGTTGATTGAAATAACTAAGCAATCCAGGCTTATTGAAGAAGAAGCCTTACGGCTATCACAAAACCTCGATCAAAAACTCCAAAGGATTGAAATCCTACTATCCAAAATAGAAAAGCAAATTTTTGGATGAGCCACATATCCTCAAGGAGTACCGAATCCTACAAAGAAGCTCTAAAGGCCACTGAATCCATTGATCCCCCGTCACTCGGTTTTCTTAAAACCAGTGATTGTCCGGGAACTCTCAGCCACCAGACAGCTGTAATTAAACAGCACAACGTGCAAATACAACTTTTAATACAGATAGCTGAGGAAATAAAAGGAATACGAACGGAACTACAGACAATACGGGAATTGCAACAATCAAAACCCATACAATCCCAAGTAGTACCGGACGAACTCATCTCCAGACTAGCAAACCTCAACTTGGGTCCTTCGGAAAGACCTAAAGAGGCAAAAGGAAAAATTCTGGTCTTCAAAGACCCCATAAAAATTTTCCAAGAGGCAAGAAAATGACTACCAGAACTCAAGAGGTGTCTACATCAACTCCTCTCGTGGAAGACCAAATCAGGAATTACCGGAGAAACCAGAGGAGAATATTCAACGCCAGAAGGCGACTCGGACAGCTTATCTCCAGAAATACGAACCCAAATATACAAATTCTGGAACAACAGATAGACCCTCAAGCACAACTACAATTATCTATGAGGGAAAGAGCTACAATAGCGCCTGCTGAGGTGCTATATCATTCAAGAAGAGATGATGTACATCATAGGGTCTACACACACAGGTCTGAAGAAGCCATGTTGGTCACAAATAACCAGGAAGATAGGACTTTTATACAAGAACAAAGTTTTGACCAACTGATCCGGAGTGGGATGAGATACATCCATCTAGGGATCCTTCAAGCAAGGATCCAGACACTCCACCGACAAGAAGAAGGAACACTAGCACTATTGGTGTTCCGCGACAACAGATGGGCTGACGACAGGTCCATCATTGCAACTATGGAAGTAGACCTGACTAGAGGGAGTCAATTAGTCTACGTGGTACCAGACACCATGATGACGGTAGGAGATTTCTACCGTAACATACAACTCTCAATACTAACCCATGGTTATGATACATGGCAGAATGGAGAGGCCAATTTATTAATCACCAGGGGATTGGTAGGGCGACTTTCAAATACCCCGAATGTCGCCTTTGCATATGAAATTTCAGGGGTGGTGGACTACCTAACAAGCCATGGCGTAAGAGCTTTGCCAGGTAGGAGGTACTCCACAATAGAAATTCGAGGAAGAGACTGGATGATCAGGCCTACGCAGGTCTCGATTCCCATGCAACCTGTTGAGCTCAGGAGCCGAAACCTGATCGATGGGAGAATTTCGATCAGTTTTGAAAATTACAAAGCTGCATCAACATCCAGTAGGATCCAGTACAACAACGCTGATGATGAAACGTTCAGTGACGAAGAAGAGATACGAAGTCACACAATAGCCGTCAACATTCAACTCTCCAGTGATGAAGAAAACGAGGCAGAAGAACTGCAAAAGGATCTAAACTTTTACTTCCAAAACATCTACACTTCAAATAAGGAAGTAGAAATGCCGTATCCACAAAAACCTCAGAAGGAATTAATTGCGGCAGGGCTAGAAGAGGACCTAGTTATGGAATACCCACAACTAGCAAAACTGTCACATCAGGTATACTCATCATCCGCCATCTCAAATTATAGGCCACCAGCAGACTCAACAATGGGGCCAGTAAACTACCCTCCAGCAGTAAATATTGAATCTACAAGTCAACGACCTGAATACGAAGGAGGCTCGAGACGATCAAGGTTCAAAGCCAAAAGCTTTTCTGAAGCCTGGAACCTTCCCTCAGCTTTTCAGCAACAAGGAGCAATCTTCATAATCCCTTCCCAATTAGGGATGTTTGACGAGGTATTTATGAGATGGGAATCCATAACAAAAAATTTAGTATCTTTACAAGGATTCACAGATCCCCTAGCAAAAATGGAGTTCATAGAAAATCTTCTCGGGGAAGCTGAGAAATTGGCATGGATCCAATGGAGAATGGCATACCCAGAGGAATATCAATTACTCATAGCCAATGCAGATGGGACGGGAGGTACGCAAAATATTCTTTCCCAATTAAGAACAATTTTTATATTAGAAGATCCGTTCCAGGGATCTACCACGGCTCAGGAAGAGGCCTACCGTGATCTTGAAAGGTTGTCATGCACTAACCTCAAATACATCGTTCAGTTCTTGAATGATTATATGAGATTGGCATCCAAAACAGGAAGAATGTTCTTAGGACCTGAATTATCTGAAAAATTATGGTCCAAGATGCCAGGAGAATTGGGAAAAAGAATTAAAGAAGCATTCGAAGCCAAGTATAGAGGGAACACTATAGGAGTAATCCCAAGGATTTTATTTTCCTACAAATATCTGGAGGCAGAATGCAAAGATGCCGCCTTCAGACGAGCACTGAAAGACCTATCTTTCTGCAGTGAAATCCCTATCCCGGGATATTATAATAAACCTGAAAGGAAATACGGGGTGAGAAGATCAACTACATACAAAGGAAAGCCCCATTCTTCCCATGCAAGGATTGAAAAGAGGAAGCATTTACTAAGAAATAAGAAATGCAAATGCTATCTCTGTGGCGAAGAAGGACATTTTGCAAGGGAATGTCCTAATGACAGAAAGAACATTAAGAGAGTAGCCATGTTTGAACAAATCGATATCCCTGAAGACTATGAGATATTATCTGTTCAAGAAGGAGAAAATCAAAGCGATGCTATATACTCAATCTCGGAAGGAGAAGACATTGAAGACCTACAACATGGTATTCACTCCTTTACTCATAAAATCTTTGCTTTAATAGAAGATAGTAGGACATGGTGGATTGGACCAGATACAGGTTACAGGGCAAGAATACAAGTTTCCCAGGAACAAGTGGAATGCAGGCATATATGGGAAATCAATACTGAGCTACCACCAACACTGGATGAATGCAAGTGCTGCAAAAGAAAATCACAAAGGAGGCATAGGAGACATTGTCCCCTATGCAAGATAACGTCATGCGGAATGTGCAGTATCTACTATTTTGACAAAAGAACACCCGTCATGATGGAAGAACCGCCAAGGTATGAACCAAAGAACCTGCTTCAAACTCAGCAAGACTTTATTAATCACTGTGAAGCAGAGATAAGAAGACTCAAGCTAGCAGTCGAGTTTGAACAGCAAAAGTCCAAAGAGCTTGAGGAAATAAATATTCAAGCTATAATAACAGCACAAGAGAATCTTCAGCTGAAAAAGGAGCTTTCAGAACTACAAGAGAAATATGGAAAATTGGAAAAAGAAATACTAGAGGTAGATCAACTACGACTGGAAAAAGTAGATCTACTAAGAGAAATACAAAAACTCGGAAAAAGAAAAGCCGAAGAAGATGAAGAAGATGAAGAGACCTTTGTCCTCTTAGAAGACGAAACTCAAAAGATCCTCTCTATGGAGACAAGAGAAACAGGAGGATCAAGGAAGTCCAAGAACATGCTCTTCAACCTCAAGGTACAAATGGAAATTTTAAATATTCCGCCTTTTGAAATAAATGCAATACTGGACACAGGAGCCACAACCTGTTGCATAGATGAAAAGGCTGTACCAAAGCTGGCGCTAGAAGAAAATCCCTATGTAGTTCACTTCAGTGGGATTACCTCCAAAACTACTGCCAATAAAAAATTAAGGGGAGGAAAAATGACCATTGGAAATAACAGCTTCAGAATCCCATACACCTATGCGTTCCCGATGAAGCTCGGTGATGACATCCAGATGATAATAGGCTGCAATTTCATAAGAGCCATGCAAGGAGGAGTAAGGATAGAAGGTAACACTGTTACATTCTATAAGAATCTGACGACTATTAACACTCTACCTTACATCTCAGCAGCCCCAGCAATAGAGGAATTGGATTTAGAAGAAGATGATTACATACAAATACAAGAATCAGTGTTATATTCAGCAGAAGCCCAACAAAGTCATGAAATTATAAGGGCTAAATTCGGAAGCCTACTAGACCAATTGAAGGCTCAGGGATATATTGGGGAAGATCCCCTTAAACACTGGAAGAAAAACAAGATAATGTGCAAATTGGAAATCAAAAATCAGGATTTCACAGTAGAAGACAAACCCCTGAAGCATCTAACACCGCAAGCGAAAGAAGCTTTTTCTAAGCACGTAAAGGCATTACTGGAGATTGGGGTCATCAGACCTAGCAAAAGTAAGCACCGAACAACTGCAATAATTGTCAATTCAGGAACAACGGTGGACCCCATAACAGGAATAGAAAGAAAAGGAAAAGAAAGGATGGTCTTCAATTACAAGAGACTCAATGATATCACTGAAAAAGACCAATACAGCCTTCCGGGTATCAACACGATTCTCAAAAAGGTTAGCAACAGCAAAATTTATTCAAAATTTGATTTGAAATCTGGATTTCACCAAGTCGCTATGCACCCGGAATCTATTGAATGGACTGCATTCTGGGTCCCTGAGGGATTATATGAATGGTTGGCAATGCCATTCGGCCTTAAAAATGCTCCTGCGGTATTTCAAAGGAAAATGGACAACTGTTTCAAAGGCACTGAAGATTTCATTGCAGTATATATAGACGACATCTTAGTCTTTTCAGAAAATGAAAGGGAGCATGGACAACATCTCGCTAAAATGTTAGAGATATGCCAGGAGAATGGACTCATTTTGAGTCCAACAAAAATGAAGATAGCGGTAAGGGAAATTGAATTCCTCGGAGCAATTTTGGGAAATTCGAAAATAAAGCTCCAGCCTCACATTATCAAGAAGATTGCAGAATACAAAGAAGAAGACTTGACCACAAAGAAAGGCCTTAGGTCATGGCTAGGTATTCTAAACTACGCCAGAAATTATATACCCAATTTGGGCAGACTCCTAAGCCCGTTATATTCAAAAACAAGCCCAACGGGAGAAAAACGAATGAATGAGCAAGATTGGAAGTTGATCAGAAAGATCAAAGGCCTAGTGCAAAACCTTCCGGATTTGGAAGTTCCCCCTGAAAATTGCTTCATAATCTTAGAAACAGATGGATGTATGGAAGGATGGGGAGGGATCTGTAAGTGGAAGAAACAGAAGTATGATCCCAAAAGCACTGAAAAAATATGCGCATATGCTAGTGGCAAGTTCAGCCCGATCAAATCCACCATTGATGCCGAAATGCACGCCGTTATGAAGACTCTAGAAGCTCTGAAGATATACTTCCTAGACAAAAGGGAGATTATTATAAGAACGGATTGTCAGGCCATAATAAGCTTCTTCAACAAGTCATCTCAGAACAAACCTTCCAGAGTCAGGTGGATGGCCTTCGTAGATTATATAACGGGGAGCGGCGTGGACGTCAAATTTGAACACATTGAAGGAGAAAGTAATGTCCTGGCTGATTCATTATCTAGACTAATCAATATTTTGGTTGCAGGATGGCCAAGCGAATCTCTGTTTCTGATCCTAGAAGCCACCCAGGAGGTACAGGCCAAGCCCAATGCTCGGGTATTGGCTCACCTGAGCCAGATGATAAATCAAGTGACCTCCTCCTACAGTACCAACAAGAATTGGATAAGATCACAGCCGGAACACGTGGAGGACTTTCATTCAATAAGATGGGATTATCAGAAAGAAGACTTGGAGCGATCCAGAAAGAAGCCTCCAGACAAGCGGTCAGTGCGCTCCAGCAATTCATCAACATCCACTCAATCAAAACAAAAGAATACAAGAAAAGAAGTGGAGGAAGGGACAATTGGTACAGGGATTGGTTACCGGTCATCATCCAACAACAGCAACAGCTGGAAGATGCCTTATCCCTAGTAAAGGACGTAACGCAGAGGACAACAAACTTCAGCCTCTAAAGATAGCCAGCGCAAAAGCTTTTCTTAGCCGCCAGAAAAAGACAGACCTAGTGGACCAAGCATAGACTTTTTAGCCTTCTTAGTCACTAAGAAAATGAGCTGAGCCTCGGGGAGCCGCTCATAGTGCTAGTAATAATGGCTTGAAGGAATATTCCTTCCTTCTGCAAGAAGTCTAGCAATAATAGAGGAAAGGATAAGAATGCGATGGGGCCCAATGAGTACCCGGGTTTTATCCTCTTCTTCTATATATTCGCTAGAACTAAGCTCTTGCAGGGCATCGGTCGAGAACACCAGAGCCTTACTTGAGCAAGAAACCTTCCTTGTACTCACCTTTGTGCCAAAACTTCTGTAAGCAATTTAAGCTTTCTCTAGTTTCCTTTCATTCGCGCAGTTTTCATTCAAAACTTTCCTTTCATTCCGCTGTTTTCATTCAAATGATAATCGGCTCTACTAAGAGAAAATTCAGTGGATGTTTGCAGTCAATGGATATTTAAAAGGAATATTTAAAATTCCTTTCATTCTGTAGGACAAAATATTTCCTTTGAATGAAAACAAAATTGCAAACAAAATTGCTTACAAAAGGAATTTTCATCCAAACAGCAAAATTTATTCAAAATTGCAGTCAATGAGTCAAAGTAGATCTACTAAGAGAAATACAAAAACTCGGAAAAAGAAAAGCCGAAGAAGATGAAGAAGATGAAGAGACCTTTGTCCTCTTAGAAGACGAAACTCAAAAGATCCTCTCTATGGAGACAAGAGAAACAGGAGGATCAAGGAAGTCCAAGAACATGCTCTTCAACCTCAAGGTACAAATGGAAATTTTAAATATTCCTCCTTTTGAAATAAATGCAATACTGGACACAGGAGCCACAACCTGTTGCATAGATGAAAAGGCTGTACCAAAGCTGGCGCTAGAAGAAAATCCCTATGTAGTTCACTTCAGTGGGATTACCTCCAAAACTACTGCCAATAAAAAATTAAGGGGAGGAAAAATGACCATTGGAAATAATAACTTCAGAATCCCATACACCTATGCGTTCCCGATGAAGCTCGGTGATGACATCCAAATGATAATCGGCTGCAATTTCATAAGAGCCATGCAAGGAGGAGTAAGGATAGAAGGTAACACTGTTACATTCTATAAGAATCTGACGACTATTAACACTCTACCTTACATCTCAGCAGCCCCAGCAATAGAGGAATTGGATTTAGAAGAAGATGATTACATACAAATACAAGAATCAGTGTTATATTCAGCAGAAGCCCAACAAAGTCATGAAATTATAAGGGCTAAATTCGGAAGCCTACTAGACCAATTGAAGGCTCAGGGATATATTGGGGAAGATCCCCTTAAACACTGGAAGAAAAACAAGATAATGTGCAAATTGGAAATCAAAAATCAGGATTTCACAGTAGAAGACAAACCCCTGAAGCATCTAACACCGCAAGCGAAAGAAGCCTCCAGACAAGCGGTCAGTGCGCTCCAGCAATTCATCAACATCCACTCAATCAAAACAAAAGAATACAAGAAAAGAAGTGGAGGAAGGGACAATTGGTACAGGGATTGGTTACCGGTCATCATCCAACAACAGCAACAGCTGGAAGATGCCTTATCCCTAGTAAAGGACGTAACGCAGAGGACAACAAACTTCAGCCTCTAAAGATAGCCAGCGCAAAAGCTTTTCTTAGCCGCCAGAAAAAGACAGACCTAGTGGACCAAGCATAGACTTTTTAGCCTTCTTAGTCACTAAGAAAATGAGCTGAGCCTCGGGGAGCCGCTCATAGTGCTAGTAATAATGGCTTGAAGGAATATTCCTTCCTTCTGCAAGAAGTCTAGCAATAATAGAGGAAAGGATAAGAATGCGATGGGGCCCAATGAGTACCCGGGTTTTATCCTCTTCTTCTATATATTCGCTAGAACTAAGCTCTTGCAGGGCATCGGTCGAGAACACCAGAGCCTTACTTGAGCAAGAAACCTTCCTTGTACTCACCTTTGTGCCAAAACTTCTAGCCTTACTTGAGCAAGAAACCTTCCTTGTACTCACCTTTGTGCCAAAACTTCTGTAAGCAATTTAAGCTTTCTCTAGTTTCCTTTCATTCGCGCTGTTTTCATTCATTCCTTTCATTCCGCTGTTTTCATTCGAATGAAAGGAAACTAGAGAAAGCTTAAATTGCTTACAGAAGTTTTGGCACAAAGGTGAGTACAAGGAAAGTTTCTTGCTCAAGTAAGGCTCTGGTGTTATCGACCGATGCCCTGCAAGAGCTTAGTTCTAGCGAATATATAGAAGAAGAGGATAAAACCCGGGTACTCATTGGGCCCCATCGCATTCTTATCCTTTCCTCTATTATTGCTAGACTTCTTGCAGAAGGAAGGAATATTCCTTCAAGCCATTATTACTAGCACTATGAGCGGCTCCCCGAGGCTCAGCTCATTTTCTTAGTGACTAAGAAGGCTAAAAAGTCTATGCTTGGTCCACTAGGTCTGTCTTTTTCTGGCGGCTAAGAAAAGCTTTTGCGCTGGCTATCTTTAGAGGCTGAAGTTTGTTGTCCTCTGCGTTACGTCCTTTACTAGGGATAAGGCATCTTCCAGCTGTTGCTGTTGTTGGATGATGACCGGTAACCAATCCCTGTACCAATTGTCCCTTCCTCCACTTCTTTTCTTGTATTCTTTTGTTTTGATTGAGTGGATGTTGATGAATTGCTGGAGCGCACTGACCGCTTGTCTGGAGGCTTCTTTCTGGATCGCTCCAAGTCTTCTTTCTGATAATCCCATCTTATTGAATGAAAGTCCTCCACGTGTTCCGGCTGTGATCTTATCCAATTCTTGTTGGTACTGTAGGAGGAGGTCACTTGATTTATCATCTGGCTCAGGTGAGCCAATACCCGAGCATTGGGCTTGGCCTGTACCTCCTGGGTGGCTTCTAGGATCAGAAACAGAGATTCGCTTGGCCATCCTGCAACCAAAATATTGATTAGTCTAGATAATGAATCAGCCAGGACATTACTTTCTCCTTCAATATGTTCAAATTTGACGTCCACGCCGCTCCCCGTTATATAATCTACGAAGGCCATTCACCTGACTCTGGAAGGTTTGTTCTGAGATGACTTGTTGAAGAAGCTTATTATGGCCTGACAATCCGTTCTTATAATAATCTCCCTTTTGTCTAGGAAGTATATCTTCAGAGCTTCTAGAGTCTTCATAACGGCGTGCATTTCGGCATCAATGGTGGATTTGATCGGGCTGAACTTGCCACTAGCATATGCGCATATTTTTTCAGTGCTTTTGGGATCATACTTCTGTTTCTTCCACTTACAGATCCCTCCCCATCCTTCCATACATCCATCTGTTTCTAAGATTATGAAGCAATTTTCAGGGGGAACTTCCAAATCCGGAAGGTTTTGCACTAGGCCTTTGATCTTTCTGATCAACTTCCAATCTTGCTCATTCATTCGTTTTTCTCCCGTTGGGCTTGTTTTTGAATATAACGGGCTTAGGAGTCTGCCCAAATTGGGTATATAATTTCTGGCGTAGTTTAGAATACCTAGCCATGACCTAAGGCCTTTCTTTGTGGTCAAGTCTTCTTCTTTGTATTCTGCAATCTTCTTGATAATGTGAGGCTGGAGCTTTATTTTCGAATTTCCCAAAATTGCTCCGAGGAATTCAATTTCCCTTACCGCTATCTTCATTTTTGTTGGACTCAAAATGAGTCCATTCTCCTGGCATATCTCTAACATTTTAGCGAGATGTTGTCCATGCTCCCTTTCATTTTCTGAAAAGACTAAGATGTCGTCTATATATACTGCAATGAAATCTTCAGTGCCTTTGAAACAGTTGTCCATTTTCCTTTGAAATACCGCAGGAGCATTTTTAAGGCCGAATGGCATTGCCAACCATTCATATAATCCCTCAGGGACCCAGAATGCAGTCCATTCAATAGATTCCGGGTGCATAGCGACTTGGTGAAATCCAGATTTCAAATCAAATTTTGAATAAATTTTGCTGTTGCTAACCTTTTTGAGAATCGTGTTGATACCCGGAAGGCTGTATTGGTCTTTTTCAGTGATATCATTGAGTCTCTTGTAATTGAAGACCATCCTTTCTTTTCCTTTTCTTTCTATTCCTGTTATGGGGTCCACCGTTGTTCCTGAATTGACAATTATTGCAGTTGTTCGGTGCTTACTTTTGCTAGGTCTGATGACCCCAATCTCCAGTAATGCCTTTACGTGCTTAGAAAAAGCTTCTTTCGCTTGCGGTGTTAGATGCTTCAGGGGTTTGTCTTCTACTGTGAAATCCTGATTTTTGATTTCCAATTTGCACATTATCTTGTTTTTCTTCCAGTGTTTAAGGGGATCTTCCCCAATATATCCCTGAGCCTTCAATTGGTCTAGTAGGCTTCCGAATTTAGCCCTTATAATTTCATGACTTTGTTGGGCTTCTGCTGAATATAACACTGATTCTTGTATTTGTATGTAATCATCTTCTTCTAAATCCAATTCCTCTATTGCTGGGGCTGCTGAGATGTAAGGTAGAGTGTTAATAGTCGTCAGATTCTTATAGAATGTAACAGTGTTACCTTCTATCCTTACTCCTCCTTGCATGGCTCTTATGAAATTGCAGCCTATTATCATCTGGATGTCATCACCGAGCTTCATCGGGAACGCATAGGTGTATGGGATTCTGAAGCTGTTATTTCCAATGGTCATTTTTCCTCCCCTTAATTTTTTATTGGCGGTAGTTTTGGAGGTAATCCCACTGAAGTGAACTACATAGGGATTTTCCTCCAAAACTACCGCCAATAAAAAATTAAGGGGAGGAAAAATGACCATTGGAAATAACAGCTTCTTCCTGAGCCGTGGTAGATCCCTGGAACGGATCTTCTAATATAAAAATTGTTCTTAATTGGGAAAGAATATTTTGCGTACCTCCCGTCCCATCTGCATTGGCTATGAGTAATTGATATTCCTCTGGGTATGCCATTCTCCATTGGATCCATGCCAATTTCTCAGCTTCCCCGAGAAGATTTTCTATGAACTCCATTTTTGCTAGGGGATCTGTGAATCCTTGTAAAGATACTAAATTTTTTGTTATGGATTCCCATCTCATAAATACCTCGTCAAACATCCCTAATTGGGAAGGGATTATGAAGATTGCTCCTTGTTGCTGAAAAGCTGAGGGAAGGTTCCAGGCTTCAGAAAAGCTTTTGGCTTTGAACCTTGGTCGTCTCGAGCCTCCTTCGTATTCAGGTCGTTGACTTGTAGATTCAATATTTACTGCTGGAGGGTAGTTTACTGGCCCCATTGTTGAGTCTGCTGGTGGCCTATAATTTGAGATGGCGGATGATGAGTATACCTGATGTGACAGTTTTGCTAGTTGTGGGTATTCCATAACTAGGTCCTCTTCTAGCCCTGCCGCAATTAATTCCTTCTGAGGTTTTTGTGGATACGGCATTTCTACTTCCTTATTTGAAGTGTAGATGTTTTGGAAGTAAAAGTTTAGATCCTTTTGCAGTTCTTCTGCCTCGTTTTCTTCATCACTGGAGAGTTGAATGTTGACGGCTATTGTGTGACTTCGTATCTCTTCTTCGTCACTGAACGTTTCATCATCAGCGTTGTTGTACTGGATCCTACTGGATGTTGATGCAGCTTTGTAATTTTCAAAACTGATCGAAATTCTCCCATCGATCAGGTTTCGGCTCCTGAGCTCAACAGGTTGCATGGGAATCGAGACCTGCGTAGGCCTGATCATCCAGTCTCTTCCTCGAATTTCTGTTGTGGAGTACCTCCTACCTGGCAAAGCTCTTACGCCATGGCTTGTTAGGTAGTCCACCACCCCTGAAATTTCATATGCAAAGGCGACATTCGGGGTATTTGAAAGTCGCCCTACCAATCCCCTGGTGATTAATAAATTGGCCTCTCCATTCTGCCATGTATCATAACCATGGGTTAGTATTGAGAGTTGTATGTTACGGTAGAAATCTCCTACCGTCATCATGGTGTCTGGTACCACGTAGACTAATTGACTCCCTCTAGTCAGGTCTACTTCCATAGTTGCAATGATGGACCTGTCGTCAGCCCATCTGTTGTCGCGGAACACCAATAGTGCTAGTGTTCCTTCTTCTTGTCGGTGGAGTGTCTGGATCCTTGCTTGAAGGATCCCTAGATGGATGTATCTCATCCCACTCCGGATCAGTTGGTCAAAACTTTGTTCTTGTATAAAAGTCCTGTCTTCCTGGTTATTTGTGACCAACATGGCTTCTTCAGACCTGTGTGTGTAGACCCTATGATGTACATCATCTCTTCTTGAATGATATAGCACCTCAGCAGGCGCTATTGTAGCTCTTTCCCTCATAGATAATTGTAGTTGTGCTTGAGGGTCTATCTGTTGTTCCAGAATTTGTATATTTGGGTTCGTATTTCTGGAGATAAGCTGTCCGAGTCGCCTTCTGGCGTTGAATATTCTCCTCTGGTTTCTCCGGTAATTCCTGATTTGGTCTTCCACGAGAGGAGTTGATGTAGACACCTCTTGAGTTCTGGTAGTCATTTTCTTGCCTCTTGGAAAATTTTTATGGGGTCTTGGAAGACCAGAATTTTTCCTTTTGCCTCTTTAGGTCTTTCCGAAGGACCTAAGTTGAGGTTTGCTAGTCTGGAGATGAGTTCGTCCGGTACTACTTGGGATTGTATGGGTTTTGATTGTTGCAATTCCCGTATTGTCTGTAGTTCCGTTCGTATTCCTTTTATTTCCTCAGCTATCTGTATTAAAAGTTGTATTTGCACGTTGTGCTGTTTAATTACAGCTGTCTGGTGGCTGAGAGTTCCCGGACAATCACTGGTTTTAAGAAAACCGAGTGACGGGGGATCAATGGATTCAGTGGCCTTTAGAGCTTCTTTGTAGGATTCGGTACTCCTTGAGGATATGTGGCTCATCCAAAAATTTGCTTTTCTATTTTGGATAGTAGGATTTCAATCCTTTGGAGTTTTTGATCGAGGTTTTGTGATAGCCGTAAGGCTTCTTCTTCAATAAGCCTGGATTGCTTAGTTATTTCAATCAACAGTTTCTGAACTTCGGTTTGGGTGAGAGGCTTATTTTCAACAAATAAGGAGGTTAATGTTTTTACTGAGGATTCAAGCTTTTTAATCCTATGCTCAAGGTTTTGGTTTTCTTCAAGCAGGAGTTTAAAGTTTCTTAGATTTACTCTACTTGAGAGACAAGTTCGGTCGTAAATAACTGAAATATTGTGGGCAAGTTCCTTTTGGGTAGGTTTTGAAGTCTCGGCTAAATTTAAGTAATCAAGATGGGAGGTATGAGAGTCGGTATACCACTTTTGAATAGATTCTTCCCAAAGCTTAGACATATACTAGATATGCATGAGCTTAATCCTACTTACTTTCTTAACTTTAGAGGGCTTGCGTCAAAGGTCTTACTGCGGTTCCCTGACCTAATTGCCTTCCTCGGGCTCCTCACAAGTTCAGATTGCAAGAGAAATCAATTTCATGTATATATAGCATTAATATCATAAGCAAAGTAAGAGACTATATCAAAACAGTAGGCTCTGATACCAGAATGAAAACAGCGGAATGAAAGGAAAGTTTTGAATGAAAACTGCGCGAATGAAAGGAAACTAGAGAAAGCTTAAATTGCTTACAGAAGTTTTGGCACAAAGGTGAGTACAAGGAAGGTTTCTTGCTCAAGTAAGGCTCTGGTGTTCTCGACCGATGCCCTGCAAGAGCTTAGTTCTAGCGAATATATAGAAGAAGAGGATAAAACCCGGGTACTCATTGGGCCCCATCGCATTCTTATCCTTTCCTCTATTATTGCTAGACTTCTTGCAGAAGGAAGGAATATTCCTTCAAGCCATTATTACTAGCACTATGAGCGGCTCCCCGAGGCTCAGCTCATTTTCTTAGTGACTAAGAAGGCTAAAAAGTCTATGCTTGGTCCACTAGGTCTGTCTTTTTCTGGCGGCTAAGAAAAGCTTTTGCGCTGGCTATCTTTAGAGGCTGAAGTTTGTTGTCCTCTGCGTTACGTCCTTTACTAGGGATAAGGCATCTTCCAGCTGTTGCTGTTGTTGGATGATGACCGGTAACCAATCCCTGTACCAATTGTCCCTTCCTCCACTTCTTTTCTTGTATTCTTTTGTTTTGATTGAGTGGATGTTGATGAATTGCTGGAGCGCACTGACCGCTTGTCTGGAGGCTTCTTTCTGGATCGCTCCATGTCTTCTTTCTGATAATCCCATCTTATTGAATGAAAGTCCTCCACGTGTTCCGGCTGTGATCTTATCCAATTCTTGTTGGTACTGTAGGAGGAGGTCACTTGATTTATCATCTGGCTCAGGTGAGCCAATACCCGAGCATTGGGCTTGGCCTGTACCTCCTGGGTGGCTTCTAGGATCAGAAACAGAGATTCGCTTGGCCATCCTGCAACCAAAATATTGATTAGTCTAGATAATGAATCAGCCAGGACATTACTTTCTCCTTCAATGTGTTCAAATTTGACGTCCACGCCGCTCCCCGTTATATAATCTACGAAGGCCATCCACCTGACTCTGGAAGGTTTGTTCTGAGATGACTTGTTGAAGAAGCTTATTATGGCCTGACAATCCGTTCTTATAATAATCTCCCTTTTGTCTAGGAAGTATATCTTCAGAGCTTCTAGAGTCTTCATAACGGCGTGCATTTCGGCATCAATGGTGGATTTGATCGGGCTGAACTTGCCACTAGCATATGCGCATATTTTTTCAGTGCTTTTGGGATCATACTTCTGTTTCTTCCACTTACAGATCCCTCCCCATCCTTCCATACATCCATCTGTTTCTAAGATTATGAAGCAATTTTCAGGGGGAACTTCCAAATCCGGAAGGTTTTGCACTAGGCCTTTGATCTTTCTGATCAACTTCCAATCTTGCTCATTCATTCGTTTTTCTCCCGTTGGGCTTGTTTTTGAATATAACGGGCTTAGGAGTCTGCCCAAATTGGGTATATAATTTCTGGCGTAGTTTAGAATACCTAGCCATGACCTAAGGCCTTTCTTTGTGGTCAAGTCTTCTTCTTTGTATTCTGCAATCTTCTTGATAATGTGAGGCTGGAGCTTTATTTTCGAATTTCCCAAAATTGCTCCGAGGAATTCAATTTCCCTTACCGCTATCTTCATTTTTGTTGGACTCAAAATGAGTCCATTCTCCTGGCATATCTCTAACATTTTAGCGAGATGTTGTCCATGCTCCCTTTCATTTTCTGAAAAGACTAAGATGTCGTCTATATATACTGCAATGAAATCTTCAGTGCCTTTGAAACAGTTGTCCATTTTCCTTTGAAATACCGCAGGAGCATTTTTAAGGCCGAATGGCATTGCCAACCATTCATATAATCCCTCAGGGACCCAGAATGCAGTCCATTCAATAGATTCCGGGTGCATAGCGACTTGGTGAAATCCAGATTTCAAATCAAATTTTGAATAAATTTTGCTGTTGCTAACCTTTTTGAGAATCGTGTTGATACCCGGAAGGCTGTATTGGTCTTTTTCAGTGATATCATTGAGTCTCTTGTAATTGAAGACCATCCTTTCTTTTCCTTTTCTTTCTATTCCTGTTATGGGGTCCACCGTTGTTCCTGAATTGACAATTATTGCAGTTGTTCGGTGCTTACTTTTGCTAGGTCTGATGACCCCAATCTCCAGTAATGCCTTTACGTGCTTAGAAAAAGCTTCTTTCGCTTGCGGTGTTAGATGCTTCAGGGGTTTGTCTTCTACTGTGAAATCCTGATTTTTGATTTCCAATTTGCACATTATCTTGTTTTTCTTCCAGTGTTTAAGGGGATCTTCCCCAATATATCCCTGAGCCTTCAATTGGTCTAGTAGGCTTCCGAATTTAGCCCTTATAATTTCATGACTTTGTTGGGCTTCTGCTGAATATAACACTGATTCTTGTATTTGTATGTAATCATCTTCTTCTAAATCCAATTCCTCTATTGCTGGGGCTGCTGAGATGTAAGGTAGAGTGTTAATAGTCGTCAGATTCTTATAGAATGTAACAGTGTTACCTTCTATCCTTACTCCTCCTTGCATGGCTCTTATGAAATTGCAGCCGATTATCATTTGGATGTCATCACCGAGCTTCATCGGGAACGCATAGGTGTATGGGATTCTGAAGTTATTATTTCCAATGGTCATTTTTCCTCCCCTTAATTTTTTATTGGCAGTAGTTTTGGAGGTAATCCCACTGAAGTGAACTACATAGGGATTTTCTTCTAGCGCCAGCTTTGGTACAGCCTTTTCATCTATGCAACAGGTTGTGGCTCCTGTGTCCAGTATTGCATTTATTTCAAAAGGAGGAATATTTAAAATTTCCATTTGTACCTTGAGGTTGAAGAGCATGTTCTTGGACTTCCTTGATCCTCCTGTTTCTCTTGTCTCCATAGAGAGGATCTTTTGAGTTTCGTCTTCTAAGAGGACAAAGGTCTCTTCATCTTCTTCATCTTCTTCGGCTTTTCTTTTTCCGAGTTTTTGTATTTCTCTTAGTAGATCTACTTTTTCCAGTCGTAGTTGATCTACCTCTAGTATTTCTTTTTCCAATTTTCCATATTTCTCTTGTAGTTCTGAAAGCTCCTTTTTCAGCTGAAGATTCTCTTGTGCTGTTATTATAGCTTGAATATTTATTTCCTCAAGCTCTTTGGACTTTTGCTGTTCAAACTCGACTGCTAGCTTGAGTCTTCTTATCTCTGCTTCACAGTGATTAATAAAGTCTTGCTTAGTTTGAAGCAGGTTCTTTGGTTCATACCTTGGTGGTTCCTCCATCATGACGGGTGTTCTTTTGTCAAAATAGTAGATACTGCACATTCCGCATGACGTTATCTTGCATAGGGGACAATGTCTCCTATGCCTCCTTTGTGATTTTCTTTTGCAGCACTTGCATTCTTCCAGTGTTGGTGGTAGTTCAGTATTGATTTCCCATATATGCCTGCATTCCGCTTGTTCCTGGGAAACTTGTATTCTTGCCCTGTAGCCTGTATCTGGTCCAATCCACCATGTCCTACTATCTTCTATTAAAGCAAAGATTTTATGAGTAAAGGAGTGAATACCATGTTGTAGGTCTTCAATGTCCTCTCCTTCCGAAATTGAGTATATAGCATCGCTTTGATTTTCTCCTTCTTGAACAGATAATATCTCATAGTCTTCAGGGATATTAATTTGTTCAAACATGGCTACTCTCTTAATGTTCTTTCTGTCATTAGGACATTCCCTTGCAAAGTGTCCTTCTTCACCACAGAGATAGCATTTGCACTTCTTATTTCTTAGTAAATGCTTCCTCTTTTCAATCCTTGCATGGGAAGAATGGGGCTTTCCTTTGTATTCAGGTCGTTGACTTGTAGATTCAATATTTACTGCTGGAGGGTAGTTTACTGGCCCCATTGTTGAGTCTGCTGGTGGCCTGTAATTTGAGATGGCGGATGATGAGTATACCTGATGTGACAGTTTTGCTAGTTGTGGGTATTCCATAACTAGGTCCTCTTCTAGCCCTGCCGCAATTAATTCCTTCTGAGGTTTTTGTGGATACGGCATTTCTACTTCCTTATTTGAAGTGTAGATGTTTTGGAAGTAAAAGTTTAGATCCTTTTGCAGTTCTTCTGCCTCGTTTTCTTCATCACTGGAAAGTTGAATGTTGACGGCTATTGTGTGACTTCGTATCTCTTCTTCGTCACTGAACGTTTCATCATCAGCGTTGTTGTACTGGATCCTACTGGATGTTGATGCAGCTTTGTAATTTTCAAAACTGATCGAAATTCTCCCATCGATCAGGTTTCGGCTCCTGAGCTCAACAGGTTGCATGGGAATCGAGGCCTGCGTAGGCCTGATCATCCAGTCTCTTCCTCGAATTTCTGTTGTGGAGTACCTCCTTCCTGGCAAAGCTCTTACGCCATGGCTTGTTAGGTAGTCCACCACCCCTGAAATTTCATATGCAAAGGCGACATTCGGGGTATTTGAAAGTCGCCCTACCAATCCCCTGGTGATTAATAAATTGGCCTCTCCATTCTGCCATGTATCATAACCATGGGTTAGTATTGAGAGTTGTATGTTACGGTAGAAATCTCCTACCGTCATCATGGTGTCTGGTACCACGTAGACTAATTGACTCCCTCTAGTCAGGTCTACTTCCATAGTTGCAATGATGGACCTGTCGTCAGCCCATCTGTTGTCGCGGAACACCAATAGTGCTAGTGTTCCTTCTTCTTGTCGGTGGAGTGTCTGGATCCTTGCTTGAAGGATCCCTAGATGGATGTATCTCATCCCACTCCGGATCAGTTGGTCAAAACTTTGTTCTTGTATAAAAGTCCTGTCTTCCTGGTTATTTGTGACCAACATGGCTTCTTCAGACCTGTGTGTGTAGACCCTATGATGTACATCATCTCTTCTTGAATGATATAGCACCTCAGCAGGCGCTATTGTAGCTCTTTCCCTCATAGATAATTGTAGTTGTGCTTGAGGGTCTATCTGTTGTTCCAGAATTTGTATATTTGGGTTCGTATTTCTGGAGATAAGCTGTCCGAGTCGCCTTCTGGCGTTGAATATTCTCCTCTGGTTTCTCCGGTAATTCCTGATTTGGTCTTCCACGAGAGGAGTTGATGTAGACACCTCTTGAGTTCTGGTAGTCATTTTCTTGCCTCTTGGAAAATTTTTATGGGGTCTTTGAAGACCAGAATTTTTCCTTTTGCCTCTTTAGGTCTTTCCGAAGGACCCAAGTTGAGGTTTGCTAGTCTGGAGATGAGTTCGTCCGGTACTACTTGGGATTGTATGGGTTTTGATTGTTGCAATTCCCGTATTGTCTGTAGTTCCGTTCGTATTCCTTTTATTTCCTCAGCTATCTGTATTAAAAGTTGTATTTGCACGTTGTGCTGTTTAATTACAGCTGTCTGGTGGCTGAGAGTTCCCGGACAATCACTGGTTTTAAGAAAACCGAGTGACGGGGGATCAATGGATTCAGTGGCCTTTAGAGCTTCTTTGTAGGATTCGAATGAAAACAAATTCCTACAATTATCCATTGAAAGGAACCCAAATATACATTGACTGCCAATGAAAACAAATTCCTACAATTATCCATTGAAAGGAACCCAAATATATTTAAAATTTTCAATGGATATTTAAAAGGAATATTTAAAATTCCTTTCGTTCGTATTTCCCTTATTATGGCCTGACAATCCGTTCTTATAATAATCTCCCTTTTGTCTAGGAAGTATATCTTCAGAGCTTCTAGAGTCTTCATAACGGCGTGCATTTCGGCATCAATGGTGGATTTGATCGGGCTGAACTTGCCACTAGCATATGCACATATTTTTTCAGTGCTTTTGGGATCATACTTCTGTTTCTTCCACTTACAGATCCCTCCCCATCCTTCCATACATCCATCTGTCTCTAAGATTATGAAGCAATTTTCAGGGGGGACTTCCAAATCCGGAAGGTTTTGCACTAGGCCTTTGATCTTTCTGATCAACTTCCAATCTTGCTCATTCATTCGTTTTTCTCCCGTTGGGCTTGTTTTTGAATATAACGGGCTTAGGAGTCTGCCCAAATTGGGTATATAATTTCTGGCGTAGTTTAGAATACCTAGCCATGACCTAAGGCCTTTCTTTGTGGTCAAGTCTTCTTCTTTGTATTCTGCAATCTTCTTGATAATGTGGGGCTGGAGCTTTATTTTCGAATTTCCCAAAATTGCTCCGAGGAATTCAATTTCCCTTACCGCTATCTTCATTTTTGTTGGACTCAAAATGAGTCCATTCTCCTGGCATATCTCTAACATTTTAGCGAGATGTTGTCCATGCTCCCTTTCATTTTCTGAAAAGACTAAGATGTCATCTATATATACTACAATGAAATCTTCAGTGCCTTTTAAACAATTGTCCATTTTCCTTTGAAATACCGCAGGAGCATTTTTAAGGCCGAATGGCATTGCCAACCATTCATATAATCCCTCAGGGACCCAGAATGCAGTCCATTCAATAGATTCCGGGTGCATAGCGACTTGGTGAAATCCAGATTTCAAATCAAATTTTGAATAAATTTTGCTGTTGCTAACCTTTTTGAGAATCGTGTTAATACCCGGAAGGCTGTATTGGTCTTTTTCAGTGATATCATTGAGTCTCTTGTAATTGAAGACCATCCTTTCTTTTCCTTTTCTTTCTATTCCTGTTATGGGGTCCACCGTTGTTCCTGAATTGACAATTATTGCAGTTGTTCGGTGCTTACTTTTGCTAGGTCTGATGACCCCAATCTCCAGTAATGCTTTTACGTGCTTAGAAAAAGCTTCTTTCGCTTGCGGTGTTAGATGCTTCAGGGGTTTGTCTTCTACTGTGAAATCCTGATTTTTGATTTCCAATTTGCACATTATCTTGTTTTTCTTCCAGTGTTTGAGGGGATCTTCCCCAATATATCCTTGAGCCTTCAATTGGTCTAGTAGGCTTCCGAATTTAGCCCTTATAATTTCATGACTTTGTTGGGCTTCTGCTGAATATAACACTGATTCTTGTATTTGTATGTAATCATCTTCTTCTAAATCCAATTCCTCTATTGCTGGGGCTGCTGAGATGTAAGGTAGAGTGTTAATAGTCGTCAGATTCTTATAGAATGTAACAGTGTTACCTTCTATCCTTACTCCTCCTTGCATGGCTCTTATGAAATTGCAGCCTATTATCATCTGGATGTCATCACCGAGCTTCATCGGGAACGCATAGGTGTATGGGATTCTGAAGTTATTATTTCCAATGGTCATTTTTCCTCCCCTTAATTTTTTATTGGCAGTAGTTTTGGAGGTAATCCCACTGAAGTGAACTACATAGGGATTTTCTTCTAGCGCCAGCTTTGGTACAGCCTTTTCATCTATGCAACAGGTTGTGGCTCCTGTGTCCAGTATTGCATTTATTTCAAAAGGAGGAATATTTAAAATTTCCATTTGTACCTTGAGGTTGAAGAGCATGTTCTTGGACTTCCTTGATCCTCCTGTTTCTCTTGTCTCCATAGAGAGGATCTTTTGAGTTTCGTCTTCTAAGAGGACAAAGGTCTCTTCATCTTCTTCATCTTCTTCGGCTTTTCTTTTTCCGAGTTTTTGTATTTCTCTTAGTAGATCTACTTTTTCCAGTCGTAGTTGATCTACCTCTAGTATTTCTTTTTCCAATTTTCCATATTTCTCTTGTAGTTCTGAAAGCTCCTTTTTCAGCTGAAGATTCTCTTGTGCTGTTATTATAGCTTGAATATTTATTTCCTCAAGCTCTTTGGACTTTTGCTGTTCAAACTCGACTGCTAGCTTGAGTCTTCTTATCTCTGCTTCACAGTGATTAATAAAGTCTTGCTGAGTTTGAAGCAGGTTCTTTGGTTCATACCTTGGCGGTTCTTCCATCATGACGGGTGTTCTTTTGTCAAAATAGTAGATACTGCACATTCCGCATGACGTTATCTTGCATAGGGGACAATGTCTCCTATGCCTCCTTTGTGATTTTCTTTTGCAGCACTTGCATTCATCCAGTGTTGGTGGTAGCTCAGTATTGATTTCCCATATATGCCTGCATTCCGCTTGTTCCTGGGAAACTTGTATTCTTGCCCTGTAACCTGTATCTGGTCCAATCCACCATGTCCTACTATCTTCTATTAAAGCAAAGATTTTATGAGTAAAGGAGTGAATACCATGTTGTAGGTCTTCAATGTCTTCTCCTTCCGAGATTGAGTATATAGCATCGCTTTGATTTTCTCCTTCTTGAACAGATAATATCTCATAGTCTTCAGGGATATCGATTTGTTCAAACATGGCTACTCTCTTAATGTTCTTTCTGTCATTAGGACATTCCCTTGCAAAATGTCCTTCTTCGCCACAGAGATAGCATTTGCATTTCTTATTTCTTAGTAAATGCTTCCTCTTTTCAATCCTTGCATGGGAAGAATGGGGCTTTCCTTTGTATGTAGTTGATCTTCTCACCCCGTATTTCCTTTCAGGTTTATTATAATATCCCGGGATAGGGATTTCACTGCAGAAAGATAGGTCTTTCAGTGCTCGTCTGAAGGCGGCATCTTTGCATTCTGCCTCCAGATATTTGTAGGAAAATAAAATCCTTGGGATTACTCCTATAGTGTTCCCTCTATACTTGGCTTCGAATGCTTCTTTAATTCTTTTTCCCAATTCTCCTGGCATCTTGGACCATAATTTTTCAGATAATTCAGGTCCTAAGAACATTCTTCCTGTTTTGGATGCCAATCTCATATAATCATTCAAGAACTGAACGATGTATTTGAGGTTAGTGCATGACAACCTTTCAAGATCACGGTAGGCCTCTTCCTGAGCCGTGGTAGATCCCTGGAACGGATCTTCTAATATAAAAATTGTTCTTAATTGGGAAAGAATATTTTGCTGAGGGAAGGTTCCAGGCAAAATGTCCTAATGACAGAAAGAACATTAAGAGAGTAGCCATGTTTGAACAAATTAATATCCCTGAAGACTATGAGATATTATCTGTTCAAGAAGGAGAAAATCAAAGCGATGCTATATACTCAATTTCGGAAGGAGAGGACATTGAAGACCTACAACATGGTATTCACTCCTTTACTCATAAAATCTTTGCTTTAATAGAAGATAGTAGGACATGGTGGATTGGACCAGATACAGGCTACAGGGCAAGAATACAAGTTTCCCAGGAACAAGCGGAATGCAGGCATATATGGGAAATCAATACTGAGCTACCACCAACACTGGATGAATGCAAGTGCTGCAAAAGAAAATCACAAAGGAGGCATAGGAGACATTGTCCCCTATGCAAGATAACGTCATGCGGAATGTGCAGTATCTACTATTTTGACAAAAGAACACCCGTCATGATGGAAGAACCGCCAAGGTATGAACCAAAGAACCTGCTTCAAACTCAGCAAGACTTTATTAATCACTGTGAAGCAGAGATAAGAAGACTCAAGCTAGCAGTCGAGTTTGAACAGCAAAAGTCCAAAGAGCTTGAGGAAATAAATATTCAAGCTATAATAACAGCACAAGAGAATCTTCAGCTGAAAAAGGAGCTTTCAGAACTACAAGAGAAATATGGAAAATTGGAAAAAGAAATACTAGAGGTAGATCAACTACGACTGGAAAAAGTAGATCTACTAAGAGAAATACAAAAACTCGGAAAAAGAAAAGCCGAAGAAGATGAAGAAGATGAAGAGACCTTTGTCCTCTTAGAAGACGAAACTCAAAAGATCCTCTCTATGGAGACAAGAGAAACAGGAGGATCAAGGAAGTCCAAGAACATGCTCTTCAACCTCAAGGTACAAATGGAAATTTTAAATATTCCTCCTTTTGAAATAAATGCAATACTGGACACAGGAGCCACAACCTGTTGCATAGATGAAAAGGCTGTACCAAAGCTGGCGCTAGAAGAAAATCCCTATGTAGTTCACTTCAGTGGGATTACCTCCAAAACTACTGCCAATAAAAAATTAAGGGGAGGAAAAATGACCATTGGAAATAATAACTTCAGAATCCCATACACCTATGCGTTCCCGATGAAGCTCGGTGATGACATCCAAATGATAATCGGCTGCAATTTCATAAGAGCCATGCAAGGAGGAGTAAGGATAGAAGGTAACACTGTTACATTCTATAAGAATCTGACGACTATTAACACTCTACCTTACATCTCAGCAGCCCCAGCAATAGAGGAATTGGATTTAGAAGAAGATGATTACATACAAATACAAGAATCAGTGTTATATTCAGCAGAAGCCCAACAAAGTCATGAAATTATAAGGGCTAAATTCGGAAGCCTACTAGACCAATTGAAGGCTCAGGGATATATTGGGGAAGATCCCCTTAAACACTGGAAGAAAAACAAGATAATGTGCAAATTGGAAATCAAAAATCAGGATTTCACAGTAGAAGACAAACCCCTGAAGCATCTAACACCGCAAGCGAAAGAAGCTTTTTCTAAGCACGTAAAGGCATTACTGGAGATTGGGGTCATCAGACCTAGCAAAAGTAAGCACCGAACAACTGCAATAATTGTCAATTCAGGAACAACGGTGGACCCCATAACAGGAATAGAAAGAAAAGGAAAAGAAAGGATGGTCTTCAATTACAAGAGACTCAATGATATCACTGAAAAAGACCAATACAGCCTTCCGGGTATCAACACGATTCTCAAAAAGGTTAGCAACAGCAAAATTTATTCAAAATTTGATTTGAAATCTGGATTTCACCAAGTCGCTATGCACCCGGAATCTATTAAATGGACTGCATTCTGGGTCCCTGAGGGATTATATGAATGGTTGGCAATGCCATTCGGCCTTAAAAATGCTCCTGCGGTATTTCAAAGGAAAATGGACAACTGTTTCAAAGGCACTGAAGATTTCATTGCAGTATATATAGACGACATCTTAGTCTTTTCAGAAAATGAAAGGGAGCATGGACAACATCTCGCTAAAATGTTAGAGATATGCCAGGAGAATGGACTCATTTTGAGTCCAACAAAAATGAAGATAGCGGTAAGGGAAATTGAATTCCTCGGAGCAATTTTGGGAAATTCGAAAATAAAGCTCCAGCCTCACATTATCAAGAAGATTGCAGAATACAAAGAAGAAGACTTGACCACAAAGAAAGGCCTTAGGTCATGGCTAGGTATTCTAAACTACGCCAGAAATTATATACCCAATTTGGGCAGACTCCTAAGCCCGTTATATTCAAAAACAAGCCCAACGGGAGAAAAACGAATGAATGAGCAAGATTGGAAG
This sequence comes from Musa acuminata AAA Group, assembly GCF_036884655.1. Classification (NCBI taxonomy): domain Eukaryota; kingdom Viridiplantae; phylum Streptophyta; class Magnoliopsida; order Zingiberales; family Musaceae; genus Musa; species Musa acuminata. The sequence goes on along the minus strand of NC_088333.1, from coordinate 25,724,599 downwards.
TTGATCAGAAAGATCAAAGGCCTAGTGCAAAACCTTCCGGATTTGGAAGTTCCCCCTGAAAATTGCTTCATAATCTTAGAAACAGATGGATGTATGGAAGGATGGGGAGGGATCTGTAAGTGGAAGAAACAGAAGTATGATCCCAAAAGCACTGAAAAAATATGCGCATATGCTAGTGGCAAGTTCAGCCCGATCAAATCCACCATTGATGCCGAAATGCACGCCGTTATGAAGACTCTAGAAGCTCTGAAGATATACTTCCTAGACAAAAGGGAGATTATTATAAGAACGGATTGTCAGGCCATAATAAGCTTCTTCAACAAGTCATCTCAGAACAAACCTTCCAGAGTCAGGTGGATGGCCTTCGTAGATTATATAACGGGGAGCGGCGTGGACGTCAAATTTGAACACATTGAAGGAGAAAGTAATGTCCTGGCTGATTCATTATCTAGACTAATCAATATTTTGGTTGCAGGATGGCCAAGCGAATCTCTGTTTCTGATCCTAGAAGCCACCCAGGAGGTACAGGCCAAGCCCAATGCTCGGGTATTGGCTCACCTGAGCCAGATGATAAATCAAGTGACCTCCTCCTACAGTACCAACAAGAATTGGATAAGATCACAGCCGGAACACGTGGAGGACTTTCATTCAATAAGATGGGATTATCAGAAAGAAGACTTGGAGCGATCCAGAAAAAAGCCTCCAGACAAGCGGTCAGTGCGCTCCAGCAATTCATCAACATCCACTCAATCAAAACAAAAGAATACAAGAAAAGAAGTGGAGGAAGGGACAATTGGTACAGGGATTGGTTACCGGTCATCATCCAACAACAGCAACAGCTGGAAGATGCCTTATCCCTAGTAAAGGACGTAACGCAGAGGACAACAAACTTCAGCCTCTAAAGATAGCCAGCGCAAAAGCTTTTCTTAGCCGCCAGAAAAAGACAGACCTAGTGGACCAAGCATAGACTTTTTAGCCTTCTTAGTCACTAAGAAAATGAGCTGAGCCTCGGGGAGCCGCTCATAGTGCTAGTAATAATGGCTTGAAGGAATATTCCTTCCTTCTGCAAGAAGTCTAGCAATAATAGAGGAAAGGATAAGAATGCGATGGGGCCCAATGAGTACCCGGGTTTTATCCTCTTCTTCTATATATTCGCTAGAACTAAGCTCTTGCAGGGCATCGGTCGATAACACCAGAGCCTTACTTGAGCAAGAAACTTTCCTTGTACTCACCTTTGTGCCAAAACTTCTGTAAGCAATTTAAGCTTTCTCTAGTTTCCTTTCATTCGCGCTGTTTTATTGGCTGAGCAAATGTTAGCGATATGCCTGCATCAACCTGTTGTTCTTAATATAAAAATTGCTCCGAGGAATTCAATTTCCCTTACCGCTATCAAAGCCCGATCAAATCCACCCCTTGTATTCGAATTTCCCAAAATTGCTCTGAGCAAGAAACTTCATAATTGTTCTTTCCCAATTAAGAACAATTTTTATATTAGAAGATCCGTTCCAGGGATCTACCACGGCTCAGGAAGAGGCCTACCGTGATCTTGAAAGGTTGTCATGCACTAACCTCAAATACATCGTTCAGTTCTTGAATGATTATATGAGATTGGCATCCAAAACAGGAAGAATGTTCTTAGGACCTGAATTATCTGAAAAATTATGGTCCAAGATGCCAGGAGAATTGGGAAAAAGAATTAAAGAAGCATTCGAAGCCAAGTATAGAGGGAACACTATAGGAGTAATCCCAAGGATTTTATTTTCCTACAAATATCTGGAGGCAGAATGCAAAGATGCCGCCTTCAGACGAGCACTGAAAGACCTATCTTTCTGCAGTGAAATCCCTATCCCGGGATATTATAATAAACCTGAAAGGAAATACGGGGTGAGAAGATCAACTACATACAAAGGAAAGCCCCATTCTTCCCATGCAAGGATTGAAAAGAGGAAGCATTTACTAAGAAATAAGAAATGCAAATGCTATCTCTGTGGCGAAGAAGGACATTTTGCAAGGGAATGTCCTAATGACAGAAAGAACATTAAGAGAGTAGCCATGTTTGAACAAATCGATATCCCTGAAGACTATGAGATATTATCTGTTCAAGAAGGAGAAAATCAAAGCGATGCTATATACTCAATCTCGGAAGGAGAAGACATTGAAGACCTACAACATGGTATTCACTCCTTTACTCATAAAATCTTTGCTTTAATAGAAGATAGTAGGACATGGTGGATTGGACCAGATACAGGTTACAGGGCAAGAATACAAGTTTCCCAGGAACAAGCGGAATGCAGGCATATATGGGAAATCAATACTGAGCTACCACCAACACTGGATGAATGCAAGTGCTGCAAAAGAAAATCACAAAGGAGGCATAGGAGACATTGTCCCCTATGCAAGATAACGTCATGCGGAATGTGCAGTATCTACTATTTTGACAAAAGAACACCCGTCATGATGGAAGAACCGCCAAGGTATGAACCAAAGAACCTGCTTCAAACTCAGCAAGACTTTATTAATCACTGTGAAGCAGAGATAAGAAGACTCAAGCTAGCAGTCGAGTTTGAACAGCAAAAGTCCAAAGAGCTTGAGGAAATAAATATTCAAGCTATAATAACAGCACAAGAGAATCTTCAGCTGAAAAAGGAGCTTTCAGAACTACAAGAGAAATATGGAAAATTGGAAAAAGAAATACTAGAGGTAGATCAACTACGAGAAGGTTCCCAATGACATCTCAATCAACAGTTAAGAAAGTAAGTAGGATTAAGCTCATGCATATCTAGTATATGTCTAAGCTTTGGGAAGAATCTATTCAAAAGTGGTATACCGACTCTCATACCTCCCATCTTGATTACTTAAATTTAGCCGAGACTTCAAAACCTACCCAAAAGGAACTTGCCCACAATATTTCAGTTATTTACGACCGAACTTGTCTCTCAAGTAGAGTAAATCTAAGAAACTTTAAACTCCTGCTTGAAGAAAACCAAAACCTTGAGCATAGGATTAAAAAGCTTGAATCCTCAGTAAAAACATTAACCTCCTTATTTGTTGAAAATAAGCCTCTCACCCAAACCGAAGTTCAGAACATGGCTACTCTTTTAGTCTTCAGGAATATTTTGCCTGGAACCTTCCCTCAGCTTTTCAGCAACAAGGAGCAATCTTCATAATCCCTTCCCAATTAGGGATGTTTGACGAGGTATTTATGAGATGGGAATCCATAACAAAAAATTTAGTATCTTTACAAGGATTCACAGATCCCCTAGCAAAAATGGAGTTCATAGAAAATCTTCTCGGGGAAGCTGAGAAATTGGCATGGATCCAATGGAGAATGGCATACCCAGAGGAATATCAATTACTCATAGCCAATGCAGATGGGACGGGAGGTACGCAAAATATTCTTTCCCAATTAAGAACAATTTTTATATTAGAAGATCCGTTCCAGGGATCTACCACGGCTCAGGAAGAGGCCTACCGTGATCTTGAAAGGTTGTCATGCACTGGTTTTAAGAAAACTTGGGCAGCTTATCTCCAGAAATACGAACCCAAATATACAAATTCTGGAACAACAGATAGACCCTCAAGCACAACTACAATTATCTATGAGGGAAAGGGCTACAATAGCGCCTGCTGAGGTGCTATATCATTCAAGAAGAGATGATGTACATCATAGGGTCTACACACACAGGTCTGAAGAAGCCATGTTGGTCACAAATAACCAGGAAGACAGGACTTTTATACAAGAACAAAGTTTTGACCAACTGATCCGGAGTGGGATGAGATACATCCATTTAGGGATCCTTCAAGCAAGGATCCAGACACTCCACCTACAAGAAGAAGGAACACTAGCACTATTGGTGTTCCGCGACAACAGATGGGCTGACGACAGGTCCATCATTGCAACTATGGAAGTAGACCTGACTAGAGGGAGTCAATTAGTCTACGTGGTACCAGACACCATGATGACGGTAGGAGATTTCTACCGTAACATACAACTCTCAATACTAACCCATGGTTATGATACATGGCAGAATGGAGAGGCCAATTTATTAATCACCAGGGGATTGGTAGGGCGACTTTCAAATACCCCGAATGTCGCCTTTGCATATGAAATTTCAGGGGTGGTGGACTACCTAACAAGCCATGGCGTAAGAGCTTTGCCAGGAAGGAGGTACTCCACAACAGAAATTCGAGGAAGAGACTGGATGATCAGGCCTACGCAGGCCTCGATTCCCATGCAACCTGTTGAGCTCAGGAGCCGAAACCTGATCGATGGGAGAATTTCGATCAGTTTTGAAAATTACAAAGCTGCATCAACATCCAGTAGGATCCAGTACAACAACGCTGATGATGAAACGTTCAGTGACGAAGAAGAGATACGAAGTCACACAATAGCCGTCAACATTCAACTTTCCAGTGATGAAGAAAACGAGGCAGAAGAACTGCAAAAGGATCTAAACTTTTACTTCCAAAACATCTACACTTCAAATAAGGAAGTAGAAATGCCGTATCCACAAAAACCTCAGAAGGAATTAATTGCGGCAGGGCTAGAAGAGGACCTAGTTATGGAATACCCACAACTAGCAAAACTGTCACATCAGGTATACTCATCATCCGCCATCTCAAATTACAGGCCACCAGCAGACTCAACAATGGGGCCAGTAAACTACCCTCCAGCAGTAAATATTGAATCTACAAGTCAACGACCTACATACAAAGGAAAGCCCCATTCTTCCCATGCAAGGATTGAAAAGAGGAAGCATTTACTAAGAAATAAGAAGTGCAAATGCTATCTCTGTGGTGAAGAAGGACACTTTGCAAGGGAATGTCCTAATGACAGAAAGAACATTAAGAGAGTAGCCATGTTTGAACAAATTAATATCCCTGAAGACTATGAGATATTATCTGTTCAAGAAGGAGAAAATCAAAGCGATGCTATATACTCAATTTCGGAAGGAGAGGACATTGAAGACCTACAACATGGTATTCACTCCTTTACTCATAAAATCTTTGCTTTAATAGAAGATAGTAGGACATGGTGGATTGGACCAGATACAGGCTACAGGGCAAGAATACAAGTTTCCCAGGAACAAGCGGAATGCAGGCATATATGGGAAATCAATACTGAACTACCACCAACACTGGAAGAATGCAAGTGCTGCAAAAGAAAATCACAAAGGAGGCATAGGAGACATTGTCCCCTATGCAAGATAACGTCATGCGGAATGTGCAGTATCTACTATTTTGACAAAAGAACACCCGTCATGATGGAGGAACCACCAAGGTATGAACCAAAGAACCTGCTTCAAACTCAGCAAGACTTTATTAATCACTGTGAAGCAGAGATAAGAAGACTCAAGCTAGCAGTCGAGTTTGAACAGCAAAAATCCAAAGAGCTTGAGGAAATAAATATTCAAGCTATAATAACAGCACAAGAGAATCTTCAGCTGAAAAAGGAGCTTTCAGAACTACAAGAAAAATATGGAAAATTGGAAAAAGAAATACTAGAGGTAGATCAACTACGACTGGAAAAAGTAGATCTACTAAGAGAAATACAAAAGCTCGGAAAAAGAAAAGCTGAAGAAAATGAAGAAGATGAAGAGGCCTTTGTCCTCTTAGAAGACGAAACTCAAAAGATCCTCTCTATGGAGACAAGAGAAACAGGAGGATCAAGGAAATCCAAGAACATGCTCTTCAACCTCAAGGTACAAATGGAAATTTTAAATATTCCTCCTTTTGAAATAAATGCAATACTGGACACAGGAGCCACAACCTGTTGCATAGATGAAAAGGCTGTACCAAAGCTGGCGCTAGAGGAAAATCCCTATGTAGTTCACTTCAGTGGGATTACCTCCAAAACTACCGCCAATAAAAAATTAAGGGGAGGAAAAATGACCATTGGAAATAACAGCTTCAGAATCCCATACACCTATGCGTTCCCGATGAAGCTCGGTGATGACATCCAGATGATAATAGGCTGCAATTTCATAAGAGCCATGCAAGGAGGAGTAAGGATAGAAGGTAACACTGTTACATTCTATAAGAATCTGACGACTATTAACACTCTACCTTACATCTCAGCAGCCCCAGCAATAGAGGAATTGGATTTAGAAGAAGATGATTACATACAAATACAAGAATCAGTGTTATATTCAGCAGAAGCCCAACAAAGTCATGAAATTATAAGGGCTAAATTCGGAAGCCTACTAGACCAATTGAAGGCTCAGGGATATATTGGGGAAGATCCCCTTAAACACTGGAAGAAAAACAAGATAATGTGCAAATTGGAAATCAAAAATCAGGATTTCACAGTAGAAGACAAACCCCTGAAGCATCTAACACCGCAAGCGAAAGAAGCTTTTTCTAAGCACGTAAAGGCATTACTGGAGATTGGGGTCATCAGACCTAGCAAAAGTAAGCACCGAACAACTGCAATAATTGTCAATTCAGGAACAACGGTGGACCCCATAACAGGAATAGAAAGAAAAGGAAAAGAAAGGATGGTCTTCAATTACAAGAGACTCAATGATATCACTGAAAAAGACCAATACAGCCTTCCGGGTATCAACACGATTCTCAAAAAGGTTAGCAACAGCAAAATTTATTCAAAATTTGATTTGAAATCTGGATTTCACCAAGTCGCTATGCACCCGGAATCTATTGAATGGACTGCATTCTGGGTCCCTGAGGGATTATATGAATGGTTGGCAATGCCATTCGGCCTTAAAAATGCTCCTGCGGTATTTCAAAGGAAAATGGACAACTGTTTCAAAGGCACTGAAGATTTCATTGCAGTATATATAGACGACATCTTAGTCTTTTCAGAAAATGAAAGGGAGCATGGACAACATCTCGCTAAAATGTTAGAGATATGCCAGGAGAATGGACTCATTTTGAGTCCAACAAAAATGAAGATAGCGGTAAGGGAAATTGAATTCCTCGGAGCAATTTTGGGAAATTCGAAAATAAAGCTCCAGCCTCACATTATCAAGAAGATTGCAGAATACAAAGAAGAAGACTTGACCACAAAGAAAGGCCTTAGGTCATGGCTAGGTATTCTAAACTACGCCAGAAATTATATACCCAATTTGGGCAGACTCCTAAGCCCGTTATATTCAAAAACAAGCCCAACGGGAGAAAAACGAATGAATGAGCAAGATTGGAAGTTGATCAGAAAGATCAAAGGCCTAGTGCAAAACCTTCCGGATTTGGAAGTTCCCCCTGAAAATTGCTTCATAATCTTAGAAACAGATGGATGTATGGAAGGATGGGGAGGGATCTGTAAGTGGAAGAAACAGAAGTATGATCCCAAAAGCACTGAAAAAATATGCGCATATGCTAGTGGCAAGTTCAGCCCGATCAAATCCACCATTGATGCCGAAATGCACGCCGTTATGAAGACTCTAGAAGCTCTGAAGATATACTTCCTAGACAAAAGGGAGATTATTATAAGAACGGATTGTCAGGCCATAATAAGCTTCTTCAACAAGTCATCTCAGAACAAACCTTCCAGAGTCAGGTGGATGGCCTTCGTAGATTATATAACGGGGAGCGGCGTGGACGTCAAATTTGAACACATTGAAGGAGAAAGTAATGTCCTGGCTGATTCATTATCTAGACTAATCAATATTTTGGTTGCAGGATGGCCAAGCGAATCTCTGTTTCTGATCCTAGAAGCCACCCAGGAGGTACAGGCCAAGCCCAATGCTCGGGTATTGGCTCACCTGAGTCAGATGATAAATCAAGTGACCTCCTCCTACAGTACCAACAAGAATTGGATAAGATCACAGCCGGAACACGTGGAGGACTTTCATTCAATAAGATGGGATTATCAGAAAGAAGACTTGGAGCGATCCAGAAAGAAGCCTCCAGACAAGCGGTCAGTGCGCTCCAGCAATTCATCAACATCCACTCAATCAAAACAAAAGAATACAAGAAAAGAAGTGGAGGAAGAGACAATTGGTACAGGGATTGGTTACCGGTCATCATCCAACAACAGCAACAGCTGGAAGATGCCTTATCCCTGATAAAGGACGTAACGCAGAGGACAACAAACTTCAGCCTCTAAAGATAGCCAGCGCAAAAGCTTTTCTTAGCCGCCAGAAAAAGACAGACCTAGTGGACCAAGCATAGACTTTTTAGCCTCCTTAGTCACTAAGAAAATGAGCTGAGCCCCGGGGAGCCGCTCATAGTGCTAGTAATAATGGCTTGAAGGAATATTCCTTCCTTCTGCAAGAAGTCTAGCAATAATAGAGGAAAGGATAAGAATGCGATGGGGCCCAATGAGTACCCGGTTTCTATCCTCTTCTTCTATATATTCGCTAGAACTAAGCTCTTGCAGGGCATCGGTCGATAACACCAGAGCCTTACTTGAGCAAGAAACTTTCCTTGTACTCACCTTTGTGCCAAAACTTCTGTAAGCAATTTAAGCTTTCTCTAGTTTCCTTTCATTCGCGCTGTTTTCATTCTCTGTTTTCATTCTCTTCCTTTCATTCCGCTGTTTTCATTCTGGTATCAGAGCCTACTGTTTTGATATAGTCTCTTACTTTGCTTATGATATTAATGCTATATATACATGAAATTGATTTCTCTTGCAATCTGAACTTGTGAGGAGCCCGAGGAAGGCAATTAGGTCAGGGAACCGCAGTAAGACCTTTGACGCAAGCCCTCTAAAGTTAAGAAAGTAAGTAGGATTAAGCTCATGCATATCTAGTATATGTCTAAGCTGTGGGAAGAATCTATTCAAAAGTGGTATACCGACTCTGAAGAGACCTTCTGTAAGCAATTTTGTTTGCAACCGATTATCATTTGGATGACTGCAATTTCAAATGGATTCAGTGGCCTTTGCATCGAATGTAACAGATTCGCTGTTTTCTTTTTCCTTTCATTCTCTTCAATTTTGAATGTAACAGTGACTCCTTCTATCCTTACTCCTCCTTGCATGGCTCTTATGAAATTGCAGCCGATTATCATTTGGATGTCATCACCGAGCTTCACTTAGGATGATCCGGGTGCATAGCGACTTGGTGAAATCCAGATTTCAAATCAAATTTTGAATAAATTTTGCTGTTGCTAACCTTTTTGAGAATCGTGTTAATACCCGGAAGGCTGTATTGGTCTTTTTCAGTGATATCATTGAGTCTCTTGTAATTGAAGACCATCCTTTCTTTTCCTTTTCTTTCTATTCCTGTTATGGGGTCCACCGTTGTTCCTGAATTGACAATTATTGCAGTTGTTCGGTGCTTACTTTTGCTAGGTCTGATGACCCCAATCTCCAGTAATGCTTTTACGTGCTTAGAAAAAGCTTCTTTCGCTTGCGGTGTTAGATGCTTCAGGGGTTTGTCTTCTACTGTGAAATCCTGATTTTTGATTTCCAATTTGCACATTATCTTGTTTTTCTTCCAGTGTTTGAGGGGATCTTCCCCAATATATCCTTGAGCCTTCAATTGGTCTAGTAGGCTTCCGAATTTAGCCCTTATAATTTCATGACTTTGTTGGGCTTCTGCTGAATATAACACTGATTCTTGTATTTGTATGTAATCATCTTCTTCTAAATCCAATTCCTCTATTGCTGGGGCTGCTGAGATGTAAGGTAGAGTGTTAATAGTCGTCAGATTCTTATAGAATGTAACAGTGTTACCTTCTATCCTTACTCCTCCTTGCATGGCTCTTATGAAATTGCAGCCTATTATCATCTGGATGTCATCACCGAGCTTCATCGGGAACGCATAGGTGTATGGGATTCTGAAGCTGTTATTTCCAATGGTCATTTTTCCTCCCCTTAATTTTTTATTGGCGGTAGTTTTGGAGGTAATCCCACTGAAGTGAACTACATAGGGATTTTCCTCTAGCGCCAGCTTTGGTACAGCCTTTTCATCTATGCAACAGGTTGTGGCTCCTGTGTCCAGTATTGCATTTATTTCAAAAGGAGGAATATTTAAAATTTCCATTTGTACCTTGAGGTTGAAGAGCATGTTCTTGGATTTCCTTGATCCTCCTGTTTCTCTTGTCTCCATAGAGAGGATCTTTTGAGTTTCGTCTTCTAAGAGGACAAAGGCCTCTTCATCTTCTTCATTTTCTTCAGCTTTTCTTTTTCCGAGCTTTTGTATTTCTCTTAGTAGATCTACTTTTTCCAGTCGTAGTTGATCTACCTCTAGTATTTCTTTTTCCAATTTTTCATATTTTTCTTGTAGTTCTGAAAGCTCCTTTTTCAGCTGAAGATTCTCTTGTGCTGTTATTATAGCTTGAATATTTATTTCCTCAAGCTCTTTGGATTTTTGCTGTTCAAACTCGACTGCTAGCTTGAGTCTTCTTATCTCTGCTTCACAGTGATTAATAAAGTCTTGCTGAGTTTGAAGCAGGTTCTTTGGTTCATACCTTGGTGGTTCCTCCATCATGACGGGTGTTCTTTTGTCAAAATAGTAGATACTGCACATTCCGCATGACGTTATCTTGCATAGGGGACAATGTCTCCTATGCCTCCTTTGTGATTTTCTTTTGCAGCACTTGCATTCATCCAGTGTTGGTGGTAGCTCAGTATTGATTTCCCATATATGCCTGCATTCCGCTTGTTCCTGGGAAACTTGTATTCTTGCCCTGTAACCTGTATCTGGTCCAATCCACCATGTCCTACTATCTTCTATTAAAGCAAAGATTTTATGAGTAAAGGAGTGAATACCATGTTGTAGGTCTTCAATGTCTTCTCCTTCCGAGATTGAGTATATAGCATCGCTTTGATTTTCTCCTTCTTGAACAGATAATATCTCATAGTCTTCAGGGATATCGATTTGTTCAAACATGGCTACTCTCTTAATGTTCTTTCTGTCATTAGGACATTCCCTTGCAAAATGTCCTTCTTCGCCACAGAGATAGCATTTGCATTTCTTATTTCTTAGTAAATGCTTCCTCTTTTCAATCCTTGCATGGGAAGAATGGGGCTTTCCTTTGTATGTAGTTGATCTTCTCACCCCGTATTTCCTTTCAGGTTTATTATAATATCCCGGGATAGGGATTTCACTGCAGAAAGATAGGTCTTTCAGTGCTCGTCTGAAGGCGGCATCTTTGCATTCTGCCTCCAGATATTTGTAGGAAAATAAAATCCTTGGGATTACTCCTATAGTGTTCCCTCTATACTTGGCTTCGAATGCTTCTTTAATTCTTTTTCCCAATTCTCCTGGCATCTTGGACCATAATTTTTCAGATAATTCAGGTCCTAAGAACATTCTTCCTGTTTTGGATGCCAATCTCATATAATCATTCAAGAACTGAACGATGTATTTGAGGTTAGTGCATGACAACCTTTCAAGATCACGGTAGGCCTCTTCCTGAGCCGTGGTAGATCCCTGGAACGGATCTTCTAATATAAAAATTGTTCTTAATTGGGAAAGAATATTTTGCGTACCTCCCGTCCCATCTGCATTGGCTATGAGTAATTGATATTCCTCTGGGTATGCCATTCTCCATTGGATCCATGCCAATTTCTCAGCTTCCCCGAGAAGATTTTCTATGAACTCCATTTTTGCTAGGGGATCTGTGAATCCTTGTAAAGATACTAAATTTTTTGTTATGGATTCCCATCTCATAAATACCTCGTCAAACATCCCTAATTGGGAAGGGATTATGAAGATTGCTCCTTGTTGCTGAAAAGCTGAGGGAAGGTTCCAGGCTTCAGAAAAGCTTTTGGCTTTGAACCTTGGTCGTCTCGAGCCTCCTTCGTATTCAGGTCGTTGACTTGTAGATTCAATATTTACTGCTGGAGGGTAGTTTACTGGCCCCATTGTTGAGTCTGCTGGTGGCCTATAATTTGAGATGGCGGATGATGAGTATACCTGATGTGACAGTTTTGCTAGTTGTGGGTATTCCATAACTAGGTCCTCTTCTAGCCCTGCCGCAATTAATTCCTTCTGAGGTTTTTGTGGATACGGCATTTCTACTTCCTTATTTGAAGTGTAGATGTTTTGGAAGTAAAAGTTTAGATCCTTTTGCAGTTCTTCTGCCTCGTTTTCTTCATCACTGGAGAGTTGAATGTTGACGGCTATTGTGTGACTTCGTATCTCTTCTTCGTCACTGAACGTTTCATCATAAGCGTTGTTGTACTGGATCCTACTGGATGTTGATGCAGCTTTGTAATTTTCAAAACTGATCGAAATTCTCCCATCGATCAGGTTTCGGCTCCTGAGCTCAACAGGTTGCATGGGAATCGAGACCTGCGTAGGCCTGATCATCCAGTCTCTTCCTCGAATTTCTGTTGTGGAGTACCTCCTACCTGGCAAAGCTCTTACGCCATGGCTTGTTAGGTAGTCCACCACCCCTGAAATTTCATATGCAAAGGCGACATTCGGGGTATTTGAAAGTCGCCCTACCAATCCCCTGGTGATTAATAAATTGGCCTCTCCATTCTGCCATGTATCATAACCATGGGTTAGTATTGAGAGTTGTATGTTACGGTAGAAATCTCCTACCGTCATCATGGTGTCTGGTACCACGTAGACTAATTGACTCCCTCTAGTCAGGTCTACTTCCATAGTTGCAATGATGGACCTATCGTCAGCCCATCTGTTGTCGCGGAACACCAATAGTGCTAGTGTTCCTTCTTCTTGTCGGTGGAGTGTCTGGATCCTTGCTTGAAGGATCCCTAGATGGATGTATCTCATCCCACTCCGGATCAGTTGGTCAAAACTTTGTTCTTGTATAAAAGTCCTGTCTTCCTGGTTATTTGTGACCAACATGGCTTCTTCAGACCTGTGTGTGTAGACCCTATGATGTACATCATCTCTTCTTGAATGATATAGCACCTCAGCAGGCGCTATTGTAGCTCTTTCCCTCATAGATAATTGTAGTTGTGCTTGAGGGTCTATCTGTTGTTCCAGAATTTGTATATTTGGGTTCGTATTTCTGGAGATAAGCTGTCCGAGTCGCCTTCTGGCGTTGAATATTCTCCTCTGGTTTCTCCGGTAATTCCTGATTTGGTCTTCCACGAGAGGAGTTGATGTAGACACCTCTTGAGTTCTGGTAGTCATTTTCTTGCCTCTTGGAAAATTTTTATGGGGTCTTTGAAGACCAGAATTTTTCCTTTTGCCTCTTTAGGTCTTTCCGAAGGACCCAAGTTGAGGTTTGCTAGTCTGGAGATGAGTTCGTCCGGTACTACTTGGGATTGTATGGGTTTTGATTGTTGCAATTCCCGTATTGTCTGTAGTTCCGTTCGTATTCCTTTTATTTCCTCAGCTATCTGTATTAAAAGTTGTATTTGCACGTTGTGCTGTTTAATTACAGCTGTCTGGTGGCTGAGAGTTCCCGGACAATCACTGGTTTTAAGAAAACCGAGTGACGGGGGATCAATGGATTCAGTGGCCTTTAGAGCTTCTTTGTAGGATTCGGTACTCCTTGAGGATATGTGGCTCATCCAAAAATTTGCTTTTCTATTTTGGATAGTAGGATTTCAATCCTTTGGAGTTTTTGATCGAGGTTTTGTGATAGCCGTAAGGCTTCTTCTTCAATAAGCCTGGATTGCTTAGTTATTTCAATCAACAGTTTCTGAACTTCGGTTTGGGTGAGAGGCTTATTTTCAACAAATAAGGAGGTTAATGTTTTTACTGAGGATTCAAGCTTTTTAATCCTATGCTCAAGGTTTTGGTTTTCTTCAAGCAGGAGTTTAAAGTTTCTTAGATTTACTCTACTTGAGAGACAAGTTCGGTCATAAATAACTGAAATATTGTGGGCAAGTTCCTTTTGGGTAGGTTTTGAAGTCTCGGCTAAATTTAAGTAATCAAGATGGGAGGTATGAGAGTCGGTATACCACTTTTGAATAGATTCTTCCCAAAGCTTAGACATATACTAGATATGCATGAGCTTAATCCTACTTACTTTCTTAACTTTAGAGGGCTTGCGTCAAAGGTCTTACTGCGGTTCCCTGACCTAATTGCCTTCCTCGGGCTCCTCACAAGTTCAGATTGCAAGAGAAATCAATTTCATGTATATATAGCATTAATATCATAAGCAAAGTAAGAGACTATATCAAAACAGTAGGCTCTGATACCAGAATGAAAACAGCGGAATGAAAGGAAAGTTTTGAATGAAAACTGCGCGAATGAAAGGAAACTAGAGAAAGCTTAAATTGCTTACAGAAGTTTTGGCACAAAGGTGAGTACAAGGAAGGTTTCTTGCTCAAGTAAGGCTCTGGTGTTCTCGACCCCTGCCCTGCAAGAGCTTAGTTCTAGCGAATATATAGAAGAAGAGGATAAAACCCGGGTACTCATTGGGCCCCATCACATTCTTATCCTTTCCTCTATTATTGCTAGACTTCTTGCAGAAGGAAGGAATATTCCTTCAAGCCATTATTACTAGCACTATGAGCGGCTCCCCGAGGCTCAGCTCATTTTCTTAGTGACTAAGAAGGCTAAAAAGTCTATGCTTGGTCCACTAGGTCTGTCTTTTTCTGGCGGCTAAGAAAAGCTTTTGCGCTGGCTATCTTTAGAGGCTGAAGTTTGTTGTCCTCTGCGTTACGTCCTTTACTAGGGATAAGGCATCTTCCAGCTGTTGCTGTTGTTGGATGATGACCGGTAACCAATCCCTGTACCAATTGTCCCTTCCTCCACTTCTTTTCTTGTATTCTTTTGTTTTGATTGAGTGGATGTTGATGAATTGCTGGAGCGCACTGACCGCTTGTCTGGAGGCTTCTTTCTGGATCGCTCCAAGTCTTCTTTCTGATAATCCCATCTTATTGAATGAAAGTCCTCCACGTGTTCCGTGTACAAACCAGAATTTTGACTTCTTGTTTTTACCAAATGACACAATCGGCATTGCTTCACATGTCTATCCACATCTTTGAACATTTTAGGCCAGTAAAAATTTGATTGAACAAGAGCTAGAGTCTTGTCCCTACCGAAATGTCCTCCCAAAACACCATAATGAGCTTCAGCTAGAATTACTTGTCTCAAAGAACAAGATGGAACACACAAAGCATTAGCTCGAAAAAGAAAACCATCAAAGATAAAAAATTATTGAAAGGAACCTGATTTACAATTCTGCCATATCGAGCCAAAATCCACATCATTCTCATATAGATCTTTGAATGTTTCAAATCTAACCACTTTGACTTCCATTGCTGATAATAAAGAATGCTTTCTGCTCAATGCGTCAGCAACTACATTTTGAACACCAGATTTGTGCTTGATTGTAAAGTTACAAGATTATAAAAACTCCACCCAAGCTGCATGCCTCTTGTTTAGCTTGTGTTGGTGATTAATGAACTTTAATGCCTCATGATCAGAATATAGAACAAATGGCTTGGCAAGAAGATATTGACTCTAATGAGACAAAGCTCGATAAATCGTATAAAACTCCTTATCATAAGTAGAGTATTTCTTTCTCGTATCATTCAGCTTTTCACTAAAAAATGCAATGGGCTTTCCGTCTTGACTCAAACCAACACCAATTCCCACATTAGATGCATCACATTCAACTTCAAACACATTATCAAAATATGGTAGAACTAGGATAGGAGCTTTAGTAACCTTTCTTTTCAAAAGCTCCAAAGCATCATTAGCCTCACTAGTCCATTTGAATCTATCACATTTCAGACATTCGGTGATTAGAGCGACAATAGAGCTGAAACCCTTGATAAATCTTCTGTAAAATGAAGTTAAGCCATGGAAACTCCTCACATCATGCAACGAAGCAGGTGTTGGCCAACTGAGAATAGCCTCTACCTTACTTTGATCCATCATGATTCCATCTTCTGAAACAACATAACCCATAAACACCACACTAGAAGTAAAGAAATCACACTTCTTTAGATTAGCATAAAGCTTTTGATGCCTCAAAATAAGAAAGATCTCTTTCAGATGATTCATATGCTCCTCTTCGCTTTTGCTATACACCAATATATCATCAAAATAAACTACAACAAATATTCCAATGCATGGCTTGAGTATGTGATTCATAAATCTCATGAAGGTGCTAGAAGCATTAGATAGCCCAAATGGCATAACCAACCATTCATATAAGCCTTCTCTAGTTTTAAATGTTGTTTTCCACTCATCTCCGGGCCTCATTCTTATTTGATGATAGCCACTCCTCAAATCAATTTTTGAGAAAATACAAGCACCACACAATTTTTTTTTTTTGGTAAGTAAAAGTAAAATTCATTATGTGTAAAGTTTCTACAAATAGCTTTATCTATACAAGTCATAGACAAAGCCAAGTACCTCATAGAGTGCTAATGCGATAGTTATGACTACACATGCTATAGACTATAACTACCTGTGGGTACATTATTTGGCATCATTCCCAAGATCCTTAGCTAATAGCAAAATTAAATTTGATAAAAATATCTTTTTCTCTTCGGGTGAAGTGCTCGGTTTTGAGTTCATGCTCCATACAGAATCTTGAGTCTCTAATAATCTCTTTCAAGAGCTGAGCATTGTTTGTGTGTTGACATTCAAAGATTCTATTACATCTCTCCTTCCACATCCACCAAATAGCACATCTGAAAATAACCTTTGCCAGTTGTGTAAGAGGCCCTTTTCTTGAGAAACATTGCATAAGGTCGCCTAGTTCTTGGTGCAAGTTTGGTTGCGGCAGTCTATTGAGTTCAAATCGCTGGAGAATCTCCTTCCATATCCATTTTGTATAATCACAAGCAAAATAGAGGTGGTCAACAGTTTCTTCTTGTTGCAAACAAAGGGAGCATCGGTTAACATGATAGATACCTCTTCTTTTCATATTGTCTATTGTAGGTAGTTTATTGAGAAGGGCCTGCCATGTACATAAGGAGTGTCTTTGTGATCCCGGTCGATCCCATGTCCAACTGCTTGGGACCCACTTGTTATTTCTTTGCCTAATTTGATTCCATGCGGATGTGACACTAAATTTACCATTGTCATGAGGCCAAATAAGTATATCTGAAGAGTTGTTCCTGATTCGAATAGCTATGATAGTCGGCCAAAGTGATAACATTTCAGGAGAAATAGGATTAGGGAGACACCAAGTACCGTTAGCGATGAACTCGGAAACCTTCCAATCTTTGGGAGCCCCAAGATCTTTTCGTATTCTATCGCCAAATAATTGAAATATACTCTTCCCATTCACCCAAGGATCGTACCACATATTAGTACTAGTTCCAAAAGAGATTGCATACGAAATGTGTTTGATTAGCCAATTCCTTGCCTTTAAAATTCCTTTCCAAGCTGCAGAGTGGTATGTTCTTGTTGAAATTTCCCATATTGATTCCTTTGAGAGATACTTAGCAAAAACCCAATGTGACCATAAGGAACATTTGTTTTGCAAAAGATCCCACAATTGCTGTACCAAACATGCTTGATTCCAATCTCTAGTATTTCTCAAATTTAGCCCCCCTTCATCTTTCGGTTTGCAAATGCTATCCCAATTTATCATATGCATTGCCTTATCATTTGTGCCATTCCAGAAGAAGTTCATTAATAACCGTTCAATATCTTGGAGAAGTCCAGCAGGTAGAAGAAATGCATTACACCAATATATAGAGTAGGAGTGCAATACCGAACGGATGAGTTCGAGTCGTCCTGCTTTTGATAGAAACCTATTTTTCCAAGAAGAAATTCTATTCTTTATTTTTTGCAAGATAGGTTGACAGTGGGTTTTGTGAATGCCTGTGGATATGAGCGGGAGACCCAAATAAGGAATTGGCAAGCTTCCTTCACTAACCCCCAAAGTTTGTGAAATAAAGACATTATCCTCAACGTAGGGGCTCATATATACTTTACTTTTCGCATGATTTAACTGAAGTCCAGAAACCATACCAAAGTCATTAATAATGGTAGCCAGGTTCTTTACTGAAGTTGGTTCATTTTGGAGAAAGATAAGTAAGTCATCTGCAAATGTTATATGTGATATATGAACAGAACCAGCACTGGGTACCTTAATGCTGCCATTTAAGACTGCGTGTTCCAACATACAGCTAAGTCCTTCCATCGCAATAGTAAAGAGATACGGAGAGAGTGGATCACCTTGTCGGATGCCATTCGTGCTCCCAAAAAAACCAATAGGTGAGCCATTAAAGAGTATCGAAAACTTTGGAGTTTCTAGGCAAGATTGAATCCAATTAATCCATTGCTGTGGGAAGTTCATATCAAGGAGCATCTTATAGATAAATTTCCTATTAACTGAATCAAAGGCTTTCCTTAGATCAGCTTTAATGCAGATTTTTGTCCCTCTTGCTTTTGAATGCAAATCTTTGACCAAGTCATTAGCAAGCAAAATGTTATGATGTATACTTCTCCCTTTGATGAAAGCAGCTTGATTTGGGCTAATGATCTTGTGTAATACCTTTTGCATTCTATTTGCCAATACTTTGGAGATGATCTTATATATAAAGTTGCATAATGATATGGGTCGATAGTTCTCTAGTGAATCAGCCCCTGCATTCTTCGGAATTAAAGAAATAAAAGTGCAATTCATCTCTCTAAGAATATGACCTGAAGAGAAAAAATGTTGGCAAGCTTTGATCACATCATTACCAATAATAGACCAAGCAGTTTGGTAAAATTCAGCTGGAAATCCATCTGGACCTGGGCTTTTGTGCTTTGGTGACTTAAAGACAACACATACAATTTCGTCATCTGTAATTGGGGCATTGAGGATTGAAATAGCTTCCGAATCAAGTTTTCTAGTCGGCTCCACATGAATGTTATTAGGTTTCCCAGCTTGATTGAGTAAGGAATAAAAAAATTGCTCTGTGTGTACTTTAACCTCATCTAAATTCTCAATAAGATTATCATCTTTGTCTCTGCATTTGCTGATACGGTTAACAGCCCTTCGAGTAGCAATTGAAGCATAGAAAAATTTAGTATTGGAATCCCCTAGTGTAAGCCAATGCTGTCGAGACTTCTGCTTTGCAAAACTTTCCTCCTGTTTTAAGGCTTGCATGAAGTTATTTCTTGCTTCCGTCTCTTTGTAGATAATATTTTCATCATTTGGCTGAAGTTGCAGCTCATGTTGCAATGACATTAGTTCCTTTCTGCAAAATTGAACTCTGGTGGTAATATTGCCAAAGGTATTTGTATTCCACTCCTTTAGTGCTGCTTTACAGGCTTTGAGCTTTTGACATAAGATGTAAGGGGGAGATCCATGCACATTAACATTCCAAGCAGATCTGATAACATCAAGAAATTGAGGATGAGTACTCCACATGTTAAAGAATCTAAACGGTTTCTTGCCTCTTGGTGTCGCTTTTTCTGCGTGTATATACATTAAAGAATGGTCAGAAAACAAAGGAGCACCATACTCAAGAAGTGAATCTGGGTAAACTGTTAACCATTCATGGTTAATCAAACACCTATCAAGTCGAGCCATTATTTTTCTGTTAGCAGCACCTTGATTACTCCAGGAGAGCCAATTACCCACAGATTTCATATCAAACAATGCTGCAGTGTCAATGTAATCATTAAAACTTTGAAGCTGACTTTCTGAAAGTTGTCTACCCCCCACTTTTTCATTTGTGTACCGAACAGTATTAAAGTCTCCAAGAACAATCCAAGGTACATTGAGACAGCCATTTACAATATTAGTCAGGTCAGACCAAAGAGTATTTCTTTCTTGCATACTGTTTGAAGCATATATACCAGTGAAATTGAATTGACAGCCATTCTTTTTATCCTCTACCTTAAGATGAATGAATTGATCAGTAGCAGAAATAAACCAAGCATTAATAGAGTTAGGATTCCATAAGACCCATATTCTACCAAAAGTTTCATTTGAGTCATTGGTAAACAGTTCTGCGTCCGGCCATATTAAATTCTTTTGAGCTTGAACGCGCGATTGTTTAATTTTCGTTTCCACTAGAATAACAATATCACATGCGGCAGACTTGATTATTCTGTTGAGCTCCCGACATTTCTCCGACTTATTAAGTCCGCGAACATTCCAGCATGTTATCTTCATTAGTAATAAACAAATGAAAAAGTAGTAAGGTATTCATCCTACGACTTTGGATAGATTGTACCATCCTTTTTCTCATCCTTCGGTTTTGTATTTTCCTCCCGCACAATATCCTTACCTTTTATGGCTTTATTCCTATATTTATCCACTTCATCTACAGCTTGCAGATTTTTAAACTTTAAAGTATCTTGAATCATGTGGTCTTGATTGGCAGGGTTTGTTGAAGCTCGATAAGATTGTTGCAGCACAATATCCTGGATAGTACTTGTTGGAGCAGCGTGGCTAGAGAGGTTTGTTGGGGCATGAGTTTGTTGAGTCGGAATATCCTTGTTGGCGATGTTTGTTGTGGCCTGAGTTTGTTGAGGAAGAATATCGTTGCTGGCGAGATTTGCTTGGGCCTGAGTTCGTTGAGCTATTGTGGATGGATCCGATGATATTAGAAGAGATGAAGTTCCTGACTTATGTTTCTCCTGTCCACTAGTACCATGGGAAACCTCTGTTGTGGAAGGCTCTGACATTATAGGAAGAGATAAAGTTTTGGAATTGTCCTTCTGTCCGCGGTGCTTTCCTTGCGAATCGGAATGCTCAATAGTTTTCGCCACCATCGGTGCTACTGCCATTAGAGAAGAATCACTTTGTTGCTGAGGTGCTTAACGTGGTCGATAGACCTTTGTGGTTGGTTGTGGGGTTTGCTGACAAGCTCCATTTGCATGACCAAAAGATAAGCAACGCTGACATCGTTGTGGCTTCCAGGAATATGAGACATGTACCTTCCGAGTGTTCCCGTCAAGATCGCGATAGAAAACTTCATTAGGAAGATCTTCATCGGAAGAAACCAGCACACATGCTCGTGCAAATGCTAATCTCGTCTGAGCTGCTGTTGCTTTGTCGATGTAGAGTGGCTGTCCCAGAGTGCTGCATAACTTTGCAATAAAACGTCGACTCCAAAGATGTAGAGGCAGTCCTTGAAAGGATACCCATAATGGAATAGACTGTAGGCTATCTAACTCCACCACACAATTGATCAAGTAAGTCATCTTTTTTTGGTAAGTCATCTTACCTTGGAATAGGAAAGTGATAGTCCACTGTGATTTTGTTGATGGTGCGACTGTCCACGCACATTCTCCAAGAACCATCCTTCTTAGGCACTGTCAACTTGTCTTTGAAGTTCTTCATGCTCCAGGAGCATGATCTCAAAACCGAGCACTTCACCCGAAGAGAAAAAGATATTTTTATCAAATTTAATTTTGCTATTAGCTATAGATCTTGGGAATGATGCTAAATAATGTACCCACAGGTAGTTATAGTCTATAGCATGTGTAGTCATAACTATCGCATTCGCACTCTATGAGTTACTTGGCTTTGTCTATGACTTGTATAGATAAAGCTATTTGTAGAAACTTTACACATAATCAATTTACTTTTACTTACCAAAAAAAAAGTTATTCATGCTCCTTGGGACTCATTCTATATGCTGCCTTATTAGGTAGAACAGCCCCCGGAATAAGATCAATGTGATGCTGGATATCTCTCAAGGGTGGAAGGCCATGTGGAATCTCTTCTGGTATAACATCTTGAAACTCTTCCAAGATTTGTTTCATAATTTCTGGTGTCTCCTTGTGTTGTTCATTTTCTTCTACTACTAGTAGAGCCATAACATGACCACCCTTATCTAATTCATCTTTGCATTCACTATAGGACATAAAAGCGCTAACTTTCTTTTTTAGTGCAATGATTTCGGATGGTTTTAATGGAGCTAAAATAATCTTCTTTTCATTCACCTTAAAAGAATAAGTATGTTTGCAGCCGTCATACAATACCCTTCTATCATAATGCCAAGGTCTTCCCAACAGCAAATGACAAGCATCCATAGGAGCAACATCACACCATACTTCATCTTTATAATACTTGCCAATAGAAAATGAGACTAAACATCTTTTAGTTACATTGATGTCATTTCCTTTTTGCAGCCAACATAACTGGTATGGATGCGGATGAGGGATGGTGTCCAACTTTAGCTTCTGTACCATCTTCAAAGATACCACATTCTCAAAGCTGCCGCTGTCGATGATTACCAAGCATAATTTGCCAAGAGAAGTGCATTTAGTGTGAAACACATTTTTTCTCACCCAACTTTCATCGTCGGCCACATATGACACTTGTAAACTACGTTGCAATACAATAGACAAACCATGATCAACATAAGTAATCTCTTCGTCATCATCATCGTATTTTGGTTCGTCATCAGTTTCATCTTCTCCTCCATTACTATGATCTTCAACCAAAGTTACAATCCTCCTATTTGGACAATCTGATGCGATATGCCCAAAACCATGACATTTGAAGCATTTTCGGCCACTTGGGGTAGAAGAATTAGGTGTTTTTTTGCTACCAGCAGATTCTTCACCCTTTTCTTGCACCTTCGATATCACCTTGCTTTAGACAATAGTCTTGGAACTTCCTCCTTTTGTGTAGCCTTCTTTTGAGCCATACCGAAAACTCTTTTCAAACTTCTGTTACTTTTCAACTTTTAATGCCAGCTTGCTCACATCATTCAACGACCAATATGACTATAGCTGAACAACTTTAGCAATCTCATACTTTAGACCTCCCAAGTATCTTGCAATTATTTGCTCTTCCGGTTCCACAAGCTCTCCTTTTAACATCAAATTATCAAATTATGCAGTGTACTCCTCCACACTAAGATCTTTTTGCTTGAAATCATGTATTTTGAGAAAGATCTCTTGCCTATAATTATGAGGTAAATATTTTCTCTTTAGCTCCCTTTTCATTTTCTCCCATGTAACGATCTTACTCTTCCCCTCACGTTCTCTTTGTTTCTTCAGATTTTCCCACCAAAAAGATGCATTCCGCTTGAGTTTAAGTGCCACAAGTTTGACCTTCTTTTGTTCTGGTGGTTCATGAAAATCAAAAATTCTTTCTACTGTATTAAGCCAATCGATAAAGTCATCAACATTTATTTTACATTCAAATTCTGGAATATCAAATCTAGGGTTATATTTATTCTGCCACTCGTCTTGGTCTTCATTTCTTCTCCGACATCTTCTCGACTCCCTTGGAAGAGGTGTATCATCTTCAGAAGTAAACTCTCGAGCTTCATTTTCATGTTGGTGTCTACTTTGAAGTTCGTCGACTATCTCATTTTTTCTTGTAAGCTACGTAGCAATTTTCGTAGCTACAGCCTCAACGACTCAGCGTCATCTTCGTGGTCGCTACCTTCACCAACTACATCTTTTCCATTCCGTCTTGCCATGATCTCTAGCCTTTAGCTCTGATACCTAACTGATACCGGGGAGGGTAAAAATACAGAATGGATTTCGAAAGAACACCGATAGAACAGTTGTTCAGATAGAAAATGTCACAAAATGCAATGAACGAACTCTTGAAGAAACTTCGGTAAAATGAAAAATAGTTCACCACCAATTTTAAAATCAAAAGGGATACAGAAAGATCACCACCCTAATGACAATAAACAAAGATACATAACTGAAAGCAAAAGACTCACCACTCATGGACACTTCCAAGAGATACAGAGTTCACAAGAGCACTCCAAGAGAGCTTCTGCCAATATCCTCAGTTTTCTAAAGTCTTTTCTAAGCCCTAAAGCCCAAAATAAATACTAGTGCATGAAACAACCCTTCATGCATAGGAAATTTCAAAATTAAGTGCTTTACAGCTGCCAACCAACTCCATTAATGAATTCCTTAGCCATGAAGAAAAGCACCATGATACAACTTTATAACTACCAACGAACTCCATTAATGTATTCCTTTGTGTTGGGAATATGCTGATGAGCTGTCTTATCTGAGTAGGCTAAGTTGAAGATTATGTAGCAATATTGTTGACTGAAAAAAAATATCATATTATCAGTATGATCCATATGAGCAGATTGTAGCAAATTAGACACTCCCATATCATCTACCGCCCGACCTTTCGGGTTCTGGGCGATGCCACCACCTAGTCCGGTGATGCCACCGCTCGACCTTATGGGTCACTGGTTGGGCTCCTAATTTGGCCCATACTAGTCTGTATTAGGGCCCAGTTGGCCCCTTACCAGGTTATAGGATTAACCCTTAATCCTAACCCTAATTATATGCAAACTACAAAATTAAGACATAGTCTGGCAACGTCAAGTTTCCTTCCGGCGAGCTTTTCGATGAACTTCTAGCGGACTTTCGATACACCATCGGATTTCTTCCGATGGACTCCCAGTAGGCTCCCGGTCTTGTGGTGAGTTCAGCGTATCTTTGGCAAGTAGTCGAACCTTCTCGGTGATCTCCGCGAACCTCCGACGATCTCTCCGGCAGACGTCCGAAAACTTCGGCAAGTCCCCGATTCCTTCTCGGTTGGTTCCGACAGCACTTCCGATGAATCTTCGAACTTTCGGCGAACTCTCGAACACCCATCGAACTTGACTCCGGTAGACTTGCTTTATGTCTTCAAGCTATCATAGTTAATCCTGCACACTTAACTCAATAATATGGATTCGACCAATTAACCCATCAATTGATTTCATCATCAAAATCCGAGATTTAACAATCTCCCCTTTTTTATGATGACAATCAATTTATGACGGAGTTAAACATTACTCCCCCTATTTAAATGTCATATAATGAGAAGATAAAAACACTTAAATTCAATCTCTTTGAATTCAAGCCTAAACTGATAAGTTCTATCCGTTGAACTTATCATTATTCTCAATAAGCATGAGCAAATACGAAACTTCGTATTTCTCATAATTTCAAGCTATTAAAATTATTTTCAAGTCGAATGATAAAAGACAATTATCATTTTGACAAGAGATATGAACTATCAACATAAATCTCAAGATATAAATGTAAGGCATGATTTCATATGATCATGAGATGAAACGACTACCAATCTAAAAATTTTCATATTGCGATGTTCTCAAAAAGTTTTGTGATGTATATAAGACATTTTTGCGATGCATATAAGACATTTGCATTACACAACATATTAGCTTTTGTAATTCATATATGTCATACTATCACATTGGCACAAGTCATCAATCTTCTGCTCATTCGTCTCCTCCTTTGTCATCAAGAAAAAAGAGATGAGAATTTAAGCATACAATTTGTGATCATAAAATCACTAGAAAATGAGTTCAGCATAAAGATCGATCATTCAACATTCATAAGATAATACAAAATTCATCTTATAACAACAAGTTCAGCATTCGTCCAATATTCATATTATTAGAAAGAAAATCAGCAAGAGAAAAGAAAGAGAAAAGACAAATTGGTCTTCATTTAAGGCTTTTATAAAAATGTCTGCTAATTGATTTTTTGTGTCAATAAACTCTAGAATGACATTATTGTTAAGGATATGTCGCGTATGAAATGATGCCTAATGTCGATATGCTTGGTTCTAGAGTGTTGAATTTGTTTTTTGGTAAGACAAATGGCACTTGTATTATCACATTTTATGGGAATGTTCTTCGAGTAAATTCCATAGTCTTCCAATGTATTCTTCATCTAAACAACTTGTGCATAGCATATACTTGCAGCAATGTATTTGACTTCCACCGTATATAGTGCAACTGAATTTTGTTTCTTGGAAGTCCAAGAAAGAAGTGCATGTCCTAAAAATTGGCATGTTCCAAATGTGCTTTTTCTATCTATCCTGCATCCGCCAAAATCGGCATCTACAGAAGCTATTAAATCAAATTTATCGGATTTCGGATACCATAATCCTAAATTGGGAGTTCTTTTAAGATATTTAAAAATTCTTTTAACACTTTTAAGATGAGATAATTTAGGATTTGATTGAAACCTAGCGAAAAGTCCTACACTAAACATGATATCCAGTCTAGTCACGGTGAGGTAAAATAGACTACTTATCATTCTCCTATACATTTTTTTATCAAAGTTTCACCATTTTTATCCATATCTAACTTAGTGGAAATACTCATAGGAGTGTTTATTGCTTTTGAACAATCCATGTTAAATCGTTTTAACAATTCTAATTTATATTTAGATTGATTAAGAAATAAATCATCACTAAGTTGTTTAATTTATAATCCTGAAAACATTGCACATCAACATTCCTAATTCTCTTCTTATGAAATCAAATTGTTCTTCACTTAGAGGTTTTGTAAAGATATCAGCTAGTTTTTTTTTTTTGGTAAGTAAAAGTAAATTGATTATGTGCAATGTTTCTACAAATAGCTTTATCTATACAAGTCATAGACAAAGCCAAGTAACTCATAGAGTGCGAATGCGATAGTTATGACTATACATTCTGTAGACTATAACTCATAATTATAATTAATATAGAAAATATTTATCCAGATATATCAAAACTACCAATGGGTACATAATTTGGCATCATTCCCAAGATCTTTAGCTAATAGCAAAATTAAATTTGATAAAAATATATTTTTCTCTTTAGGTAAAGTGCTCCGTTTTGAGATCTTGCTCCATACAAGATCTTGAGTCTCTAATAATCTCTTTCAATAACTGAGCATTGTTTGTGTGTTGCCATTCAAATATTCTGTTACATCTCTCCTTCCACATCCACCAAATAGCGCATATGAAAGTAACCTTTGCTAGTTGTGTTAGAGGCCCTTTTCTTGAGAAACATTGCATGAGGTCGCTTAGTTCTTGGTGCAAGTTTGGTTACGGCAGTCTATTGAGTTCAAATCGCTGGAGAATCTCCTTCCATATCCATTTTGTATAATCACAAGCAAAATAGAGGTGGTCAACAGTTTCTTCTTGTTACATACAAAGGGAGCATCGGTTAACATGATAGATACCTCTTCTTTTCATATTGTCAATTGTCAGTAGTTTATTGAGAAGAGCCTGCCATGTACATAAGGAATGTCTTTGTGATCCCGGTCGATCCCATGTCCAACTGCTTGGGACCCACTTGTTATTTCATTGCCTAATTTGATTCCATGTGGATGTGGCACTAAATTTGTCATTGTCATGAGGCCAAATAAGTATATCTGAAGAGTATTTCCTAATTGGAATAGCTATAATAGTCGCCCAAAGTGATAACATTTCGGGAGAAATTGGATTAGGGAGACACCAAGCACCGTTAGCATTGAACTCAGAAACCTTCCAATCTTTGGGAGCCCCAAGATCTTTTCGTATTCTGTCACCATATAATTGAAATATACTCTTCCCATTTACCCAAGGATCAAACCACATATTTGTACTAGTACCAGAAGAGATTGCATAGGAAATGTGTTTGATTAGCCAATTCCTTGCCTTTCAAATTCCTTTCCAAGCTGCAGAGTGGTATGTTCTTGTTGAAATTTCCCAGATTGATTCCTTTGAAAGATACCTAGCAGAAACCCAATGTGACCATAAGGAACAGTTGTTTTGCAAAAGATCCCACAATTGCTGTACCAGACAAGCTTGATTCCAATCTCTATTATTTCTCAAGTTTAGCCCCCCTTCATCTTTCGGTTTGCAAATGCTATCCCAATTTACCATATGCATTGCCTTATCATTTATGCCATTCCAGAAGAAGTTCATTAATAACCGTTCAATATCATGGAGAAGTCCAGCAGGCAGAAGAAATGCATTACACCAATATATAGAGTAGGAGTGCAATACCGAACGGATGAGTTCGAGTCGTCCTGCTTTTGATAGAAACCTATTTTTTCAAGAAGAAATTCTATTCTTTATTTTTTGCAAGATAGGCTGACAATGGGTTTTGTGAATGCCTGTGGATATGAGCGGGAGACCCAAATAAAGAACTGGCAAGCTTCCCTCACTAACCTCCAAAGTTTGCACAATAAAGACCTTATCCTCAACGTAAGGGCTCATAAATACTTTACTTTTCGCATGATTTAACTAAAGTCCAGAAACCATACCAAAGACATTCATAATAGTAGCCAGGTTCTTTACTGAAGTTGGTTCATTTTGGAGAAAGATAAGTAAGTCATATGCAAATGTTATATGTGATATATGAACAGAACCAACAATGGGTACCTTAATGCTGCCATTTAAGACTGCGTGTTCTAACATACAGCTAAGTCCTTCCATCGCAATAGTAAAAAGATACGGAGATAGTGGATCACCTTGTCGGATGCCATTCGTGCTCCCAAAAAAACCAATAGGTGAGCCATTAAAGAGTATCGAAAACTTTGGAGTTTCCAAGCAAGATTGAATCCAATTAACCCATTGCTGTGGGAAGTTCATATCGAGGAGCATCTTATAGATAAACTTCCTATTAACTGAATCAAAGGCTTTCCGTAAATCAGCTTTAAAACAGATTTTTGTCCCTCTTGCTTTTGAATGCAAATCTTTGACCAAGTCATTAGCAAGCAAAATGTTATGATGTATACTTCTCCCTTTGATGAAAGCAGCTTGATTTGGGCTAATAATCTTGTGTATTACCTTTTGCATTCTATTTGCCAATACTATGGAGATGATCTTGTAAACAAAGTTGCATAATGATATGGGTCGATAGTTCTCTAGTGAATCAGCCCCTGCATTCTTCGGAATTAAAGAAATAAAAGTGCAATTAATCTCTCTAAGAATATGACCTGAAGAGAAGAAATGTTGGCAAGCCTTGATCACATCATTTCCAATAATAGACCAAGCAGTTTGGTAAAATTCAGCTGGAAATCCATCTGGACCTGGGCTTTTGTGCATTGGTGACTCAAAGACAACACGTACAATTTCGTCATCTATAATTGGGGCATTGAGGATTGAAATAGCTTCCGAATCAAGTTTTCTAGTCGGCTCCACTTGAATGTTATTAGGTTTCCCAGCTTGATTGAGTAAGGAATAAAAAAATTGCTCTGTGTGTGCTTTAACCTCATCTAAATTCTCAATAAGATTATCATCTTTGTCTCTGCATTTGCTGATACGGTTAACAGCCCTTCGAGTAGCAATTGAAGCATCGAAAAATTTAGTATTGGAATCCCCTAGTGTAAGCCAATTCTGTCGAGACTTCTGCTTTGCAAAACTTTCCTCCTGTTTTAAGGCTTGCATGAAGTTATTTCTGGCTTCTATCTCTTTGTAGATAATATTTTCATCATTTGGCTGAAGTTGCAGCTCATGTTGCAATGACATTAGTTCATTTCTGCAAAATTGAACTCTGGTGTTAATATTGCCAAAGGTATTTGTATTCCACTCCTTTAGTGCTGCTTTACAGGCTTTGAGCTTTTGACATAAGATGTAAGGGGGGGATCCATGCACATTAACATTCTAGGCAGATCTGATAACATCAAGAAATTGAGGAAGAGTACTCCACATGTTAAAGAATCTAAATGGTTTCTTTAAAGAATGGTCATTAAAGAATGGTCATTGAGGCTTTGAGCTTTTGACATCGCTTTGTCTGCGTGTATATATATTAAAGAATGGTCAGAAAACAAAGGAGCACTATACTCAAGAAGTGAATCTGGGTAAACTTTTAACCATTCATGATTAATCAAACACCTATCAAGTCGAGCCATTATTTTTCTGTTAGCAGCACCTTGATTACTCCAGGAGAGCCAATTACTCACATATTTCATATCAAACAATGCTGCAGTGTCAATGTAATCATTAAAACTTTGAAGCTGGCTTTCTGAAAGTTGTCTACCCCCCTCTTTTTCATTTGTGTACCGAACAGTATTAAAGTCTCCAAGAACAATCCAAGGTACATTGAGACAGCCATTTACAATATTAGTCAGGTCAGACCAAAGAGTATTTCTTTCTTGCATACTGTTTGAAGCATATATACTAGTGAGATTGAATTGACATCCATTCTTTTTATCCTCTACCTTAAGATGAATGAATTGATCAGTAGCAGAAATAAACCAAGCATTAATAGAGTTAGGATGCCATAAGACCCATATTCTACCAAAAGTTTCATTTGAGTCATTGGTAAACAATTCTGCGTCCGGCCATATTAAATTCTTTTGAGCTTGAACGCGCGATTGTTTAATTTTCGTTTCCACTAGAATAACAATATCACATGCGGCAAACTTGATTATTCTGTTGAGCTCCCGACATTTCTTCGGCTTATTAAATCCGCGAACATTCCAGCATGTTATCTTCATTAGTAATAAACAAATGAAAAGGTAGTAAGGAATACATCCTACTACTTTGGATGGATTGTACCATCCTTTTTCTTATCCTTCGGTTTTGTATTTTCCTCCCGCACAATATCCTTACCTTTTATGGCTTTATTCCTATATTTATCCACTTCATCTACAGCTTGCAGATTTTTAAACTTTAAAGTACCTTGAATCATGTGGTCTTGATTGGCAGGGTTTGTTGAAGCTCGATAAGATTGTTGCAGCACAATATCCTGGATAGTACTTATTGGAGCAACTTGGCTAGAGAGGTTTGTTGGGGCATGAGTTTGTTGAGACAGAATATCCTTGTTGGCGATGTTTGTTAAGGCCTGAGTTTGTTGAGGAAGAATATCCTTGCTGACGAGATTTGCTTGGACCTGATTTCGTTGAGCGATTGTAGATGGATCCGATGGTATTGGAAGAGATAAAGTTCCTGACTTGTGCTTCTCCTGTCTACTAGTACCATGGGAAACCTCTGTTGTGGAAGGCTCTGACATTATAGGAAGAGATAAAGTTTGAGAATTGTCCTTCTGTCCGTGGTGCTTTCCTTGCGAGTCGGAGTGCTCAATAGTTTTTGCCACCATCGGTGCTACTGCTATTAGAGAAGAATCACTTTGTTGCTGAGGCACTTGACGTGGTCGATAGACCTTTGTGGTTGGTTTTGGGGTTTGTTGACATGCTCCATTTGCATGACCAAAAGATAAGCAACGCTGACATCGTTGTGGCTTCCAGGAATATGAGACATGTACCTTCCGAGTGTTCCCGTCAAGATCACGATAGAAAACCTCGTTAGGAAGTTCTTCATCGGAAGAAACCAGCACACATGCTCGTGCAAATGCTAATCTCGTCTGAGCTGCTGTTGCTTTGTCGATGTAGAGTGGCTGTCCCAGAGTGCTGCATAACTTTGCAATAAATCGTCGACTCCAAAGATGTAGAGGCAGTCCTTGAAAGGATACCCATAATGGAATAGACTATAGGCTATCTAACTCCAAACGGACATCAGGAGACCAACGTCGTAGAATCATTGGATGACCGCGGATAGTCCAGAATCCTTCGAGGATTCGTTGCAGATCTTCTTCAGAGTATAGCTTGCAAACAAAGAATCCGTTCTCCAGCATATGAAGATCAAATGATGATAATCCCCATCGAGTTTTGATAAATGAGGATAGTGGGAAATAAGAAGTTTTGAGACCTACCACATAGCCAACAATCGACATAGACCATGTCTCAATAAGCTCTACTGAATCAGCAGTCTTGTATACAGCAATCTTCTTATCAGCCTGAACTTCTGGAGTAATGAATTCCAAGCTTATATCTGGACTTCCAACTGGAGCCTTGAAGAGGCTAGTCCAAGGCCGAGGATCGCTGGAAATGAGAGCAGGCTGCCGCGATCTAGATCGCGACCTGCTTCGATGCTGCTTCGTTGAAGGAGTTTCTCTCTGGAAAGGATATGGTGGAAGAGCAACTTGGGGGGTAGCAGTAGGGGGCCTTGCCATCGTTTCATCCCTCCCGCCACCATCGCCAGCCTTAGGGGCCGTCGCTGCCATGTTTGATCCCTTTTCTGATCGCCGCTACAGAATCGTCGCCATAGGGAAAAGCCACCGCTGCAGTATATCAAATCGCCGCTACAGTACCGTCGACCTAGGGAGATCTGGTCTCGTCACCCTTGGGGAGAAGCTGATGCTGTAGGAGATCCAATCACCACAACAGTCCTAGATCTGGTCGCCGCTACAGCGTCGCCCTAGATCTTCACATAGTGATTCATGACTCATACATTTGGCAAATTCATGACTCATACATTTGGCAAATGATTCACATAGTGATTCATCCGAAGAACCAAAAATAATATTGTCAATATAAATTTGAACAATAAAAAAATTATTTTTAAAATGTTTGATAAACAATAAGGCACTAAGCCTTTCATACAAGCTCTAGGAGCTTGTTTTAAGCCATAGAGAGCCTTAGTCGATTTAAATACATAATTAGGAAGAAGAGAATTTTTAAATCCGGGAGGTTGTTCAACATTCACTTCTTCAGAAATAAAACCATTCAAGAAAGCACTTTTGACATCTATTTGAAATAGTTTAAAATCGTTACTACTAGCATACACCTTTGCTACAGCTTCCTCTTCTACTGCAACTTCCACCTCTGCTGTAGCTTTCTCATCTACTGCATCTCTACTATAACTACCTCCTCTACTGCATCTCTACTGTAGCTTTCTCTTCTACTATAGCATCGCTACACCTTCCTCCTCTACTGTAGCATCACTGCAACATTGTTGCAGCTTCCTCCTCTACTGCAGCTTCCTCCTCTATTATAGGATCACTGCAACATCGTTGCAGCTTCCTCCTCTACTGCGGCTTCTTCCTCTGCTACAGCATTACTATAGCTTTTTCCATTGCTGTAGCTTTCTCCTCTGTTGCAATCGTCGCTATCGCTATCGCAATCGCAACAACAACAACAACAGTGATTTGCTTTGCATCGATCCAAGATTGATATCCTTAACAAGAGCACTGTTAGGACTCTAGCAAGGAGAGTCCTAATTCAGAGGGACATTCATGTAAAACCTACCTAAGCTGACCCCTATTAAAGAGGTGAAGAGGCCGGCTAGGGTTAGGTGGTTGTTTCTTAGAGATGAATTAAGAGTAGTAAAGGAATAAGAGTCTTGAGTAGAAGTCCTATTAGGAGTTAGTTAGAAGTAGAAGTCTTGAGTAGGAGTCCTATTAGGAGTTAGGGTTTAGAAACCCTATAAATAGCCATGTATTCCTCATATTTTGATAAGCAATAGATGAATCTTTTCTGCAGCCTTTGAACAGCAACTTGGAGGGAGGAACCCTCCTATAGAGTTCCAAGGAGGCCGATCTCCTAAAGAGATCAACCCCAAGTTTAGAATCTACAAGGGTTCTAACACCTCGTATCAGAGCAGCATTCTTGGCGTCTAGCTGCCCTTCCACAGCCATCCATCAACCCTCCACAACCGCCCAAAGCAATTCCCACAATTGCTTAAGAGATCGTTGCCAAATTCCGCCGTCATCTCCACCACCACGGATCATCCTTTGATCTCCCCGTGAATTACAATAGGTTCTGGTTTTCTACCTTATTGCTACTGTAATTTAGTTATCCTTATTTGAAAATCCCAAAAAATTATTCCTATATTGCTGCATAAATTTTTCGTCATAAAGTTTTTATCTCTACGACGAAAGATACATTGCAGAATTCCAACCGTATAGCACCGTCTGTTTGATCTAGCTACTGTGTTTTTTCTATCCAAATCTCTACGAATTTTTTTAACAACTTTGACATTTCTTAACAGTTGATTTTCTTTGGTTTGTCAAAAAATTCTCAATATAAACCATTGATATTTTATGTCTAATCTGCTATACTTGAAAATCTGCACTGTAAAATTTCAACCGCATAGCACTATTTGTTTGATCTTGATACTACGTTGTTTCTATCCAAATCTCTACGAAATTTTTATGATAGCTTTGACACTTCCTAACAGTGGAATTCCCTTTTGTTTTATCAAAAAATTCTTAATATAAACCACTGATCTTTTATGTCCAATCTGCTATACTTAAAAATCTGTGCTGCAGAAAATTTCAACCGCATATTGTTGCCTTAACCCATCTATTTGCAATATTTTTTGAATGAAATTTCTTATACACTTCATAGATCATCTTGGCTTCTATCTATAATTAATCTATTAAGAAATTCATCTCTAAAAATGATTTTGTGTTGCTATAAATTTTCATCGTATCCCGCTAAAATTTCTCGACGAGAATTCTGCAATCGCAATTTGCACCAATTTCCTTGTTGTTATACTGCTGAAATTTTCTTGATTAAATTAGATATCCTTGCTGTCATATAAACTGTGATTTTTCTATCAATTCCCTCCTCAATTCTCTCAAGTTTTTGGTGGAAATTACGTCGAGAAACCGTTGTTTCTTCGAAAACAATTCTACTCTTACAAGACAGCACATACTTACTGCAACTTCCACTTATTTCTATCAAGCCTTTGCTACCATCTACCATAGATCTAAAACTTTCATCTATAGCCCTAAAACTCCACCAAACCACACTCTCAAACTGCACCCAAAATAGCCACAAAATAAGCCTAAACCGTAGCCTACATCCACCGATCTACCAACCCTTTCGACCATCACCTCTCTCAACCAATACATGCCTTTAACCCGACAACAAAAATGAGATCTTAACATCACATATTTGGCGGCATATACTATGGCATATGAGGAGGTAATCAATGCTAAATTTAAAGCCTTCGAGGCCCGAATGGAGGATAAGATTCGGATGCTCTTTACCGAACTCAGATTGGGCCGACCACTAAGCCCGAAGAAATCACATGTAGGATAGAGCTTTGCCCAATCGCGCCAAGCCCAAAGATATGACTTCCAAGAGAGGGGAAGCTCTATGACCAACCTCAACTATCCATGCATGAGAGTGGACTTCCCTAGATGGGAAGAAGGAGACCCGATTGGTTGGATCTCGCGCGCGGAGCGATATTTTCGGTACCATAAAACCGTGGATGCATCTATGGTGAAAATTACAGCTATACATCTTGAAGGAGATGCTATACAGTTGTTTGACTAGTTTGAACATACTTATGGATTCCTTTCATGACGACTATTCAAAGAAGGACTACTGATCCGCTTCAAACCAACCGATTACGAGAATATTGATGGACAACTAGCAAAGATCCAACAAACCTCTACCATTCAGGAGTACCAAATCATGTTTGAAAGGTTATCTAATAAACCTCGTCATTGGTCTCAAAAACAGTTATTGAGGACCTTCATTGAGGGCTTGAAGCCGAAGATCCGAGGAGAAGTTAAAACACGACAACCATATAGGCTTATGGCAACCATCTCTTTCGCACGACATCAAGAGGAGCAATTGAACCATGAAGCTCGGAGGACTAGGGTCGCTCCTCAACCAGTAATATTGAAGCCCTCAGCCCCCCCTACTATCGACCAACTCCCTACACCAAAGAGGTTAACAAGAGAAGAGCTTCGGGAGCGATATGCGAAGGGGTTATGTTGGCATTGTGACGAGCCGTGGAGTCGTGAGCATCGCTGTAGTAAAGGGAGACTTCTTATGATTGAACCAATAGAAGAAGAGGTCATTGAACATCCAGAAGAGAGCCTTAAACATGAAGAAGAAGATGCAAAAGAAGAGCCACAACTGACCGATGTTACGGTATATACACTAGCCGGCTTGGAATGAATTGGAGAAGAAGGCTTTCGCTCTTAATGCAAAGGCTATGGATGCCTTATTTTGTGCACTTGACAAAAACGAGTTCAACCATGTTTCGGTTTGTAAAACCGTATTTCATATTTGGCACACACTCGAAGTGACTCACGAAGGCACATGTAGAGTGAAAGAGTCAAAAATCAATCTTTTGTTACATTCTTTCGAACTTTTTCGGATGAAACCGAGTGAGACTATTGGCGACATGTTTACCCGTTTCACGGATGTCGTCAACGGTCTAAAAGGACTCGGAAAAAGTTTTTCAGATTTTGAGCTCGTAAATAAGATTATAAGATCCCTTCCTAAGAGTTGGGATCCTAAAGTCACTACTATTCAAGAGACGAAAGATCTAAACAACTTCTCTCTTGAAGAACTAATCGGGTCATTAGTGACCTACGAGATGACTTGCAAAGCTTATGAAGAGCAAGAAGACATCCTTCCAAAGAACAGGAAGGATATGACACTTAGAACTTCGGAAGACCACTTGAGAGAAAACTCAAGTGATGAGGACTGTTACGAAGACTTGGCACTTCTAACAAGAAAATTTAAAAAATTCATTAAAAGAAACAAGTTTAAGAATGACACAAAAAATAAACTTGAACCCAAGAAGGACCAAGTTATTTGCTATGAGTGAAAAAAGTCGGGACACTACAAGAGTGATTGTCCTCAAGTCAAAAAGAGAACATCAAAGAAGAAGGCGCTCAAAGCAACATGGGATGACTCGAGCGCGTCCGAAGAAGCGGAGTCCAACACCGATCAAGTTGCTCATTACGCCTTAATGGCCATCGGAGAGGAGGTAACGAATTTAATAGATGCAGATTTATCATTTGATGAATTATTAAATGTCTTCCATGAATTATTTGATGAATGCGAGATTATTAGTAGAAAATACAAATTACAAAAAAAGGAGCATGATAGTCTTACTAGTAATTTCGATAAGTTAAAGACTGAATATCATGATAGTTTAGGTTCATGCATAAAATGTCATGATCTAGAAACTCTCGAAAAGGAAAACTTGCTACTTAAGGACACCTTGAAGAAATTCGAGGTTGGTAGCAAGTCTTTGAACATGATCCTTGCAAACAAGGGTCACGTTCCCAAAAGAAGTGGAATCGGATTTGTGAGAAGTCCTCACCAAAATCCAACCACCTTCATAAAAGGCCCCATCTTACATGTTCGACACTAAAGCAAATGTAACTTTTGTTGCAAACTTGGACACAAAACGCATTATTGTCCATTCAAGAAAATTAGTCCAAACAAATTAATTTGGGTTCGTAAAGGAACCATGATAAATTCTATGCAACATGATAAATAATGTAGATCTATTTTTGAGGCACCCAAAAGCAAATGGGTACCTAAAAATCATCCTTTATTGTAGAAACCTATACCATCGCAAGCTAGGAGTAAGAGATGGTACCTTGATAGTGGATGCTCAAGGCATATGACCGGAGATCCATCTCAATTCTCTAAGCTCACTAGCATAGACGAAGGCTATGTCACCTTCGGAGACAACAACAAGGGTAAAATCATTGGCAAAGGAACCATAGGTAACAAATCCAACTTCTTTATCGAAGATGTTTTGTTAAGTGATGGTTTAAAACATAACATCTTGAGCATTAGTCAATTATGTGATAAAGGATATATTGTCAGATTCGAATCTAATGCTTGCATCATTGTAAAGCCACACAAAAACACGTCTATGATTACATTAAAACAAAATAACGTATACACCATTGACATCAATGATTTGTGAAATGAAATGTATTTTACGGTTTTGAATGAGGATGCTTGGCTATGTCAAAGAAGATTAGGTCATACTAGCATTAAACTAATCACTCAAATATCATCTAAAGAACTTGTAAGAGGAATTCCTCATATCAAGTTCATCAAAGATAATGTATGTGATGCTTGCCAATTAGGTAAAAAATTAAGGGCAGTTTCAAATCTAAGAATCAAATAAGCACCTCTAGGCCCTTAAAATTGATCCATATGGACTTATTCGGACCAATCTCTACATCAAGCCTAGGAGGTAGCAAATACGCCTTCGTCATTGTGGATGACTATAGCAGATACACATTAACTTTTTTTTTTTTTGGTAAGTAAAAGTAAATTGATTATGTGTAAAGTTTCTACAAATAGCTTTATCTATATAAGTCATAGACAAAGCCAAGTAACTCATAGAGTGCGAATGCGATAGTTATGACTACACATGCTGTAGACTATAACTACCTGTGGGTACATTATTTGGCATCATTCCCAAGATCTTTAGCTAATAGCAAAATTAAATTTGATAAAAATATCTTTTTCTCTTCGGGTGAAGTGCTCGGTTTTGAGATCATGCTCCATACAGGATCTTGAGTCTCTAATAATCTCTTTCAAGAGCTGAGCATTATTTGTGTGTTGACATTCAAAGATTCTATTACATCTCTCCTTCCACATCCACCAAATAGCGCATCTGAAAGTAACCTTTGCTAGTTGTGTAAGAGGCCCTTTTCTTGAGAAACATTGCATAAGGTCGCCTAGTTCTTGGTGCAAGTTTAGTTGTGGCAGTCTATTGAGTTCAAATCGCTGGAGAATCTCCTTCCATATCCATTTTGTATAATCATAAGCAAAATAGTGGTGGTCAACAGTTTCTTCTTGTTGCAAACAAACGGAGCATCGGTTAACATGATAGATACCTCTTTTCATATTGTCTATTGTAGGTAGTTTATTGAGAAGGGCCTGCCATGTACATAAGGAGTGTCTTTGTGATCTCGGTCGATCCTATGTCCAACTGCTTGGGACCCACTTGTTATTTCTTTGCCTAATTTGATTTCATACGGATGTCGCACTAAATTTGCCATTGTCATGAGGCCAAATAAGTATATCTGAAGAGTTGTTCCTTATTGGAATAGCTATGATAGTCGGCCAAAGTGATAACATTTCGGGAGAAATAGGATTAGGGAGACACCAGGTACCGTTAGCAATGAACTCGGAAACCTTCCAATCTTTGGGAGCCCCAAGATCTTTTTGTATTCTGTCGCCATATAAGATACACATGGACTTACTTCTTAAAACAGAAAAATGAATGCTTTAGATATTTTACCAAGTTTTGTAAATATGTTCAGAATGAGAAGGGTTCTATGATTTCGTTAATTAGAAGTGATCACGATGGTGAATTTCAAAACCATGATTTCCAAGAATTTTGTGAACTCAATGGATACAACCATAATTTCTCTACTCTTAGAAATCCTCAACAAAATAGAGTAGTAGAAAGAAAAAATCGAAATTTACAAGAAATGGCAAGAACCATGTTGAATGAACATAGCCTACCCAAATATTTTTGGGCCGAAGCCGTAAATACTGCATGCTATATTTTGAATAGAGTTCTAGTAAGACCCTTACTCACCAAAACTCCCTATGAGTTATGGAACAACAAAAAACCCAATGTTTCATATTTTAAAGTCTTTGGGTGTAAGTGTTATATCTTGAATGAAAAAGATAACTTAGGAAAATTTGATGCTAAATCCGATGAAGGAATCTTTCTTGGTTATTCTTCGGCTTCTAAAGTTTTTCGTATCTTCAATAAAAGAACTTTAATTATTGAAGAATCCATTCATGTTGTCTTTAATGATATTTTCGAAATCAGGAAAAACAATTTTGATGATGATGTTAATTTTGATTCCTTGAATTTAAATGAAACCCCATCTCCAACTAGCAACTTGAATGCATCCACTTTCGAAACATCCTTACCCAAGGATTGGAAGTATGTAGATGCTCATCCTAAGGAGCTAATCTTAGGAGACACATCAAAGGGGGTTCAAACACGTTCTTCTCTTAAAAATTTTTGTTCCAACGCCGCCGCTTTTCTCTCCCAAATTGAACCCAAATGTGTTGACGAAGCCATGAAAGATGATTCATGGATTATCGCAATGCAAGATGAATTAAATCAATTTGAGATAAATGAGATGTGGAAGCTTGTTCCTAGGCCAAATGACCATTTAGTTATTGGTACTAAATGGGTTTTTAGAAACAAGCAAGATGAATATGGTATCGTGGTTAGAAACAAGACTAGATTAGTGGCCAAAGGTTTCAACTAAGAAGAAGGTATCGATTACGAAGAAACCTTCGCTCCTGTGGCTCGATTAGAAGCCATAAGGATGCTCCTTGCCTACGCTAGTAGTAATAATTTTAAGTTGTTTCAAATGGATGTTAAAAGCGCTTTTCTTAATGGCTTTATTTCCGAAGAAGTCTATGTTGAACAACCTCCTGGATTTAAAAATAATAGCCTCCCTAATCATATGCTAAGATTAACTAAAGCTCTCTATAGTTTAAAACAAGCTCCGAGGGCTTGGTACAAGAGACTTAGTTCTTTTCTTATCGAAAATAATTTCACAAAAGGCAAGGTTGATACTACATTATTCATCAAGAATTTTGAAAATGATTTTCTTGTTCAGATTTATGTTGATGATATTATCTTTGGTTCTACGAATGAATCTCTTTGTGAATCTTTTGCTAAAACTATGAGTCTTGAATTCGAAATGAGTTTAATGGGAGAATTAATATTCTTCTTAGGCTTACAAATAAAACAACTAAGTAATGACATCTTTATTAGTCAAACTAAATATGCTATGAATTTGCCGAAAAAGTTTAATATGAATCACTCAAAAGCTATTAACACTCCTATGAGCACCTCCACTAAGTTAGAAATTGATGAAAGTGGAGAAAGCTTCGATAAAAAAACTTATAGGGCATGATAGGATGTTTACTTTACCTCACTGCAACTAGACCAGATATCATGTTCAGTGTAGGACATTGTGCTAGATTTCAATCAAACCCTAAGATATCTCACCTCAAAGTAGTTAAAAGAATACTTAGATATCTTAATGGTACCACAAATCTAGGATTATGGTATCCAAAATCAGAGAATCTTGAGTTAATTGCTTATGCTGATGCGGACTTTGCTGGCTGTAAACTAGATAGAAAAAGCACATCAGGAACATGTCAATTTTTATGACATGCCCTTGTTTCCTGGTCATCTAAGAAACAAAATTCGGTTGCACTATCAACAACCGAAGCTAAATATATTGCAGCAAGTGCATGCTGTGCACAAGTTGTATGGATGAAAAACACCTTAGAAGATTATAAAATTCATCTTAAAAATATTCCTATTAAATGTGATAACACAAGTGCAATATGCTTAACGAAGAATCCTATACAACACTCAAGAACAAAACATATTGATATTAGACATCACTTTATACGAGATCATGTTACTAATCATAATGTAATCATAGACTTCATTGATACTAAACATCAACTAGCTGATATTTTTATAAAACCTCTAAATGAAGAATAATTTGATTTCATAAGAGAATTAGGAATGTTGATGTGTCCGAATGCATGAAAGTACTAATTTCATT
This sequence comes from Musa acuminata AAA Group, assembly GCF_036884655.1. Taxonomy (NCBI): domain Eukaryota; kingdom Viridiplantae; phylum Streptophyta; class Magnoliopsida; order Zingiberales; family Musaceae; genus Musa; species Musa acuminata. The sequence continues at coordinate 25,683,961 of NC_088333.1, read as the reverse complement.
TTCGGATTCGCTTAACAATTGGTATCCTAACAATCGGATTTTCTCATACACTTATGAAAAATATTTTTCTGAAATGGGTTTGATGAAATGATTCTGTTAGGACTCTAGCTTGGAGAGTCCTAATTGAGAGGGACATTCATGTAAAACGGTTAGGACTCTAGCTAGGAGAGTCCTAATTGAGAGGGACATTCTGTTAGGACTCTAGATAGGAGAGTCCTAATTGAGAGGGGTATTCATGTATGAGGTTTTTTCTTAGAGAAGAATTAGGAGTTGTAAGGAAAAAGGAGTCTTGAGTAGGAGTCCTATCAGGAGTTAGTCAGAAGTAAGAGTCTTAAGTAGGAGTCATATTAGGAGTTAGGGTTTAGAAGCCCTATAAATAACCATGTATTCTATCTCTTTTCATAAGCAATAGATGAATCTTTTCTGCAGCCTTTGACCAGCAACTTGGAGGGAGGAACCCCTATAGAGTTCCAAGGAGGCCGATCCCTTAAAGAGATCAACCCCAAGTTTAGAATCTGCAAGGGTTCTAACACCTGATATCATAGCAGCATTCTTGGCATCTCGCTGCCCATCCACAGCCATCCATCAACCCTCCACAACCGCCCAAAGCAATTCCCACAATTGCTTAAGAGATCGTTGCCAAATTCCGCCGTCATCTCCACTACCACGGATCATCCTTTAATCTCCCCGTGAATTGCAACAGGTTCTGGTTTTCTACCTTATTGCTGCTGCAATTTAGTTATCCTTATTTGAAAATCCCAAAAAAAATATTCCTATATTGTTGCATAAGCTTTTCTTCATAAAGTTTTCATCTCTACGACGAAAGATACATTACAGAATTCCAACCGTATAGCACCGTCTGTTTGATCTTGCTACTGTGTTTCTTCTATCCAAATCTCTACGAAATTTTTATGACATCTTTGACATTTCCTAACATCAGATTTCCTTTGGTTTTATCAAAAAATTCTCAATAAAAACAATTGATATTTTACGTCTAATTTGCTATATTTGAAAATCTGCACTGTAAAATTCCAACCGTATAGCACCATCTGTTTGATCTTGCTACTATACTTTTTCTATCCAAATTTCTATGAAATTTTTATGACATCTTTGACAATTCCTAACAGTGGATTTCCCTTTGGTTTCATCGAAAAATTCTCAATATAAACTATTGATCTTTTATGTCCAATCTGCTACACTTGAAAATCTATGTTGCAGAAAATTTCAGCCGCATATTGTTGCCTTAACCCATCTATTTGCAATCTTTTTTGAATGAAATTTCTTATACACTTTATAGATCATCTTGGCTTCCATCTAAGATTGATCTATTAAGAAATTCATCTCTAAAAACGATTTTGTGTTGCTGCAAATTTTCGTCGTAAACCGCTGAAATTTTTCAACGAGAATTCTGCAACCGCAACTTGCACCAATTTCCTTGCTGTAATTCTGCCGAAATTCTCTAGATTAAATTAGACATCCTTTCTGTCATATAAACTGTGATTTTGCTATCAATTCCCTAGTCAATTCTCTCAAGTTTTGGGTAGAAATTACATCAAGAAACCATTGTTTCTTTGACGATAATTCAACCCTTAAAAGACAGCACATACTTGCTGCAACTTCCACTGATTTCTATCAAACCTTTGTTGCCATCTACCACAGATCCAAAACTTTCATCCATAGCCCTAAAACTCCACTAAACCACACCCTTAAACTGCACCCAAAACAGTCACAAAACAAGCCTAAAGCGTAGACTACATCCACCGTTCCACCAATCCTTTCGACTATCACTTCTCTCAACTATACATGCCTTTAACCTGACAACAAAAGAGAGATCTTAACATCATAGATTTGGAGGCATATACTATGACATCTAAGGAGACAATCAATGCTAAATTCGAAGCCTTGGAGGCGTGAATGGAGGATAAGATTCAGACGCTCTTTACCGAACTCAGATTGGGCCGACCACTAAGCCCGAAAAAATCATATCACGGAGAGAGCTTTGCCCAATCGCACTAGGCCCGAAGAGATGAGTTCCAAGGGAGGGGAGGCTCTATGACTGAACCCAACTATCCATGCATGAGAGTGGACTTCCCTAGATGGGAAGAAGGAGACCCAATTGGATGGATCTCGCGCGCGGAGCGATATTTTAAGTACCACAAAACCGTAGTTGCATCTATGGTGAAAATTACAGCTATACATCTTGAAGGGGATGCTATACAATGGTTTGACTGGTTTGAACATACTTATGGAGTCCTTTCATGGCAACAATTCAAAGAAGGACTGATGATCCGCTTCAGACCAACCGATTACAAGAATATTGACGGACAACTAGCAAAGATCCGACAAACTTCCACCATTCAGGAGTACCAAATCAGGTTTGAAAGGTTATCTAATCAAACTCATGATTGGTCTCAAAAATAGCTATTGAGGGCTTGAAGCCGGAGATCCGAGGAGAAGTTAAAGCGCGACAACCGTATACGCTTATGGCAGCCATCTCTTTCGCACGACATCAAGAGGAGCAATTGAACCATGAAGCTCGGAGGACTAGGGTCGCTCCTCAACCAGTAATATTGAAGCCCTCAGCCCCCCCTACTATTGACCAGGTCCCTATACCAATGAGGTTAACAAGAGAAGAGCTTCGGGAACGATATGCGAAGTGGTTATGTTGGCATTGTGACGAGCCGTGGAGCCGTGAGCATCGATGTAGTAAAGGAGGACTTCTTATGATTGAACCGATAGAAGAAGAGGTCATTGAACATTCAGAAGAGAGCCTTGAACATAAAAAAAAACATGCAGAAGAAGAGCCACAACCGACCAAAGTTACGGTACATACACTAGCTAGCTACTCAAACCCGCAAACGATGAAAGTTGGAGGCCTTCTCAAACAACAACCGATCACAATTCTCATCGACACCGGCAGCACTAATAACTTCCTAAACAGTAAGGTTGCTGTCCATATGAACTTACTTATTGAGAATTACAGCAGGTTTGTCGTTAAGGTCGCCAACGGACGGATTTTAAAGTGTGATCATAGGTGCCAGCAGGTAAAACTTTTGCTGTAGGGCCAATAGATAATTGCAGATTTCTTCCTCCTCCCTCTTGATGATCATGAGGCCATACTCAAAATTAAATGGTTGATGACCTTAGGTGATATTTCTTGGAATTTTATGCAACTATTTATAAAATTTTACAGTAAGAAGAAACAGGTGATACTGCATGGGAAACGTGAGGGCGACGTAACGATGATTTGCATACAACAAATGGAGAATGTTTTGCATAAAGCATGCAGGGGCTTTTTGGTACAATGTGAGCAACAAATTAAAGGAGAGCCAATAGAATTTGAAGATCCAAACCTATTTCCTTTGCTTGCTGAATTTTCAGATATATTTGACGAGCCGCACAACCTACCTCTTACTCATCGGCATGATCATTGTATAATGATCTTTTCAGTCAAATCTCCATCAAATACTCAGCCATATCCAAAGGATGAAATAGAAATGATTTTAAAAGAGATGCTTGAAACGGGACTTATTCGGCCAAGTTGCAACCTCTACTCTTCACCGGTGCTACTTGTATGCAAGAAGGACGGAATATGGCGAATATGCATTGATTATCGAGCTCTCAATGGCATAACCATCAAGAACAAATACCTTATTCCAATAGCAGATAAATTGCTAGATAAAAGGTAGCACAAATCTTCGCAGAGCCGGACCTTCGATCCGGGTATTATCAAATACGTGCGTATGAAGAAGTCATACCGAAAACCGCCTTTCGAACACACAACGGCCACTACGAATTTTTACTTTCTTCGACAAAAGGTGAAATATCTTAGGCATATCATATCAGAGGAAGGTGTGATGGTGGACCCCTTCAAAATTGAAGCAATGCAAAACTGGCCTACCCCGAGGAACATAAAATTGCTACACGGCTTTTTGGGTTTAACAGGCTACTACCGTAAGTTCGTGAAAAACTATGGAAAGATCAGTGCACCACTTACTTCCTTACTGCAAAAAGATGTCTTCCAATGGTCGAACAGAGCCTCCACTACCTTCGACAAACTTAAGGCAGCCATAACAACGACGCCGGCGCTAACACTACCAGATTTCAACCAACCCTTCGTTATTGAGGCCGACGCATCTGGAGTCAGAATTGGAGTCATTCTCATGTAAGTTGGTCGACCACTCGTATACACTAGTAAGGCATTATCTCCCTCCCATCAAAATAAGTCAACATATGATAAGGAGATGCTCGCCATTGTGCGCGCAGCAACGAGGTGGAGACCCTACTTGATTGGTCGACGATTTCAAATTAAAACCAACCATAAAAGCCTCAATTACTTTTTGGAACGAAAGATATTATCCCCTGAGCAGCAAAAATGGGTAACAAAACTTCTTGGATTTGGTTATGAAATAACTTACAAAAGGTGGAAAGAGAATGTTCTTGCAGATGCGCTTTCGCAGCTACCTGAGCAAGCTAAATTTTCGGTCGTTTTACTTCCAACCAACGACTTTCTTGAGGATATTAAGATGGAATGGCAGGAAGATTTAGAGACCAGTAAGATAAAAAAAAAATTAGAGGAAGCACCAAGCTCCGTGGCTCATTACAATTGGGACTCAAAAGAATTATGCTATAAGGGATGCATTGTGCTTGTGACAAATTCTATTTGCATCTTCAAGAGCAGATTTTGGACAAGGTTATTCCATATGCAGGGTACTAAATTGAAACTGAGTACAACATATCACCCACAAACCAACAGCTAGACGGAAGTTTTAAATAGGTGCTTGGAGACAGCCCAAAGCCACCTACCAAATATGACTACCCAAATAGAACTCCAGACCCAGCCAAGTGCCATTATTGATCGACGGATCGTAACTCGACGACGACGACTCACTAATGAAGTGCTAATATAGTGGGCGAACCTACCAATAGAAGATACCACTTGGGAGAACTATGACGACTTAAAGATCAAATTCTCAGAATTCACGAATCATCAGCCTCGAGAACAAGGCTGATTTGAAGAGGGCGGGTCTGTTAGGACTCTAGCTTGGAGAGTCCTAATTGAGAGGGATATTCATGTAAAACTGTTAGGACTCTAGCTAGGAGAGTCCTAATTGAGAGGGATATTTTGTTAGGACTGTAGCTAGTAGAATCCTAATTGAGAGGGGCATTCATGTATGAGGTTTTTTCTTAGAGAAGAATTAGGAGTTGTAAGGAAATATGAGTCTTGAGTAGGAGTCCTATCAGGAGTTAGTTAGAAGTAAGAGTCTTAAGTAGGAGTCCTATTAGGAGTTAGGGTTTAGAAGCCATATAAATAACCATGTATTCCATCTCTTTTTATAAGCAATAGATGAATCTTTTCTGCAGCCTTTGAGCAGCAACTTAGAGGGAGGAACCCCTATAGAATTCCAAGGAGGCCGATCCCCTAAAGAGATCAACCCCAAGTTTAGAATCTGCAAGGGTTCTAACAGATTCCTGCTTATGAATTCCATCTTGAAATATGGATGATAGTGTTTTTAATTGCAAAGATTTGTTTCACATACATATCTTGATCCTTGTAAAAATTAAGCATGATTTAATCTCTCATCGATTTTAACTTCACTCAAAGTAAAATCACAAATAGCCTTCCTCCTTCATGCAAAAAGATTATAACAAATAAAAAGGAAGAAGTATTCAAAGTAATCTATGTATCATGCTTTCCTTTATATGCCTGGAAAATAACATGTAAAGGCATGAACAACTATCACACTTATGCTCAAAATTCGCTCAATGTTCTCCTGCTATCACAATTACAATGCTTTTTGTTGATGACAAAGGGGGAGAAATATATGAGTATTAATGCCATGCTTGCATCACCAAGAGATATATGAATTGATGCTATGATTGCTATAATTTGCATTATGCCTTGTTTGTATCATATAATGATATCAAAATCTTACTTCGCAGTTTTACATGTTAATATCTTACAATACGATGAATTGCTACTATCACCATCATTCAAACCTATTATGTAAAATTTGAAAATGAATGTCAAGCCTTGACATCATCTTTAGAGAGAAACATCATGATGGGAATCATGATGGGAGTATTGATAAGTTTAAATGATTTTAACTTATCAATATGTCTCTTGAATTCAAAGGTTTTGAATCCAAGAATGACTTATCTCAAATATGGCTTATAGACAGGGGGAGTTAAGGTTAACTCCATTATCAATTGATTGTCATCATCAAAAAGGGGGAGATTATTGAATCTCGGATATTGATGATGAAGTCAATTGTCATTTGTTATCTAATCTATATGTTGAGATAAGTGTGCAGGATTAACTACGATGAAAATAAGATATGCAACAGGAGTTATGCCGGAGTTAAGACAATGATCACGTTGGGAGTTCGAGAGTTCGACGGAAGTTCGGACAGTCGTCGGAGGTTCTACGGGAACAAATCCGAGAAGTCCATGAGCTTGCCAAAGAAGCTCATTGGAACTCGCCAAGTGGATCGTCGCAAGTCCAGGAGTTTGCCAGAAGTCCGCAGTAGCATCACCGAGGGTTCATCGGATGATCGACGGAAGTTCGCCGGAAGCTCGCCGGAAGAAGCGATTGACGCACCGGAGCAAGTTGCAGTAAATGTCTTAGGAAATATCGTAGTTAGCATAATGATTAAGTTGGAAATGGGAGGTGATCCCATCTACTTAATCTTGCAACAATAGGGCCCTTGAAAAATCCAAATTGGGCCAAATAGATCAACCCATTTGGACCATGATTTCTGCCACGAGGTGGAACCGCCCAAGCCAGGTGGTGGAACCGCCTGGGCTCAGTCTCCGAGCGAGACTGGGCGGTGCAACCGCCCCAGCCAAGAGGTGGCACCACTTGGGCTCAGTCTCCGAGCTCTGGCTGAGCGGTGCAACCGCCCTAGTCAGGCGGTGGCACCGCTTGAGCTCGGTCTTCGAGCTCTGGCAGGAGGTGCAACCGGCCCTGACAGAGGTGGCACTGCCCAGAGGCTCAATCTTCGAGCTCTGCTAGGTGGTGCAACTGCCCCAGTCAGGCGGTGCAACCGCCAGATCCTGGAATTCCGGAAATTGACGGTTTTGAGCTCCAAATTCAAACTGGGTTGGGGCCTATAAATACCCCACCCATTCAGCACTGAAAGGCAACAAACATACACCGAAATCCAGATCTTATTATGTGATTCTTAGAGCTCAAAATTGTTGTAAAGGCCAAAAGTTCTTCTCCCTCTTTTCTTCCAAGTTCTGATGTTTAAAGAGAGGAGAGAAAATTTTGTAAGAGTTGTCTCCTAAGCCCGTCAAAAGGAGTGAAACAGTAAAAGGGTGATTGGTCTTCGCCTATTGAAGGAAGGCCTCTAGTTGACGTCGGTGACCTCGTCGGTGGAGGAAGCCAAAAGTGGAGTAGGTCAAGATTGACCGAACCACTCTAAATCTCGGTTTGCATTTATTTTGAGCATCTTATCCTTACTACAAATCTCCTCAAAAGCTTACTGCTTTCTACGTATATACGATCGGGTTTCAAGCTTTGCACTTTCCGAATCGGAGTTTAGACGTAAATCAGTTTTATCGTTCGATCATCATATTTCAGTTTGTTTTTATATTTTGATTTCTATCGTAACTGGAAACTGCCTTTATATCCTTGCTTTAACTGCATCTCGCTTAATCAAGTGATTTACGAATCAGCATTTAGACATAAATCAGTTTTTTCATACGAATATCATATTTTAGTTTACGCCTACTATCTGATTTGAACCATAATTGCAAATTTCACTTATATCTTTGTTGCATCTCGCTTAATCAAAAGATAAAGTGATTTACGAATCGGCTTTCCTACCGAAATCACTTTTATCGAACGAACGTGATTTTTATTGTAGAAGGTTTTCCGCTCCACTAATTCACCCTCCCCCCATCTTAGTGCTTTTGATCCTAACACACACAACAACCACTACGAATTTTTGCTTTCTTCAATAGAAGGTGGAATATCTTGGGCAATCATATCAGAGGAAGGTGTGACAGTGGACCCCTTCAAAATTGAAGCAATGCAAAACTGGCCTACCTCGAGGAACATAAAATTGCTACATGACTTTTTGGATTTAACAGGCTACTATCGTAAGTTCGTGAAAAACTATGGAAAGATCAATGCACCACTTACTTTCTTACTGGAAAAATATGTCTTCCAATGGTTAGACAGAGCCTCCACTACCTTCGACAAACTTAAGGCAGCCATGATGATGACGCCGATGCTAACACTACCACATTTCAACCGACCCTTCATTATAGAGGCCGACGCATCTGGAGTCAGAATTGGAGCCATTCTCATGCAAGATGGTCGACCACTCGCATACACTAGCAAGGCATTATCTCCCTCCCATCAAAATAAGTCAACATATGATAAGGAGATGCTCGCCATTGTGCGCGCAGCAACAAGGTGGAGACCCTACTTGATTGGTCGACGATTTCAAATTAAAACTGACCATAAAAACCTCAAGTACTTTTTGGAGCAAAATATATCATCTCCTGAGCATTAAAAATGGGTAACAAAACTTCTTGGATTTGATTATGAAATAACTTACAAAAAGGGGAAAGAGAATGTTCTTGCAAATGCACTTTCGCAGCTACCCGAGCAAGCTGAAGTTTCGGTCATTTCACTTTTGACCAACGACTTCCTTGAGGATACTAAGATGGAATGGCAGGAAGATTCAGAGACTAGTAAGATTATAAAAAAATTGGAGGAAGCACTAAGCTCCATGGCTCATTACAATTGTGACTCAAAAGAATTACACTATAAGGGACGCATTGTGCTTATGATAAATTCTACTTGCATCTTCATGAGCAGATTTTGGACAAAGTTATTTCATATGCAGGGTACTAAATTGAAAAGGAGTACGGCATATCACCCACAAATCAACGGCCAGACAAAAGTTGTAAATAGGTGCTTGGAGACAGCCCAAAGTCACCCACCAAATATGACTATCCAAGGAGAACTCTAGACCCAGCCAAGTGCCATTATTGATCGACGGATCGTGACTCAACGATGACGATCCACTACTAAAGTGCTAATACAGTGGGTGAACCTACCAACAGAAGATGCCACTTAGGAGAACTATGACGACTTGAAGATCAAATTCCCAAAATTCATGAATCGTTAGCCTCGAGGACAAGGCTGATTTGAAGAGGGCGGGTCTGTTAGGACTCTAGCTAGGAGAGTCCTAATTGAGACGGACATTCATATAAAACCTACCTAAGCTGACCCGTATTAAAGAGGTGAAGAGGTCGGCTAGGGTTAGGAGGTTGTTTCTTAGAGATAAATTTGGAGTTGTAAAGGAATAGGAGTCTTGAGTAGAAATCCTATTAGGAGTTGGTTAGAAGTAGGAGTCTTGAGTATGAGTCCTATTAGTTGTTAGGGTTTAGAAGCCCTATAAATAGCCATGTATTCGTCCTCTTTTGATAAGCAATAGATGAATTTTTTCTGCAGCCTTTGAGCAGCAACTTAGAAGGAGGGAGGAACCCCTATAGGGTTCCAAGGAGGCCGATCCCCTAAAGAGATCAACCCCAAGCTTAGAATCGGTTCTAATAAGCACAATCTTGCGATGGCATGATAGCAGATAAGATTTTCTCAACTATATGAGAATAATCTCTCTATTCTGTTGAGGAAAATCTTTTATTCTGTTGAGAAAAATCTTGTTTCTAATATGTATAAATAGGAGAGGGATATTTTAACACATTAAAAAGTTTCTTCAATAAAAATTTTATCTTCTATTCTTTCGAAGAAGAATGTGTAGATGAAGTCGAAGAGATCTAGAGAGGGAGGGCAAGACAGAAGCTGCATGTAGCCGATATGGACGCACGAGGTGGTGATAGGTAGGGCTGGGGGTCCTTGCCATGGGACTCGCGGCTGTGGTGACAAGTGTTTGAAGCTTGCACGGTGCTCTCCATTTGCCCCATCTCAAAAGCGTGCCAAGATTCCATGCCATCCACTTTTCTCTCCCATATATCTTTTAACTCGTCTACCAACCTACTCTTTCGTTCTTGCAGTTGAGCCAATCTACTCTTTTAGCTTGGCTTTGACAGTAGTTTAAATGTCACAAGCTATTCACCATGGAATGGCTTTAAGAGCTTTGATCATTCAACAGGTTTAGCGGATACATACCTTACCGCGATCATGTATGATTAGGCTGTATTTAGTCCATTTTAAGCATTATTTTCTTATAAAGAATTAAAAGAGCATTCTCTATCATAAGCATCTTTTGGGATCTATCCGGTAAGAATAAGTTCATCAAATTGTGGGATATATTATCAATCATATTTAATCTCATACACTATTTCTTGTCATTTTTTTTTTTTGGTAAGTAAAAGTAAATTGAATATGTGTAAAGTTTCTACAAATAGCTTTATCTATACAAGTCATAGACAAAGCCAAGTAACTCATAGAGTGCGAATGCGATAGTTATGACTACACATGCTGTAGACTATAACTCCTAATTATAACCAATATAGAAAATGTTTATCCAGATATATCAAAACTACCTGTGGGTACATAATTTGGCATCATTCCCAAGATCATTAGCTAATAGCAAAATTAAATTTGATAAAAATATCTTTTTCTCTTTGGGTAAAGTGCTCCGTTTTGATATCTTGCTCCATACAGGATCTTGAGTCTCTAATAATCTCTTTCAATAACTGAGCATTATTTGTGTGTTGGCATTCAAATATTCTGTTACATCTCTCCTTCCACATCCACCAAATAGCGCATCTGAAAGTAACCTTTGCCAATTGTGTTAGAGGCCCTTTTCTTGAGAAACATTGCATGAGGTCGCTTAGTTCTTGGTGCAAGTTTGGTTGCGACAGTCTATTGAGTTCAAATCGCTGGAGAATCTCCTTCCATATCCATTTTGTATAATCACAAGCAAAATAGAGGTGGTCAACAGTTTCTTCTTGTTGCATACAAAGGGAGCATCGGTTAACATGATAGATACCTCTTCTTTTCATATTGTCTATTGTTGGTAGTTTATTGAGAAGAGCTTGCCATGTACATAAGGAATGTCTTCGTGATCCCGGTCGATCCCATGTCCAACTGCTTGGGACCCACTTGTTATTTCTTTGCCTAATTTGATTCCATGCGGATGTGGCACTAAATTTGCCATTGTCATGAGGCCAAATAAGTATATCTGAAGAGTTGTTCCTGATTGGAATAGCTATAATTGTCGGCCAAAGTGATAACATTTTGGGAGAAATAGGATTAGGGAGACACCAAGCACCGTTAGCAATGAACTCAGAAACCTTCCAATCTTTGGGAGCCCCAAGATCTTTTCGTATTCTGTCACCATATAATTGAAATATACTCTTCCCATTTACCCAAGGATAAAACCACATATTTGTACTAGTACCAGAAGAGATTGCATTGGAAATGTGTTTGATTAGCCAATTTCTTGCCTTTAAAATTCCTTTCCAAGCTGTAGAGTGGTATGTTTTTGTTGAAATTTCCCAGATTGATTCCTTTGAAAGATACCTAGTAGAAACCCAATGTGACCATAAGGAACATTTGTTTTGCAAAAGATCCCACCATTGCTGTACCAGACAAGCTTGATTCCAATCTCTAGTATTTCTCAAGTTTAGCCCCCCTTCATCTTTCGGTTTGCAAATGCTATCCCAATTTACCATATGCATTGCCTCATCATTTGTGCCATTCCAGAAGAAGTTCATTAATAACCGTTCAATATCATGGAGAGGTCCAGCAGGCAGAAGAAATGCATTACACCAATATATAGAGTAGGAGTGCAATACTGAACGGATGAGTTCGAGTCGTCCTGCTTTTGATAGAAACCTATTTTTCCAAGAAGAAATTATATTCTTTATTTTTTGAAAGATAGGCTGACAATGGGTTTTGTGAATGCTTGTGGATATGAGCGGGAGACCCAAATAAGGAACTGGCAAGCTTCCCTCACTTAGCCCCAAAGTTTGCACAATAAAGACCTTATCCTCAACGTAAGGGCTCATATATACTTTACTTTTCGCATGATTTAACTGAAGTCCAGAAACCATACCAAAGTCATTCATAATAGTAGCCAAGTTCTTTACTGATGTTGGTTCATTTTGGAGAAAGATAAGTAAGTCATCTGCAAATGTTATATGTGATATATGAACAGAACCAGCAATGGGTACCTTAATGCTGCCATTTAAGACTGCGTGTTCTAACATACAGCTAAGACCTTCCATCGCAATAGTAAAAAGATACGGAGATAGTGGATCACCTTGTCGGATGCCATTCGCGCTCCAAAAAAAACCAATAGGTGAGCCATTAAAGAGTATCGAAAACTTTGGAGTTTCCAGGCAAGATTGAATCCAATTAACCCATTGCTGTGGGAAGTTCATATCGAGGAGCATCTTATAGATAAACTTCCTATTAACTGAATCAAAGGCTTTCCGTAAATCAGCTTTAAAACAGATTTTTGTCCCTCTTGCTTTTGAATGCAAATCTTTGACCAAGTCATTAGCAAGCAAAATGTTATGATGTATACTTCTCCCTTTGATGAAAGCAGCTTGATTTGGGCTAATAATCTTGTGTATTACCTTTTGCATTCTATTTGCCAATACTTTGGAGATGATCTTGTAAACAAAGTTGCATAATGATATGGGTCGATAGTTCTCTAGTAAATCAGCCCATGCATTCTTCGGAATTAAAGAAATAAAAGTGCAATTCATCTCTCTAGTAAATCACATCATTTCCTATAATAGACCAAGCAGTTTGGTAAAATTCAGCTGGAAATCCATCTGGACCTGGGCTTTTGTGCTTTGGTGACTTAAAGACAACACATACAATTTCGTCATCTGTAATTGGGGCATTGAGGATTGAAATAGCTTCCGAATCAAGTTTTCTAGTCGGCTCGACATGAATGTTATTAGGTTTCCCAGCTTGATTGAGTAAGGAATAAAAAAATTGCTCTGTGTGTGCTTTAACCTCATCTAAATTCTCAATAAGATTATCATCTTTGTCTCTGCATTTGCTGATACGGTTAACAGCCCTTCGAGTAGCAATTGAAGCATAGAAAAATTAAGTATTGGAATCCCCTAGTGTAAGCCAATTCTGTCGAGACTTCTGCTTTGCAAAACTTTCCTCCGTTATTTCTGGCTGCTATCTCTTTGTAGATAATATTTTCATCATTTGGCTGAAGTTTTAGCTCATGTTGCAATGACATTAGTTCATTTCTGCAAAATTGAAGTCTGGTGTTAATATTGCCAAAGGTATTTGTATTCCACTCCTTTAGTGCTGCTTTACAGGCTTTGAGCTTTTGACATAAGATGTAAGGGGGGGATCCATGCACATTAACATTCCAAGCAGATATGATAATATCAAGAAATTGAGGATGAGTACTCCACATGTTAAAGAATCTAAACGGTTTCTTGCCTCTTGGTGTCGATTTTTCTGCGTGTATATACATTAAAGAATGGTCAGAAAACAAAGGAGCACCATACTCAAGAAGTGAATCTGGGTACACTGTTAGCCATTCATGATTAATTAAACACCTATCAAGTCGAGCCATTATTTTTCTGTTAGCAGCACCTTGATTACTCCAGGAGAGCCAATTACCCACAGATTTCATATCAAACAATGTTGTAGTGTCAATGTAATCATTAAAACTTTGAAGCTGGCTTTCTGAAAGTTGTCTACCCCCCTCTTTTTCATTTGTGTACCGAACAGTATTAAAGTCTCCAAGAACAATCCAAGGTATATTCAGACAACCATTTACAGTATTAGTCAGGTCAGACCAAAGAGTATTTCTTTCTTGTATACTGTTTGAAGCATATATACCAGTGAGATTGAATTGACAGCCATTCTTTTTATCCTCTACCTTAAGATGAATGAATTGATCAGTAGCAGAAATAAACCAAGCACTAATAGAGTTAGGATACCATAAGACCCATATTTTACCAAAAGTTTCATTTGAGTCATTAGTAAACAATTCTACGTCCGCCCATATTAAATTCTTTTGAGCTTGAACGCGCGATTGTTTAATTTTCGTTTCCACTAGAATAACAATATCACATGCGACAGACTTGATTATTTTGTTGAGCTCTCGACATTTCTCCGGCTTATTAAGTCCGCGAACATTCCAGCATGTTATCTTCATTAGTAATAAACAAATGAAAAGGTAGTAAGGAATACATCCTACGACTTTGGATGGATTGTACCATCCTTTTTCTTATCCTTCGATTTTGTATTTTCCTCCTGCACAATATCCTTACCTTTTATGGCTTTATTCCTATATTTATCCACTTCATCTACAGCTTGCAGATTTTTAAACTTTAAAGTACCTTGAATCATGTGGTCTTGATTGGCAGGGTTTGTTGAAGCTCGATAAGATTGTTGTAGCACAATATCCTAGATAGTACTTATTGGAGCAGCCTGGCTAGAGAGGTTTGTTAGGGCATGAGTTTGTTGAGACAGAATATCCTTGTTGGCGATGTTTGTTGAGGCCTGAGTTTGTTGAGGAAGAATATCCTTGCTGACGTGATTTGCTTGGACCTGAGTTCGTTGAGCGATTGTAGATGGATCCGATGGTATTGGAAGAGATGAAGTTCCTGACTTTTGCTTCTCCTGTCCACTAGTACCATGGGAAACCTCTGTTGTGGAAGGCTCTGACATTATAGGAAGAGATAAAGTTTTGGAATTGTCCTTCTGTCCGCGGTGCTTTCCTTGCGAGTCGGAGTGCTCAATAGTTTTTGCTACCATCGGTGCTATTGCCATTAGAGAAGAATCACTTTGTTGCTGAGGCACTTGACGTGGTCGATAGACCTTTGTGGTTGGTTTTGGAGTTTGCTGACAAGCTCCATTTGCATGACCAAAAGATAAGCAACGCTAACATCGTTGTGGCTTCCAGGAATATGAGACATGTACCTTCCGAGTGTTCCCGTCAAGATCACGATAGAAAACCTCGTTAGGAAGATCTTCATTGGAAGAAACCAGCACACACGCTCGTGCAAATGCTAATCTCGTCTGAGCTGCTGTTGCTTTGTCGATGTAGAGTGGCTGTCCTAGAGTGCTGCATAACTTTGCAATAAAGCGTCGACTCCAAAGATGTAGAGGCAGTTCTTGAAAGGATACCCATAATGGAATAGACTGTAGGCTATCTAACTCCAAACGGACATCAGGAGACCAACGTCGTAGAATCATTGGATGACCGCGGATAGTCCAGAATCCTTCGAGGATTCGTTGCAGATCTTCTTCAGAGTATAGCTTGCAAACAAAGAATCCGTTCTCCAGCATATGAAGATCAAATGACGATAATCCCCATCGAGTTTTGATAAATGAGGATAGTGGGAAATAAGAAGTTTTGAGACCTACCACATAGCTGTTAGAACCCTTATAGATTCTAAACTTGGGGTTGATCTCTTTAGGGGATCGGCCTCCTTGGAACTCTATAGGGGTTCCTCCCTCCAAGTTGCTGCTCAAAGGTTGCAGAAAAGATTCATCTATTGCTTATGAAAAGAGAAGGAATACATGGCTATTTATAGGGCTTCTAAACCCTAACTCCTAATAGGACTCCTACTTAAGACTCTTACTTCTAACCAACTCCTAGTAGGACTCATAGTCAAGACTCCTATTCCCTTACAACTCCTAATTCTTCTCTAAGAAAACACCTCATACTTGAATGCCCCTCTCAATTAGGACTCTCCTAGCTAGAGTCCTAACATAATGTCCCTCTCAATTAGGACTCTCCTAGCTAGAGTCCTAACAGTTTTACATGAATGTCCCTCTCAATTAGGACTCTCCAAGCTAGAGTCCTAACAGACCCGCCCTCTTCAAATCAGCCTTGTCCTCGAGGCTGATGATTCGTGAATTTGATCTTCAAGTCGTCATAGTTCTCCTAAGTGGCATCTTCTATTGGTAGATTCGCCCACTTTATTAGCACTCCTTTAATGGGTCGTCGTCGTCGAGTCACGATCCGTCGATCAATAATGGCACTTGGCTGGGTCTGGAGTTCTCTTTGGGTAGTCATATTTGGTGGGTGGCTTTGGGCTATCTCCAAACACCTATTTAAAACTTTCGTCTGGCTGATGGTTTGTGGGTGATATGTCATACTCCTTTTCAATTTAGTACCCTGCATATGGAATAACTTTGTCCAAAATCTGCTCTTGAAGTTGCAAGTATAATTTGTCACAAGCACAATACGTCCCTTATAGCATAATTCTTTTGAGTCCCGATTATAATGAGCCATGGGGCTTAGTGCTTCCTCCAATTTTTTTATAATCTTACTAGTATCTGAATCTTCCTGCCATTCCATCTTAATATCCTCAAGGAAGTCGCTGGTCGGAAGTGAAACGGTCGAAACTTCAACTTGCTCGGGTAGTTGCGAAAGCGCATCTGCAAGAACATTCTCTTTCCCCTTTTTGTAAGTTATTTCAAAATCAAATCGAAGAAGTTTTGTTACCCATTTTTGCTGCTCGGGGGAAGATATTTTCTGCTCCAAGAGATATTTTAGGCTTTTATGGTCGGTCTTGATTTGAAAGTATCGCCTGATCAAGTACAATCTCCACCTCGTTGCTGCGCGCACAATGGCGAGCATCTCCTTATCATATGTTGACATATTTTGATCGGAGGGAGATAATGCCTTGCTAGTGTATGCGAGTGGTCGACCATCTTGCATGAGAATGGCTCCAATTCTGACTCCAGATGTGTCGGCCTCAATAATGAAGGGTCGGTTGAAATCTGGTAGTGTTAACACCAAAGTCATCGTTATGGCTGCCGTAAGTTCGTCGAAGGTAGCGGAGGCTCTGTCCAACCATTGGAAGACATCTTTTTCTAGTAAGGAAGTAAGTGGTGCACTGATCTTTCCATAGTTTTTCACGAACTTTCGGTAGTAGCCTGTTAAACCTAGAAAGCCATGTAGCAATTTTATGTTTCTCGAGGTCGGCCAGTTTTGTATTGCTCCAATTTTGAAGGGGTCCACTGCCACACCGTCCTCTGATATGATATGCCCAAGATATTCCACCTTTTGTTGAAGAAAGCAAAAATTCGTGGTTGTTGTGTGTTCAAAAGGTGGTTTTCCGTATGTCTTCTTCGCATGCTCGTATTTGATGATACCCGGATCAAAGGTCCAGCTTTGTAAAGATTTGTGCTCCCTTTCATCTAGCAATTCATCTACTATTGGAATAAAGTATTTGTCCTTGATGATTATGCCATTGATAGCTCGATAATCAACACATATTCGCCTTGTTCCGTCCTTCTTGCGTACAAGTAGCACCGGCGAAGAGTAGAGATTGCAACTTGGCCGAATAACTCCTATTTCGAGCATTTCTTTTATAATCCTTTCTATTTCATCCTTCTGGAGATGTGGATACTGATATGGCTGAGCATTTGCTGAAGATTTTCCTGGAAGAATCATTATACAATGATCATGCCGATAGGTAAGAGGTAGGTTGCGCGGTTCGTCAAATATATTTGAAAATTCAGCATGCAAAGGAAGTAGATTTGGATCTTCAAATTCTGTTGGCTCTTCCTTAGTTTGCTGCTCAAGTTGTACCAAAAAGCCGCTGTACGCTTTATGCAAAACATTCTCCATTTGTTGTGTGCAAATCGTTGTTATGTCGCCCCCACGTTTCCCGTGCATTGTCACCTGTTTCTCCTTACTGTAAAATTTCATAATTAGTTTCATAAAATTCCAAGAAATATCACCTAATGTCGTCAACAATTTAATTCTGAGCATGGCCTCATGATTCTTAAGAGGGAGAAGGAAGAAATCTGCAATTATCTCTTGGTCCTGCAGCAATAGTTTCTCCTGCAAGCGCCTATGATCACAATTCAAAATCCGTCTGTCGGTGACCTTAACATCAAACCTGCAGCGATTCTCGATAGGTAATGATATCCGAACAGCAAGCTTACTATTTAGGAAGTTAGTAGTACTGCCCGTGTCGATGAGAACAGTGATTGGTTGTTGTTTGAGAAGGCCTCCAATTTTCATCGTTTGCGGGTTTGAGTAGCTAGCTAGTGTATGTACCTTAACTTCGGTCGGTTGTGGCTCTTCTTTTGCATCTTCTTCTTCATGTTAAAGGATCTCTTTTGGATGTTCAATGACCGCTTCTTCTATCGGTTCAATCATAAGAAGTCCCCCTTTACTACAGCGATGCTCACGGCTCCACGACTCGTCACAATGCCAACATAACCCCTTCGCATATCGCTCCCAAAGCTCTTCTCTTGTTAACCTCTTTAGTGTAGGGACTTGGTCGACAATAGGGGGGGCTAAGGGCTTCAATATTACTGGTTGAGGAGAGACCCTAGTCCTCCGAGCTTCATAGTTCAATTGCTCCTCTTGATGTCGTGCGAAAGAGATGGCTGCCATAAGCATATACGGTTGTCGCGCTTTAACTTCTCCTCGGATCTCCGGCTTTAAGCCCTCAATGAAGGTCCACAATAGCTGTTTTTGAGACCAATCATGAGTTTGATTAGATAACCTTTCAAACCTGATTTGGTACTCCGGAATGGTGGAGGTTTGTTGGATCTTTGCTAGTTGTTCGTCAATATTCTCGTAATCGGTTGGTCTGAAGCGAATCAGCAGTCCTTCTTTGAATTGTCGCCATGAAAGGACTCCATAAGTATGTTCAAACCAGTCAAACCACTGTATAGCATCCCCTTCAAGATGTATAGCTGCAATTTTCACCATAGATACATCCGCGGTTTCGTGGTACCGAAAATATCGCTCCACGCGCAAGATCCAACCAATCGGGTCTCCTTCTTCCCATCTAGGGAAGTCCACTCTCATGCATGGATAGTTGTGGTTGGTCATAGAGCTTCCCCTCTCTTGTAAGTCATATCTTTGGGGTTGGTGTGATTGGGCAAAGCTCTCTCCTTGATGTGATTTCTTCGGGCTTAGTGGTCGGCCCAATTTGAGTTCGGTAAAGAGCATCCGAATCTTATCCTCCATTCGCGCCTCCAAGGCTTCGAATTTAGCATTGATTACCTCCTTAGATGCCATAATATATGCCTCCAAATCTATGATGTTAAGATCTCTCTTTTGTTGTTAGGTTAAAGGCATGTATAGGTTGAGAGAAGTGATGGTCAAAAGGGTTGGTGGATTGGTGGATGTAGGCTCCGATTTAGGCTTGTTTTGTGGTAGTTTTGAGTGCAGTTTGAGGGTGTGGTTTAGTAGAGTTTTAGGGCTGTGGTTGAAAGTTTTGGATCTGTGGTAGATGGTAGCAAAGGGTTGACAGAAATCCGTGGAAGTTGCAGCAAGTATGTGCTGTCTTGTAAGAGTAGAATTGTCGTCGAAGAAACAACGGTTTCTCAACGTAATTTCCACCAAAAACATGAGAGAATTGAGGAGGGAATTGATAGCAAAATCACAGTTTATATGACAGCAAGGATATCTAATTTAATCAAGAAAATCTCGGCAGTATAACAGCAAGGAAATTGGTGCAAGTTGCAATTGCAGAATTATCGTCGAAAAATTTCAGCGGGTTACGATGAAAATTTGCAGCTACATAAAATCGTTTTTAGAGATGAATTTCTTAATAGATCAATCATAGATGGAAGCCAAGATGATCTATGAAGTGTATAAGAAATTTCATTCAAAAAAGATTGCAAATAGATGGGTTAAGGCAATGATATGCAGCTGAAATTTTCTGCAGCATAGATTTTCAAGTGCAGCAGATTGGACATAAAAGATCAGTAGTTTATATTGAGAATTTTTCGATGAAACCAAAAAGAAATCTACTGTTATGAAGTGTCAAAGATGTCATGAAAATTTTGTAGAAATTTGGATAGAAAAAGCACAATTGCAAGATCAAACAGATGGTGCTATGCGGCTTGAATTCTGCAATTCAAGTGCAGCAGATTGGACATAAAAAATCAGTAGTTTATATTGAGAATTTTTTGATGAAACCAAAGGAAAATCTACTGTTAAGAAGTGTCAAAGATGTCATAAAAATTTCGTAGAAATTTGGATAGAAAAAGCACAGTAGAAAGATCAAACAGATGGTGCTATGCGACTGGAATTCTGCAATGTATCTTTCGTCGTAGAGATGAAAACTTTGTGACGAAAAGTTTATGCAGCAATAAAGGAACGATTTTTTTTTTTTTTTTGGATTTTCGAATAAGGTTAACTAAATTGCAGCAGCAGTAAGGTAGGAAACCAGAACCTGTTGCAATTCACCGGGAGATCAAAGGATGATCCGTGGTGGTGGAGATGATGACGAAATTCGGTGACGATCTTTTAAGCAATTGTGGGAATTGCGTTGGATGGTTGTAGAGGGTTGATGGATGGCTATGAAAGGGCAGCGAGACGCCAAGAACGCTGCTCTGATACCAGGTGTTAGAACCCTTATATATTCTAAACTTGGGGTTGATCTCTTTAGGGGATCGGCCTCCTTGGAACTCTATAGGGGTTCCTCCCTCCAAGTTGCTGCTCAAAGGCTACAGAAAAGATTCATCTATTGCTTATGAAAAGAGAAGGAATACATGGCTATTTATAGGGCTTCTAAACCCTAACTCCTAATAGGACTCATACTTAAGACTCTTACTTCTAACCAACTCCTGGTAGGACTCATAGTCTCCTATTCCCTTACAACTCCTAATTATTCTCTAAGAAAACACCTCATACTTGAATGCCCCTCTCAATTAGGACTCTCCTAGCTAGAGTCCTAACATAATGTCCCTCTCAATTAGGACTCTCCTAGCTAGAGTCCTAACAGTTTTACATGAATGTCCCTCTCAATTAAGACTCTCCAAGCTAGAGTCCTAACAATAGCCAACAATCGACATAATCATCTTTATATGCTTTTTAAATATTTAAGACACATTTTTTTAGAAAAATCCCTCTGTTCACATAGGATGTTCTCTTTCCTGAATGTTTCACATGGTGCCTTAACTTTTTATTTTATTTTTTTATAAAAATGTTCATGCATTGTTTCTTTCAAACAAACCCCTAGTTATAGTTTGAGTGGCAGTTGATATTACTTAAAAAGCACGGGATGCTTTAAGGAAATTTTGGAAGAGGAGATGCTATAATCAAAATTAAAAACAAGATTTTTCTTGAGGAATCAGTTAGCTTTTATCATGATTTAGTTCGAATCAGAATCAAGTTGAGCTGAAACTAAAATCAAAATGGGTTGACGGTTCCAAATCAAACTGGAACCAATGAGCGATAGTTTGGTTTGTACATTTTGAAAACCTAAACTATCGAAACCAATGGTTCAAGAACCATGAATTTGAACCAATAGTTAAATAATTAAAAAAATATAAAAAAAACGTCAACAAGCTATTGGTCGACCGTTGGGCTCAAACAATCAAGCCCAACAATATACACTTGGCCCAACAGTTGACGGAGGGACAAATGATGAGTTTACCCCTCTCAGTAGCCAAATAAAAGATTATATTCAAGTGTATTTTGGTTATTTTATAATTAAAATAATTATGAAATAAATAGATTTGTCCCTTTGAACAACCATGTTACAACTAGTTTTAGAGGTATTTTGAGAAGGAAAAAGATATGAAAACCCTATAAAGACCCCTCAAATACCTTATTCTTCTCCACACATTTGATTAAGTACTCATTAAACTTTCATTGCACTTAAGCCCTCTTTTAAGCTCTCTCTCTCTCTCTCTCTCTCTTTTTTGCTCTCTTTACCACCAAGGAGACTTTCAAAAATTCAATCATAACAACTTAAGAAAGCTAACATATTAACATCAATGCCAATTTGGAGAACATCGATACAACGATCAAATTGAAGTTAGACATCTTAAAACTACACTTTAAGAAGGTTCGCAATGTTGATGGCTCTTTGAAATTTGTGGATAAATTTTTAAATTCAAAGGAGGAGGATATAGAATATTTTGAAAGTATATTGAGAAGAACATCTATCACAACACGGTATGGATAGGAGTTAATCACAAATTTCTGAGTACCATACTTCTCCCACTTTTTATTTTTTTTTGTTGAAAAACATTATGAAGCATTAGTTAATTTAATTGTTGTTGAACATTTATCTTTTAGTTTAGTGAAACAGTTAGATTTATTAATTATTATCAAGATACTTTAAATTCCACCATATAATGAGTTTTTCATACTACTCTTACTCATATTTTATATAATCTTTATATAAAAAAATTATAAAATTTTTTTTGAGCCTTGGATGATTGTTTCTTTATTTGTGTTGATATTTGGAGTGATAATTAACAAATATAATCATACGAGGAACTCACTTGTCATTCGATAAATAGTGATTGGACTATGCTTCCTTGTCGTTCGATAGATAGTGATTGGACTATGCAAACATGTACTATTATTTTTAGAGTTTTTGATGAATGTCATATAGTTGATAATAATTGATTAATTAAATATAAAAATAATTAAAATAAGTAACAAATTCTCTTCAAAAGATAATTTTTCCGACTTGCCCCTATGACTCCTAGAAAACTCCCATCGTATGATTCTCGTCCGCGACGTGTGTTGGTCCCTTTGTATCAATTCGTAAATTCATGCCATATCAAGGGGTATTATCATCAACTTGTGCCTCTCTCGTTGACGTCAAATGATAGTGAGCAGGCCTCAGTGGCATTTCTTTATATGTAACACTAGTGTAGGGGTATTTGAGTCCACAGGCTCCTACAAAACCCTCGACACATCAACGAAGTTGTCGTAGACTTCGCTTGCCCACCCCTCCCCTCTGCCCCCTTGAAAGACTACTGATACTACCGTGAATTGAAAGCCAAGCTGAAAGAGGGAAGAGAGCATAGAGTAGGAGATGGTGAATAGCGATCCGATCTCTAAGACTACCATGAACCAAGAGAACAAGATGCTCTTCGCCTCTCTCGTAACTATTGAAGTTAACCCTCAGCTGTCTCATGGTCACTCCATTTCCCATACTCTTCCTACAACGTGTCATCTTACTTCGTTTGTGCATCTTTGGAATTACTATATGAGTTGTAGGCGAGATGAGGGTGCGCCAGAGGAGGAAGAAGAATGGTAAAGGCGACGAGGAAGGAGGAGGAGATGCGAAGAAGAGATGGCTGAGCAACGAGCGGGTGAAATTCTTGGACATGAGCTTTGGGGAGGAGAAGAAGTTGGAGTTTGGGAGGAAGTTCCACCTAGCCGCTGAGCTTGGCCTCGTCTCGAAGCAGGTCGCCATATGGTTCCAGAACCGACAGGCGTAGCATAAGAGCAAACAAGTGGAGGTGGCTTACCTCAAGCTCAAGGCGGTCCACGACGCCACCGTCATCGAGACATGCCACTTGGAGAACGAGACATGAACATAACTCCTCCTGAATGGTTCGTATAATGTAATTGGTCGAGTCACTCGAGGTTATGTTAAGATGTTGATTTGATCTCAATCCCCACTAAAGATCTATCGGAGGTCTCCGATTTATAAACCGGAGGGAGTTATATGATTCGCGAGAAAATAGTGGGAGTAGATTAAGATAAAAGTCCTTACCTTTATTTATTTATTTTTCTACAAAATCTATATGTTATTTATTTCTACTACATCTTTATTTTCATAAATATATCGCATTCAAATCCCTTACATGGCATACATGATGTCAACCAACTCACTGGTCCAAATTACACCGATTGACTCCGCAATATGAGAATCATTCTCATGGTAGAGATAATCGTATATGTCCTTGATGCAGTGATGCCTACGCTCGAGGAAGAGGCAAGCGAGGGTAAGATTGCTCGCTACATGAAGTACATAATTGATTCTACTCTTGCTCAGTGTTACATGTTGGGCTCTATAACTCTTGAGTTATAGAGAATATGAAAACATGGATACCATATCTATTCTCCTATAACTTACCAAAAAAAAAAAAAGATCTATTCTCCTATATCTCCACAAATTGTTTAAGAACTGGGAAGGACTCAGCGATATGAGATATCAAAGTGTCTCTTTCGTACTAAGATGACTGAGGGGAAACCAATTTAGAATCATATCCTAAAGATAATTGAGTGGATAGAGAAATGTTAGGATCAAGACCACTAAGACGGGGGGGTGAATTAGTGTAGTGGAAAACCTTCTACGATAAAAAAAAAATTACGTTCATTCGATAAAAGTGATTTTAGTAAGAAAGCCGATTCGTATATCATTTTAACTTTTGATTAAGCGAGTTGCAACAAAGATATAAATGCAGTTTGCAGTTATGGTTTAATCAGATAGTAGGTGCAAACTGAAATATGATATTCGTACGAAAAAATTGATTTACGTCTAAATGCTGATTCGTAAATCACTTGATTAAGCGAGATGCAGTTAAAGCAAGGATATAAAGACAGTTTGTAGTTATGATAGAAATCAAAATGTAAACGCAAACTGAAATATGATGATCGTACGATAAAACTGATTTACGTCTAAACGCCAATTCGGAAAGTGCAAAGCTTGAAACCCATTCGTATATGCGCAGAAAGCAGTAAGCTTTTGAGGAGGTTTGCAGTAAAGATAATATGCTCAAAGTAAATGTAAACCGAGATTTAGAGTGGTTTGGTCCATCTTGACCTACATCCACTTTTGGCTTCCTCCACCGACGAGGTCACTGACGTCCACTAGAGGCCTTCCTTCAATAGGTGAAGGCCAACCACACTTTTACAGTTTCACTCCTTTTGACGGGCTTAGGAGACAACCCTTACAGAATTTTCTCTCCTCTCTTTAAAAATAAGAACTTGGAAGAAAAGAGGGAGAAGAACTTTTGGCTTTTACAACAATTTTGAGCTTTACAAATCACAGAATAAGATCAGGATTTCGGTGTGTTTGATTGCCCTTTCAGTGCTGAAAGGGTGGGGTATTTATAGGCCCCAACCCAGTTTGAATTCCGAGCTCAAAACTGTCAATTCCCGGAATTCTGGGATTTGGCGGTTGCATCGCCTGACTGAGGCGGTTGCATCGCCTGGCAGAGCTCGTAGACTGAGCCTCTAGGTGATGCCACATCATATTAGGGGCGGTTGCACCTCCTGCCAGAACTCGATGACCGAGCTCAGGCGGTGCCACCGCTTGACTGAGGCGGTTGCACCTCCTGCCAGAGCTCGAAGACCGAGCTCAAGCGTTGCCATCTCCTGTCAGGGGCGGTTGCACTGCCCAGTCTCGCTTAGAGACTGAGCCTAGGAGGTGCCACCGCTTGGCTGGGGCGGTTCAACCGCTTGGCAGAAATTAGGGTCCGAATGGGTTGATCCATTCGGCCCAATTTGGGTTTTTCACGGGCCCAATTGCCCCAAGATTAAGTTAATGAGATCACCTCCCATTTCCAACTTAATCATTATGCTAACTACGATATTTACTGCAACTTGCTCCGGTGCGTCAATCGCTTCTTCCGGCGAGCTTCCGGCAATCATTCGATGAACTCTCGGTGATGCTCCTGCGGACTTCCGGTAAACTCCTGGACTTGCGACGATCCACTTGGCGAGTTCCGTTGAGCTTCTTTGGCAAGCTCATGGACTTCTCGGATTTGTTCCCGTAGAACCTCCGATGACTGTCCGAACTTCCGTCGAACTCTCGAACTCCCAATGTGATCATTGTATTGACTCCGGTGCAACTCCTGCTACATATCTTACTTTCATTGTAGTTAATCCTACACACTTATCTCAACATATAGATTAGATAACAAATGACAATTGACTTCATCATCAAAATCCGAGATTCAACAAGAAACTCACAGGTTTAGGAATGGTCCTAGAGGATGACCTATGTGTAGACCTTATACTTTAGTTCTTGCCAAATTCTTTTTCTCAATTCATAATGATTTTTAATATGAACAAGCTTAATGTGATTCTTCCCAAGCTCGTCAATATGATGAGGGAGGCAAAAAGCATCATCAAGAAAGAGAAGCCAGTTCTCTATACTAGTGAGACCAGAAAGAAAAGGAATGTAGAAAAGTCCCTTAAAAAGGGCAATGGCAAGGGTAGGTCGGGTAAAACAAAGGTTGCTAAGAAAGACTCAACAAAGGACAAAGGCCAGTGCTTCCACTACGGTAAAGATGGGTACTGGAAGAGGAACTACAAAAAGTACCTTATAGAGAGGGCGAAATAAAAGCTTGGAGGAGCTTCAGGTACATTCATGATCAGTTTCCATTTGTTAGAATCTTATGATAATACATGGGTATTAGATACCGATAGTGCTTATCATATCTGCAATTCATTGCAGATTCTGACAGGACTTAGGAGATTAGCGAGAGGTGAGATGGACATCAAGATAGGCAATGAAGCAAAAGTTACTATAGTGATTATTGGCGAGGTCACCCTACATATGCCTAATGGAGCTATTATTGCATTAGATACACACCATTTTGTACATTTTATTATCAAAAATATTATTTTAATTTCATGTTTGATAGTAAGTAGATATATATTAATTTTTGGGAATAATAGTTGTTCAATATTATTAGATGGTGAGATCGTCACAAGAGGAACATTGTATAATGGTTTATTTATGCTAGACATTACTCCACATATCATGAATGTAAGTGTGACCAAAAGGAAACGAGATGAGGTGAATAGTGCATACTTATGACATTGTAGGCTAATTCATATCCATGAGAGAAGGATTCAAAAGTTGCTAAAGGATAGATACCTAGATCCATTCGACTATGAGTCATATATAACTTGCGAGCCTTGCCTTCGTGGAAAGATGATCAACTCTCCATTTAGTGGAACTAGAGAGAGAGAGAGCCACTAAGTTGTTAGAACTTATACATAGTGATATATGTGGTTCTATGTCAACTCATGCCAGAAGTGGTTACTCCGACTTCATTACTTTTATTGATGATTTCTTAAAGTATGAACATATATACTTGATGAATTACAAGTCCGAAGCATTCTACAAATTCAATGAGTATAAAAATGAAGTAGAGAATCAAACTGGAAAGAGTATCAACTCTCTTATCGAGGAGGTGAGTACTTGAGTACAAAGTACACCCAATTCCTCAAGGACCATGGGATTTTGTCCCAATGGATATCTCCACATCTCAGCTCAATGGTGTATCCATAAGGAGGAATCATACACTATTAGACATAGTACAGTCTATGATGAGTTTTGTCGATCTCTCCATCTCATTTTGGGGATACGCCCTAGAGACTGCAACTTACCTTTTGAATAGAATTTCAAATAAGTCAGTGGTGTCTACTCCATATAAGATATGGAAAGAGAAGAATCTTAGATTTTGATGATGAAATCAATTGATAGTGTTTATCTTATTTATGGTTTGAGTGATGCAGGAAGTTTCGATTAGGGAGAGATAATTAAAAATAGGAAGAATCATGTTAGGTCGGAGTGGAAAATGTCAGAAGATTTAACATCGAGTCAGAGGATCGATCGACGTATCGGTAGAAGGCTTCAGGCCATGAGTTCGGGCATCTGGCCAAAAAGAGTGGAAATTGCACCAAGGAAATCAGAGTTGTGGAGGTCAACTGACCTATTGGGCAATAAGCCGTAAGAGAGGACGATGCGCCGAAGAATCGAACGAAGTAGAAAAACTGGTTAACATACATAAGAATCGACTTGAGGCCTATAAATACCCCTCTCATACCTAGTTAACATACATAAGAATTGAGTGAAAAAAGTAGAAAAACTCTATTGTAATCGTTTGAGAACTCCTCTAAAAGCTCTAAGTGTTAGTATAATTTTAGAGTGGAGTGAAGGGGGTGTAAAGGTTATCTCCTAAACCTATGAAAAGGAGAAGAGGGTTGTAAAATGATAGTTGATCTTTGCCCATTGAAAGAAGATTATTAGTAGATGCCGGTGGCCTCGATGGAAGGGGAATCGGTGGAGTGGATATAGGTCACGATGACCGAACCATTATAAATCGATTTGCATTTTTATTATACTTTTAATTCTTATATTGTAGAGGCGGCACTGTAGGGCGACAGTACTGTTGCGGCGACGAACTTTAGCGGCGACCAGATCTAGGGCGACGCTGTAGCGGCGGCGACCAGATCTAGGGCGACGGTACTGTTACGGCGACGCTGTAGCGGCGACCAGATCTAGGGCGACGGTACTGTTGCGGCGACGAAACTGTAGCGGCGACCAGATCTAGGGCGACGCTATAGCGGCGGCGACACTGTAGCAGCGACCAGATCTAGGGCGACGCTGTAGCGGCGACCAGATCTAGGACTGTTGTGGTGATCGGATCTCCTGCAGCATCAGCTTCTCCCCAAGGGCGACGAGACCAGATCTCCCTAGGGCGACGGTACTGTAGCGGCGATCTGAAATACTACAGCGGTGGCTTTTCCCTATGGCGACGATTCTGTAGCGGCGATCAGAAAAGGGATCAAACATGGCAGCGACGGCCCCTAAGGCTGGCGACGGTGGCGGGAGGGATGAAACGATGGCAAGGCTCCATACCGCTACCCCCCAAGTTGCTCTTCCACCATATCCTTTCCAGAGAGAAACTCCTTCGACGAAGTAGCATCGAAGTAGGTCGCACTCTATATCGCGGCAGCCTGCTCTCATTTCCAGCGATCCTCGGCCTTGGACTAGCCTCTTCAAGGCTCCGGTTGGAAGTCCAGATCTAAGCTTGGAATTCATTACTCCAGAAGTTCAGGCTGATAAGAAGATTGCTGTATACGAGACTGCTGATTCAGTAGAGCTTATTGAGACATGGTCTATGTCGATTGTTGGCTATGTGGTAGGTCTCAAAACTTCTTATTTCCCACTATCCTCATTTATCAAAACTCGATGGGGATTATCGTCATTTGATCTTCATATGCTGGAGAACGGATTCTTTGTTTGCAA
This sequence comes from Musa acuminata AAA Group, assembly GCF_036884655.1. Lineage (NCBI taxonomy): Eukaryota > Viridiplantae > Streptophyta > Magnoliopsida > Zingiberales > Musaceae > Musa > Musa acuminata. The sequence goes on along the minus strand of NC_088333.1, from coordinate 25,655,263 downwards.
GCTATACTCTGAAGAAGATCTGCAACGAATCCTCGAAGGATTCTGGACTATCCGCGGTCATCCAATGATTCTACGATGTTGGTCTCCTGATGTCCGTTTGGAGTTAGATAGCCTATAGTCTATTCCATTATGGGTATCCTTTCAAGGACTGCCTCTACATCTTTGGAGTCGACGTTTTATTGCAAAGTTATGCAGCACTCTAGGACAGCCACTCTACATCGACAAAGCAACAGCAGCTCAGATGAGATTAGCATTTCCACGAGCATGTGTGCTGGTTTCTTCCGATGAAGATCTTCCTAACGAGGTTTTCTATCGTGATCTTGACGGGAACACTCGGAAGGTACATGTCTCATATTCCTGGAAGCCACAACGATGTTAGCATTGCTTATCTTTTGGTCATGCAAATGGAGCTTGTCAGCAAACTCCAAAACCAACCACAAAGGTCTATCGACCACGTCAAGTGCCTCAGCAACAAAGTGATTCTTCTCTAATGAAAGTAGCACCGATGGTAGCAAAAACTATTGAGCACTCCGACTCGCAAGGAAAGCACCGCGGACAGAAGGACAACTCCAAAACTTTATCTCTTCCTATAATGTCAGAGCCTTCCACAATAGAGGTTTCCCATGGTACTAGTGGACAGGAGAAGCATAAGTCAAGAACTTCATCTCTTCCAATACCATCGGATCCATCTACAATCACTCAACGAACTCAGGTCCAAGCAAATCTCGTCAGCAAGGATATTCTTCCCCAACAAACTCAGGCCTCAACAAACATCGCCAACAAGGATATTCTGTCTCAACAAACTCATGCCCCAACAAACCTCTCTAGCCAGGCTGCTCCAATAAGTACTATCCAGGATATTGTGCTGCAACAATCTTATCGAGCTTCAACAAACCCTACCAATCAAGACCACATGATTCAAGGTACTTTAAAGTTTAAAAATCTGCAAGCTGTAGATGAAGTGGATAAATATAGGAATAAAGCCATAAAAGGTAAGGATATTGTGCGGGAGGAAAATACAAAACCGAAGGATAAGAAAAAGGATGGTACAATCCATCCAAAGTCGTAGGATGTATTCCTTACTACCTTTTCATTTGTTTATTACTAATGAAGATAACATGCTGGAATGTTCGCGGACTTAATAAGCCGGAGAAATGTCGAGAGCTCAACAGAATAATCAAGTCTGCCGCATGTGATATTGTTATTCTAGTGGAAACGAAAATTAAACAATCGCGCGTTCAAGCTCAAAAGAATTTAATATGGCCGGACGTAGAATTGTTTACTAATGACTCAAATGAAACTTTTGGTAGAATATGGGTCTTATGGCATCCTAACTCTATTAATGCTTGGTTTATTTCTGCTACTGATCAATTCATTCATCTTAAGGTAGAGGATATAAAGAATGGCTGTCAATTCAATCTCATAGGTATATATGCTTCAAACAGTATGCAAGAAAGAAATACTCTTTGGTCTGACCTAACTAATATTGTAAATGGCTGTCTCAATGTACCTTGGATTGTTCTTGGAGACTTTAATACTGTTCGGTACACAAATAAAAAAGAGGGGGGTAGACAACTTTCAGAAAGCCAGCTTCAAAGTTTTAATGATTACATTGACACTACAGCATTGTTTGATATGAAATCTATGGGTAATTGGCTCTCCTGGAGTAATCAAGGTGCTGCTAACAGAAAAATAATGGCTCGACTTGATAGGTGTTTGATTAATCATGAATGGTTAACAATTTACCCAGATTCACTTCTTGAGTATGGTGCTCCTTTATTTTCTGACCATTCTTTAATGTATATACATGCAGAAAAATCGACACCAAGAGGCAAGAAACCGCTTAGATTCTTTAACATGTGGAGTACTCATCCTCAATTTCTTGATATTATCAGATCTGCTTGGAATGTTAATGTGCATGGATCCCCCCCTTACATCTTATGTCAAAAGCTCAAAGCCTGTAAAGCAGCACTAAAGGAGTGGAATACAAATACCTTTGGCAATATTAACACCAGAGTTCAATTTTACAGAAATGAACTAATGTCATTGCAACATGAGCTGCAACTTCAGCCAAATGATGAAAATATTATCCACAAAGAGACAGAAGCCAGAAATAACTTCATGCAAGCCTTAAAACAGGAGGAAAGTTTTGCAAAGCAGAAGTCTCGACAAAATTGGCTTACACTAGGGGATTCCAATACTAAATTTTTCTATGCTTCAATTGCTACTCGAAGGGCTGTTAACCGTATCAGCAAATGCAGAGACAAAGATGATAATCTTATTGAGAATTTAGATGAGGTTAAAGCACACACAGAGCAATTTTTTTATTCCTTACTCAATCAAGTTGGGAAACCTAATAACATTCATGTGGAGCCGACTAGAAAACTTGATTCGAAAGCTATTTCAATCCTCAATGCCCCAATTACAGATGACGAAATTGTATGTGTTGTCTTTAAGTCACCAAAGCACAAAAGCCTAGGTCCAGATGGATTTCCAGCTGAAGTTTACCAAACTGCTTGGTCTATTATTGGAAATGATGTGATCAAGGCTTGCCAACATTTCTTCTCTTCAGGTCATATTCTTAGAGAGATGAATTGCACTTTTATTTCTTTAATTCCGAAGAATGCAGGGGCTGATTCACTAGAGAACTATCGACCCATATCATTATGCAACTTTGTTTACAAGATCATCTCCAAAGTATTGGCAAATAGAATGCAAAAGGTAATACACAAGATTATTAGCCCAAATCAAGCTGCTTTCATCAAAGGGAGAAGTATACATCATAACATTTTGCTTGCTAATGACTTGGTCAAAGATTTGCATTCAAAAGCAAGAGGGACAAAAATCTGTTTTAAAGCTGATTTACGGAAAGCCTTTGATTCAGTTAATAGGAAGTTTATCTATAAGATGCTCCTCGATATGAACTTCCCAAAGCAATGGGTTAATTGGATTCAATCTTGCCTGGAAACTCCAAAGTTTTCGATACTCTTTAATAGCTCACCTATTGGTTTTTTTGGGAGCGCGAATGGCATCCGACAAGGTGATCCACTATCTCCGTATCTTTTTACTATTGCGATAGAAGGACTTAGCTGTATGTTAGAACACGCAGTCTTAAATGGCAGCATTAAGGTACCCATTGCTGGTTCTGTTCATATATCACATATAACATTTGCAGATGACTTACTTATCTTTCTCCAAAATGAACCAACTTCAGTAAAGAACTTGGCTACTATTATGAATGACTTTGGTATGGTTTCTGGACTTCCGTTAAATCATGCGAAAAGTAAAGTATATATGAGCCCTTACGTTGAGGATAAGGTCTTTATTGTGCAAACTTTGGGGGTTAGTGAGGTAAGCTTGCCAGTTCCTTATTTGGGTCTCTCGCTCATATCCACAGGCATTCACAAAACCCATTGTCAGCCTATCTTGCAAAAAATAAAGAATAGAATTTCTTCTTGGAAAAATAGGTTTCTATCAAAAGCAGGACGACTCGAACTCATCCGTTCGGTATTGCACTCCTACTCTATATATTGGTGTAATGCATTTCTTCTGCCTACTGGACTTCTCCATGATATTGAACGATTATTAATGAACTTCTTCTGGACTGGCACAAATGATAAGGCAATGCATATGGTAAATTGGGATAGCATTTGCAAACCGAAAGATGAAGGGGGCGAAACTTGAGAAATACTAGAGATTGGAATCAAGCTTGTCTGGTACAGCAATTGTGGGATCTTTTGTAAAACAAATGTTCCTTATGGTCACATTGGGTTTATGCTAGGTATCTTTTAAAGGAATCAATCTGGGAAATTTCAACAAGAACATACCACTCTACAGCTTGGAAAGGAATTTTAAAGGCAAGGAATTGGCTAATCAAACACATTTCCTATGCAATCTCTTCTGGTACTAGTACAAATATGTGGTTTGATCCTTGGGTAAATGGGAAGAGTATATTTCAATTATATGGTGACAGAATACGAAAAGATCTTGGGGCTCCCAAAGATTGGAAGGTTTCTGAGTTCATTGCTAACGGTGCTTGGTGTCTCCCTAATCCTATTTCTCCCGAAATGTTATCACTTTGGCCGACTATTATAGCTATTCCAATCAGGAACAACTCTTCAGATATACTTATTTGGCCTCATGACAATGGCAAATTTAGTGCCACATCAGCATGGAATCAAATTAGGCAAAGAAATAACAAGTGGGTCCCAAGCAGTTGGACATGGGATCGACCGGGATCACAAAGACATTCCTTATGTACATGGCAGGCTCTTCTCAATAAACTATCGACAATAGACAATATGAAAAGAAGAGGTATCTATCATGCTCCCTTTGTATGCAACAAGAAGAAACTGTTGACCACCTCTATTTTGCTTGTGATTATACAAAATGGATATGGAAGGAGATTCTCCAGCGATTTGAACTCAATAGACTGTCGCAACCAAACTTGCACCAAGAACTAAGCGACCTCATGCAATGTTTCTCAAGAAAAGGGCCTCTAACACAACTCGCAAAGGTTACTTTCAGATGCGCTATTTGGTGGATGTGGAAGGAGAGATGTAACAGAATATTTGAATGCCAACACACAAACAATGCTCAGTTATTGAAAGAGATTATTAGAGACTCAAGATCTTGTATGGAGCAAGATCTCAGAACGGAGCACTTTACCCAAAGAGAAAAAGATATTTTTATCAAATTTAATTTTGCTATTAGCTAAAGATCTTGGGAATGATGCTAAATTATGTACCCACAGGTAGTTTTGATATATCTGGATAAACATTTTCTATATTGATTATAATTAGGAGTTATAGTCTACAGCATGTGTAGTCATAACTATCGCATTCGCACTCTATGAGTTACTTGGCTTTGTCTATGACTTGTATAGATAAAGCTATTTGTAGAACTTTACACATAATCAATTTACTTTTACTTACCAAAAAAAAATTCTTATATTGTAAACTAATTTACTTACTTTATTTGCTTATAACATTCTTGCAAATGTTTCAAAGTTAAGCATCTTTCCGAGATGGATTTTAATCGTACGAGAATTTTTTTAAATCGACGTTTTTACCATTGCACTAATTCACCCCCCCCCCCCCCCCCTCTTAGTGCTGACTCGTTCCTAACAGTTAATATCAGAGTCATATTTTTCTCATTTGGTTTAACACCTAAGAAAATTGGCTCTTTTCAGCTTTCGTCACTCTCTCATTTGCCCTCCCATGTTCAATGGGACAAACTACATAAATTGAAAAACTCGAATGAGAGTTTCCTTACCTTCATTGGATTTAAATTTATAGAATATCATTGAAAACAAATTTCAAAGGTCTTCTCTTCCAATGAACGATTGAGATGATTTGAAAAAGAATAATTTTTCTTTAAATGCTAGAGCTATGAATGCTCTATTTTGCACCTTAGACAAAAATGAATTCAATCAGGTTTCTACTTGCAAAATGGCTTTTGATATTTGGCACACATTCAAAATCACACACGAAGGCACTAGTAGAGTAAAAGATTCAAAGATTAATCTTTTGATGCTTGATTTCAAGTTGTTTCGAATGGAGCCGCGCAAAACTATTATTGACATGTACAACCACTTTACAGATATCATCAATAGTTTAAAAGCTCTTGACAAATATTTTTTAAATATTAAACTTGTTAACAAGATATTAAGATCTCTTCCAAAGAGATGGGATCCGAAAGTAACTGCAATACAAGAGACAAAAGATCTCATTAATTTTCCACTAGAAGAACTTTTTGGTTCATTGTTGACATATGAAATGACACTCAATGCACATGATGAACATGATAAATAAAATGAACATGCGAACAACCTTCCAAAGAACAGGATGGATTTGGTACTTCGAACAATAAAAGACCACTCGAGCGAAAGCTCAAGTGATGACGACATTGAACTCCTTACAATAAAGCTTAAAAATTTCTTAAAATAAGAATCTAAGAACAAAAATGAACTTAAAAAAAAGAAGTTGCCAAAGAAAAAGAAGGTGACTTGGGACAAATCGAGTACCCCCGAAGACGAGGAGCAAACCGATAAAGACGAAGTGGCGAACATTGCGTTGGTGACTCTCGACAATGAGGTAAACAACTCAAACGAGACTCCTTTATTTTATTTCGAAATTGTATGATGCTTTACATGAGTTGTTTTTAAATTAGTTAGTAAAAAAATAAAAAAATTAAAAAAATATTTTTCATACTTCTTTTTCTAGTTATTTTGAAAATTTTGAGCATAATAATTACATGATAACTTCTAGCACTAAGATTCACTTAAAAATAAAAATGTATTAATATAACAAACAAAATATTTTTGATTGATGATGATTGATGTTTTAATGACATAATAATGTAAGATGTAATGAAAATGTTAAAAGATTTTGTATCATTCTTGATGATTTTATATTACCCACGACGATTTGACGTAATGAAGATTTTTGGGTAATTTATGGTTTATTGATTTTGATGATTTCTATGATGAGATTTGCTCTTTCGATTTTAAACTATGATGTATCGTTTTCATACAAAAAACATGAGAATACCTATATGAAATCAATCACTTAAAATGAAATACATAAAAAGGAAAATGTATTATCATTGGAATTAGAATGATAAATCAAATCGCTTGTTTAAAGAAGCCTTATGTTTAATGTGTTATATTTTTTATCATGATGATTTTGATAATAAAATTTGTTTTTCGATATTAATCAATAATGCATAATGATCATGCTTAATAAGTTTATATTTCGAAATTATGCATGATGATTTTTGTGATTCATGGCTTATTGATCTTTGTCGCAATGAAAGTTGTTTTTTCATTTATAAACAAGATCGATGGATTTTATGATGAAATTTATTTTTTGATCCTAAACGTTGATGCATGTTTTTATTTGGCATAAAAAGACAAAGACATACTTGTATGAAACCAACAACTTAAAATGAAACATCTCTATCTTATTGATTTTTCAATAAAAGATTAATGAATCCATGTATATTATGATTTTATGAATCTCTCGGATTATAAAAATGATTTGAATTTAATGGGTTTTATTGAAAACATGATCTTGATTTTTTGATATTTATAATTTGAAATCGTTTATGAATCAAGATATCTTACTATGTGTTCTTGTTATGATTCAATCCGATTTGGAAAGAAACTATTCTTGAAAGCTTTCGTAAGAGTGCAAAGAGAAGATTAAGGAAGTTTACAGTAATGTAAATTTTACAAATAGAAAACAAACTATAATTTAGAGTAGTTCAATCATTGTGACCTACATCTACTTCTGATTCCTTCTCCGTCGAGGTTACCGGCATCCACTAATGGTCTTCCTTCAATAGGCGAAGACCAACCACCACTTTATAGTGCTTTCTCCTTTCCACGGGTTTAGGAGATAACCCTTACAAGTCTCATACCTCTCTTGAATGATCTCAACACTTAGAAAGGGAGAAGGAGTACTCTAGCACTTTTACAACACTTTAACACTTCAAAGACTCAGGATTATGCCAATACTTTCATGTCCTCTCATATAGAAAAGGGTATGTATGGTATTTATAGGCCCCAATGGCTTCAAAATTGGAGCCAAAAAGTGTCTCATCCTAGTTTTTTGAGATACTGGCAATACCACTGCCATTACTGGGTGGTACTATCACCTGCAGTCTGACATTGGACAGTACGACCGCTTGACAAAGCTCGAAGACCGAGCTCTGGTGGTACCACCACTTGACAGGGGCGGTACCACCACTGGTAGCATTATCTATCGATTGTACCATCGCCCAGTCTGGGCAGTACCACCACCCATAAAACCTAGGAGATCGGGTCTACTAGGCGGTGCCACCGTCGGCCATGATTTCAGGTGCTGAATGGGCTGTTCAATCTGATCCAATTCAGCCCTATTAAGGGCCCAGTTGGTCCCTGACCGAGTTAGTGGGCTTACCTCCCGATCATAACTCAACTGATATTTTAACTACGATTAAGGTAAGCAATTATTCTGGTATGTCGATTTTTCTTTCGGCAAACTTCTTGGTGAAACTTCCGGTGAGCTTCCGATTAACTCTCGATAAACTCTCGGCGATCTTCTGACGAACTCTCGACGATCTTTCGATGAGCTCTCAGCGATCTTCCGACGAGCCTCTAGTGAACTTCCGATGAACTCTTGGCGAGCTCCTGACAAACTTTCGGTACATCGTCCGAATCTACAACTCTGGCCCATCATCTGCTTTATGCTTTACTACTATTGTAGTTAATTCTATACACTTATCTCAACACATAGATTAGGTCAAATAATTCACTAATTGATTTCATTATCAAAATATGAGATTCAACAATCTTCCCCTTTTTGATGATGACAACCAATTGGTGAAGGAGTTAACCTTCAATCCCCCTATCTATATGCCATATTTAGAGAAAAGATAAATTTGTATTCACAGCCTTGAATTGAAACTTTAATCAAATTTAACCACATGTATTGTACATCATTAGAGTTTAAAGTCATCAAGATATTAAATGCACAATTTTATCACTTCATGCATGATAAAAATGCTTTAGACATAGCCTTACATTACTTACTTGCATGAAACATCCTCATGTTATAACTTTTATGGTAGCATTCAAGGGTTCACAACATTAAGAACCTGATATTGCATCATTGTATGGTAACATTAAAAATTTTCAACATTTAGAGAGATCACAATATCAAAGTAAACACGTGATTACAACATCAAAGTTAACACAACATTAAGAGTTTTAAAGTTTTCAATCAACTTCTCCCCCTTTCTCATCAGCAAAAAGACATAGACAACTATTCAGGTGGTGGAAAGTCAAAATGTCTAAACAAAGTATTAAGTTGCCAATGAATCTGTTGTATCTTAGTTAAAATTTGATCTTGACATTGTTCAAATCAATCAATTCGAGTCCCTATGTCGTCGGTAGATGAAGAGGGTGCTTGCTCTGTTGGAAGTGTTGCCTCAAAGGGACTAGTAGGAGGAGTTTGATTTCTCCTAAATATTGGTGTTTCAGGTTTAGGTGGGAGGGGATCAGTTCTTTTGGGTAATCTAGTCCATATCCCATTTCTGAATATACAACTTAATCTTCATAGTAGATTTCTATTTATGACATTAAACCTATCTAGTTTCATAACTTCTTCGTCAGGTGGGATAACTATGTCATAAGCATGGATTAGTCTTGTGATCAGGCCACCATATGGAAGCATCATATCCTTTTTCGATAGTTCAATCATATTTTATTATATTAGGTAGCTAAAATAATTTTCATATCCTTTCATAATCCAATACATCATTCCTATTTCCATTTGGTTAACTTCGTCATGATGATATTATTTTGGGATTATAATGCTTATCAAGATGTGATGTAGTTTGGTGTTAAAAAGTAATAAATGTTTATAGCTTTTTGGAAGAATAGACAAGTTATGATTACCGAAGATGATTCCTAGGGCTTCAGAATAAGTGGTCCAAACTGTTGCTTCATCCCATTGTCCTCTAAAATAACAACCTCTATTTTTCTTTGTAAATCTTATGAGATTGCAAATTACGCTATCCGTAATAGGTATAAGATGTCCTAAGAGATAGGTGGAGAGCCTATCATATTCATCCATATGTAAATTTTTATAAAACAATCTAACAAGTCTAGGGTAGATAGGTTCACATATTTGAATGATTAGTAGGATATCTAGTTTAGCAAACCATTGAATAGGTTTCAAATCACTTAATTCCTTTAAATCAATACATTTACCCTGATGAACATTTCTAGATTCTATGATTGGAAATTTAAGAGCATGTTGATGAGAATTGAAAAGTAGGGAGTCATCCACGATGATGCAGTGTATAATCATCCACGATAACATAGGCGTATTTGCTACCTCCTAGGCTTGATATAGCAATTGGTCCGAACAAGTCCATATAGATCAATTGCAATGGTAGAGGTGTTTATTTGGTTCTTTGGTTTGAAACTACCTTTTTTTTATTTCCTAGTTGACATGCATCACACACATTGTCTTTAATGAACTTAATATGAGGAATTCCTCTTACAAGTTCTTTAGATGAGATTTAAGAGATTAGTTTCATGCTAGCATGACCTAATCTCCTATGCCAAAGCCAAGCATCGTCATTCAAAATCAAAAAACACATTTCATTACAAAGATCATCAATGTCAATGGTGTATACATTATTTTATTTTAAGGCAATTATAGATTTGTTTTTGTATGGTTTTTCAATAATGCAAGCATTGGATTCAAATCTAATGATGTATCCTTTATCACATAATTGACTAATGCTCAAAAGGTTATGCTTTAAGCCATCAACCAATAACACATCTTCAATAAAGAAGTTGGATTTGTTACCTATGGTTCCTTTGCCAATGATTTTACCCATGTTGTTGTCTTCGAAGGTGATATATCCTTCGTCGAGGCTAGTGAGCTTAGAGAATTGAGATGAATTTTCAATCATATGCCTTGAGCATCCACTATCAATGTACCATCTCTTGCTCCTAACTTTGTGATGGTAAATATTTCTACAAAAGAGGGTGATTTTTAGGTAGTCATTTAACCTTGGGTACCTCAAAAATTGATCTACTTAATTTATCATTTTGCATTGAGTTCTTTATGGTTCCATTAGGAACCCAAATCAATTTGTGTGGACTATATCTTAAGTGGATATTTATAGGCAACATGTCCAAGTTTATAACAAAAGTTACATTTGGTGTGGGGCGATACATGCAAGATAGGGCCTTTAACAAAGGTGGTTGGATTTTGGTGAGAGCTACTCATAAATCCAATTCCGCCTCTTTTATGAACTTGACCCTTATTGGCAAGGATCATGTTTAAGGACTTGCTACCAACCTCAAACTTTTTGAAGGTTTCTTTGAGTAGCAAGTTTTCCTTTTTAAGCGTTTCTAATTCATGACATTTTGTATAAAGAGCTAAACTATCATCATGCTCAATTTTTAGTTTATCAAAATCACTAACAAGAGAAATATTTTCATTTTTCAAAGAGTTAAACTTTTTACTCAAGGTTCTACATTCATCAAACAATTCATGAAAAGCACTTAAAAGCTCATTGAAAGATAAATTTGCATCTAAAGAACTACTTACCTCATCTCCGATAGCTATTAGTGCATAGTGAGCAACTTGCTCGGGGCTGGTTGATTCCTCTTCTTTGGATGCACTTGAGTCATCCCATGTTGCTTTGAGAGCCTTCTTTTTCTTTGGTTGCTTCTTCTTTGCTAGGGGACATTCACTCTTTAAATATCTCGGCTTCTTGCATTCATAGCATATTACTTGTTGTTTCTTGGGTTTAATTTTATTTTTAGTGTCATTTTTAAATTTATTCCTTTTTAGGATTTTTTTGAACTTTCTTGTTAAGAGTGCTAAGTCATCATCAAAGTACTCACCACTTGAATTTTCTTTTAAATGGTCTTCTTGAGTTCTTAGTGTCATATCCTTCATGTTCTTTGGAAGGTTGTTCTCAAGCTCTTCATGAGCATTACAAGTCATCTCATAGGTTATTAGTGACCCGATTAGTTCTTCGATAGGAAAGTAATTTAAGTCCTTGGCCTCTTGAATGACCATTATTTTAGGGTCCCAACTCTTTAGAAGGGATCTTAAAATTTTATTAACAAGTTCAGAATCAGAGAAACTTTTACCAAGTCTTTTTAGACTATTGACAACATTCATAAATCGGATGTACATGTCTCCAATAGTCTCACTCGGTTTCATCCGAAACAACTCATAAGTATGGACTAAAAGATTAATTTTTGACTCATTTACTCTACTAGTGCCTTCATGAGTAACTTTGAGTGTGTGCCAAATATCAAAAGCTATTTCATAAAAAGACACTTGATTGAACTCGTTTTTATCTAAAGCACAAAACAAGGCATTCATAGCGATGGTGTTTAAAGCGAAAGTCTTCTTCTCCAACTCATTCCCATCGCTCATTGGAAGAGAAGACATTTGAAAACCATTTTTTACAAGATTCCATAACTCAAAATCCATTGAAATTAGAAAAATCTTCATTCTAATCTTTTAATATGTGTAATATGTCCCATTGAACATGGGTGGATGTGTGATTGAATGACCCTCTTGGTTGCTGGAAAATGCCATCTCTCTTGGGTTTCAAACTAACTGAGAGTGACCTTGCTCTGATACCAATTGTTAGAATTAAGAGCGGCACTAAAAGGGGAGGGGTGAATTAGTGCAATGAAAAAAAACGTTGATTCCGAAAAATATTTGTTTCGATTCAATCCGTTTCAAAAAGAAACTCTTTTTGAAAGCTTTCGTAAGAGTGCAATGAGAAGATTAAGGAAGTTTATAGTAATATAAATTGCACAAATAGAAAAGCAAACCAGAATTTAGAGTGGTTCGGTCATTGTGACTTACATCCACTTTTGGTTCCTCTTCTGTCGAGGTCACTAGCGTCCACTAATGATCATCCTTCAATAGTCGAAGACCAATCACCTCTATATAGTGCTTTTTCCTTTTAATGGGTTTAGGAGATAACCCTTACAAGTCTCACACCTCTCTTGAATGATCTCAACACTTAGAAAGGGAAGAGTACTCTAGCACTTATACAACACTTTAACACTTCAAAGACTCAAGATTATGGCAACACTTTCTTGCCCTCTCATGTAGAAAAGGGTGGGGTATTTATAGGCCCTAATGGCTTCAAAATTGGAGCAAAAAAATGTCTCATCCCAGTTTTCTAGGGTATTGGTGGTACCATCATCATTACTGGGCAGTACTACTGCTTATAGTCTAACACTAGGCAGTATGACTGCCTAACAAAGCTCAGAGATCGAGCTCTAATGATACCACTACCAGATAGGGGTGGTATGACCACTTGACAGGGGCGGTACCACCGTTGGCAGCATAAATGATGCATGGATTTGGCATAAAATAAAAGAACATACATGTATGAAATCAATCAATAAGTTGAAACAAAAATAGGAAAGCACTTTTCTTGAAAACTTCTCAATCCCTACCTTATCGATTTTTCACTAAGAGATCAATAAAATTATTTATGCCATTTTGAATCTCTTGAAAGAAAAGTTGAGATTTTGATGATTTTGATTATTTGAATTTGTATGAGTTTTATCAAAATCATGATCTTGGTTTATAGGAATTACTTGAGATTTTTTGAATCAATATCTCTTTTTTGTACTCCTACGATTTTTTTCTTGGTATTTTATCTAAAGAAGAGATTTACTAAATGAATCATGTCTTTTGGTATTCACATGATCTCATCTTTCATGATATAATTTTTTTGGCTTTGTATAATTCCTTGTATTCTTGAAGTATATCTCATCACCTAATTCTTCTTGATATTCTTCATGTGATGATATGAATGCATGAAGAAATACTTATGATATTGTTTTGATGCTCTAAAATGATATAAATTTACTAGCTTATGAGTATCATATATATATGATGATTGATTTATTTTTCGTATCATGCATAGAGTAAGGATGATGTGTAATGTTTTAAAATTATGCATGTTGTAAATTGAAACTATAATGATGCACAAACATATTAAAATAAGGTTGATACTTTACCTTTGTCATGATGTGAAGATTGATAAAAAGGGAAAAGAATTACAACATTGTATTCTTCCCTTTTATTTGACAATGACATAGGCGAAGCAAATTTTGCTAGCTTGTATACTTCAAGAAGAAGCAAAACCTTGCTCATCTCAAAAAGATGCAAAAATCTTGCCAACGTTCATATGTGTAAAAATTGCTAGCTCACAAATTTTAAGGAGAAAAACATGCTTGCTAGCTAGCACATCTAAAGAGAAGCAAATATTGCAAATGTACATATCACAAAAAGATGCAAAACTTGTTAGCTTGCTTCATGTAAAACATTGTATCTTGCTAGCTTGTCATCTTGCATTATTTTTCAAAAACTTGCTAACCTTCATACTTCAAAGTGAAGTAACACTTGCCAAATTGCTAGCTTGCATATTATAAAATAATATAAAATTTTGCTAGCTTGCAATTTGCAAAGGAATAAAAAATGGCACTTCTCAAAAGAGAAGAAAGAGCTTGCTATCTTGAACATCACTAGCGTACCTATCTTAAGAAGCAAAAATATAAACCTGCAAAATTTACAATCATGCACATCCTTAAAATTATTGATGATTTGGTGATTATGCATGTTGTAAAGTGAAATAAAATCGCTAGCTTACACACTTCAATAAGAAAGCTATCTTGCATTTTCTTTTGGAATTTTTGCTATCTTGTATGTTGTAAACTTGATATCTTACTACCTTGCATATCTACAACTTGATAGCTTGCATGGTGTAGCACTTGCTAAAATTTTCTAGCTTACATATTGCAATGTTTGACATTATATCTTAAACACTTGATAGTTACACTTCTCCTTTTTGTTGATGACAAAGGGGGAGAAGTATGATGTTATGCATAATTTTTATGATAACATATTTCTTGGATCTTTGAATCTAAGAGTTCTATCAATATGGCATATTGATAGGGGGAGTTTAGTTAAACTCCCGGAGTTAAGGTTAACTCCATCATCATTTGGTTGTTATTATCAAAAAGAGGGAGATTGTTGAATCTTGAATTTTGATGATGAAACCAATTGATAAGTGTTTATGATTTGATCTACGTTTTGAGTGACGTAGGATGCTTCGATTAGGGAGAGACAATTAAAGCAGGAAGAATCATATTGGGTTAGAGAAAAATATGTTAGAAGATTGGACGTTGCGCCAAAGGATCGATCGACATATCAATAGAAGGCTTCGGTTCATGGATTCGGGCATCGGGCCAAAAAGAGCAGATATTGCACTAAGGATATTGGAGTTACGGAGGTCAACTAGCCGATTGGGCAATAGGCCACAAGAAAGGACGATATGCCGAAGAATCAGACGAAGCGTCGATGGACTAATGACATACCGGACAACATGATTCATGCTTAGTAATAATTGTCTAGATCAAAATATGTTTTTATGTGTGCAGGATTAACTACGATAGCAAGGCATAAAGCAAAATGAAGTCTTGGAGTCAAGAACGCGATTTCGTTGGGAGTTCGAGAGTTCGTTGAAAGTCCTGCCGGAACCAACCGAGAAGTCCTGGAGCTTGCCAAAGAAGCTCATTGGAACTCGCCAAGAAGATCATCGTGAAGACCAAGAGCTTGTCGAGAGTCTACCGGAACATTACCGAGAGATCGTCGGAAGATCGTCGAAAGAACCTGGACTTTTTTTTTTTTTTGATAAGTAAAAGTAAATTGATTATGTGTAAAGTTTCTACAAATAGCTTTATCTATACAAGTCATAGACAAAGCCAAGTAACTCGTAGAGTACGAATGCGATAGTTATGACTACACATGCTGTAGACTATAACTCCTAATTATAATCAATATAGAAAATGTTTATCCAGATATATCAAAACTACCTGTGGGTACATAATTTGGCATCATTCCCAAGATCTTTAGCTAATAGCAAAATTAACTTACCAAAAAAAAAATAGCAAAATTAAATTTGATAAAAATATCTTTTTCTCTTTGGGTAAAGTGCTCCATTTTGGGTAAACTACCTGGACTTATTTTGCTTGGAATATGTCTTATGAATCATAGTTAACACATAATTGGAGTTAGGATTGGGAGGTAATCCCATCAACTATGTTTGGGGCCAGTTGGGCCCGAAGTTAGGCTGGTTTGGGCTAGATTCAAGGCCCAACTATGATGTTGAAAGCCTAGCTGGCGGTGGCACCGCCAGGGCCGATGGTGTTAGGATCGAAGCGGCACTAAGAGGGGGGGTGAATTAGTGCAGCGGTAAAGTACGATAAACTTTCGACGATTTAAACACTTTTGGAAACTTCGTACGATAAAAGCAACGTTTCGTTTGAAACTATTTCGATTGCATTTTAACTTGAAGGCATATGTAAGAAAGAGACAAAGAAGTAGAGCATCAAAGTGAAGATGGTTTGTAGTAATATAAATGACAAGAAGATAAATGCAAACCGATTTATAGTGGTTCAGTCATGCGACCTACATCCACTTGCGAAGCCTTCTTCGATGAGGCTCTCAACTTCCACTAGCAAATCACTTTGAAGGGGAAGGACAAATACCCCTCTTACCACCTTTTACAAGTGGTTCACTCTCTTACAAATTTTTCAAAGAGAAAGAGAGAGTTGAACACTTAAGCTATTGAAAATAAGACTTTTGCTAAAGCTTTTCTCAATTTCTAACTTCCAAAATGTTGTATTCTCAGCTGAGAATTGAGGGGTATTTATAGGTCCCAAGAGGATTCAAATTTGGGCTCCAAATTTTGAATTCTCTTGGGTTTCCGAGGGTGTTTAAATCGTCGAAAGTTTATCGTACTTTACCGCTGCACTAATTCACCCCCCCCCCCCTCTTAGTGCCGCTCCGATCCTAATAATTGGTATGAGAGCCCGGTATTTCTCATTTCGGATTTACACATGAGAGAAATGGCTCTTCATGGCTTATCGATTTTTCGTCTACCGTTGTTTAACGGATTGGACTACACTTATTGGAAAACTCGAATGAGAGTTTTCTTAATTTCTATGAATTTGGATTTATGGAATATCGTTGAAAACGGTTTTCAACTTCCCTCTAAACCGATGAACGAATGGTCGGATTTGGAGAAGAAGTATTTTTCTTTAAATGCAAAGGCTATGAATTCAATTGGATTTCTATGTGCGAAACTGCTTTTGATATTTGGCGAACACTTGAAATCATGCACGAGGGAACTAGTAGAGTTAAAGACTCGAAAGTTAACATTTTATTGCATGATTTTGAGCTTTTTCGAATGCAACCAAGCGAGACTATAGGCGACATGTACACCCATTTCATGGATGTCGTCAATAATCTAAGAGTACTTGGTAAATCTTTTTCAAATTTTGATCGCATAAGCAAGATCTTAAGATCCCTTCCAAAAAGGTGGGAGCCTCATCGAAGAGGGCCTCACAAGTGGATGTAGGTCATTTGACCGAACCACTATAAAATTGGCGTGATCTCTGGTTTGCATTTTCTTATTGCTATTTACATTACTGCAAACCTTCTTATGTGCTTTATTTCCTCATTACCTTTGCTGCACACCTTTACGAACACGCGTTCAAGTTAAGCTTTTCAAGTTCGATTATTATTGTATGAAAGATTTATTGAAACCAACGTTTTAATCTGCTCCACTAATTCACCCCCCCCCTCTTAGTGCCGCTCCGATCCTAACATACGGTTGCATCACATGGGAGACTTAGTCTCCCAAGTGGTCTGAGTAGTGGTACCGCCGGCAATAAATGCTGCCATCGGTGGTACCACCCTTGTTAGGCGGTGGTACCACCCAGACTGGGCAGTGGTACCACTTAGTGTTAGGATGTCAGGCGATGGTACTGCCCAGCACAAGTGGTGGTACCGCCCGTACCCGGGAAACCCGAGATGAGACATTTTTAGGCTCCAAGTTTGAATCAACTTGAAGCCTATAAATACCCCTCTCATCCCTGGTTAAGATACACATAACCAAGAGCAAAAGAAAGAAAGAAAACTCTATTGCAATTGTTTGTGAACTCCTCTCCTTCTTCTAAGTGTTAGAATAGTTTGAGAGAGAAGTAAGTGGGGATGTAAGGGTTATCTCCTAAACTCGGTAAAAGGAGAATCGAGTTGTAAAAGGTGGTTGGTCTTCGCCTATTGAAGGAAGACTGTTAATGGATGTCGGTGGCCTCGACGAAAGAGGAATCGGTGGAGTGGATATAGGTCATGACGACCGAACCACTATAAAAATATGGTTTGTGTTTTGTCTTGAGCAATTTACTTTAACTGTAAACCACTTTACTTCCTTACCACTTTCAATACATTTATGAATGCTTTCAAGTTAAGCATATTTCTGGGATCGATTTTGAACGTATGAAAGAGTTTTAAGAAACTAACATTTTTATCCGTGACACTAATTCACCCTCCCTCTTAGTGCTGACTCGTTCCTAACATTATGTTGACAACAGAAGACAAGATTTTAAGTTTCAATTCGGGGATTTAGTATTCCTGAAGTTCTCCCACTCTAAAGGCATTGTAAGATTTGGGAAGAAAAGAAAGTTGAGCCCAAGATTTATTGGACCTTTTGAGGTTCTTGAGAGGGTTGGTTCTATCGCTTACAAGATTGCCTTGCCACCATTATTATACCATATCCATGATATATTTCATGTTTCAATGATCAGAAAGTATATACCTAATTCTTCTCATATCATTAAGTATGAGCCAATGGTGATTGATAAAGACTTGTCATATGTGAAAGAGCCCACTCAGATTATTGATAAAAAGGAAAAGATCCTAAGGACTCGGGTCATCCCTCTAGTTAAAGTGATTTGGAGATATCATTCTTGGGATGAAACAACCTGGGAGCTTGAGGAAGTAATAAAGAAAGCTTATCCTCATCTTTTTATCGAAGGAGGTATGATAAATTTAGAGGACTAAAATTTTCTTTTGAGGAGGGAGAGTGTAACATCCCCCATTTTTTTTAAAAAATTATAGATTCTTGTTTGTAAATATGAGGATTAGCTAATAATTCTTTTGTATTAAATAATTTTATATTAGAAGTTTATGGCTAGGGACCTAAATGTGAATCTTAGAAAATTGATATGATTTGTCAAATATTCACATTAAGTTAAAAGAAAATAGAAGACATGTGTCACTAGCTAACCTAAGTATAGTGCCTATGGATAACATATGAGCCCGTTTCATGCATGCTTGCCACCTTGCAACCCTTGTGTTAGCCAAATGCAATTAGATGAGAGATTAAAGGAAAACTTAACAAAAGAGGGTTACTCGCTGCTGCGTGGGTTTGAGAAGACAAGGGAAGAGAAATTGAAGAAGAAGAAGAAGAAGAAGCTTTGCTTTGCTTGAGGTTTTGCATTAATTTCCCCACATTTGGAAATCAAATATTTTCTAAGGCAAATGTTCTAATCCCATCCCATCCTAATCTCTGTTTTAATTTTAAATCTATATAATTTGAAAGTTTTCAGCTAAGCACCAAATATTTCTTTTGTTTTGATACAAAGCCATGAATCTGTAATTTTTCAATAATCTGATCTCTATGCATTATTTCATAACTAACTTTTAGCACTAAACTCTGATTTAGGCAAAACCTAATCTATTTGAAAGTAGACTCAATCATCTTTATTTTAAAACCTATAGTGAATGATTTGGAGTTTAAATGCCTACTAAGAAGTCTATTTCAATTAACTCTACAGATTCTGCAAAATAGGGACTATAATTTCTGACCTTTTGTTGCTTAATTACTTATAACTTTCGGTTGGGTTGGGACTTACCAAAAAAAATAACTTTCGGTTGGGAACTCAATTCATGCAAAGTGTACTTTCTTGGAAACTGGACTCAAAAGTCTTTCTGTCCTTACTTGATTTGAAATTTTTGTAATATAAATGCGAACTAAAACATCTGTTCTCATTGACCCTATGGATTCAGTAAAATAGAGCTGATACTTTTGGACCTTTTGCTACGAAATTATTTGTAATTCTATGTTGTAAACTCCAATTCATACAAAATCTAATTTTCCTAAAATTAGATTGATACGTCTTTCGAATGACACCTATTTTGTACAAATTGGAGTATAATTGGCTATCCAAATAATTCATATAATGTTCCTCTCACATTCTGCCAGAATCGAGCTTTGGTCGATTTCGCCTCTTCTCGTTTCTTCTCTTTGGAATTTTGTTTCAGCAAAAACTCTTACTTTAGTTGAGCTTTACATTTTTTCTTTAAATTCTTGTATACTCTTGTCCTTTAATTATTTGCATACCAGATTTTATTAAGCTCATGTTTTTATCACAATGCTTCATATAGGCATATATGTTCCGTTGTTCCACATGTATATCCGATATGTCCAAATTTTATTGTTCATATTAACCTTTTGTACTTTGGTGTTTGTGGTATAAATGTGAACCTTTGGTAGAAATGGTAAAGGGAGTCATGCTTAGAGCTCGGGATGCTCTGTTGGTCCCCTATGACTTCACTCAAACGTTGGTGGATGAAGCTCCTAGACATGGGAGACTTATGTTTGGTAGACATTCAGAAATGGTTTAATCATATTATGTTATGATCCCACTTCACCTTCTATATTTTTAACGTGGTATCCAAAGCTTTGGCTATGTGTTTCTATGTGCGCATTGGATAAGAATGAAATGAATACGAGATCATATGTGTCATTTGAGCTTCTATTTCATATTTGTTCTTTGATATGCTTCAAAATATTTATACATCTTTGATATGCTTTAAAATATTTCATATGTCATGGATATGCTCCTTATGCCAATGATATGCTTCAATTAGCCCTTACTCCATTGTTATGAACAAAACAAGTTTCGAACGATACGATATTGTAATTCTGCATTCGACGAGTGGCTATCTTTGAACTCTTGTATCTCTGCCTTATATTTTGAAACATTATTTGTTTGAAACTATCCTCTTTGCCATGGATATATTAGTTGCTTGCTGAGCTTTATATGCTCACTCTATTACTATATAATTTTTTTCAGGATAGCTTGTTGCTCGCTAAAATATTTAAATTGGTCTAAGGCAATAGAAGGCTAGAAGATATTTAGGGCAAATCTTTTGTAGTTGAAAGGTGGTTGATCTAGAAGTAAATTTTCTATTTAATGAAATATTATTGATAAATCTGGATTGATGTATCTTGTAAATGTTTGAAAAGTATCTCTCATATCGAGATTTTGGGAATGTTATGTTTAAATTGTGGAATGATATAAACATGTGGTATATGTTGGTTTTGTGATTGTACATATTCCCCCACTTATGAATTTATGATGTGGTTATAATTCAGTTGAGTTGGTTTTGGATTTTATGAATCATTAAGTTATCTGATGTATGATTATAAACTACACAGGTTTTATGAATTGTGGATTATAAAGGTGAATTTTGACTTGAATATTTTCTTAGCATCCTCAAATGTGTTTGGATCTTGGATTATTTGTTGAATTTTAATATTATCTATTTTGAGTTAGATTCACACCTCTTGAATGAGAATTAAATTCAAGGGACCTGACACAAGGGTTTCAACCAAGAAGGTATTAATTATGAAGAAACATTCACTCATTTAGCAATATTAGAAGCCATAAGAATACTCCTTGCCTATGCTAGTGGTAATAATTTTAAGTTATTTCAAATGGATGTCAAAAGTACATTCTTAAATGGCTTTATTTCCGAAGAAGTGTATGTTAAACAACCACCCGGATTTGAGAACTCTCATTTTCCTAATCATGTGTTTAAGTTAACTAAAGCTCTTTGTGGATTAAAACAAGCCCCAATGGCTTGATATGAGAGACTTACCTCATTTCTTATCTAAAATAATTTCTCTAAAGGCAAGGTCGATACTACATTATTTATTAAAAGTTTTGAAAATAACTTTTCTAATGTTCAAATTTATGTCGATGATATTATTTTTGGTTCTACAATTGAATCATTATGTGAATCGTTTACCAAGAGTATGAGCCAAGAGTTTGAAATAAGTTTAATGGGTAAACTAACTTTTTTTTTTTTTGGTAAGTAAAATACTAAAAAGAAAGTTAGTTTTTACTTAACTAACTTTCTTCTTATGCTTTTTTTTTTTTTGGTAAGTAAAAGTAAATTGATTATGTGTAAAGTTTCTACAAATAGGTTTATCTATACAAGTCATAGACAAAGCCAAGTAACTCATAGAGTGCGAATGCGATAGTTATGACTACACATGCTGTAGGCTTACAAATCAAACAACTTAATGATGATATTTTTCTTAGTCAAACCAAATATGGATGGTTCAAAGGCTATCAATACTCCTATAAGTACCTACACTAAGTTACACATAGATGAATGTGGCGAAGTTTTGATAAAAAAAGTTGTAGGGGCATGATAGGTAGTTTACTATACCTCACTGCAACTAGACCGGACATCATGTTTAGCGTAGGACTTTGTGCTATATTTTAATCTAATCCTAAACTATCTCATCTCAAAGCCATTAAAAGAATTCTTAGATATCTTAAAGGAACTCCTAATCTAGGATTATGGTATCTAAAATCTAAAAACTTTGAATTAATTGCTTATGATGATGTGGATTTTGTTGGATGTAGAAAAGATACAAAAAGCATATCCGGTATAGGGAAATCTAAGGGGGCAATATCACATGCGCAGAGGAATAACATAAAACAAAATCCCTAATTTCCTAAAGATGTCTTCGTCATCATGCGTAGATTGGTGTGCAAAACCTACGAAACTTAAAACTGCGTATATGAAAGATTGTGTTACCTAGGGAGATCATATATCCGTGAATCCCTACAGATCTTTAGGAGAGGGTGAAAAAGGTCAAGCATCCTCATCTCTAATGGTGATCCATATAGTAGGGTCACGACAATGCTCCTCAAAACTCCAAGCCTACTATTTAAGGAGGAGAAGGGGACGAGAATAGGAGAGGCAACCCAAAAAGGCTCTATCCTATGAACCATTGATTTCCTCGTATTTATAGAGGTCCCCTATCAACTTAACCCTAATGGATCCTACCCTATTCGGTATTGGATCTTTGTCCAACAACCCAAGTCTCTTAGATTAGTGGATCTCTATCTAATAATCTCTCATTGTCTCTTATTGGATCTCATCCATAGGATCCAATGATTCAGGGGCTTATTGGATATCCAATAAGATAGGAGCTTTAGAGGATATCTCATATCCGAACCTCTACTTATCACAATGCCTACCAAATATGTGTGAACCTTTAAGCCCAATATCGAGTTGGTTATGAATCATACCTATCAGAACTCCTTCTGGCTTAGTGAATTATTATCTCCAAAATAATTCACTCGAATCATTGATTACGGACGTACAAGGCCACTACGCTGTAGTCCCCATATGATATAGGGGAATCTAATCTATTAGACCTATCTGTCCATAGTTACCGTATACCTGTAGTCCTTCATCCATCTAATATCCCATAGATCATATAACGGGCATGGTGTTTTTAGACCCAAACGATTTCGGCTTGAGTCTCACTATAATTGGATTCTCCCAAAGAACTCATTCTCTATCAATCTAAATGACCCTGGCTAAGGATTTGTTTGAACAAGAACATATTGAACATTCCTCTCATGACATCGAGAGTGAATGATCCTCTATCGATACTCAATAGTCCTCGTAAGGTTGGCTACCACTCCCGATGACTAGTTGTATTAGATCGAGAACTTTTAAACCTATAAGTCCAATATCAAATAATAGTGTACTCATACAGGATATCCTTGATGTCTCAACTCCAATGACCAGATACACCACTAGGACTACGGAATCGTTGTTTGACAATAAGGCATCATCAACCTGTTAGGACTCTAGCTTGGAGAGTCCTAATTGAGAGGGACATTCATGTAAAACTGTTAGGACTCTAGCTAGGAGAGTCCTAATTGAGAGGGACATTCTGTTAGGACTCTAGCTAGGAGAGTCCTAATTGAGAGGGGCATTCAAGTATGAGGTGTTTTCTTAGAGAAGAATTATGAGTTGTAAGGGAATAGGAGTCTTGACTATGAGTCATACTAGGAGTTGGTTAGAAGTAAGAGTCTTAAGTATGAGTCCTATTAGGAGTTAGGGTTTAGAAGCCCTATAAATAGCCATGTATTCTTTCTCTTTTCATAAGCAATAGATGAAACTTTTCTGCAGGCTTTGAGCAGCACTTGGAGGGAGGAACCCCTATAGAGTTCCAAGGAGGCCGATCCCCTAAAGAGATCAACCCCAAGTTTAGAATCTGCAAGGGTTCTAACACCTGGTATCAGAGCAGCGTTCTTGGCGTCTCGCTGCCCTTCCACAGCTATCCATCAACCCTCTACAACCATCCAAAGTAATTCCCACAATTGCATAAAAGATCGTCACCGAATTCCACCATCATCTCCACCACCACGAATCATCCTTTAATCTCCCCGTGAATTGCAACAGGTTATGGTTTCCTACCTTACTGCTGCTGCAATTTAGTTATCATTATTCGAAAATCCAAAAAAAAAAAAAAATTGTTCCTATATTGCTACATAAACTTTTCGTCACAGAGTTTTCATCTCTACGACGAAAGATACATTGCAGAATTCCAACCGCATAGCACCATCTGTTTGATCTTGCTAATATGCTTTTTCTATCCAAATTTCTCCGAAATTTTTATGACATCTTTGACACTTCCTAACAGTGGATTTCCCTTTGGTTTCATCAAAAAAATTCTCAATATAAACTACTGATCTTTTATGTCCAATCTGCTGCACTTGAATTGCAGAATTCAAGCCGCATAGCACCATCTGTTTGATCTTGCTACTGTGCTTTTTCTAACCAAATTTCTACAAAAATTTTATGACATATTTGACACTTCCTAACAGTGGATTTCTCTTTGGTTTCATCGAAAAAATCTCAATATAAACTACTGATCTTTTATGTCCAATCTGCTGCACTTGAAAATCTTTGCTGCAGAAAATTTCAGCTGCATATCGTTGCCTTAACCCATCTATTTACAATATTTTATGAATGAAATTTCTTATACACTTCATAGATCATCTTGGCTTCCATCTAAGATTGATCTATTAAGAAATTCATCTCTAAAAATGATTTTATGTTGCTGTAAATTTTCATCGTAACCCGTTGAAATTTTTCGACGACAATTCTGCAATTGCAACTTGCACCAATTTCCTTGCTATTATACTACCGAAATTTTCTTGATTAAATTAGATATCCTTGCTGTTATATAAACTGTGATTTTGATATCAATTCCTTCCTCAATTCTCTTAAGTTTTTGATGGCAATTACGTCGAGAAACCGTTGTTTCTTCGACGACAATTCTACTCTTACAAGACAGCACATACTTGCTGCAACTTCTACGGATTTCTGTCAAACCTTTGCTACCATCTACCATAGATCCAAAACTTTCATCCACAACCCTAAAACTCTGCCAAACCACACCCTCAAACTGTACCCAAAACAGCTACAAAACAAGCTAAACCGCAGCCTACATCCACCAATCCACCAACCCTTTCAACCATCACTTCTCTCAACCTATACATGCCTTTAACCCAACAACAAAAGAGAGATTTGGGGGCATATACTATGGCATCTAAGGAGGCAATCAATGCTAAATTCGAAGCCTTGGAGGTGCGAATGGAGTATAAGATTCAGATGCTCTTTACCGAACTCAGATTGGGCCGACCACTAAGCCCGAAGAAATCAAATCAAGGAGAGAGCTTTGCCCAATCATACCAAGCCCGACTAGATGACTTCCAAGGGAGAGGAGGCTATATGACTAACCCCAACTATCCATGCATGAGAGTGAACTTCCCTAGATGGGAAGAAGGAGACCCGATTGGTTGGATCTCGTGCGCGGAGCGATATTTTCGGTACCACAAAACCGCGGATGTATCTATGGTGAAAATTACAGCTATACATCTTGAAGGGGATGCTATATAGTGGTTTGATTGGTTTGAACATACTTATGGAGTCCTTTCATGGTGACAATTCAAAGAAGGACTGCTGATTCGCTTCAGACCAACCGATTACGAGAATATTGACGAACAACTAGCAAAGATCCGACAAACCTCCACCATTCAGGAGTACCAAACCAGGTTTGAAAGGTTATCTAATCAAACTTGTGATTGGTCTCAAAAATAGCTATTGAGGACCTTCAATGAGGGCTTGAAGTCGGAGAACCTAGGAGAAGTTAAAGCGCGACAACCGTACACGCTTATGGCAGCCATCTCTTTCGCACGACATAAAGAGGAGAAATTGAACCATGAAGCTTGAAGGACTAGAGTCACTCCTCAACCAGAAATATTGAAGCCCTTAGCCCCCCCTACTGTTGACCGAGTCCCTGCACCAAAAAGGCTGATAAGAGAAGAGCTTCAGGAGCGATCTGCGAAGGGGTTATGTTGGCATTGCGACGAGCCGTGGAGCCATGAGCATCGCTGTAGTAAAGGGAGACTTTTTATCATTGAACCAGTAGAAGAAAAGGTCATTGAATATCCAGAAGAGAGCATTGAACATAAAGAAGAAGATGCAGAAGAAGAGCCACAACCGACCGAAGTTACGGTACATGCACTAGCCAGCTACTCAAACCCGCAAACGATGAAATTTGGAGGCCTTCTCAAACAACAACCGATCACTGTTTTCATCGACACGGGCAGCACTAATAATATCCTAAATAGTAAGGTTGCTATCCGAGTGGCATTACCTATCGAGAATCGCTGCAGGTTTGATGTTAAGGTCACCGACAGACAGATTTTGAAGTGTGATCGTAGGCGCCCGTAGGAGAAACTATTGCTGTAGGACCAAGAGATAATTGCAGATTTCTTCCTTCTTCCTCTTGATGATCATGAGGCCATGCTCAGAATTAAATGGTTGACAACATTAGGTGATTTTTCTAGGAATTTTATGAAACTAATTATGAAATTTTACAGTAAGGAGAAACAGGTGATACTGCACGGGAAACGTGGGGGCGACGTAACGATGATTTGCACACAACAAATGAAGAAGGTTTTGCATAAAGCATGCAGTGGCTTTTTGGTACAACTTGAGCAGCAAACTAAGGGAGAGTCAACAGAATTTGAAGATCCAAATCTACTTCCTTTGCTTGCTGAATTTTTAGATATATTTGACAAACCACGCAACCTACCTCTTACCCGCCGGCATGATTATTATATAACGATTCTTCCAGGCAAACCTCCAGCAAATGCTCAGCCATATAAGTTTCCACATCTCCAGAAGGATGAAATAGAATGGATTGTAAAAGAGATGCTCGAAACAGGAGTTATTCGGCCATATTGCAGCCCCTACTCTTCACCGGTGCTCCCCATACGAAAGAAGGACGGAACATGGCGATTATGTGTTGACTACCGAGCTCTCAATGGCATAACCATCAAGGATAAATACCCTATTCTAGAAGTAGATGAATTGCTTGATGAAAGGGAGCACAAATCTTCACAAAGCTGGACCTTCGATCCGGGTATCATCAAATACAAGTATGCGAAGAAGATATACCGAAAACCACCTTTTGAACACACAACAACTACTATGAATTTTTGCTTTCTTCAAAAGAAGGTGGAATATCTTGGGCATATCATATCAGAGGAAGGTGTGGCAGAAGACCCCTTCAAAATTGAAGCAATGCAAAACTGGCCTACCCCGAGGAACGTAAAATTGCTACATGGCTTTCTGGGTTTAACAGGCTACTACTGCAAGTTCGTGAAAAACTATGGCGACATCAGTGCACCACTTACTTCCTTACTGAAAAAAGATGTCTTCCAATGGTCGGATTGAGCCTCCATTGCCTTCGACAAACTTAAGGCAGCCATGACGACGACGCCGGTACTAACACTACCAGATTTCAACCGACCCTTCATTATTGAGGCCGACACATCTGGAGTCAGAATTGGAGCCATTCTCATGCAAGATGGTCGACCACTCGCATACACTAGCAAGGCATTATCTCCCTCCTATCAAAATAAGTCAACATATGATAAGGAGATGCTCGCCATTGTGCGCGCAGCAACGCGGTGGAGACCCTATTTGATTGGTCGACGATTTCAAATTAAAACCGACCATAAAAGCCTTAAGTACGTTTTGGAGCGAAAGATATCATCCCCTGAGCAGCAAAAATGGGTAACAAAACTTTTTAGATTTGATTATGAAACAACTTACAAAAAGGGGAAAGAGAATGTTCTTGCAGATGCGCTTTCGCAACTAACTGAGCAAGCTGAAGTTTCGACCGTTTTACTTCCGACCAGTGACTTCCTTGAGGATATTATGATAGAATGGCAGGAAGATTCAGAGACTAGTTAGATTATAAGCACCAAGCAGATTTTACAAAAATTGGAGGAAGCACCAAGCTCCGTGGCTCATTACAGTTGGGACTCAAAAGAATTACACTATAAGGAATGCATTATGCTTGTGACAAATTCTACTTGCATCTTCACAAGCAGATTTTGGATAAAGTTATTCCATATACAGGGTACTAAATTGAAAAGGCGTACGATATATCACCCACAAACCGATGGCCAGACGAAAGTTGTAAATAGGTGCTTGGAGATAGCCCAAAGCCACTCAACAAATATGACTACGCAAGGAGAACTCCAAACCCAACCAAGTGCTATTATTGACCGACGGATCGTGACTCGACGACGACGACCCACTAATGAAGTGCTAATAAAGTGGGTGAATCTACCTATAGAAGATGCCACTTGGGAGAAATATGACGACTTGAAGATCAAATTCCCAGAATTCACGAATCATCAGCCTCGAGGACAAAGCTGATTTGAAGAGGGGTCTGTTAGGACTTTAGCTTGGAGAGTCCTAATTGAGAGGGACATTCATGTAAAACTGTTAGGACTCTAGCTAGGAGAGTCCTAATTGAGAGGGACATTCTGTTAGGACTCTAGCTAGGAGAGTCCTAATTGAGAGGGACATTCTGTTAGGCATTCAAGTAGGAGGTGTTTTCTTAGAGAAGAATTAGGAGTTGTAAGGGAATAGGAGTCTTGACTATGAGTCCTACTAGGAGTTGGTTAGAAGTAAGAGTCTTAAGTATGATTAGGAGTTAGGGTTTAGAAGCCCTATAAATAGCCATGTATTCCTTCTCTTTTCATAAGCAATAGATGAAAATTTTCTGCATCCTTTGAGTAGCACTTGGAGGGAGGAACCCCTATAGAGTTCCAAGGAGGCTGATCCCCTAAAGAGATCAACCCCAAGTTTAGAATCTGCAAGGGTTCTAACACAACCATTCATCATTCTGTAAGCGGATCAATCAGTGAACTCATTATCTAATTAGCACCTATAATGTATCCCTAGTGTCCCCACATAAGCAGCTATGAGACTAGCTGTATCCATCATAAGGACGGGTATACAGCACACTAGTATGTCCGGTTATCTCAATGTCCCTCTCGAGTAACCAATGACCAAAATGATTTAGGGTCTGTGTTTAAAGGTGAATCGGTCTCATTATCATGATCTCATCATGATCTGATTCCCATTACACAGATCCAAGGACATCATAATATATACATATGTATATGCAAAAATCAATATAAAGTGATTAAATGCCAAAATATAATAAGTAATAAGACTGCCTGTCAAGTCACACGTGCCATCACTCACGTGATTGGCTTGTATAGCACCTATGACTAGCAATCTCTCACTTGACCTAAAGCCAATCGCCTATGTGTCTGATCTCCATCAGACCCCTTTGACGCTCGTAGACAATCTGAGACATTAGTTTTGTTAGTGGATCTACGATGCAATCTTTAGATGGAACTCTTTTCACTACCATAGCTCCTTGGGCCACGATCTCTCTAACAAGCTAGAACCTCCTTTGAACACTTTTGATGAGACCTAGGTTCCTTTGCTTGAGCAATCGCCCCATTGTTGTCACAATATAAGGGAATCAGCTCCTCATTGCTCGGCACGACACGAAGATCTGTGATGAACTTTTTCATCTAGAATCCCTCCTTTACTAACTCTGTTGCATCAATGTACTCCACCTTTATGATCGAGTCAGCAGTAGTATCTTGCTTGGAAATCTTCTAGCACACTGCTCCTCTATTCAGGGTGTACACATACCCCGAATTCGACTTACTATCATTGACATCAGATTGGAAACTTGAGTATGTGTAGCCTTCAAGCCTGAGGCTACTACCTCCATATACCGGTAAAAGATCCTTAGTCCTTCTCAAGTACTTAAAGACACACTTTACTACTTTCGAGTGCTCCAAGCCTAGATTCGCCTGATACCTGCTCGTGATACTCAAAGCATGCGCTATATCAGGCTTGGTACATAGAACGACATATATGATAGACCCTATCGCTGAAGCATAGGGTATCCTCTCCATGTTCAGCCTTTCTTTAGGAGTCTTTAGGGACATACTCCTAGAAAGCGAAATCCCATATCTCATCAGTATGAGACCTCTCTTGAAATTTTCCATATCAAACCTTTTGATAATGGTATCTATGTGCCTTGATTAGGACAAGCCAAGCATCCTCTTGGATCTATCTCTATAGATCTATATCCGTTAGATATAGGATGCTTCCCCTATGTCCTTCATAGAGAAGCGGAAATCTTTCAGCGAATTAGTGCAGCGGAAATCTTTCAGCGATTAAAAACGAAAGCCGCGTTCGTTTGATAAAACTATTTTGATGCAAAAGCCGATTCTAAGAATACTTATGATTAAGTGCAGTTTACGTCTAAACACAGTTTACGTCTAAGCGCAGTTTACACAGTTTGCATCTAAATGTAGTTTGCGTCTAAATGCAGATTGCGTCTAAGCGCAGTTTGCGTCTAAGCGCAGTTTGCGTCTAAGATCAGATTGCGTCTAAGCGTAGTGCAGTTTGTGTCTAAACGCAGTTTTACGTCTAAACACGGTTTTACGTCTAAATGTAGTTTTACGTCTAAACACAGTTTGCGTCTAAACGTAGTTTGATGTCTAAACGTAGTTTTGCGTTTAAAAGTAGTTTACGTCTAAAACACAGTTTTACGTCTAAACACAGTTTGCACAGTTTACGTCTAAATGCAGTTTTAAAGGGATCTGATCTTAGAAACTTCGTTCGTAAAAGCGCAGAAGACAGGTTTGCAGAATCAAAACGTAAACGTAAACTGTAATGTATGAAAACACCGATTTATGTCTGAATACAGATTCGGAAAGATCAGCACTTAGAAACTTGTTCGTAAAAGTGCAGAAGACAGTTTTGCAGAATCAAAACGTAAACGTAAACTGTAATGTATGAAAACACCGATTTACGTCTGAATGCAGATTCGGAAAGATCAGCACTTAGAAACTTGTTCGTAAAGGCGCAGAGAGCAGTAGCTATGTAGGAGGTTTGCAGTAATGATAAAGTGCTCAAAATAAACGCAAACCAGAGATATAGAGTGGTTCAGTCAGTCTTGACCTACTCCACTTTTGGCTTCCTCCACCGACGAGGTCACCGACGTCAACTAGAGGCCTTCCTTCAATAGGCGAAGGCCAACTGCCCTTTTACAGATTCACTCCTTTTGATGGGCTCAGGAGACAACCCTTACAAGACCTTTCTCTCCTCTCTTTACAACTCAAAACTTGAAAAACATAAAGAGGAGAACTTTCAGACTTTACACAAATTTGAGCTCTTAGAATCACAGAAAAGATCAAGAATTCGGTGTAGGTCTATATCTTTTTAGTGCTGAATGGGTGGGGTATTTATAGGCCCCAACCCAATTCAAATTTGGAGCTCAAAACGATCAAATCCCGAAATTCCGGGATCAAGCGGTTGCACCTCCTGACTGGAGCGGTTGCACCGCCTGGCAGAGCTCGAAGACTGAGCCTAGGCGGTTGCACCTCTCTGTCAGGGGCGGTTGCACCGCTTGAGTCTGGCTCAGAGACTGAGCCCCAGGCGGTGCCACCTCTTGACTGAGGCGGTTGCACCTCTCTACCAGAGCTCGAAGACCGAGCTCAGGCGGTGCCACCTCTCTGTCAGGGAGGTTGCACCGCCCAGTCTAGCTCGAAGACTGAGCTCAGGCGGTGCCACCTCCTGGCTGGGGCGGTTGCACCGCCTAGCTTCGCTGGGAGATCCTCTCCTGGGCGGTGCCACCTCCAACCCTGGTGGTGCCACCTCTTTCACTATTTCAGCTCACTTGGTTTGGCTCCAAACTTGGTCCAAACCAGTCCAAACTTGGGCCTAATTGGCCCCTACTTGGGTTATAGGATTAACACCTAATCCTAACCCTAATTAACGTGCTAACTATGATTTTAAAGACATTTTCTAAGCTATTACAAAGTCCGCAAGTCAAGACTTCTTCTGGCGAACTTTCGGCAAACTTCCGGCGGTCTTCCGATGAACTCTCGGAAACCATTCTGCGGACTCCCGGCAAGCTCCTAGACTTCACGATTTGATCTTAGCGAGTTCCAACGAGCTTCTTCGGCAAGCTCCGATCTTTCTCGGCGAGCTCCGCGAACTTCCAACGAACCTTCTGGCGAGTTTCCGAAAATCCTTCGGCAAGCTCCTAACTCATTCTCGGCTAGTTCTAGTAGCATTCCCGATGAACCTTCGGACTTCCATCGAACTCTCGAACTTGCAACAAATCATTTGCGCTTGACTCCGACACTTTGTTTCGCTTTATGTCTTCATCGTTATCATAGTTAATCCTGCACAATTAAAGCAAAACTTCGATCGAGACAATTAATCCTAAGCAATTAACCAAGTTGTCCGGCATGTCATTGGTCCCTCGACGCTTCGTCTGATTCTTCGGCGCATCGTCCTCTCCTGCGGCCTATTGCCCAATCGGCTAGTTGACTCCGCAACTCCGATATCCTTGGCCCAATAACTGCTCTTCTTGGCCCGATGCCCGAGTCCACTGCCCGGAGCCTTCTATCGATATGTCGACCGATCTACCGGCCCGACGTCCAATCTTCTGACATGTTCCTCCAGCACAACATGATTTTCCTGCTTTAATTATCTCATCCTGATCGAAGCATCCTGCGTCACTCAAAACGCAGATTAAATCATAAACATATATCAAGTAGTTTCATCATCAAAATACGAGATTCAACATACATAACCAAGTATTTACTATGTATAGCATTCTTATATCATTCCCAATGATTAGGATGTCATCCACATATACACCAAGAAAGTGATAGTGCTTTCATTCACCTTCCTATAGACAAAAGGCTCATTTTCGTTCTTAATAAAGTCATAAGATCTAATTACCTCATCAAATCTTATATTCCAACTTTGAGTTGCTTGCTTTAGTCCATAAATAGACCTAAGCAATCTGCACACCTTATCTGGGTAGTCCTTAGACACGAATCCATCAAATTGTATAATATACACCTCCTCCTCAAGGTTTCTATTGAGGAATACAGTTTTCATGTCCATATGCTATATCTCATAATCATAGAGTGCTACAATAGCCAATAGAATTCGAATGGATTTTAGCATGGCTACGGGTGAGAAGGTTTCATCATAGTTAACACCTTACCTTTGACGATACCTTTTAACCAGTAGCCATGCTTTATAGGTCTCTAACTTTCCATCTACTCCGATCTTCTTATTGAAGATCCACTTGCAACTGATGGGTACAATACCCTCGGGTGCATCAACTAGGTTCCAAACCTTGTTAAAGTACTTGGAATCCATCTCAAAATTCATGGATTTTTGTAACTTCCCCAAGTCTATATCGTAATAGCCTACTCATTTAATATGTCTCACATATCTCTCAGGAGGATAGGATACTGTAAGTCACGGGTGCCCTATAAGCCAATCACGTGAGTGATGACACGTGTGACATGATACACATTCTTTTTTCTTATTACATTTTGATATTTTTATCACTTTATATTACTTATTGCATATATGCATATATATTATGATGTCCGTGGATTTGTTCAATGAGAATTAGATCATGATGAGATCATGATAATAAGACCGATTCGCCTTTAAACACAGATGCTAAATAATCCTGGTCATAAGTTACTCGAGAGGGACATCGAGATAACTGGACAGACTAGTAAGATGTATACCCATCCATATGATGGAGGCAGTTGGTCTTATAGTTGCTCATGTAGGAACACTAAGGATATGGTACAGGTGCTCATTAGAGAATGACTTCATTGATTGATTTGCTCATGGAATATTGGATGGTTTATGATGCCTTATTGTCAAACAGTGATTTCGTAGTCCTAGTAGTATATTTGATCCTTATACTTGAGACAATAAGGTTGTTAGGATCGGAGCGACACTAAGACGGGGCGGGGTGTGAATTAGTGCAGCGGATTAAAACTTCGGTTTTGACAAATCTTTCGTACGATAAAAAATCGAACTCGGAAGTGCTTAACTTGAAGGAGTATTCGCAAAGTTGTGCAGCAAAGGTAATGAGGAAATAAAGCAAGTAAGAAGGTTTGCAGTAATGAAAATAGCAGTAATGAAATGCAAACCATAGATTACGCTGATTTTAAAGTGGTTCGGTCAAATGACCTACATCCACTTGCGAGGCCCCTCTTCGATGAGGCTCCCACCTTCCACTAGCAAATATCTTGAAGGGGAAGGGTAAATACCCCTCTTATAACTTTTTACAAGCGGTTCACTCTCTTACAGATTTTTAGCAAGAAAGAAGGAGGTGAACATGTTAGGACCCTTTTTCTAAGCTTTTGAATAATGTTTGTTGAGTCTGTTTAGTCCAATTGTTTATTGAGTCAGTTTGGTTCAGTTAGAGTCAAGTATAGGTCTATTTAATATTTATTTATTATTAGAGTTCAAGTCCTGTTGGACTCTGGGTGGAACTCTATAAATAGGGATGTAACTGCTTCTTTTCAGTAATCTATGAAAAATACTATTGTCTTTGGACAAACCCTAGGAGGCCAATCCCCTCGAAGTGATCAAAGAGGGCCGATCCCCTCGAAGCGATCAAGGAGGGCCGATCCCCTCGAAGCGATCATTATCATCCCCATTTCTCCCCTTTCTTCCACGATAAGACTTTAGGGTCTTATCATTTGGTATCAGAGCCTACGATAAGACTTTAGGGTCTTATCATTTGGTATCAGAGCAACGATTCTTGGCGCAACCCGCAGCAACCTTGCTTCCCTTCTTCCCCACCACCACTACAAGGCAACTCTTTCTTCACCGTTATCGTTGTTTCCCCGGCTGGCGACCTTCGACCACCGCTCAACCTTCTCGCTGCCTCATCTCGCTCAAAAAAAAAAAAAAAAAAATAAGGGAAAAAGAAAAGAAGAAACACGAGAGGAAGAAGAAGCCGTAGCCACCCCTGCGTCCCCTGCTTCCGGCCAGTCCACCCACCGCTGTTGCTCTCCGGCCTGCGCCCACCATCGCCCCGCTTCCTGGCCGGCGACCACCACCGCCGCTGTTCCCCGGCCAAGAGACGACGCTGCCAGCGTCCATCCCAGCCCTACTGCCGCCGCCTGCCTCCCCTTCCGTCGCAGCGCAGCCGCTCGACTCTTCTCCTCGGCGATCGTTGGTGACGCTGCTCCCAACCGCGCGACCACCGCTGCCTCTCTACCGCAACCCTAGCCGTGCCCCCCCCTTGGGTCGCAGCCGCAGTCGCTTGTTGCCGCAACCCCTTGTTCAAGCGGTTGCAGAAATATAGTTCCTCTGTTGCCGCAGCCCCTCGTCGATCGCAGCCGCGCCTCAAGCGCCGTCGCCTTCTAATCGACCCACCACCACTGCCAGACACCGTGCGGCGACCGCTGCTCGCCTCCCAGCCGCCGCTTCCCCTGGCTCGGGTGAGAACGACCGCCGCCACTCCCCCTTGCTCTGCCCCCTTGTGACCGAGAAATAGGGGAATCCTCTTGCTGCTGCTGCGAATGCTGGTTGCCACCACCGTCGCCACTGCTGCCCCGCCAGCGACGACGTCGCTCGCCGCCCAGCCTGCCACGACTACTGTTGCCAGCCACCGCAGCCTTCACCTCAACCCCCTCGATCTGCACCGTTGTTGTAGCCCCCTTGCTCTACATCTTTGCTGCAGCCGCCGGTTGTCACCGCTGCAGCCGCCGGTTGCCACCGCTGCAGCCTCAACCCCGGTCGCTTCAACGCCACCTCCCTCTTGTTCTGCCTCCGCTATTGCAGTTGTTGGTTGGCATCACCGCAGCCTCAACCTGGCTGCTCGGCAATTGCTTCCTTGGGTCACAGCAGTCACAACCGTCGCCTTTCAGCCTCGGCGCTCTCATCTCACACAGTGACAAAAACACAGGGCAGCAACTCTTCCTCCATCGCAGCCACCGCAGCGGCGAGTCCTTGTCGGTGCTGCCCCCAACCACATCACCATCGCTGCCTCCCAGCCCTCAGCAGCAGCGATCCCTCCACGCAGCGACTGCAACAAGCATTGTTGCCTCTCACTAGCGCCTCCTTCCGCAGTGTGACAGAAACAGAGCAACACTGCCTTCCATCCGCGCTGTCGCAGCCATCGCAGCGGTGAGCCCTTGGCGATGCTACCCTAGCCACACCACCATCGCTACCTCCAAGCCCTCAGCAACAGTGATCCCTCTATGTAGCGACCGCAACAAGCATCGCTGCCTCCCACGCGACAACCACAGCTACATCCCCGCATCCTCGTAGCAACCCTTCATTCCCATAGTGTTGCCACCAATTGCATCACAACAGCAGCACCGAATAGGACAGTGATTGATGCCCTTGACCAACACCAAAAATAGGACTTGAGATTACAGATTTGCAGTCTTACGAAATGGCCATCGATAACTCAGTGAAAGCACAAATGGAAGCATTGGAAATTAGAATTGAGAACTGGTTACAAGAAGTACGTAATGATTTCAAAAAGGACTTACTAGGGAGCCTTAGTAAATTTCAACAAGGTGGGAGCTCAAGTTCTACATTGCATAGATCTGGAAATACTAGAAAAGGGCCCCAAGATTATGACACAATCTACTCATACATGAAGGTGGATGGACAGCTCTCAAAAATTTGTCAGACTTCTACAGTGTTGGAATATCAGAGTAGGTTTGAAAGATTATCAAATCAAGCTAGAGATTGGTCGGAACGACAACTTCTGGATACATTTATTGAAGGTCTTATTCCAGAGATCCGGTGTGAAGTTAAGGCTCGTCAACCTCGCACTATGATAGCTGCGATCTCATTCGCACATCTACATGAGAAAAAAATCAATAGGGAAAATCATGGAAACAGAAATGATAACCACCAGATGATCAATATGCCACCCACCATATCTATTCCCAACCAAAGCCTTGACACCCAAGGACTAACCCAAGAAGAACTCAAGAAAAATTCAGCAAAGGGTTTGTACTATGATGAAAAGTGGAGTATGGAGCACCAATGTAAACAAGGGCAGCATATGATGATTGAGCCAATTGGAGAGGAACTAAAAGCAGAAGAGTTGGACTCCGATCATGAAGGTATAAATTCTAATAAAGACGTTGAACCTACCGTACATACAATGCATATATTAGCCGACTATTCTAACCCGCAAACTAAGGAAGTTGCCGAAACTCTAGAACATCAGCCTGTTATAGTTTTGATTGATACTAGTAGCACTAACTATTCTATGGACAGTGAGACTGTTGACCGATTGGCCCAACACATTAAAGACTGTGACAGATTCAAAGTAAAGATCATTGATGGACGGATTTTCACTTGTGATAGCAAAGGTTCAAAGATAAAATTGATTATACAGGGTCAGAAGTTTCATGCAACGATTACTACACTGAAAAATCAACCTGTTGCTTACACTCTCGAAAAGTGGAGACCATACTTACTTGATCAACGGGTTGTAATGCGTTGCAGATAGTCTATGGCTAAAGTGTCGAAGAGAAGCTCCCTGAGATTGATGCTGCTCAGCCTTGAGGACAAGGCTGATTTGAAGAGGGAGGAACTGTTAGGACCCTTTTTCTAAGCTTTTGAATAATGTTTGTTGAGTCTATTTAGTCCAATTGTTTATTGAGTCGGTTTGGTTCAGTTAGAGTCAAGTAGAGGTCTATTTAATATTTATTTATTATTAGAGTTCAAGTCCTGATGGACTCTGGGTGGAACTCTATAAATAGGGATGTAACTGCTTCTTTTCAGTAATCTATGAAAAATACTATTGTCTTTGGACAAACCCTAGGAGGTCGATCCCCTCGAAGTGATCAAGGAGGGCCGATCCCCTCGAAGCGATCAAGGAGGGCCGATCCCCTCGAAGCGATCAAGGAGGCCGATCCCCTCAAAGCGATCATTATCATCCTCATTTCTCCCCTTTCTTCCACGATAAGACTTTAGGGTCTTATCATTTGGTATCAGAGCCTACGATAAGACTTTAGGGTCTTATCAAAACACTAGCAAATTTAAAACAAGACTAGCTAAGACTTTTCTAAGACATTTCTCTCAATCAATTGCTTCTCAAAAAGTTGTAATCTCAGCTGAGATTTGAGGGGTATTTATAGGCCTCAAGAGGATTCAAATTTGGGCTCCGATATTTGAATTCTCTTTGGTTTCCGATGCTGGCGATGCCACCGCCTGTCAGTGTC
Source organism: Musa acuminata AAA Group (assembly GCF_036884655.1). Classification (NCBI taxonomy): domain Eukaryota; kingdom Viridiplantae; phylum Streptophyta; class Magnoliopsida; order Zingiberales; family Musaceae; genus Musa; species Musa acuminata. Next base: position 25,617,267 of record NC_088333.1, on the reverse strand, counting down.
TGACACTAACAGTGGACTGGCGGTGCCACCGCCCAGCTCTCGGGTGCTGGGTGGTGCAACCGCCCAGTCTGGCGGTGCCACCGCCAGACTCTCCGGTTCACTGGTTGGGCTTTAAATTTAGCCCAAACCAAGTCTAATTTTGGGTCTAGTTGGCCCCTAACCAGAATATAGGATTATCTCTTAATCCTAATCCTAATTACATGTGAACTACATAACAAAAAAACATCCGAAGCAAGTTTTCAACCGCGAAAGTCGAGTCTTGTTCCGGCGAGCTTTCCGACGAACTTTTTCCGACGGACTCCTAGCAAGCTCTTGATCTTGTGATGACTTTAACGAGTAGCCATGCCTTCTCGGTGATCTCCGTGAACCTCCGACGATCTCTTCGATGAACTTTCGAAAATTCCGACAGGTTCCCAATTTCTTCTCGGTTGGTTCCGGCAGCATCTTTGACGAATCTTCGGTCTCTTAAACGTCCATCGAACTTGACTCCGGTATTCTTGCTTTATGTTTTCTGGTTATCGTAGTTAATCCTGCAATTGATTTTATCATCAAAATCTGAGATTCAACGATCTCCCCCTTTTTGATGATGACAATCAATTGTTGACGGAGTTAAACATAACTCCCCCTATCTATATGCCATATTATGAGAGGATGAAAACACTTGAATTCCATCCATTGAATTCAAGCATAAACTGATAAGTTCTAACCGTAGAACTTATCGTTATTCTCATTAAGCAATAGTAAATACGAAACTTCGATGAAAATCATTTTCAAGTCGAATGATTACTTCGATAGGAGATAAAGATTTTCAACATGAATTTCATGATATAAATGTAAGGTATGCTTTCAATATGACCAATCAGTCTTGCGATATTCTTAAAGATTTTTCAAGGCATATAAGACATTCATATCACACAAGCTTTTGTAATTCATATTAGTCATGTTATCGATGCGCATAAGACAGTTTCATTAAGTCATGCTATCGAAATGGTATAAGTCATCACTTAGTCATCACTTCTCCCCCTTTATCATCAACAAAAAGGGAATGAGACTTGAAGCACATAATTTGTGATTATAACATCAGGAATTCAGCATTGATCATACAAAAATTCATCAATCAAAATTAAGTGTGCTAAAATATCTACGCAGAGTTCATCTTAAAGGAAAATTCAGCATTCATCCATTTTAATAAATCTCTTCTTTCTATAAATAACAAAAATTATAGGTGTACAAAGAAGAGATTGTGATTAAAAAATTTCAAGTAGTAACTCCAATAAGTCAAGATCATAAGTCGAATACAAACTCATTCAAATTCAAATCGTCAACTCAAAAATCATAATCAAGCCATCAAAATCAATTTCGAGATTCACAAAATGTCATAAAATAATTCTTGATCAGATGGGAGCGGTGTTTGACTCAAGATAGGATAAGGTAATTTAACATTTCATTTAGAATCGAAAGAGAAGGATCAAATTCACTGAGGAACAGAGAGAGGATGAAAAACTTTACGGAAAATCCATTCAAAGAAGTTTATTCTTAGGGACAATTTAACATACCTAATTCCCTTCTAATGAATTCAAATTGGTCCTCACTCAAAGCTTTTGTAAATATATCTGCTAATTGATGCTTTGTGTCAATGAATTCTAGAACAACATTATTGTTAAGGACATGATCGCGTATGAAATGATGCCTAACGTCGATGTGCTTAGTTGAATTAGATTTTTGGTGAGGCATATGGCACTAGTATTATCACATTTTATGGGAACATTTTTGAAGTGAATTCCATAGTCTTATAATGTATTTTTCATCCAAACAACTTGTGCACAGCATTCACTTACAGCAATGTATTCGGCTTCCGCCGTAGATAGTGTAACTGAATTTTGTTTCTTAGAAGTCCAAGAAACAAGTGCATGTCCTAAAAATTGGCATGTTCCGGATGTACTTTTTCTATCTATCCTGCATCCGCCAAAATCGGCATCTGCATAAACTATTAAATCTAATTTTTCAGACTTTGGATACCACAATCCTAAATTTGGAGTTCCTTTAAGATACCAAAATATTCTTTTAACACTATTAAGATGAGATAATTTAGGATTAGATTGTTTGATATGAAATCTGTGGGTAATTGGCTCTCCTGGAGTAATCAAGGTGCTGCTAACAGAAAAATAATGGCTCGACTTGAAAGGTGTTTGATTAACCATGAATGGTTAACAGTTTACCCAGATTCACTTCTTGAGTATGGTGCTCCTTTGTTTTCTGACCATTCTTTAATGTATATACACGCAGAAAAAGCGACACCAAGAGGCAAGAAACCGTTTAGATTCTTTAACATGTGGAGTACTCATCCTCAATTTCTTGATGTTATCAGATCTGCTTGGAATGTTAATGTGCATGGATCTCCCCCTTACATCTTATGTCAAAAGCTCAAAGCCTGTAAAGCAGCACTAAAGGAGTGGAATACAAATACCTTTGGCAATATTACCACCAGAGTTCAATTTTGCAGAAAGGAACTAATGTCATTGCAACATGAGCTGCAACTTCAGCCAAATGATGAAAATATTATCTACAAAGAGACGGAAGCCAGAAATAACTTCATGCAAGCCTTAAAACAGGAGGAAAGTTTTGCAAAGCAGAAGTCTCGACAGCATTGGCTTACACTAGGGGATTCCAATACTAAATTTTTCTATGCTTCAATTGCTACTCGAAGGGCTGTTAACCGTATCAGCAAATGCAGAGACAAAGATGATAATCTTATTGAGAATTTAGATGAGGTTAAAGCACACACAGAGCAATTTTTTTATTCCTTACTCAATCAAGCTGGGAAACCTAATAACATTCATGTGGAGCCGACTAGAAAACTTGATTCGGAAGCTATTTCAATCCTCAATGCCCCAATTACAGATGACGAATTTGTATGTGTTGTCTTTAAGTCACCAAAGCACAAAAGCCCAGGTTCAGATGGATTTCCAGCTGAATTTTACCAAACTGCTTGGTCTATTATTGGAAATGATGTGATCAAAGCTTGCCAACATTTTTTCTCTTCAGGTCATATTCTTAGAGAGATGAATTGCACTTTTATTTCTTTAATTCCGAAGAATGCAGGGGCTGATTCACTAGAGAACTATCGACCCATATCATTATGCAACTTTATATATAAGATCATCTCCAAAGTATTGGCAAATAGAATGCAAAAGGTATTACACAAGATCATTAGCCCAAATCAAGCTGCTTTCATCAAAGGGAGAAGTATACATCATAACATTTTGCTTGCTAATGACTTGGTCAAAGATTTGCATTCAAAAGCAAGAGGGACAAAAATCTGCATTAAAGCTGATCTAAGGAAAGCCTTTGATTCAGTTAATAGGAAATTTATCTATAAGATGCTCCTTGATATGAACTTCCCACAGCAATGGATTAATTGGATTCAATCTTGCCTAGAAACTCCAAAGTTTTCGATACTCTTTAATGGCTCACCTATTGGTTTTTTTGGGAGCACGAATGGCATCCGACAAGGTGATCCACTCTCTCCGTATCTCTTTACTATTGCGATGGAAGGACTTAGCTGTATGTTGGAACACACAGTCTTAAATGGCAGCATTAAGGTACCCAGTGCTGGTTCTGTTCATATATCACATATAACATTTGCAGATGACTTACTTATCTTTCTCCAAAATGAACCAACTTCAGTAAAGAACCTGGCTACCATTATTAATGACTTTGGTATGGTTTCTGGACTTCAGTTAAATCATGCGAAAAGTAAAGTATATATGAGCCCTTACGTTGAGGATAAGGTCTTTATTTCACAAACTTTGGGGGTTAGTGAAGGAAGCTTGCCAGTTCCTTATTTGGGTCTCCTGCTCATATCCACAGGCATTCACAAAACCCACTGTCAACCTATCTTGCAAAAAATAAAGAATAGAATTTCTTCTTGGAAAAATAGGTTTCTATCAAAAGCAGGACGACTCGAACTCATCCGTTCGGTATTGCACTCCTACTCTATATATTGGTGTAATGCATTTCTTCTACCTGCTGGACTTCTCCAAGATATTGAACGGTTATTAATGAACTTCTTCTGGAATGGCACAAATGATAAGGCAATGCATATGGTAAATTGGGATAGCATTTGCAAACCGAAAGATGAAGGGGGGCTAAATTTGAGAAATACTAGAGATTGGAATCAAGCATGTTTGGTACAGCAATTGTGGGATCTTTTGCAAAACAAATGTTCCTTATGGTCACATTGGGTTTCTGCTAAGTATCTCTCAAAGGAATCAATATGGGAAATTTCAACAAGAACATACCACTCTGCAGCTTGGAAAGGAATTTTAAAGGCAAGGAATTGGCTAATCAAACACATTTCGTATGCAATCTCTTCTGGAACTAGTACTAATATGTGGTACGATCCTTGGGTGAATGGGAAGAGTATATTTCAATTATATGGCGACAGAATACGAAAAGATCTTGGGGCTCCCAAAGATTGGAAGGTTTCCGAGTTCATCGCTAACGGTACTTGGTGTCTCCCTAATCCTATTTCTCCTGAAATGTTATCACTTTGGCCGACTATCATAGCTATTCGAATCAGGAACAACTCTTCAGATATACTTATTTGGCCTCATGACAATGGTAAATTTAGTGCCACATCCGCATGGAATCAAATTAGGCAAAGAAATAACAAGTGGGTCCCAAGCAGTTGGACATGGGATCGACCGGGATCACAAAGACACTCCTTATGTACATGGCAGGCCCTTCTCAATAAACTACCTACAATAGACAATATGAAAAGAAGAGGTATCTATCATGTTAACCGATGCTCCCTTTGTTTGCAACAAGAAGAAACTGTTGACCACCTCTATTTTGCTTGTGATTATACAAAATGGATATGGAAGGAGATTCTCCAGCGATTTGAACTCAATAGACTGCCGCAACCAAACTTGCACCAAGAACTAGGCGACCTTATGCAATGTTTCTCAAGAAAAGGGCCTCTTACACAACTAGCAAAGGTTATTTTCAGATGTGCTATTTGGTGGATGTGGAAGGAGAGATGTAATAGAATCTTTGAATGTCAACACACAAACAATGCTCAGCTCTTGAAAGAGATTATTAGAGACTCAAGATTCTGTATGGAGCATGAACTCAAAACCGAGCACTTCACCCGAAGAGAAAAATATATTTTTATCATATTTAATTTTGCTATTAGCTAAGGATCTTGGGAATGATGCCAAATAATGTACCCACAGGTAGTTATAGTCTACAGCATGTGTAGTCATAACTATCGCATTAGCACTCTATGAGTTACTTGGCTTTGTCTATGACTTGTATAGATAAAGCTATTTGTAGAAACTTTACACATAATGAATTTTACTTTTACTTACCAAAAAAAGATAATTTAGGATTAGATTGAAACTAGCGCAAAGTCCTACACTAAACATAATATCCGGTCTAGTCGCGGTGAGGTAGAGTAGACTACCTATCATTCCCCTATATGTTTTTTGATCGAAATTTTCACTATTTTCATCCATATCTAACTTAGTCGAAGTACTTATAGGGGTGCTTATTGCTTTTGAATTATCCATGTTAAATCGTTTTAACAATTCTAATGTATATTTAGATTGGTTAAGAAATATGCCATCACTAAGTTATTTGATTTGCAATCATAAAAAGAAAGTTAATTCACCCATTAAACTCATTTCAAATTCATGACTCATACATTTGGCAAATGATTCACATAGTGATTCATCCGAGGAGCCAAAAATAGTATCGTCAACATAAATTTGCACAATAAGAAAATTATTTTCAAAATGTTTAATAAACAATGTAGTATCAACCTTGCCTTTGGTAAAATTATTTAAAATAAGAAAGGAACTAAACCTTTCATACCAAGCTCTAGGAGCTTGTTTCAAGCCATAGAGAGCCTTAGTCAATTTGAATACATTATTAGGAAGAAGAAAAATTTTAAATCTGGGAGGTTGTTTGATATATACTTCTTCGAAAATAAAACCATTCAAGAAAGCACTTTTGACATCCATTTGAAATAGTTTAAAATTATTACTACTAGCATAGGCAAGGAGCATCCTTATGGCTTCTAATCGAGCAACGGGAGCGAAGGTTTCTTCGTAATCGATACCTTCTTCTTGGTTGAAACCTTTGGCCACTAATCTAGCCTTGTTTCTAACCATGATACCATTTTTGTCTTGCTTGTTTCTAAAGACCCATTTAGTACCAATGACTAAATGGTCACTAGGTCTAGGAACAAGCTTCCATACCTTAGGTTCGATTTGAGAAAGGAAGGCGGCGTTAGCACAAAAATTCTGGAAAGAGGAACGAGTTTGAACCCCTTTTGATGTATCTCCTATAATTAGCTCCTTTGGATGAGCATCTATATACTTCCATTCCTTGGGTAAGGAAAATTCGGAAGAAGGTGCATCCAAGTTGCTATTTTGAGTAGGGGGTTCATTTAAATTCAAATTATCACAACCAAGATCATCATCAATATCATTTTTCTTTAAATTAGAAATTTCATTAAAAACTACATGAATAGACTCTTCTATTACTAAGGTTCTTTTGTTAAAAAACTGAAAAGCCTTAGAAACGGAAGAGTAACCAAGAAAGATGCCTTCATCGGATTTAGCATTAAATTTTCTTAAGGCATCCCTTTCATTCAAAATAAAGCATTTACAACCGAAAACTTTAAAATAGGAAATATTTGGTTTTCTGTTATTCCATAATTCATAGGGAGTTCTTGATAGGGATGGTCTTATTAGGACCCTATTCATGATGTAGCAAGTCATATTTATGACTTCGGCCCAAAAATACTTGGGTAGACTATTTCTTGTAGGTTTCTATTTTTTCTTTCAACTACTCTATTTTGTTGGGGATTCCTCGGAGTGGAGAAGTTGTGATTGTATCCATTAACTTCACAAAAATTTTGAAAGTCACAGTTTTGAAATTCGTCACCGTGATCACTCCAAATTGATGAAATCATGAAACCTTTTTCGTTTTGAGTGAGTTTACAAAATTTAGAGAAACACTTGAAACAATCACTTTTTTGAGCTAAGAAATAGGTCCAAGTGTATCTAGTATAGTCATCCACAATTACAAATGCATATTTGCTTCCTCCTAGACTTGTCATGTCAATTGGTCCAAATAAGTCCAAATGAATCAATTGTAATGGTCTAGTGGTGCTAATTTGAGCTTTTTGGTTTGAAACTAGTTTTTATTTGTTTACCTAGTTGACATGCATCGCATACTTTGTCCTTAATAAACTTTATATTTGGAATTCCTCGCACTAATTCTCTAGATGAGATCTTAGATATTAGTTTCATGCTTGCATGGCCTAGTCTCCTATGCCAAAGCCAAGCATCATAATTTAAAGCGGAGAAGCACATTTTATTACTTAGTTCATCAAGGTTGATGGTGTAGACATTATTTTGTTTTAATGCAATCATAGTTATGTTATAGTTTGGTTTTTCAATAATACACACATTTGATTCAAATCTAATGATATAACCTTTATCGCATAATTGACTAACACTCAAGAGATTATGTTTCAATCCATCAACTAGTAAGACATTATCAATAGAAAATTTTAATTTGTTACCTATGGTTCCCTTGCCAATAATTTTGCCTTGTTTGTTGTCTCCAAAGGTGACGTACCCTTCTTCTTTGCTAGTGAGCATAGAGAAATGAGATGGATCGCCAGTCATATGTTTTGAGCATCCACTATCTAGATACCATCTCTTGCTCCTAGCTTGTGATGGTGTATGTTTCTACAAGAAGGGATTATTTTTAGGTACCCATTTTCTTTTGGGTGCCTTAAAAACTGATTTAACTTATTCATCATATTGTATAGAATTGATCATGGTTCCTTTAGGAACCCAAATTAGTTTGTTCGGACTAATTTTCTTGAATGGACATTTATAAGTTTTATGTCCATATTTGCAACAAAAGTTGCAATTGCTTTGGTGCCAAACATGTAAGACGGGGCCTTTAATAAAGGTGGTTGGATTTTGGTGATGACTTCTCACAAATCCGATTCCACTTCTTTTAGGAATGTGACCCTTATTTGTAATGATCATGTTCAAAGATTTGCTACCAACCTCGAATTTCTTCAAGGTGTCCTTAAGTAGCAAGTTCTCCTTTTGGAGAAATTATAGATCATGGCATTTTATACATGGAGCTAAACTATCATGATATTCAGTTTTTAATTTATCGATATCACAAGTGAGACTATCATGTTCCTTTTTTAGCGATTTGTATTTTCTACTAATTGTCTTACATTCATCAAATAACTCATGGAAAGCATTTAATAATTCATGATAAGGTAAATCTGCATCAATTAAATATGTTACCTTTTCTCCGATGGCCATTAGGGCGTAATGAGCAACTTGCTCGGTGTTGGACTCCTCTTCTTCGGACGCGCTTGAATCATCCCACGTTGTCTTGAGCGCCTTCTTCTTTGATGTTCTCTTTTTGGCTTAAGGACAATCGTTCTTGTAGTGTCCCGGTATTTTGCACTCATAGCAAATTACTTGGTCATTCTTGTGTTCGAATTTATTTTTTGTATTATTTTAAAATTTGTTCTTTCTTAAATATTTTTAAAATTTTTGAGTCAAAAGTGCAATGTCATTGTCATTGTCATCATCACTTGATGTTCCTTTCAAGTGGTCTTCTTGTGATGTGAGTGTCATATCCTTTCTGTTCTTTCGAAGGGGGTTCTCGAGCTCGTCATGAGCTTGACATGTCATTTCGTAGGTCATTAGAGACCCAATGAGTTCTTCAAGAGGAAATGTTTTAAGTTCTTTGGCCTCTTGAATGGCCGTAACTTTTGGATCCTAACTTTTAGGGAGGGATCTTAAGATTTTAGTTACTAGTTCAAAGTTAGTAAAATCTTTACTAAAAGCTTTGAGTCCATTGATGACATCTGTGAACCGGGTGTACATGTCTCCGATGGACTCACTTGGTTTCATTCGGAAAGGTTCGTAAGAGTGCACAAAGTTGTTGATTTTGGACTCTTTCACTCGGCTAGTGCTTTCATGAGTGACCTCAAGAGTTCTCCAAATATCAAAAGCCGAATCACAAATTGAAACACGATTAAATTCATTTTTGTCTAGTGCAAAAAACAAGGCATTCATAGCCTTTGCGTTTAAAGCAAAAACCTTCTTCTTCGATTCATTCCATTCGCTCATCGGAAGAGAAGATTTTTGAAATCTGTTTTCAACAATAGTCCAAAGCTCAAAATCTATGGAAATGAGGAAGATCCTCATACGAGTCTTCCAATAAGTGTAATCTGACCCATTAAACATGGGTGGACGTGTGATGGAATAACCCTCATGTATGCCGGAGTAAGCCATCTCTCTTGGGTATCAAACCAAAAATGAGAGTGAGCCTAGCTCTGATACCAATTGTTAGGATCGGAGCGGCACTAAGAGGGGGGGGGGTGAATTAGTGCAGCGGATTAAAACTTCGGTTTTGACAAATCTTTCGTACGATAAAAAACCAAACTCGGAAGTGCTTAACTTGAAGGTGTATTCGCAAAGTTGTGCAGCAAAGGTAATGAGGAAATAAAGAAAGTAAGAAGGTTTGCAGTAATGAAAATAGCAGTAATGAAATGCAAACCAGAGATTAAGCCGATTTTAAAGTGGTTCGGTCAAATGACCTACATCCACTTGCGAGGCCCCTCTTCGATGAGGCTCCCACCTTCCACTAGCAAGTCTTTTGAAGGGGAAGAGTAAATACCCCTCTTACAACTTTTTACAAGCGGTTCACTCTCTTACAGATTTTTAGCAAGAAAGAAGGAGGTGAACACTAGCAAATTGAAAACAAGACTAGCTAAGACTTTTATAAGACATTTCTCTCAATCAATTGCTTCTCAAAAAGTTGTAATCTCAGTTGAGATTTGAGGGTTATTTATAGGCCTCAAGAGGATTCAAATTTGGGCTCCGAAATTTGAATTCTCTTTGGTTTCCGATGCTGGCGATGCCACCGCCTATCAGTGTCTGACACTAACAGTGGACTGGCGGTGCCACCGCCCAGCTCTCGGGTGCCCGCTAGACTCTCCGGTTCACTGGTTAGGCTTTAAATTTAGCCCAAACCAATTCTAATTTTGGGCCCAGTTGGCCCCTAACTAGGATATAGGATTATCTCTTAACCCTAATCCTAATTACATGTGCACTACATAACAAAAAAATATCCTAAGCAAGTTTTCAACCGCGAACGTCGAGCCTTGTTCCGACGAGCTTTTCGACGAACTTCTTCCGACGGACTCCCAGCAAGCTCTCGATCTTGTGATGACTTTAACAAGTAGCTGAGCCTTCTCGGTGATTTCCGTGAACCTCTGACGATCTCTTCGGCGAACTTCCGAAAATTTCGACAGGTTCTCGATTTCTTCTCGGTTGGTTTCGGTAGCATCTCCGACGTTTCTTCAGTCTCTAAAATGTCCATCGAACTTGACTCCGGTATTCTTGCTTTGTGTTTTCTGGTTATCGTAGTTAATCCTGCACATTTAACTCAATAATATGGATTATATCAATTAACCCATCAATTGATTTTATCATCAAAATCCGAGATTCAACAAAGGTTGCCCTGTTTGAGTACTCCACTCTTTGATATCGAACTTATAGGTTTGGAAGTTCCAAATCTAGTACAATTGGTTATTAGGTGTGGTAGCCAACCTTACGAGGGCTATTGAGTATCGATAGAGGATCATCTACTCTTGGTATCATGAGAGGAATATCCTATGTATTTTTGCTCAAACAAATCTTTGGCCAAGGTCATTCAAATTGAGAGAGAAAGAGTTCTCTAGGAGAATCTGATTAGAGCAAGATTTGAGGAGAAACCGTATAGGCCTGACAGCTCCATGTCCAGTATATAGCCTCTGGGATATTAAATGGATGAGGGACTATAGGAATATGATAATTGAGAACAAATAGGTCCAATGGATTGGATTCCTTGTATCATTTGGGGACTGCGGTGTAGTGACCTAGTAGGTCCGTAGTCGATGAGCCGAGTGAATTATTATGGAGATAGTAATTTACTGAGCTGGAAAGAGTTCTGATAAGTATGACTCATGGCTAGCTCGATATTGAGCCTAGAGGGTCACACACATATGATAGGTGTTGCGAAGAGTAGAGGTTCAAATATGAGATATCCGCTAGAGCCCCTATCTTATTAGATATCTAATAAACCCCTAAATTATTGGATTCAATGGATGAGATCCAATAAGAGCTAATAAGAGATTATTCGGTAGAGACCCACTAATCTAAGAGGCTTGGGTAATTAGATGTAGCTCCAGTACCAAATATAGCAGGATCCATTAGGGTTAATTATAGGCCTCTATAAATAGGAGGAAACTAAAGGCCCATTGGCTGGGGCTTCTTAGTAGCCATCTTATATTCTCCTCTCCCCTTCTCCTCCTCAGATAGCAGACTTGGAGATTTGAGGAGCATCGTTATAGCCCTACTATGTGAATCACCGCTAGAGAGGAGGACGCTTGACTTCCTTCATCTACTCCTACAGATCTGTAGGGATTCAGGGATATACGATCTCTCTAGGTAACATTAATGTCTCACACGTGGTTTTCCGTGTCATAGGTTTTTTGCACACCAATCTTCACATAACGACGAACATATATTGGGAAAGTTAGGAATTTTGTTTTATTGGCTTCCGCTGCACATATGATGTTGCCCCTAGATTTCCCAACAGAGTTTCTGCTGAACCTACGTAAAGTTTGAACTTGTATGCTAGGTACCTGAATAGACTCGGGTTGTAGTGTGGTGCTTGAGCTAGGTTCTCCAACCTCGCTAAATGCTATCATGCTCCCACTATCTTCATCAACAATGTGTTCCTTCTCAAGGAACACCGCTCACTTAGCTACAAAGACCTTTTCATCCTCAGGATGTTAGAAATAATACCCATAAGTTTCCTTGAGGTATCCCACAAACTTGCATCGCTCCATACTCGATTCCAACATATCGGGGTTGTGTCTTTTAACGTGGGCAGGGCAGTTCCAAATCTTAAAAACCTTAAGATCGGGCATTTTCCATTTCCATATCTCATATGGTGTAGATACTACAACTTAGTTAGAACTATGTTCAGAAAGTAAGATCCTCTAAGGCATATCCCTAGAATGGGATGGGTAGGTTAGTGAAACTTATCATGGACCGCACCATGTCTAATAGTGTACGATTTCTCCTTTCAAATACACCTTTGAGCTGAGGTGTATAAGGAGGTGTCCATTGGGATAGAATCTCATGGTCCTTGAGGAATTGGGTGAACTATGTACTCAAGTAATAAAGTATGTGTAACCACCTATGGCATAAGTTGACATAGGTCCATATACATCACTATGTATAAGTTTTTTTTTTGTAAGTAAAAGTAAATTGATTATGTGTAAAGTTTCTACAAATAGCTTTATCTATACAAGTCATAAACAAAGCCAAGTATGTAACTCATAGTTATGACTACACATGCTGTAGACTATAACTCCCAATTATAATCAAAATAGAAAAAGTTTATCCAGATATATAAAAACTACTTGTGGGTACATAATTTGGCATAATTCCCAAGATCTTTAGCTAATAGTAAAATTAAATTTGATAAAAATATCTTTTTCTCTTTGGGTAAAGTGTTCCGTTTTGAGATCTTGCTCCATACAGGATCTTGAGTCTCTAATAATCTCTTTCAATAGCTGAGCATTGTTTATGTGTTGGCATTCAAATATTCTGTTACATCTCTCCTTCCACATCCACCAAATAGCGCATCTGAAAGTAACCTTTGCCAGTTGTGTGAGAGGCCCTTTTCTTGAGAAACATTGCATGAGGTCGCCTAGTTCTTAGTGCAAGTTTGGTTGCGACAGTCTATTGAGTTCAAATCGCTGGATAATCTCCTTCCATATCCATTTTGTATAATCACAAGCAAAATAGAGGTGGTCAACAGTTTCTTCTTGTTGCATACAAAGGGAGCATCGGTTAACATGATAGATACCTCTTCTTTTCATATTGTCTATTGTAGGTAATTTATTGAGAAGGGCCTGCCATGTACATAAGGAATGTCTTTGTTATCCCGGTCGATCCCATGTCCAACTGTTTGGGACCCACTTGTTATTTCTTTGCCTAATTTGATTCCATGCGGATGTGGCACTAAATTTGCCATTGTCATGAGGCCAAATAAGTATATCTGAAGAGTTGTTCCTGATTGGAATAGCTATAATAGTCGGCCAAAGTGATAACATTTCGGGAGAAATAGGTTTAGGGAGACACCAGGTACCGTTAGCAATGAACTCAGAAACCTTCCAATCTTTGGGAGCCCCAAGATCTTTTCGTATTCTGTCACCATATAATTGAAATATACTCTTCCCATTCAACCAAGGATTGTACCACATATTAGTACTAGTTCCAAAAGAGATTGAACCTCTACTCTAATCTGAAACAACTTAAAATTATTACTACTAGCGTAGGCAAGGAGCATCCTTATGGCTTCTAATCGAGCCATAGGAGCGAAGGTTTCTTCGTAATCGATACCTTCTTCTTGGTTGAAACCTTTGGCCACTAATCTAACCTTGTTTCTAACCACGATACCATATTCATCTTGCTTGTTTCTAAAAACTCATTTAGTACCAATAACTAAATGGTCATTTGGTCTTGGAACAAGCTTTCACACCTCATTTCTCTCAAATTGATTTACTTCATCTTTTTTTGGTAAGTAAAAGTAAATTGATTATGTGTAAAATTTCTACAAATAGCTTTATCTATACAAGTCCTAGACAAAGCCAAGTAACTCATAGAGTGCGAATGCGATAGTTATGACTACACATGCTGTAGACTATAACTCCTAATTATAATCAATATAGAAAATGTTTATCCAGATATATCAAAACTACCTGTGGGTACATAATTTGGCATCATTCCCAAGATCTTTAGCTAATAGCAAAATTAAATTTGATAAAAATATCTTTTTCTCTTTGGGTAAGGTGCTCCGTTTTGAGATCTTGCTCCATACAGGATCTTGAGTCTCTAATAATCTCTTTCAATAATTGAGCATTGTTTGTGTGTTGGCATTCAAATATTCTGTTACATCTCTCCTTCCAAATCCACCAAATAGCGCATCTGAAAGTAACATTTGCAAGTTGTGTTAGAGGCCCTTTTCTTGAGAAACATTGCATGAGGTCGCTTAGTTCTTGGTGCAAGTTTGGTTGCGGCAGTCTATTGAATTCAAATCGCTGGAGAATCTCCTTCCATATCCATTTTGTATAATCACAAGCAAAATAGAGGTGGTCAACAGTTTCTTCTTGTTGCATACAAAGGGAGCATCGGTTAACATGATAGATACCTCTTCTTTTCATATTGTCTATTGTCGGTAGTTTATTGAGAAGAGTCTGCCATGTACATAAGGAATGTCTTTGTGATCCCGGTCGATCCCATGTCCAACTGCTTGGGACCCACTTGTTATTTCTTTGCCTAATTTGATTCCATGCGGATGTGGCACTAAATTTGCCATTGTCATGAGGCCAAATAAGTATATCTGAAGAGTTGTTCCTGATTGGAATAGCTATAATAGTCGGCCAAAGTGATAACATTTCGGGAGAAATAGGATTATGGAGACACCAAGCACCGTTAGCAATGAACTCAGAAACCTTCCAATCTTTGGGAGCCCCAAGATCTTTTCGTATTCTGTCACCATATAATTGAAATATACTCTTCCCATTTACCCAAGGATCAAACCACATATTTGTATTAGTACCAGAAGAGATTGCATAGGAAATGTGTTTGAGTAGCCAATTCCTTGCCTTTAAAATTCCTTTCCAAGCTGCAGAGTTGTATGTTCTTGTTGAAATTTCCCAGATTGATTCCTTTGAAAGATACCTAGCAGAAACCCAATGTGACCATAAGGAACATTTGTTTTGCAAAAGATCCCACAATTGCTGTACCAGACAAGCTTGATTCCAATCTCTAATATTTCTCAAGTTTAGCCCCCCTTCATCTTTCGGTTTGCAAATGCTATCCCAATTTACCATATGCATTGCCTTATCATTTGTGCCATTCAAGAAGAAGTTCATTAATAACCGTTCAATATCATGGAGAAGTCCAGCAGGCAGAAGAAATGCATTACACCAATATATAGAGTAGGAGTGCAATACCGAATGGATGAGTTCGAGTCGTCCTGCTTTTGATAGAAACCTATTTTTCCAAGAAGAAATTCTATTATTTATTTTTTGCAAGATAGGCTGACAATGGGTTTTGTGAATGCCTGTGGATCCCCCCCTTACATCTTATGTCAAAAGCTCAAAGCCTGTAAAGCAGCACTGAAGGAGTGGAATACAAATACCTTTGGCAATATTAACACCAGAGTTCAATTTTGCAGAAATGAACTAATGTCATTGCAAAATGAGCTGCAACTTCAGCCAAATGATGAAAATATTATCTACAAAGAGACAGAAGCCAGAAATAACTTCATGCAAGCCTTAAAACAGGAGGAAAGTTTTGCAAAGCAGAAGTCTCGACAGAATTGGCTTACACTAGGGGATTCCAATACTAAATTTTTCTATGCTTCAATTGCTACTCGAAGGACTGTTAACCGTATCAGCAAATGCAAAGACAAAGATGATAATCTTATTGAGAATTTAGATGAGGTTAAAGCACACACAGAGCAATTTTTTTATTCCTTACTCAATCAAGCTGGGAAACCTAATAACATTCATGTGGAGCCGACTAGAAAACTTGATTCGGAAGCTATTTCAATCCTCAATGCCCCAATTACAGATGACGAAATTGTACGTGTTGTCTTTAAGTCACCAAAGCACAAAAGCCCAGGTCCAGATGGATTTCCAACTGAATTTTACCAAACTGCTTGGTCTATTATTGGAAATGATGTGATCAAGGCTTGCCAACATTTCTTCTCTTCAGGTCATATTCTTAGAGAGATGAATTGCACTTTTATTTCTTTAATTCCGAAGAATGCAGGGGATGATTCACTAGAGAACTATCGACCCATATCATTATGCAACTTTGTTTACAAGATCATCTCCAAAGTATTGGCAAATAGAATGCAAAAGGTAATACACAAGATTATTAGCCCAAATCAAGCTGCTTTCATCAAAGGGAGAAGTATACATCATAACATTTTGCTTGCTAATGACTTGGTCAAAGATTTGCATTCAAAAGCAAGAGAGACAAAAATCTGTTTTAAAGCTGATTTACGGAAAGCCTTTGATTCAGTTAATAGGAAGTTTATCTATAAGATGCTCCTCGATATGAACTTCCCATAGCAATGGGTTAATTGGATTCAATCTTGCCTGGAAACTCTAAAGTTTTCGATACTCTTTAATGGCTCACCTATTGGTTTTTTTGGGAGCACGAATGGCATCCGACAAGGTGATCCACTATCTCCGTATCTTTTTACTATTGCGATGGAAGGACTTAGCTGTATGTTAGAACACGCAGTCTTAAATGGTAGCATTAAGGTACCCATTGCTGGTTCTGTTCATATATCACATATAACATTTGCATATGACTTACTTATCTTTCTCCAAAATGAACCAACTTCAGTAAAGAACCTGGCTACTATTATGAATGACTTTGGTATGGTTTCTGGACTTCAGTTAAATCATGCGAAAAGTAAAGTATATATGAGCCCTTACGTTGAGGATAAGGTCTTTATTGTGCAAACTTTGGGGGTTAGTGAGGGAAGCTTGCCAGTTCCTTATTTGGGTCTCCCTGATTTACTTCATCTTGCATTGCGATAATCCATGAATCATCTTTCATGGCTTCATCAATACATTTTGGTTCAATTTGCGAGACAAAAGCGGCGTTGGAACAAAATTTTTTAATAGAAGAACGTGTTTGAACCCCCTTTGATGTGTCTCCCAGAATTAGCTCCTTAAGATGAGCATCTACATACTTCCAATCCTTGAGTAAGGATGTTTCGGAAGTGGATGCATCCAAGTTGCTAGTTGGAGACGGGGTTCCATTTAAATTCAAGGCATCAAAATTAACATCATCATCAAAATCGTTTTTCCTGATTTCGGAAATCTCATTGAAGACAACATGAATGGATTCTTCAATAATTAAAGCTCTTTTATATAGTCTACAGCATGTGTAGTCATAACTATCGCATTAGCACTCTATGAGTTACTTGGCTTTGTCTATGACTTGTATAGATAAAGCTATTTGTAGAAACTTTACACATAATGAATTTTACTTTTACTTACCAAAAAAAAATTAAAGCTCTTTTATTGAAGATACGAAAAGATTTAGAAACCAAAGAATAACTAAGAAAGATTCCTTCATCGGATTTAGCATCAAATTTTCCTAAGTTATCTTTTTCATTCAAGATAAAACACTTACACCCAAAGACTTTAAAATATTAAACATTGGGTTTTTTGTTGTTCCATAACTCATAGAGAGTTTTGGTGAGTAAGGGTCTTACTAAGAACTCTATTCAAAATATAGCATGCAGTATTTACGGCTTCGGCCCAAAAATATTTGGGTAGGCTATGTTCATTCAACATGGTTCTTGCCATTTTTTGTAAATTTCGATTTTTTCTTTCTACTACTCCATTTTGTTGAGGATTTCTAGGAGTAGAGAAATTATGGTTGCATCCATTGAGTTCACAAAATTCTTGAAAATCATGGTTTTGAAATTCACCACCGTGATCACTTCTAATTGACGAAATCATAGAGCCCTTCTCATTCTGAACAAGTTTACAAAACTTGGTAAAATATCTAAAGCATTCATTTTTTTGTTTTAAGAAGTAGGTCCATGTGTATCTGCTATAGTCATCCACAATGACGAAGGCGTATTTACTACCTCCTAGGCTTGATGTAGAGATTGGTCTGAACAAGTCCATATGGATCAATTGTAAGGGCCTAGAGGTGCTTATTTGATTCTTAGATTTGAAATTGCCCTTAATTTGTTTACCTAATTGGCAAGCATCACATACATTATCTTTGATGAACTTGATATGAGGAATACCTCTTACAAGTTCTTTAGATGATATTTGAGTGATTAGTTTCATGCTAGCATGACCTAATCTTCTATGTCATAGCCAAGCATCCTCATTCAAAACCGAAAAACACATTTCATTACACAAATAATTGATGTCAATAGTGTATACGTTATTTTGTTTTAATGCAATCATGGACATGTTTTTGTTTGGTTTTTCAATGATGCAAGCATTAGACTCGAATCTGACAATATATCCTTTATCACATAATTGACTAATGCTCAAGAGGTTATGTTTTAAACCATCAACTAACAAAACATCTTCGATAAAGAAGTTGGATTTGTTACCTATGGTTCCTTTGCCAATGATTTTACCCTTATTGTTGTCTCTGAAGGTGACATAGCCTTCGTCTATGCTAGTGAGCTTAGAGAATTGAGATGGATCTCCGGTCATATTCCTTGAGCATCCACTATCAAGGTGCCATCTCTTGCTCCTAGCTTACGAAGGTATAGGTTTCTACAAATAAAGGATGATTTTTAGGTACCCATTTGCTTTTGGGTGCCTCGAAAATAGATCTACATTGTTTATCATGTTGCATAGAATTTATCATGGTTCCTTTAGGAACCCAAATTAATTTGTTCGGACTAATTTTCTTGAATGGATAATAATACGTTTTGTGTCTAAGTTTGGTGTCGAACATGTAAGATGGGGCCTTTTATGAAGGTGGTTGGATTTTGGTGAGGACTTCTCACAAATCCGATTCCACTTCTTTTGGGAACGTGACCCTTGTTTGCAAGGATAATGTTCAATGACTTGCTACCAACCTCGAATTTCTTCAAGGTGTCCTTAAGTAGCAAGTTTTCATTTTGGAGAGTTTCTAGATCATGGCATTTTATGCATGAACTTAAACTATCATGATATTCAGTTTTTAACTTATCAAAATTACAAGTAAGACTATCATGCTCCTTTTTTAGCAATTTATATTTTCTACTAATAATCTTGCATTAATCAAATAAGTCATGGAAGGCATTTAATAATTCATCAAATGATAAATCTGCATCTATTAAATTCGTTACCTCCTCTCCGATGGCCATTAAGGCGTAATGAGCAACTTGCTCGGTGTTGCTTTGAGCGCCTTCTTCTTTGATGTTCTCTTCTTGACTTAGGGATAATCACTTTTGTAGTGTCCTGGCTTTTTGCACTCATAGCAAATAACTTGGTCCTTCTTGGGTTCAAATTTATTTTTTGTTTCATTCTTAAACTTGTTTCTTTTAATGATTTTTTTAAATTTTCTTGTTAGAAGTGCCAAGTCATCATCACAGTCCTCATCACTTGAGTTTTCTCTCAAGTGGTCTTCTGAAATTTTAAGTGTCATATCCTTCCTGTTCTTTGGAAGAATGTCTTCTTGCTCTTTATGAGCTTTCCAAGTCATCTCGTAGGTCATTAATGACCCGATTAGTTCTTCAAGAGGGAAGTTGTTTAGATCTTTCGCCTCTTGAATAGCAGTGACTTTAGGATCCCAACTCTTTGGAAGAGATCTTAGAATCTTATTTACAAGCTCAAAATCCGAAAAACTTTTTCCGAGTCCTTTTAGACCGTTGACGACATCCGTGAAACGGGTGAACATGTCGCCAATAGTCTCACTCGGTTTCATCCGGAAAAGTTCGAAAGAGTATAACAAAAGGTTGATTTTTGACTCTTTCACTCTACTTGTGCCTTCGTGAGTCACTTTGAGTGTGTGCCAAATATCAAATGCGGTTTCACAAACCGAAACACGGTTGAACTCGTTTTTATCAAGTGCACAAAATAAGGCATTAATAGCCTTTGCATTAAGAGCGAAAGCCTTCTTCTCCAATTCATTCCAATCGATCATTGGAAGAGAAGACTTCGAAAATCCATTTTCGACAAGATTCCAAAGTTCAAAATCCATAGAAATAAGAAAGATCCTCATTCAGGTCTTCCAATAGGTGTAGTCCGTCCCATTGAACATGGGTGGACGTGTAATAGAGTGGCCCTCTGTTAGGACTCTAGCTAGGAGAGTCCTAATTGAGAGGGACATTCTGTTAGGACTCTAGCTAGGAGAGTCCTAATTAAGAGGGACACTCTGTTAGGACTCTAACTAGAAGAGTCCTAATTGAGAGAGACATTCTGTTAGGAGGTTTTTTCTTAAGAGAAGAATTAGGAGTTGTAAGGGAATAGAAGTCTTGAGTATAAGTCATATTAGGAGTTGGTTAGAAGTAAGAGTCTTAAGTAAGAGTCCTATTAGGAGTTAGGGTTTAGAAGCCCTATAAATAACCATGTATTCCTTCTCTTTTGTTAAGCAATAGATGAATCTTTTCTGCAGCCTTTGAGCAGCAATTTGGAGGGAGGAACCCCTATAGAGTTCCAAGGAGGCCGATCCCCTAAAGAGATCAACCCCGAGTTTAGAATCTGCAAGGGTTCTAACACCTGGTATCAGAGCAGCGTTCTTGGCATCTCGCTGCCCTTCCACTGCCATCCATCAACCCTCCACAACCGCCCAAAGCAATTCCCACAATTGCTTAAAAGATCGTCGCCAAATTCCACCGTCATCTCCACCACCGCAGATCATCCTTTGATCTCCTTGTGAATTGCAGCAGGTTCTGGTTTCCTACCTTACTGCTGCTGCAATTTAGTTATCCATATTCGAAAATCAAAAAAAAAAAAAAAAAAAAAAATTCATTCCAATATTGCTGCAAATTTCATCGTAAGTTGCTGAAATTTTTCGACGAGAATTTTGCTATCGCAACTTACACCAATTTTCTTGCTGTTACTGCCGAAATTTTCTTGATTAAATTGGACATCCTTGCTGTCATATAAACTGAGATATTGCTGTCAATTGCCTCCTCAAATCTCTCAAATTTTTTGTGGAGATTTCATCGAGAAACCACTGTTTCTTCGACGTTAATTTTGCTCTTACAAGACAACACAATTCTGCAGCAAACTTTCACTGATTTCTATCAAACCCATACATGCCTTTAACCCGTCAACAAAAGAGAGATCTTAACATCACAGATTTGGAGTCATATACTATGGCATCTGAGGACGCAATCAATGCTAAATTTGAAGCCTTTGAGGCACGAATGGAGGATAAGATTCGGACTCTCCTTACCGAATTCAGTTTGGGCCGACCACCAAGCCCGAAGAAATCACATCAAGGAGAGAGCTCTAATCAATCAAATCATGCCCAAAGAGATGACTTCCAAGAGAGGGGAGGTTCTATGACCGACCCCAACTATTCGCGCATGAGAGTGGACTTCCCTAGATGGGAAGAAGGAGACCTAATTGGTTGGATCTCGCGCGCGGAGCGATATTTTCGGTACCATAAAACTGCGGATGCATCCATGGTGGAAATTGCAGCTATACATCTGGAAGGGGATGCCATACAATGGTTTGACTGGTTTGAACACACTTATGGAGCCCTTTCATGGCGACAATTCAAAGAAGGACTACTGATCCGCTTCGGACCAACTTATTATGAAAACATTGACGGACAACTAGCAAAGATCCGACAAACCTCCACCATTCAGGAGTACCAAACCAGGTTTGAAAGGTTATCTAATCAAACTCGTGATTGGTCTGAAAAATAGTTATTGGGGACTTTTATTGAGGGCTTAAAGCCGGAGATCCGGGGAGAAGTTAAGGCGCGACAACCATACACGCTTATGGCAGCCATCTCTTTCGCACGACTTCAAGAGGAGCGATTGAACCATGAAGCCCGGAGGACAAGGATCACTCCACGACCTACAATACTAAAGCCCTCAGCCCTCCCTACTATCAACCGAGTCCCTGCACCGAAAAGGTTAACAAGAGAAGAACTTCGAGAGCGATCTGCGAAAGGGTTATGTTGGCATTGCGACGAGCCGTGGAGCCGCGAGCATCGCTGTAAAAAAGGTAGACTTCTTATGATTGAACCAGTAGAAGAAGAGGTCATTGAACATCTAGAAGAGAGCCTTGAACATGAAGAAGAAGATATGGAAGAAGAGCCATAGCCGACCGACATTACGGTACATGCACTAGCCTTACCGATTTAGAGTGGTTTGGTCAATCTTGACCTACATCCACTTTTGGCTTCCTCCACCGACGAGGTCACTGACGTCCACTAGAGGCCTTCCTTCAATAGGTGAAGGCCAACCACCCTTTTACAGTTTCACTCCTTTTGACGGGCTTAGGAGACAACCCTTACCGAATTTTCTCTCCTCTCTTTACAGCTCATAATTTGAAAGAAAAAAGGGAGGACTTTTAGCCTTTACAACAATTTTGAGCTCTAAAAATCACAGAACAAGATCAAGATTTCGGTGTGTATTCTGTGCTCTCTCAGTGCTGAATGGGTGTAGGCCCCAACCCAGTTCAAATTTGGAGCTCAAAACTATCAATTCCCGGAATTCCGGGATTAGGCGGTTGTACCTCTTGATTGGAACGGTTGCACCGCCTGGCAGAGCTCGAAGACTAAGCCTCTGGGCAGTGCCACCTCCTGTCAGGGGCAGTTGCACCGCCTGCCAGAGCTCGAAGACCGAGCTCAGGCAGTGCAACCTCCTGATTGAGGCGGTTGCACCGCTCAGCCAGTGCTCGGAGACCGAGCCCAAGCGGTGCCACCTCCTCTCAAGGAAGGTTGCACCGGCCAGTCTCGCTCGGAGACTGAGCCTAGGCGGCACCACCGCCTGGCTAGAGTGGATGCACCTCCCAGTCTCACTCGGAGACTGAGCCCAGGCAGTGCAACCTCTTGCCTTGGGCGGTTCAACTGCTTGGCAGAAATCAGGGTCCGAATGGGTTGATCCATTTGGCCCAATTTGGATTTTTCATAGGCCCAATTGTCCCAAGATTAAGTTAATGGGATCATCTCCCATTTCCAACTAAATCATTATGCTAACTACGATATTCCCTAAGACATTTACTGCAACTTGCTCCGGTGCGTCAATCGCTTCTTCCGGCGAGCTTCCGACGAACTTTCGTCGATCATCCGATGAACCCTCGGTGATGCTCCTGCGGACTTCCGGAAAACTCCTGGACTTGCGACGATCCACTTGGCGAGTTCCGACGAGCTTCTTTGGCAAGCTCATGGACTTCTCGGATTTGTTCCTGCAGAATCTATGATGACTGTCCGAACTTCCGTCGAACTCTCGAACTCCCAACGTGATCATTGTCTTGACTCCGGCGCAACTCCTGCTGCATGTCTTACTTTTATCGTAGTTAATCCTACACACTTATCTCAACATATGGATTAGATAACAAATGACAATTGACTTCATCATCAAAATCCGAGATTCAACATAAGGTACTCTTTGTAGTTTCTCTCCCATCTTTACCATAGTGGAAGCACTGGCCTTTGTCATTTGCCGGGTCTTTCTTAGCAACCTTTGCTTTACCCGGTCTGCCCTTGGCCTTGCCCTTCTTAAGGGACTTTTTTGTTTTTCTTTTCTTCCTAGTCTCACCAATATAGAGAACTAGCTTCTCTTTCTTGATAGTGCTCTTTTCCTCCCTTAATATATTTAGGAGCTCAGGGAGCGTCACCTCAAGCTTGTTTATATTAAAATTCATTATGAATTATGAAAATGAATCTAATAGGGACTGAAGAATAAGATCCATACATAGGTTTGTTGAATCTCGGATTTTCATGATGAAATCAATCAATATGTGTTTATGTTTTAATCTGCGTTTTGAGTGACGCAGGATGCTTCGATCAAGTTGAGACAATTAAAGCAGAAAAATCATGTGGACGTCGGGCTGGTAGATCTGTCGACGTATCAATAGAAGGCTTCGAGCCGTGGATTCAGGCATCGGGCCAAGAAGAGCGGACATTGTGCCAAGGATATCGGAGTTGCAGAGTCAATTGGCCGATTGGGTAATAGGTCGTAGGAGAGGATGATGCGCCGAAGAATCAGACGAAGTGTCGCGGGACCAATGACATGCTGGACAATTTGATTATATACTTAGGATTATTTGTCTAGATCAAAGTGTGTTTTACATGTGTAGGATTAACTACAATAGCATGAAGACATAAAGCAAGTTTACCGGAGTCAAGTTCGATGGGTGTTCAAGAGTCCGCCGAAATTTCGAAGAATCATCGGAAGTGCTGCCGGAACCAATCGAGAAAGAATCGGGGACTTGCCGAAGTTTTCGAAAGTCCGCCGAAAAGATCGTCGGAGTTTCGTGGAGATCACCGAGAAGGTTCGGATACATGCCAAAGACTCGTTGAACTCACCACAAGACCGGTAGCCTATTGGGAGTCGATTGGAAGAAATCTGAGGGTGTATCGGAAGTCCGTTGGAAGTTCGCCGAAAAGCTCGCTAGAAGGAAACTCAACGTTGCCGCTTAAAATTTTGCTTAAGACTATGTCTTAATTTCATAGTTTGCATATAATTAGGGTTAGGATTAAGGGTTAATCCTATAACCCGGTTAGGGGCCAATTGGGCCTGAGTTTGGACTTGTTTGGGCCAACTTTGGAGCCCAATTAGTGAACTGGAACAGTCCAGGTGGTGGCACCGTTGGACTGGGCGGTGCCACCGCCCAGAACCCGAGAGTTCCGGCGATGGCACCACTAGTACACTACCGGACTGGGTGGTGGCACCGCCCAAAACCCGAGAGTTCCAACGGTGGCATCGCCAATACACTACTGGACTGGGCGGTGGCACCACCTAGAAACCGAGAGGTCTGGCGGTGGCACCGCCACTGACAGGTGGTGGCACACCAGCACCGGGAACCCAAAAGTAATTCAAATTTGGAGCCCAAATTTGAATCCTCTTGGGGCCTATAAATACCACTCAATTTCAGCAGAGACAACACCTTTTTTGACAAATTAAAAAGTGAGAAAAAACTCTAGCAACATCTTGTTTTCAATAGCTTAAGTGTTCACCTCCCTCTTTCTCTTTGAAAAATCTGTAAGAGTGTGAACCACTTATAAGAAGGTTGTAAGAGGGGTATTCGGTCCTTCCCCTTCAAAGTGATTTGCTAGTGGAAGTTGGGAGCCTCATCGAAGAAGGCTTCGAAAGTGGATGTAGGTCATTTGACCGAACCACTATACATCGTAGTGTTCCTTGAATGTGTGAGTATTTAATTTTCTAAATCATTTCTTTACTTAGCTGCAAATCATTCGGTTTTCATCTCCCTATGATTTCAAATGTACGATTTTTAATCCGCTGCATTAATTCACCCCCCTCTTAGTGTCGCTCCGATCCTAACAAGGTTATCCTCTAGTACCATTCCTAGACCTATGAATTTCTCTATCCACTGAATCATCTTTAGGATATGGTTTTGAACTGGTATCCCCTCAATCATCCTAGCACAGAAGAGGCTCTTGGATATCTCATATCGCTGAGTCCTTTCCTGTTCCTCAAACAATTTACGTACATGTAGGAAAATGGATCTAGCATCCATCTATTCATGTTGTCTCTATAACTCGGGAGTTATGAAGCCCAACATGTAACACTAAGAAAGAGTATAGTAATCAATGTACTTCACATAGCAAGCAATCTCATCCTCGCTTGCCCCTTCTTTGGGCGTATGCATCACTATATAAAGGATGTACGTAATTTTCTCCACCATGAGAATAATTCTCAAGTTGCGGTGTTAATCCGTATAATTTAGACTAGTGAGGCGGCTGACATCAAGTATGCTATGTAAGGGATTTGAAAGCAACCTTTTCTAAAAATAAAGATGTAGCAGAAATAAATAACATGCAGATTTTATAAAAAAATAAATAATTAAGATATGGACTTCTATCTTAATCTGCTCCCATTATTTTACTAGCGAGTCACGCGACACTCTTAGCATGTAAAACGGAAGTCTCCGATAGACTTCTAGTGGAGATCGGGATCCAATTAGCATCTTAGTGTAACCTCGAGGGACTCGACCAATCACATTAAGCCGAAAAGGTAAGCAACTATTGCTAATTATAACTCCTTATGATTCCCATCTTGTTCGGCCTCTAAACTGTAATATCCCTCACTTTTGAAATTTATTAATAAAGATTTATTTATAAATCGGAGGACCTATATGTAAATATGGAAATTTCTGTTTTCTCCCACCGCCTCCCACGCTCTCTCTGTTTCTTTGAGAAACAGAGAGAAGTGGTGGGGCGTGGGGAGAAGAAGAAGAGAAGTAGAGGGAGAAGAGAAGAAGAGGGAAAAGAAGAGAGGAAGAAGAGGGAGAAGAGAAGAAAAGAAGAAGTAGAAGAGAGGGAAGATGGAGAGGAGAAAGAGAGGCAGCTGCAGTAGCTAGGGCTGCAGCACCTCTGTTTCCCATAGGTGGAAACAGAGGAGAGGATGTGTGGGGTGTTGAGGATGAAAAGGGAAGAAGAAGAAGAAGAAGAAGAAGAAGAAGAGAGGAGGATAGCTGCGGCAAGGCTGCAGCGAGGAGGTGTGTGGCCTTGGGGAGGAAAAGGGAAGAGGAGAAGAAGAGAAGGAGAAGAAGAGGGAAAAGAGAGGGAAGACGGAGAGTAGCGAGAGGTGGCAGCAGCTAGGGCTGCAGCACCTCTGTTTTCTGCAGGTGGAAACAGAGGAGACGTGTGGGGTGTCGGGTAGGAGAAGAGCAGAAGAAGAAGAAGAGGAAGAGAAGAAGAAGAGGAAGCAGGAGAAGAGGTTGTGATACCTCTGTTCCCTATAGAGGAAACAGAGGAGAGGGTGTGTGTGACACCGGGAAGAAGAAGGGGAGGAAGGAGAAGAAGAGAAGAAGAAGAAAGGAAGGAGAAGGAAGAGGAGAAGGGAAAGAAGTAGCTGTGGCTGCGACTGTGGCAGCTGCAGCTATGGCAGGGAAAGAGAAAGAGAAAGGAAGAAGGGAAGGAGAGGAAGAAGAGAAGGGAAAGACGGGGCTGCGGCTACGGCGATGGCAGCTGCAGTTGGAAGAGAAGAAGGAGAGGAAGATGAGCAGGGGAGGAAGAAGAGGCTGTGGTCGCGGCTAAGGCTGTGACTGCAGCAGTGCAGCTGGGAAAGAAGAGAAGGAAAGGAAGAAGAAGAGAAAGGAAAAGGGAAGAAGAGAGGAAGAGGAGAAGGAGAGGCAGTTGTGGTAGTGGCAGCTGCAGTTGGAAGAGAAGGAGAGGAAATAGAGCAGGGGAGAAAGAAGAGGCTGCGGCTGTGGTGGCTGCGGCCATGGTTGCGACTGCGACTGCAACAGTTGCAGCTGGGAAAGAAAAGAAAGGAAAGGGGGAAAAAGGGGCAGCGGACGGGATTGCGGCCGCAGCGGCAGTGATTGCGTATGCAGTAGTTATGTCTGCGAGAGAAGGGAGGAAGGAAGGTAGTGTGGTGGAAGGGGCTACGATTGTAGCAGCGGCAGCGGCGGTGGCTGTGGCAGCTGCGTTTGGGAAAGAAAAAGAAGGAATGAGAGTAAGAGAGAGCAGGTGATTGTGCCTCGATGTTCGACACGTGGTGTAGTTGCGAAGAAAAGAAGAAAATGAGAGAATAAAACGAAACAGAGAGAGGACACGGAGGAAAAGTAGAAGGATTTGGGCTGGCACCTTCTTTGGATCTTCGGATCGAAATCTTTGAAAGGCAAGTTCCCTGATCATTTCTCCTATAATTGCTCTGATATTTCATATTGCAAGTTTCCGATTCGTTCCTCCTGAAATTGTTCTAATCTTTCCTATTGCAAGTATCCTTTTTTTTTTTTTTGGTAAGTAAAAGTAAATTGATTATGTGTAAAGTTTCTACAAATAGCTTTATCTATACAAGTCATAGACAAAGCCAAGTAACTCATAGAGTGCGAATGCGATAGTTATGACTACACATGCTGTAGACTATAACTCCTAATTATAATCAATATAGAAAATGTTTATCCAGATATATCAAAACTACCTGTGGGTACATAATTTGGCATCATTCCCAAGATCTTTAGCTAATAGCAAAATTAAATTTGATAAAAATATCTTTTTCTCTTTGGGTAAAGTGCTCCATTTTGAGATCTTGCTCCATACAGGATCTTGAGTCTCTAATAATCTCTTTCAATAGCTGAGCATTGTTTGTGTGTTGGCATTCAAAGATTCTGTTACATCTCTCCTTCCACATCCACCAAATAGCGCATCTGAAAGTAACCTTTGCCAGTTGTGTTAGAGGCCCTTTTCTTGAGAAACATTGCATGAGGTCGCTTAGTTCTTTGTGCAAGTTTGGTTGCGGCAGTCTATTGAGTTCAAATCGCTGGAGAATCTCCTTCCATATCCATTTTGTATAATCACAAGCAAAATAGAGGTGGTCAACAGTTTCTTCTTGTTGCATACAAAGGGAGCATCGGTTAACATGATAGATATCTCTTCTTTTCATATTGTCTATTGTCGGTAGTTTATTGAGAAGAGCCTGCCACGTACATAAGGAATGTCTTTGTGATCCCGGTCGATCCCATGTCCAACTGCTTGGGACCCACTTGTTATTTCTTTGCCTAATTTGATTCCATGCGGATGTGGCACTAAATTTGCCATTGTCATGAGGCCAAATAAGTATATCTGAAGAGTTGTTCCTGATTGGAATAGCTATAATAGTCGGCCAAAGTGATAACATTTCGGGAGAAATAGGATTAGGGAGAAACCAAGCACCGTTAGCAATGAACTCAGAAACCTTCCAATCTTTGGGAGCCCCAAGATCTTTTCGTATTCTGACACCATATAATTGAAATATACTCTTCCCATTTACCCAAGGATCAAGCCACATATTAGTACTAGTACCAGAAGAGATTGCATAGGAAATGTGTTTGATTAGCCAATTCCTTGCCTTTAAAATTCCTTTCCAAGCTGCAGAGTGGTATGTTCTTGTTGAAATTTCCCAGATTGATTCTTTTGAAAGATACCTAGCAGAAACCCAATGTGACCATAAGGAACATTTATTTTGCAAAAGATCCCACAATTGCTGTACCAGATAAGCTTGATTCTAATCTCTAGTATTTCTCAGGTTTAGCCCCCCTTCATCTTTCGGTTTGCAAATGCTATCCCAATTTACCATATGCATTGCCTTATCATTTGTGCCATTCTAGAAAAAGTTCATTAATAACCGTTCAATATCATGGAGAAGTCCAGCAAGCAGAAGAAATGAATTACACCAATATATAGAGTAGGAGTGCAATACCGAACGGATGAGTTCGAGTCATCCTGCTTTTGATAGAAACCTATTTTTCGAAGAAGAAATTCTATTCTTTATTTTTTGCAAGATAGCCTGACAATGGGTTTTGTGAATGCCTGTGGATATGAGCAGGAGACCCAAATAAGGAACTGGCAAGCTTCCCTCACTAACCCCCAAAGTTTGCGCAATAAAAACCTTATCCTCAACGTAAGGGCTCATATATACTTTACTTTTTGAATGATTTAACTGAATTCCAGAAACCATACCAAAGTCATTCATAATAGTAGCCAGGTTCTTTACTGAAGTTGGTTCATTTTGGAGAAAAATAAGTAAGTCATCTGCAAAAGTTATATGTGATATATGAACAGAACCAGCAATGGGTACCTTAATGCTGCCATTTAAGACTGCGTATTCCAACATACAACTAAGTCCTTCCATCGCAATAGTAAAAAGATACAGAGATAGTGGATCACCTTGTCGGATGCCATTCGTGCTCCCAAAAAAACCAATAGGTGAGCCATTAAAGAGTATCGAAAACTTTAGAGTTTCCAGGCAAGATTGAATCCAATTAACCCATTGCTGTGGGAAGTTCATATCGAGAAGCATCTTATAGATAAACTTCCTATTAACTGAATCAAAGGCTTTCCGTAAATCAGCTTTAAAACAGATTTTTGTCCCTCTTGCTTTTGAATGCAAATCTTTGACCAAGTCATTAGCAAGCAAAATGTTATGATGTATACTTCTCCCTTTGATGAAAGCAGCTTGATTTGGGCTAATAATCTTATGTATTACCTTTTGCATTCGATTTGCCAATACTTTGGAGATGATCTTGTAAACAAAGTTGCATAATGATATGGGTCAATAGTTCTCTAGTGAATCAGCCCCTGCATTCTTCGGAATTAAAGAAATAAAAGTGCAATTCATCTCTCTAAGAATATGACCTGAAGAGAAGAAATGTTGGCAAGCCTTGATCACATCATTTCCAATAATAGACTAAGCAGTTTGGTAAAATTCAGTTGGAAATCCATATGGACCTAGGCTTTTGTGCTTTGGTGACTTAAAGACAACACATACAATTTCGTCATCTGTAATTGGGGCATTGAGGATTGAAATAGCTTCCGAATCAAATTTTCTAGTCGGCTCAACATGAATGTTATTAGGTTTCCCAGCTTGATTGAGTAAGGAATAAAAAAATTGCTCTGTGTGTGCTTTAACCTCATCTAAATTCTCAATAAGATTATCATCTTTGTCTCTAAATTTGCTGATACGGTTAACAGCCCTTCGAGTAGCAATTGAAGCATAGAAAAATTTAGTATTGGAATCCCCTAGTGTAAGCCAATTCTGTCGAGACTTCTACTTTGCAAAACTTTCCTCCTGTTTTAAGGCTTGCATGAAGTTATTTCTGGCTTCTGTCTCTTTGTAGATAATATTTTCATCATTTGGCTGAAGTTGCAGCTCATGTTGCAATGACATTAGTTCATTTCTGCAAAATTGAACTCTGGTGTTAATATTACCAAAGGTATTTGTATTCCACTCCTTTAGTGCTGCTTTACAGGCATTGAGCTTTTGACATAAGATGTAAGGGGGGGATCCATGCACATTAACATTCCAAGCAGATCTGATAATGTCAATAGCACCGATGGTGGCAAAAACTATTGAGCACTCCGACTCGCAAGGAAAGCACCGCGGACAGAAGGACAATTCTAAAACTTTATCTCTTCCTATAATGTGAGAGTCTTCCACAACAGAGGTTTCCCATGGTACTAGTGGACAGGAGAAGCATAAGTCAGGATCTTCATCTCTTCCAATATAATCGGATCCATCTACAATCGCTCAACGAACTCAGGTCCAAGCAAATCTCGTCAGCAAAGATATTCTTCCTCAACAAACTCAGGCCTCAACAAACATCGCCAACAAGGATATTCTGTCTCAACAAACTCATGCCCCAACAAACCTCTCTAGCCAGGCTGCTCCAATAAGTACTATCCAGGATATTGTGCTGCAACAATCTTATCGAGCTTCAACAAACCCTGCCAATCAAGACCACATGATTCAAGGTACTTTAAAGTTTAAAAATCTGCAAGCTGTAGATGAAGTGGATAAATATAGGAATAAAGCCATAAAAGGTAAGGTTATTGTGCGGGAGGAAAATACAAAACCGAAGGATAAGAAAAAGGATGGTACAATCCATCCAAAGTCGTAGGATGTATTCCTTACTACCTTTTCATTTGTTTATTACTAATGAAGATAACATGCTGGAATGTTTGCGGACTTAATAAGCCGGAGAAATGTCGGGAGCTCAACAGAATAATCAAGTCTGCCGCATGTGATATTGTTATTCTAGTGGAAACGAAAATTAAACAATCGCGCGTTCAAGCTCAAAAGAATTTAATATGGCCGGACGCAGAATTGTTTACCAATGACTCAAATAAAACTTTTGGTAGAATATGGGTCTTATGGCATCCTAACTCTATTAATGCTTGGTTTATTTCTGCTACTGATCAATTCATTCATCTTAAGGTAGAGGATAAAAAGAATGGCTGTCAAGTCAATCTCACTGGTATATATGCTTCAAACAGTATGCAAGAAAGAAATACTCTTTGGTCTGACCTGACTAATATTGTAAATGACTGTCTCAATGTACCTTGGATTGTTCTTGGAGACTTTAATATTGTTCGGTACACAAATGAAAAAGAGGGGGGTAGACAACTTTCAGAAAGCCAGCTTCAAAGTTTTAATGATTACATTGACACTACAGCATTGTTTGATATGAAATCTGTGGGTAATTGGCTCTCCTGGAGTAATCAAGGTGTTGCTAACAGAAAAATAATGGCTCGACTTGATAGGTGTCTGATTAATCATGAATGGTTAACAGTTTACCAAGATTCACTTCTTGAGTATGGTGCTCCTTTGTTTTCTGACTATTCTTTAATGTATATACACGCAGAAAAATCGACACCAAGAGGCAAGAAACCGTTTAGATTCTTTAACATGTGGAGTACTCATCCTCAATTTCTTGATATTATCAGATCTGCTTGGAATGTTAATGTGCATGGATCCCCCCCTTACATCTTATGTCAAAAGCTCAAAGCCTGTAAAGCAGCACTAAAGGAGTGGAATACAAATACCTTTGGCAATATTAACACCAGAGTTCAATTTTGCAAAAATGAACTAATGTCATTGCAACATGAGCTGCAACTTCAGCCAAATGATGAAAATATTATCTACAAAGAGACAGAAGCCAGAAATAACTTCATGCATGCCTTAAAACAGGAGGAAAGTTTTGCAAAGTAGAAGTCTCGACAGAATTGGCTTACACTAGGGGATTCCAATACTAAATTTTTCTATGCTTCAATTGCTACTCGAAGGGCTGTTAACCGTATCAGCAAATGCAGAGACAAAGATGATAATCTTATTGAGAATTTAGATGAGGTTAAAGCACACACAGAGCAATTTTTTTATTCCTTACTCAATCAAGCTGG
This sequence comes from Musa acuminata AAA Group, assembly GCF_036884655.1. NCBI lineage: Eukaryota > Viridiplantae > Streptophyta > Magnoliopsida > Zingiberales > Musaceae > Musa > Musa acuminata. The sequence goes on along the minus strand of NC_088333.1, from coordinate 25,584,793 downwards.
GAAACCTAATAACATTCATCTGGAGCCGACTAGAAAACTTGATTCGGAAGCTATTTCAATCCTCAATGCCCCAATTACAGATGACGAAATTGTACGTGATGTCTTTAAGTCACCAAAGCACAAAAGCCCAGGTCCAGATGGATTTCCAGCTGAATTTTACCAAACTGCTTGGTCTATTATTGGAAATGATGTGATCAAGGCTTGCCAACATTTCTTCTCTTCAGGTCATATTCTTAGAGAGATGAATTGCACTTTTCTTTCTTTAATTCCGAAGAATGCAGGGGCTGATTCACTAGAGAACTATCGACCCATATCATTATGCAACTTTGTTTACAAGATCATCTCCAAAGTATTGGCAAATAGAATGCAAAAGGTAATACACAAGATTATTAGCCCAAATCAAGCTGCTTTCATCAAAGGGAGAAGTATACATCATAACATTTTGCTTGCTAATGACTTGGTCAAAGATTTGCATTCAAAAGCAAGAGGGACAAAAATCTGTTTTAAAGCTGATTTACGGAAAGCCTTTGATTCAGTTAATAGGAAGCTTATCTATAAGATGCTCCTCGATATGAAGTTCCCACAGCAATGGGTTAATTGGATTCAATCTTGCCTGGAAACTCCAAAGTTTTCGATACTCTTTAATGGCTCACCTATTGGTTTTTTTGGGAGCACGAATGGCATCCGACAAGGTGATCCACTATCTCCGTATCTTTTTACTATTGCGATGGAAGGACTTAGCTGTATATTAGAACACGCAGTCTTAAATGGCATGCTGGTTCTGTTCATATATCACATATAACATTTGCAAATGACTTACTTATCTTTCTCCAAAATGAACCAACTTCAGTAAAGAACCTGGCTACTATTATGAATGACTTTGGTATGGTTTCTGGACTTCAGTTAAATCATGCGAAAAGTAAAGTATATATGAGCCCTTACGTTGAGGATAAGGTCTTTATTGTGCAAACTTTAGGGGGTAGTGAGGGAAGCTTGCTAGTTCCTTATTTGGGTCTCCCGCTCATATCCACAGGCATTCACAAAACCCATTGTCAGCCTATCTTGCAAAAAATAAAGAATAGAATTTCTTCTTGGAAAAATAGGTTTCTATCAAAAGCAGGACGACTCGAACTCATCCGTTCGGTATTGCACTCCTACTCTATATATTGGTGTAATGCATTTCTTCTGCCTGCTGGACTTCTCCATGATATTGAACGGTTATTAATGAACTTCTTCTGGAATGGCACAAATGATAAGGCAATGCATATGGTAAATTGGGATAGCATTTGCAAACCGAAAGATGAAGGGGGGCTAAACTTGAGAAATATTAGAGATTGGAATCAAGCTTGTCTAGTACAGCAATTGTGGGATCTTTTGCAAAACAAATGTTCCTTATGGTCACATTGGGTTTCTGCTAGGTATCTTTCAAAGGAATCAATCTGGGAAATTTCAACAAGAACATACCACTCTGCAGCTTGGAAAGGAATTTTAAAGGCAAGGAATTGGCTAATCAAACACATTTCCTATGCAATCTCTTCTGGTACTAGTACAAATATGTGGTTTGATCCTTGGGTAAATGGGAAGAGTATATTTCAATTATATGGTGATAGAATACGAAAAGATGTTGGGGCTCCCAAAGATTGGAAGGTTTCTAAGTTCATTGCTAACGGTGCTTGGTGTCTCCCTAATCCTATTTCTCCCGAAATGTTATCACTTTGGCCGACTATTATAGCTATTCCAATTAGGAACAACTCTTCAGATATACTTATTTGGCCTCATGACAATGGCAAATTTAGTGCCACATCCGCATGGAATCAAATTAGGCAAAGAAATAACAAGTGGGTCCCAAGCAGTTGGACATGGGATCGACCGGGATCACAAAGACATTCCTTATGTACATGGCAGGCTCTTCTCAATAAACTACCGACAATAGACAATATGAAAAGAAGAGGTATCTATCATGTTAACCGATGCTCCCTTTGTATGCAACAAGAAGAAACTGTTGACCACCTCTATTTTGCTTGTGATTATACAAAATGGATATGGAAGGAGATTCTCCAGCGATTTGAACTCAATAGACTGCTGCAACCAAACTTGCACCAAGAACTAAGCGACCTCATGCAATGTTTCTCAAGAAAAGGGCCTCTAACACAACTGGCAAAAGTTACTTTCAAATGCGCTATTTGGTGGATGTGGAAGGAGAGATGTAACAGAATATTTGAATGCCAATGCACAAACAATGCTCAATTATTGAAAGAGATTATTAGAGACTCAAGATCCTGTATGGAGCAAGATCTCAAAACGGAGCACCTTACCCAAAGAGAAAAAGATATTTTTATCAAATTTAATTTTGCTATTAGCTAAAGATCTTGGGAATGATGCCAAATTATGTACCCACAGGTAGTTTTGATATATCCGGATAAATATTTTCTATATTGATTATAATTAGGAGTTATAGTCTACAGCATGTGTAGTCATAACTATCGCATTCGCACTCTATGACTTACTTGGCTTTGTCTATGACTTGTATAGATAAAGCTATTTGTAGAAACTTTACACATAATCAATTTACTTTTACTTACCAAAAAAAAAAAAAGCAGATCTGATAATATCAAGAAATTGAGGATGAGTACTCCACATGTTAAAGAATCTAAACGGTTTCTTGCCTCTTGGTGTCGATTTTTCTGCGTGTATATACATTAAAGAATGGTCAGAAAACAAAGGAGCACCATACTCAAGAAGTGAATCTGGATAAACTGTTAACCATTCATGATTAATCAAACACCTATCAAGTCGAGCCATTATTTTTCTGTTACAGCACCTTGATTACTCCAGGAGAGACAATTACCCACAGATTTCATATCAAACAATGCTGCAGTGTCAATGTAATCATTAAAACTTTGAAGCTGGCTTTCTGAAAGTTGTCTACCCCCCTCTTTTTCATTTGTGTACCGAACAGTATTAAAGTCTCCAAGAACAATCCAAGGTACATTGAGACAGCCATTTACAATATTAGTCAGGTCAGACCAAAGAGTATTTCTTTCTTGCATACTGTTTGAAGCATATATACCAGTGAGATTGAATTGACAGCCATTCTTTTTATCCTCTACCTTAAGATGAATGAATTGATCAGTAGTAGAAATAAACCAAGCATTAATAGAGTTAGGATGCCATAAGACCCATATTCTACCAAAAGTTTCATTTGAGTCATTGGTAAACAATTCTGCGTCCGGCCATATTAAATTCTTTTGAGCTTGAACGCGCGATTGTTTAATTTTCGTTTCCACTAGAATAACAAAATCACATGCGGCAGACTTGATTATTCTGTTGAGCTCCCGACATTTCTCCGGCTTATTAAGTCCGCGAACATTCCAGCATGTTATCTTCATTAGTAATAAACAAATGAAAAGGTAGTAAGGAATACATCCTACGACTTTGGATGGATTGTACCATCCTTTTTCTTATCCTTCGGTTTTGTATTTTCCTCCCGCACAATAACCTTACCTTTTATGGCTTTATTCCGATATTTATCCACTTCATCCACAGCTTGCAGATTTTTAAACTTTAAAGTACCTTGAATAATGTGGTCTTGATTGGCAGGGTTTGTTGAAGCTCGATAGGATTGTTGCAGCACAATATCCTGGATAGTACTTATTGGAGCAGCCTGGCTAGAGAGGTTTGTTGGGGCATGAGTTTGTTGAGACAGAATATCTTTGTTGGCGATGTTTGTTGAGGCCTGAGTTTGTTGAGGAAGAATATCCTTGCAGGCGACGGTACTGTTGCGACGACGACTGTAGCGGCGACCAGATCTCGGGCGATGCTGTAGCGGCGGCGACACTGTAGCGGAGACCAGATCTCGGGCGACGCTGTAGCGACGACCAGATCTAGGACTGTTGTGGTGATCGGATCTCCTGCAGCATCAGCTTCTCCCCAAGGGCGACGAGACCAGATCTCCCTAGGGCGACGGTACTGTAGCGGCGATCTGATATACTGCAGTGGTGGCTTTTCCCTATGGCGATGATTTTGTAGCGGCGACCAGAAAAGGGATCAAACATGGCAGCGACGGCCCCTAAGGCTGGCGACGGTGGTGGGAGGGATGAAACGATGGCAAGGCTCCCTACCGCTACCCCCCAAGTTGCTCTTCCACCATATCCTTTCCAGAGAGAAACTCCTTCGACGAAGTAGCATCGAAGCAGGTCGCGCTCTAGATCGCGGCAGCCTGCTCTCATTTCCAGCGATCCTCGGCCTTGGACTAGCCTCTTCAAGGCTCCGGTTGGAAGTCCAGATCTAAGCTTGGAATTCATTACTCCAGAAGTTCAGGCTGATAAGAAGATTGCTGTATATGAGACTGCTGATTCAGTAGAGCTTATTGAGACATGGTCTATGTCGATTGTTGGCTATGTGGTAGGTCTCAAAACTTCTTATTTCCCACTATCCTCATTTATCAAAACTCGATGGGGATTATCGTCATTTGATCTTCATATGTTGGAGAACGGATTCTTTGTTTGCAAGCTATACTCTGAAGAAGATCTGCAACGAATCCTCGAAGGATTCTGGACTATCCGCGATCATCCAATGATTCTACGACGTTGGTCTCCTGATGTCCGTTTGGAGTTAGATAGCCTACAGTCTATTCCATTATGGGTATCCTTTCAAGGACTGCCTCTACATCTTTGGAGTCGACGTTTTATAGCAAAGTTATGCAGCACTCTGGGACAGCCACTCTACATTGACAAAGCAACAGCAGCTCAGACGAGATTAGCATTTGCACGAGCATGTGTGCTGGTTTCTTCCGATGAAGATCTTCCTAACGAGGTTTTCTATCGTGATCTTGACGGGAACACTCGGAAGGTGCATGTCTCATATTCCTGGAAGCCACAACGATGTCAGCGTTGCTTTTCTTTTGGTCATGCAAATGGAGCTTGTCAACAAACCCCAAAACCAACCACAAAGGTCTATCGACCATGTCAAGTGCCTCAGCAACAATCTTCTCTAATGGCGGTAGCACCGATGGTGGCAAAAACTATTGAGCACTCCGACTCGCAAGGAAAGCACCGCGGACAAAAGGACAATTCCAAAACTTTATCTCTTCCTATAATGTCAGAGCCTTCTACAACAGAGGTTTCCCATGGTACTAGTGGACAGGAGAAACATAAGTCAGGAACTTCATCTCTTCCAATACCATCGGATCCATCTACTATTCTGGACCTTTGCCAGAAATGGTAAAGGGTATGTGCTTAGAGCCTGCGATGCTCTGCTGGCCCCTTCTGACTTCACCTAGACGTGGGTGGATGGAGCTCCCAAACGTGGGAGACTTCTGACAGGTGGTCATTCAGAAATGGATGAATCACATTCTGTCTGAGATCCAACTACACCTTCTGTATGTTTGATATGATATCCAGAGCTTTGGTTATGTGTTTCTGTACATGCTTTGGATAAGATTGATATGTTTGCAACGTCAAAGACGACGTTTGAGCTTCTGTATGATATTTGTTATTGATATGCTCTGAAATGTTTCATCCACTGTTGATATGTTTCGAAATGTTCCATATGTCGTTGATATGCTCCGGAACATTTCATACGCCATTGATATGCTCCAATTACTCTGTGCTCCATTTGCTATGAACTGATATGTTCTGAAATGTCCTATCTGCCATTGATATGCTCCAATTACTCTATGCTCCATTTGTTATGAATCAAATATGTTTTGAATGACATGATACATATGATTTTGTATCTAATGAGATGGTATCCTTGAGAATTCTTGTATTCTGCCTTACATTATGATACCTTACTCGTTTGAAACCGTTCCTTTTGTTCTGAATATGTTTTGTCACTTGCTGAGCCGTTTTTGGCTCACTCCGTTGTTATATAAATCTTTCAGGTCAGCATGTCACTCTTCGAGATGTTTGATTTGGGCTGAGGCAGTGGATAGCTATTCAGAATTATGGGCAAGTCTTGTTGGTTGTTATACTATTGTTGTATAAGTATATTTTGTATGTAATGAATTGTTCTGATGATCGAAATGGATATATTGTGTAAAAGTGTTAGAAGATCTCTCTTATTTGGAATTTCGGAATGTTAAGTCTAATTTATGACGATATGAACTTGTGGTGAATAGTTGGAGTTCTGATTGTATAATTTATTTAGCTTGTGGATTTATAAATGTTGTTCATGTTTGTCAAGTTGGCTTGGGTTGCCATAAATGTGAATTATCGAGTGATGTGATATATGATTTTAAAATGCATAGGTTTTATGGATGTGAATTTGATTGAATGTTTTTCAGTGTCCTCAAACGTTAGTTTGGATCCTGGATTGGTCTGTGATGAAAATTTTAAAAATCATGGATATTTTGAGGGGCGTGACAAGAACCACCATGGTCTCAAGGAGCTCGACCAACAATGATGTCTAGTTAAGTCAACACCATTGTTATAAGATGAGTTTGATTTGATGATATACACTCGAGGGACTCGACCAAGCATACCATGTCCTCAGGTTACTAGTGACTTTTCTATGTCGTAGGCAAGATAGCGAATCATGATATAAGTTAGCCTTGAGGGACTCAACTAACTCAAACATCGAGAATCAGTCCCTATTGATAATGATGGAAGGCCATATGGGTCAATATAATTGCTTCACATTTATCGACTTAATATTATCAAGAAAGTGGATTTTGATTTAGTCTCCTGATATGACATGCCACCCACATACATGTTTAATATATATCTACATATTTAATATATATCTAATATGTGTATATGCAATCACACCAAATGATCATGGACCACAGCCTAATGTGATCAAGCCAGAGCCAATAGGCCTAATCACTCACATCAAGATCTATGTGTACAACAGTGCATCTCCATGCCCTATGATCGTCCATCTCGTTCTCGTCAATTCCATCGGTATCTCGACGCATCTCCATGCCCCGCAATTGTCCGTCTCGGCATCATGGGTTCCGCTATCGCTTCTATGCTCCCACTGTGCCTTCTCGTATGATTACAACTTAATTATAGGCATGCATGCCCGACAATAAACGAGAAATAAAATATAGGCTCGTAGGCCCCAATAATAATAATCACAAGTACACACATCTGTTAGAACCCTTGCAGATTCTAAACTTGGGGTTGATCTCTTTAGGGGATCGGCCTCCTTGGAACTCTATAGGGGTTCCTCCCTCCAAGTTGTTGCTCAAAGGCTGTAGAAAAGATTCATCTATTGCTTATCAAAAGAGAAGGAATACATGGCTATTTATAGGGCTTCTAAACCCTAACTCCTAATAAGACTCCTACTTAAGACTCTTACTTCTAACCAACTCCTAATAGGACTCCTAGTCAAGACTCCTATTCCCTTACAACTCCTAATTCTTCTCTAAGAAAACACCTCCTATATGAATGCCCCTCTCAATTAGGACTCTCCTAGCTAGAGTCCTAACAGAATGTCCCTCTCAATTAGGACTCTCCAAGCTAGAGTCCTAACAGACCCGCCCTCTTCAAATCAACCTTGTCCTCGAGGCTGATGATTCGTGAATTCTAGGAATTTGATCTTCAAGTCGTCATAGTTCTCCCAAGTGACATCTTTTATTGGTAGGTTCGCCCACTATATTAGCACTTCATTAGTGGGTCGTCGTCGTCGAGTTACGATCCGTCGATCAATAATGGCACTTGGCTGGGTCTGGAGTTCTCTTTGGGTAGTCATATTTGGTGGGTGGCTTTGGGTTGTCTCCAAGCACCTATTTAAAACTTTTGTCTGGCTGTTGGTTTATGGGTGATATGTCGTACTCTTTTTCAATTTAGTAACTTGCATATGGAATAACTTTGTCCAAAATTTTCTCTTGAAGATACATGTAGAATTTGTCACAAGCACAATGCGTCCCTTATAGCATAATTCTTTTGAGTCCCGATTGTAATGAGCCACGGAGCTTGGTGCTTCCTCTAATATTTTTTGTATCTTACTGGTCTCCAAATCTCCCTGCCATTCCATCTTAATATCCTAAAGGAAGTCGTTGGTTGGAAGTAAAATGACCGAAAATTCAGCTTGCTCGAGTAGCTTTGAAAGCGCATCTGCAACAACATTCTTTTTCCACCTTTTGTAAGTTATTTCATAATCAAATCCAAGAAGTTTTGTTACCCATTTTTGCTGCTCGGGGGAAGATATCTTCTGCTCCAAGAAATATTTTAGGCTTTTATGGTCGGTCTTGATTTGAATGTATCGCTTGATCAAGTATGATCTCCACCTCGTTGCTGCGTGCACAATGGCGAGCATCTCCTTATCATATGTTAAAATGTTTTGATAGTGGGGAGATAATGTCTTGCTAATGTATGTGAGTGGTTGACCATCTTGCATGAGAACGTCTCCCATTCTGTCTCCAGATGCATCAGCCTTAATGATGAAAGGTCGGTTGAAAACTGGTAGCGCTAGCACAGGCGTCGTCGTTATGGCTGCCTTAAGTTTGTCGAAGGCAGTGGAGGCTCTGTCCGACCTTTGGAATATATCTTTTTCCAGTAAGGAAGTAAGTGGTGCACTGATCTTTCCATAGTTTTTCACAAACTTACGGTAGTAGTCTGTTAAACCCAAAAATCCATATAGCAATTTTATGTTCCTTGGGGTAGGCCAGTTTTGCATTGCTTCAATTTTGAAGGGGTCCACCGTCACACCTTCCTCTGATATGATATGCCTAAGATATTTCACCTTTTGTTGAAGAAAGTAAAAATTCGTAGTGGTCGTTGTGTGTTCGAAAGACGATTTTCGGTATGACTTCTTCATACACTCGTATTTGATAATACCCGGATCGAAGGTCCAGCTTTGTGAAGATTTATGCTCCCTTTCATCTAGCAATTCATCTGCTATTGGAATAAGGTATTTGTTCTTGATGGTTATGCCATTGAGAGCTCGGTAATCAACGTATATTCGCCATGTTCCGTCCTTCATGTGTACAAGTAGCACCGGTGAAAAGTAGAGGTTGCAACTTGGCCGAATAACTCTTATTTCAAGCATCTCTTTTAAAATCCTTTCTATTTCATCATTCTGGAGATGTGGATACCGATATGGCTGAGTATTTGCTGGAGATTTGATTGGAAAAATCATTATACAATGATCATGCCGACAACTAAGAGGTAGGTTGTGCGGCTCGTCAAATATATCTGAAAATTCAGCAAGCAAAGGAAATAGGTTTGGAACTTCAAATTCTATTGGCTCTCCTTTAATTTGCTGCTCAAGTTGTACCAAAAAGCCCCTGTATGCTTTATGCAAAACCTTCTCCATTTGTTGTGTGCAAATCATCGTTACATCGCCCTCACGTTTCCCATGCAGTATCACCTGTTTCTCCTTACTATAAAATTTTATAAATAGTTGCATAAAATTCTAAGAAATATCACCTAATGTCATCAACAATTTAATTCTGAGTATGGCCTCATGATCATCAAGAGGGAGGAGGAAGAAATATGCAATTATCTCTTGGTCCTGCAGCAATAGTTTCATTTGCGGGCACCTATGATCACACTTCAAAATCCGTCCGTTGGCGACCTTAGCGACAAACCTGCTGCAATTCTCAATAGGTAAGTTCATAAGGACAGCAACATTACTGTTTAGGAAGTTATTAGTGGTGCCCGTGTCGATGAGAACAGTGATCGGTTGTTGTTTGAGAAAGCCTCTAACTTTCATCGTTTGCGGGTTTGAGTAGCCAGCTAGTGTATGTACCGTAACTTCGATCGGTTGTGGCTCTTCTTCTGCATCTTCTTCTTCATGTTCAAGGCTCTCTTTTGGATGTTCAATGACCTCTTCTTCTATCGGTTCAATCATAAGAAGTCCCCCTTTACTACAGGGATGCTCACGGCTCCACGGCTCATCACAATGCCAACATAACCCCTTCGCATATTGCTCCCGAAACTCTTCTCTTGTTAACCTCTTTGGTGTAGGGACTTGGTCGACAGTAGGGGGGGCTGAGGGCTTCAATATTACTGGTTGAGGAGCGACCCTAGTCCTCCGAGCTTCATGGTTCAATTGCTCCTCTTGATGTCGTGCGAAAGAGATGGCTGCCATAAGCATATACGGTTGTCGCGCTTTAACGTCTCCTCGAATCTCCGGCTTCAAGCCCTCAATGAAGGTCCTCAATAACTATTTTTGAGACCAATTATGAGTTTGATTAGATAACCTTTCAAACCTGGTTTGGTACTCTTGAATGGTAGAGGTTTGTCGGATCTTTGCTAGTTGTCCGTCAATATTCTCGTAATCGGTTGGTCTGAAGCGGATCAGCAGTCCTTCTTTGAATTGTCGCCATGAAAGAACTCCATAAGTATGTTCAAACCAGTCAAACCACTGTATAGCATCCCCTTCAAGATGTATAGCTGTAATTTTCACCATAGATATATCCGCAGTTTTGTGGTACCGAAAATATCGCTTTGCGCGTGAGATCCAACCAATTGGGTCTCCTTCTTCCCATCTAGGGAAGTCCACTCTCATGTATGGATAGTTGGGGTTGGTAATAGAGCTTCCTCACTCTTGAAAGTCATATCTTTGGGCTTGGTGTGATTGGGCAAGGCTCTCTCCTTGATGTGATTTCTTCGGGCTTAGTGGTCGGCCCAATCTGAATTCGGTAAAGAGCGTCCGAATCTTATCCTCCATTCGCACCTCCAAGGCTTCGAATTTAGCATTGATTGCCTCCTTAGATGCCATAGTATATGCCTCCAAATCTATGATGTTAAGATCTCTCTTTTGTTATTAGGTTAAAGGCATGTATAGGTTGAGAGAAATGATGGCGAGAGGGTTGATGGATCAGTGGATGTAGGCTACGATTTAGGCTTGTTTTGTGGCAGTTTTGGGTGCAGTTTGAGGGTGTGGTTTAGTGGAGTTTTAGGGCTGTGGATGAAAGTTTTGGATCTGTGGTAGATGGCAGCAAAGGTTTGATAGAAATCAGTGAAAGTTGCAGCAAGTATGTGCTGTCTTGTAAGAGTAGAATTGTCGTCGAATAAACAATGGTTTCTCGATGTAATTTCTACCAAAATCTTAAGAGAATTGAGGGGGGAATTGATAGCAAAATCACAGATTATATGATAGCAAGGATGTCTAATTAAATCAAGAGAATTTCGGCAGTATAACAGCAAGGAAATTGTTGCAAGTTGCGATAGCAGAATTGTCGTCGAAAAATTTCAGCGGGTTACGACGAAAATTTGCAGCAACATAAAATCATTTTTAGAGATGAATTTCTTAATATATCAATCTTAGATGGAAGCCAAGATGATCTATGAAGTGTATAAGAAATTTCATTCAAAAAAGTTTGCAAATAGATGGGTTAAGGCAACAATATGCGGCTGAAATTTTCTGCAGCACAGATTTTTAGGTATAGCAAATTGGAGGTAAAAGATCAGTGGTTTATATTGAGAATTTTTTGATGAAACCAAAGGGAAATCGACTGTTAGGAAGTGTCAAAGCTATCCTAAAAGTTTCGTAGAGATTTGGATAGAAACAATGTAGTATCAAGATCAAACAAATAGTGCTATGCGGCTGAAATTTTACAGTGCAGATTTTCAAGTATAGCAGATTTGACGTAAAAGATCAATGGTTTATATTGAGAATTTTTTGAAAAAACCAAAGGAAAATCTGCTTTTAGGAAGTGTCAAAGATGTCATAAAAATTTTATAGAAATTTGGATAGAAAAAGCATAGTAGCAAGATCAAACAGATGGTACTATGCGGTTGGAATTCTGCAATGTATCTTTCGTCGTAGAGATGAAAACTTTATGACGAAAGGTTTATGCAGCAATATACGAACAGTTTTTTTTTTTTAGATTTTCGAATAAGGATAACTAAATTGCAGCAGCAGTAAGGTAGAAAACCAGAACCTGTTGCTATTCACGGGGAGATCAAAGGATGATCCGCGGTGGTGGAGATGATGGCGGAATTCGGCGATAATCTTTTAAGCAATTGTGGGAATTGCTTTGGATGGTTGTGGAGGGTTGAAGGATGGCTATGGAAGGGCAGCGAGACGCTAAGAACGCTGCTCTGATACCAGGTGTTAGAACCCTTACAGATTCTAAACTTGGGGTTGATCTCTTTAGGGGATTGGCCTCCTTGGAACTCTATAGGGGTTCCTCCCTCCAAGTTGCTGCTCAAAGGCTACAGAAAAGATTCATCTATTGCTTATGAAAAGAGAAGGAATACATGGCTATTTATAGGGATTCTAAACCCTAACTCCTAATAGGACTCCTACTTAAGACTCTTACTTCTAACCAACTCCTAATAGGACTCCTAGTCAAGACTCCTATTCCCTTACAACTCCTAATTCTTCTCTAAGAAAACACCTCCTACATGAATGCCCCTCTCAATTAGGACTCTCCTAGCTAGAGTCATAACAGAATGTCCCTCTCAATTAGGACTCTCCTAGCTAGAGTCCTAATAGTTTTACATGAATGTCCCTCTCAATTAGGACTCTCCAAGCTAGAGTCCTAACAACATCATCACACAGTCCTAATAAGACCCTAAAGTCTTATCGTAACAAAGAAGAAGAGAAAGGGGATGATCACTTCGAGGGGATCGGCCTCCTTGATCGCTTCAAGGGGATCGTTCCTCCTTGATTGCTTCGAGGGGATCAGCCTCCTAGGGTTTGTCAAAAGATAGAATAGTATTTTTTCATAGATGATCGAAAAGAAGCAGTTACATCCCTATTTATAGAGTTCCGACTTTAGCTAAACTAAACAAACTTAATAAATATACAGAAAATAAAAGGAAAGCATAGAAAATAAAAGGATCATAATAATCCCGCCTCCTTCAATTCAGCTTTGACCTCAAGGCTGAGCAACATCAAATTCTGGAAACTTCTCCTTTAGCTTGCTGTAGGACTCTCAAGTGGCATCTTCCTTTGGTAAGTTGGCCCATTGCACTAGCACTTCAGTTATAGGATGTCTGCGGTACATTGCAACTCGTCGATCAAGTATGACTTGTGGTTGAGCTTGAACTTCCCTAGTAGTAGAAGTGTCTGGCAAATGGCATTGCACTATTGCATCTTCACCCAATTTCCTTTTAAGGCATGCAACATGAAAGACAGGATGTATTTTAGAGCTAGTAGGCAAATCCAAGCGGTAGGCTCACTGGTCCAATGCGTTCTAATACCTTATAAGGCCCAAAAAATCGAGGTGATAGCTTCATGGAAGATCGGACCTTTATGGAAGTTTGCTTGTAGGGTTGAAGACGAAGGAAAACCCAATCACCCGCAGTAAATTCTCGTTCACTTCAGTGTTTATCAGCTTGTTGTTTCATTATTGCTTGTGCGGCTGTGAGGGTCTCCTTTAAAAGCTGAATAATCTTATTTCTATCCATTAATTCCTTGTCCACTTGATCAACTTTAGAAGAACCGGGTACATACTTTGTAATTGTAGGTGGGGGTTGGCCATAAACTACTTCAAATGGAGTCATTTTAATCAAAGAATGGTAAGAGGTATTATACCACCACTCTGCCCAAGGAAGCCATTTGACCCATTCCTTTGGCTTGTCGCTAGTAAAGCATCAGAGGTAATTTTCTAGGCACCTGTTTACCACTTCAGGTTGCCCATCTGTTTGCGGATCATAAGTAGTGCTCATATTCAGTTGAGTACCTTATAAATGAAAAAGTTCTGTCCAGAAGGAGCTAGTAAAAATCTTGTCTCTGTCACTAACAATGGAACGGGGACTCCCATGCAATTTAGTTATGTTTTCCACAAAAATATGAGCAACACTTGCAGCAATATAAGGATGTCTTAAAGCACAGAAATGCGCATATTTTGTAAGTCTATCCACGACTATAAGTTTAGTACTCTTTCCTTGTGATGATGGAAGACTATCAATGAAATCCATAGATATGTCAGTCCAAGTAGCATCAAGAATAAGGAGGGGCTGTAGTAAGCCTGGGGTGTCTACTGTCTCACTTTTGTGACGTTGGCAAACATCACATTCAGTAACAAATTTCTTGATAAAATTTTCATACCTTTCCAGTAAGAAAGTTGTCGAACTCGCTTATAAGTGCAGAGAAATCCCGAGTAACCAACAATTGGTGATGAATGGAACTCCTTCAGAATTATTGCCTAGCAAGAAGAATGTGGGGCAACCACGATTCGACCTTTATAGCGCAAGTCCACCGAATCCCAACTATAATTTGAGACAGAACCTCAGACTTTAATTTTTTAATGATATTTTGGATCTCAGGATTATTTGACCATTCCCTTTTGATAACTTCCAAAGTCTCGCAAATAGGAATAGAAATAGCTACTAGTTTAGCTTGTTCTGGAATGCGTGAGAGGGCATATGCTACTAAATTCTCACTCCCCTTTTTATAAATGATCTCATAATCGAATCCCAATAGCTTTGTGACCCATTTCTATTGCTCTAGAGAAGAAATCTTTTGCCCTAGAAAATATTTAAGGCTTTTGTGATCAGTGTGTATTTGAAACAGTCGACCAATTAGTTAGGGTCTCCATTTTGTAACTACATGTATTATGGCTAGCATCTCCTTGTCATAAAGCGATAGGCCGACCTTCCTGCATTATTACAGCTCTTATTCCAACTCCAGAAGCATCATATTCAATCACAAACATCTTATTAAAATCGGGTAAAGCCAACACGGGTGTAGTAGTCATTGTAGTTTTCAAGAATTGAAATGCTTGAGTTGCCTCTTTTGACCATCTGAATGCATTTTTCTTTAGAAGTGACGTCAAGGGGGCACTAATTTTGTCATAATTCTTCACAAACTTTCGATAATAGCCTGTTAGTCCCATGAACCCCCTTAAAGCTTTGATTGACTTTGGAATTGGCTAGTCTGTCATCACTTGGATTTTTGAAGGATCAACTACAACACCCTTTTGAGATATGATATGGCAGAGGTACTCACCCTTAGGTTGCCGAAAACTGCACTTGGATTTCTTGACAAAAAGACCATGCTCACGAAGAATATTAAAGACAATTCGTAAATGTAATAAATGACTTTCTAGGGAATAACTGTATATTAAAATATCATCAAAGAAAACCAAAACAAACTTATGGAGATGAGCCCGAAATATATCTTTCATTAAACTCTAGAAGGTAGAGGGTGCATTGGTTAACCCAAAAGGCATTACTAGAAACTCATAATGGCCATTATGTGTCCTGAAGGCAGTTTTCTAAACATCCCTTTCATGTACTCTGATTTGATGAAAGCCCGATCGTAGTTCCAATTTAGTGAAGACCTAAGCTCCTCCCAATTCGTCCAATATTTCATCAACTCTTGGAATAGGATATTTATCTTTCACTATAATGTTGTTAAGTGCTCGATAGTCGACACACATCTGCCATGAGCCATCCTTCTTTCTGACTAGTAAGACTGGGGAAGAATATGGGCTAACACTAGCTCGTATAACTCCTATTTTGAGCATCTCTGTGACAATCCTCTCTATCTTTGCCTTTTGGAAATGTGGATATCTATAGGGTCGGACATTGGTTGGTGCCTTCTCGGGTAATAGTGGAATCCGATGATCATGACATCTAAGAGGTGGAGGCTCTGCAAATATATCCGCAAACTCTATTAGCAATGATTCAATATTTCCAACCAGAATGTTCACTGTCATTTCCTTTTCAATGTTATGCAATTGCACCAAAAATCTAGTGTGTCTTCCGTAGGACCCGCTCCATCCGATGGCTAGTGATAGTTGTAACCTTACCTCCACGTCTTCCTTTGAGAGTCACCTGTCTTCCATTAATAAAGAATTTCATAATCAGTTTAGAAAAATTCCAAGAGACATCACCTAGGGTTGATAGTCATTCAATTCCGAGCACCACTTCATAGTCTTCAAAGGGTAATAAAAAGAAATCCACAAATAATTCTTGACCTTGCAAAATTAGTTTTATCTTTGACCACTTGCTATCACAAGTTAAAATCCGTCCATCGACAACCTTGACTTCAAATTTGTCACAACATTTGATGTGGTAAGCTAATCGGGCTGCAACTTTTCTGTCCATAAAATTATTAGTGCTACCCATATCAATCAAAATAGTGATAGACTGGTATTTCAGAGTTCCCCCAAATTTCATAGTTTATGGATTATAGTAGCCAGCCAATGCATGCACTATATGTGTGACGACTTCAACATCATCATTAGTTTCCACTTCTTCATAATCGGAATCCGATACTTCTACTTCTAGTTCATCGTCGATCGGTTTAATCATCAAAAGTCTTCCTTGTTTGCATCGATGCTCCTTATTCCACATTTCATCGCAATGCCAGCACAAACCCTTCGCTAACCTTTCTTTGAGTTCCTCTCGGGTTAGTCTGCTAGTGTTATGGTTTCGACTAGGAGTAGATAAGGTAGGTTGCCTGCTAAACACCTGTTTATTGGCACCTCTGTTTCGACGATATTCCACACTTACTTTTTCTTCATGTAGGCGTGCAAATGAAATCGCAGCCATCATAGTGCGGGGTTGACGAGCCTTAACCTCGCACCGGATCTCGGGAATAAGTCCTTCAATAAATGTACTCAGAAGTTGTCGTTATGACTAATCTCTAGCTTGGTTGGATAATCTTTCAAATCTACTTTGATATTCCAACACTGTAGAAGTCTGATGAATTTTGGCGAGTTGGTCATTAACATTCTCATATTTGGATGGGCCAAAGCGAACAAGAAGTCCTCTTTTAAACTGCTCCCACGAAGGAATTCCATGGCAAGTTTCGTACCAATAATACCACTGGATTGCATCTCCATCGAGCTAGATTGAGGCCACTTCTAGCTTTGATTCTTTTGGGGTTTTGTGAAAACGAAAAAAATTTTCTGCCCTAGAGATCCAACTAGTCGGATCCCCATCTTCCCATCGTGGAAATTCTACCCAGATACGTGGGTAGTGTGTGTCACCATCCTAGGGCCCCTTTCTTATATCTCTCGATCTGTTCAGCGTAGAACTTGATCTATCATCTTGTTGAAACTCGCTAAAGTGCTCCAACAAGCTCTTTTTGAAATCATGAAGAGTTTCTTGTAGCCGATTTTCAATTCAGATTTCCAACGCTTCCATTTGTGCCTTCACTGAGTTATTGGTAGCCATTGCGTATGATTGCAAGTCAGTAATCCCCAGTTCTTGTTTCTAATGTCTAGTCAAGGGCATCTGCACAGTGGCTAGCAGTAGCAGCGACGATGGCGACAACCGGCAACAGCAAGGGAACCCATGCGGTTGTGGCACGATTGAAAACAAGGGCAGAGCAAGTGTGCTCTATTTCGGTTAGATGTAGAGCAAGGTGGAGCGACGACGGCTGGGAGGCGAGCGGCGGTCGTCGCTTGGTGGCCCACAGCGGTGATGGGTCGGCTGGGCGGTGACAACGCTCGAGGGAAGAGGAGTGCTGGAGGAGGCGCGGCTAGAAACAAGGGCAACAGTAGTGAGTTGCCCTGTTTCGGTCGTCGTGAGGAGGGGGCCAACCGGCAACTGCAGCTGCGACCCGGGGGGGGGGGGGGGGGGGGCACGGTGGTAGAGAAGTTAGGGCAGCATCGCCAAGAGTATCAACGATGAAGGGGTGGTCCGTTGGCAGGGAGACGACGCTAGTGATCCTTCTCGCTCGAGCGAGATGGGAAAGCGAGGAGGAGAGGTCGCCGGTTGGGGGGGCAGCGGCGACGTTGGTCGATCGGCAGGGAAGCAGCGCCGGCAGTGGAAAGGAGGCAGCAAGGGAGGGCGCGGCCTACCGGAGAGCAGGGGCGGCGGTGGGGAAGAAGGAAAGTAGGGAATTCTCCGTGGCCGCCGGGGTAACAACCCTTTTTTTTTTTTTTGTTACATTGCAGCGAGAACGCCAAGGATCGCCACTTTGATACCAAATGATAAGACCCTAAAGTCTTATCATAAAAAAGAAGAAGAGAAAGGGGATGATCACTTCGAGGGGATCGGTCTCCTTGATCGCTTCGAGGGAATCGGCCCTCCTTGATCGCTTCGAGGGGATCGGCCTCCTAGGGTTTGTCAAAAGACAAAATAGTATTTTTTCATAGATGATCGAAAAGAAGCAGTTACATCCCTATTTATAGAGTTCCGACTTTAGTTAAACTAAACAGACTTAATAAATACGTAGAAAATAAAAGGAAAGCACAAAAATTAAAAGGATCCTAACTGGTCCACGATCATTTGTAAACATATCATATATCACAAGTACACATCATCTTCATATAGGACTACTAGATAATAATAATAATAATAATCAATTAAACTTTTTAATTAAATAATATTTTATGAAATCAAGGAGACATAGGAAATTTTTTGAATTATGAGGGGTATTTTCATAATTTGGCCAAAGGATAGAACTAAAATTTCTCAAATTCCGAGGGGCAAAACTATCTTTTGCCCAAAAGAACCCTAACCCTCTTCTCTTCTCCCATATTGTGTTGTCGTCACCACCCTACCAATGGAAGCCATTGCAAGGGATGGGGGGTGCCGCCCTTACCCGCGGGCACTATGCTTGCAGGCAACTGTGCTCGCGGGTGCAGCACCCGCAAGCATTGTTGCCCTACGGTGCCTCAGCCCACGGGCACAGTGCTCGCAAGCGCTGCTGCCCTGTGGTGCCTCTGCCCTCAGGCGTAGCACCCACAATCGCCCCTGCCCCATGGTGCCTCTACATGCGGGCGCAATGCTCACAAGCACCGCTGCCCTACGATGCCTCTACATGTGGGAGTAGCACTCGCAGAAACCGCTATCCTGCGGTGCCTCTACCCGCAGGCACTATGGGTTCTTAGGATTAAGAGCATCACTAATAGAGGGGGTGAATTAGTGCAGTGGAAAGCTTTCCCGATTTCAAAAAAATGTTCGTTTTGATTAAAACTGATTCTGACGAAAATGGTTTCGATTCAATCCGTTTCTAAGAGAATATGAACTTGAAAACTTTCGTAAAAGTGCAAGAGAGGATTAAGGAGATTTGCAATAATGTAAATTGCATAAATGAAAAGAAAACAAGAATTTAGAGTAGTTCAGTCAATATAACCTACATCCACTTTTGGATTCCTCCTCCAACGAGGTCTCAGGTGTACACTAAAGGCCTTCTTTCAATATGCGTAGGCCAACCACCTTTTACAGCTCTTTCTCCTTTTGCCGGGTTTAGGAGACAACCCTTACAAGTCTCACTTGTTAGAATCGGAGCGGCATTAAGAGGGGGGGGGGTGAATTAGTGCAGCAGATTAAAACGTCGGTTTTGACAAATCTTACGTACGATAAAAATCTAACTCGGAAGTGCTTAACTTGAAAGCGTATTCGTAAAGTTATGCAGCAAACATAATGTGGAAATAAAGCACGTAAGAAGGTTTGCAGTAATGTAAATAGCAATAATGAAATGCAAACCAGAGATCACGTCGATTTTAAAGTGGTTCAGTCAAATGACCTACATCCACTTGCGAGGCACTCTTCGATGAGGCTCCCACCTTCCACTAGCAAATCTCTTGAAAGGGAAGGGCAAATACCCCTCTTACAAATTTTTACAAGCGGTTCACTCTCTTACAGATTTTCAGCAAGAAAGAAGGAGGTGAACACTAGCAAATTGAAAACAAGACTTGCTAAGACTTTTCTAAGACCTTTCTCTCAATCAATTGCTTCTCAAAAAGTGAAAATCTCAGATGAGATTTGAGGGGTATTTATAGGCCTCAAGAGGATTCAAATTTGGGCTCTAAAATTTGACTTCTCTTTGGTTCCCGATGTTGGCGGGGCCACCGCCTGTCAATGGCGGTGCCACCGCCTGTCAGTGTCTGACACTAACAGTGGACTGGCGGTGCCACCGCCTGGCTCTCGGGTGCTGGGCGGTGCCACCGCCAAACCCTTTGGTTCACTGTTTGGGCTTTAAATTTAGCCCAAACCAAGTCTAATTTTAGCCCCAGTTGGCTCCTAACCAGGATATAGGATTATCTCTTAATCCTAATTCTAATTATATGCAAACTACATAACTAAAAACATCATAAGCAAGTTTTCAACTACGAACGTCGAGTCTTGTTCCGGCGAGCTTTCCGACGAACTTCTTCCGACGAACTCCCATCAAGCTCCTGATCTTGTGATGACTTTAACGAGTAGCCGAGCCTTCTCGGTGATCTCCGCGAACCTCTGACGATCTCTTTGGCGAACTTCCAAAAATTCCGACAGATTCCCGATTTCTTCTCGGTTGGTTCCGGCAGCATCTCCGATGATTCTCCGGTCTCTTAAAAGTCCATCGAACTTGACTCCAGTATTCTTGCTTTATGTTTTCTGGTTATCGTAGTTAATTCTGCACACTTAACTCAATAATATAGATTAGATCAATTAACCCATCAATTGATTTTATCATCAAAATCTGAGATTCAACAATCTCCCCCTTTTTGATGATGACAATCAATTCATGACGGAGTTAAACGTAACTCCCCCTATCTATATTCCATATTATGTGAAGATAAAAACACTTGAATTCCCTCCCATTGAATTCAAGTATAAACCGATAAGTTCTAACCGTAGAACTTATCGTTATTCTTATTAAGCAATAGTAAATACGAAACTTCGATGAAAATCATTTTCAAGTCAAATGATAAGAGACAATTTTTACTATGACAGGAGATAAAGATTTTCAACATGAATTTCATGATATAGATGTAAGGCATGCTTTCAATATGATCAATCAATCTTGCGATATTCTCAAAGATTTTACAAGGCATATGAGATATTTGTATTATACAAGCTTTTGTAAATCATATAAGTCATTTTATCGATGCACATAAGACATTTTCATTGAGTCATGCTATTGAAATGGTATAAGTCATCACTTAGTCATCATTTCTCCCCCTTTGTCATCAATGAAAAGGGAATGAGACTTAAAGCACATAATTTGTGATTATAACATCAGGAATTCAGCATTGATCATACAAAAATTCATCATTCAAAATTAATTGTAGGTGGAGATTGTGATAAAAAAATTTTCAAGTAGTAACTCCAATAAGTCAATATCATAATTCGAATACAAACTCATTCAAATTCAAATTGTCAACTTGAAACTCATAATCAAGCTATCAAAATTAATTTCGAGATTCATAAAATATCATAAAATCAATAATCTTGATCAGATGGGAGCAGGGTTTGACTCAAGATAGGATAAGGTAATTTAATATGTCATTTAGAATCGAAAGAGAAGGATCTAATTCACCGAGGAATGGAGAGAGAGGATGAAAGACTTTACGAAAAATCCATTCAAACAAGTTTATTCTTAGGGACAATTTAACATACCTAATTCCCTTCTAATGAATACAAATTGGTCTTCATTCAAAGCTTTTGTAAATATATCTGCTAATTGATGCTTTGTGTCAATTAATTCTAGAACAACATTCTTGTTAAGGACATGATCGCATATGAAATGATGCCTAACGTCGATGTGCTTAGTTCTAGAGTGTTGAATTGGATTTTTAGTAAGACATATGGCACTAGTATTATCACATTTTATGGGAACATTTTTGAAGTGAAATTCATAGTCTTCTAATGTAATTTTCATCCAAACAACTCGTGCACAGCATGCACTTGCAGCAATGTATTCGGCTTTCGCCATAGATAGTGCAACTGAATTTTATTTTTTGGAAGTCCAAGAAACAAGTGCATGTCCTAAAAATTGGCATATTCTTGATGTACTTTTTCTATCCTACATTCGCCGAAATCGGCATCTACATAAGCTATTAAATCAAAATTTTTAGATTTTGGATACCATAATCCTAAATTTGGAGTTCCTTTAAGATACCTAAATATTCTTTTAACACTCTTAAGATGAGATAATTTAGGATTAGATTGAAACCAAGCGTAAAGTCCTACACTAAACATAATATCCGATCTAGTCGCGGTGAGGTAGAGTAGACTACCTATCATTTCTCTATATGTTTTTTGATCGAAATTTTCACTATTTTCATCCATATCTAACTTAGTCGAAGTACTCATAGGGGTGTTTGTTGCATTTGAATTATCCATGTTAAATCGTTTTAACAATTCTAATGTATATTTAGATTGGTTAAGAAATATACCATCACTAAGTTGTTTGATTTGTAATCCTAAAAAGAAAGTTAATTCACCCATTAAACTCATTCCAAATTCATGACTCATACATTTGGCAAATGATTCACATCGTGATTCATCCGAAGAGCCAAAAATAATATCGTCAACATAAATTTGCACAATAAGAAAATTATTTTTAAAATGTTTGATAAACAATATAGTATCAACCTTGCCTTTGGTAAAATTATTTAAAATAAGAAAGGAACTAAGCCTTTCATACCAAGTTCTAGGAGCTTGTTTCAAGCCATAGAGAGCCTTAGTCAATTTGAATACATGATTAGGAAGAAGAGAATTTTCAAATTCGGGAGGTTGTTGGACATACACTTCTTCGGAAATAAAACCATTCAAGAAAGCACTTTTGACATCCATTTGAAACAGTTTAAAATTATTACTACTAGCATAGGCAAGGAGCATCCTTATGGCTTTTAATCGAGCCACGGGAGCGAAGGTTTCTTCGTAATCGATACCTTCTTCTTGGTTGAAACCTTTGGCCACTAATATAGCCTTGTTTCTAACCACAATACCATTTTCGTCTTGCTTGTTTCTAAAGACCCATTTAGCACCAATGACTAAATGGTCACTAGGTCTAGGAACAAGCTTCCATACCTTATTCCTCTCAAATTGATTTAATTCCTCTTGCATTGCAAGAACCCAAAATTCATCTTTTAAGGCCTCGTCAATGCAATTAGGTTCGATTTGAGAGAGGAAGGCGGTGTTAGCATAAAAATTCTTGAAAGAGGAACGAGTTTGAACCCCTTTTGATGTATCTCCTATAATTAGCTCCTTTGGATGAGCATCTATATACTTCCATTCTTTGGATAAGGAAATTTCGGAAGAAGGTGCATCCAAGTTGCTATTTTGAGGAGGGGGTTCATTTAAATTCTATTACTAAGGTTCTTTTGTTAAAAACCTAAAAAGCCTTAGAAACAGAAGAGTAACAAAGAAAGATGCCTTCATCGGATTTAGCATCAAATTTTCCTAAGGCATCCCTTTCATTCAAAATAAAGCATTTACAATTGAAAACTTTAAAAAAGGAAATATTTGGTTTTTTGTTATTCCATAATTCATAGGGAGTTTTTGAAAGGGATGGTCTTATTGGACTCTATTCATTATGTATCAAGCCGTATTTACGGCTTCGGCCCAAAAATACTTAGGTAAACGATGTTCATTTAACATCGTTCTTGCAATTTCTTGTAGGTTTCTATTTTTTCTTTCAACTACTCCATTTTGTTGGGGATTCCTTGGATTGGAGAAGTTGTGATTGTATCCATTAACTTCACAAAAAATTTGAAAGTCACGGTTTTGAAATTCACCACCGTGATCACTCCAAATTAATGAAATCATGAAACCTTTTTCGTTTTGAGTGAGCTTACAAAATTTAGAGAAACACTTGAAACAATCAGTTTTGTGAGTTAAGAAATAGGTCCAAGTATATCTAGTATAGTCATCCACAATTACAAACGCATATTTGCTTCCTCCTAGACTTGTCATGTCAAGTCCAAATGAATCAATTGTAATGGTCTAGTGGTGCTAATTTGAGTTTTTGGTTTGAAACTAGTTTTTATTTGTTTACCTAGTTGACATGCATCGTATACTTTATCCTTAATAAACTTTATATTTGAAATTCCTCGCACTAATTCTCTAGATGAGATCTTATATATTAGTTTCATGCTTACATAACCTAGTCTCCTATGCCAAAGCCAAGCGTCATCATTTAAAGCGGAGAAGCACATTTTTTTTTTTTGGTAAGTAAAAGTAAATTGATTATGTGTAAAGTTTCTACAAATAGCTTTATCTATACAAGTCATAGACAAAGCCAAGTAACTCATAGAGTGCGAATGCGATAGTTATGACTACACAAGCTGTAGACTATAACTCCTAATTATAATCAATATAGAAAATATTTATCCAGATATATCAAAACTACCTGTGGGTACATAATTTGGCATCATTCCCAAGATCTTTAGCTAATAGCAAAATTAAATTTGATAAAAATATCTTTTTCTCTTTGGGTAAGGTGCTCCATTTTGAGATCTTGCTCCATACAGGATCTTGAGTCTCTAATAATCTCTTTCAATAATTGAGCATTGTTTGTGTGTTGGCATTCAAATATTCTGTTACATCTCTCCTTCCACATCCACCAAATAGCGCATCTGAAAGTAACCTTTGCTGGTTGTATTAGAGGCCCTTTTCTTGAGAAACATTGCATGAGGTCGCTTAGTTCTTCGTGCATGTTTGGTTGCGGCAGTCTATTGAGTTCAAATCGCTGGAGAATCTCCTTCCATATCCATTTTGTATAATCACAAGCAAAATAGAGGTGGTCAACAGTTTCTTCTTGTTGCATACAAAGGGAGCATCGGTTAACATGATAGATACCTCTTCTTTTCATATTGTCTATTGTCGGTAGTTTATTGAGAAGAGCCTGCCATGTACATAAGGAATGTCTTTGTGATCCCGGTCGATCCCATGTCCAACTGCTTGGGACCCACTTGTTATTTCTTTGCCTAATTTGATTCCATGCGGATGTGGCACTAAATTTGCCATTGTCATGAGGCCAAATAAGTATATCTGAAGAGTTGTTCCTAATTGGAATAGCTATAATAGTCGGCCAAAGTGATAACATTTCGGGAGAAATAGGATTAGGGAGACACCAAGCACCGTTAGCAATGAACTCAGAAACCTTCCAATCTTTGGGAGCCCCAAGATCTTTTCGTATTCTGTCACCATATAATTGAAATATACTCTTCCCATTTACCCAAGGATCAAACCACATATTTGTACTAGTACCAGAAGAGATTGCATAGGAAATGTGTTTGATTAGCCAATTCCTTGCCTTTAAAATTCCTTTCCAAGCTGCAGAGTGGTATGTTCTTGTTGAAATTTCCCAGATTGATTCCTTTGAAAGATACCTAGCAGAAACCCAATGTGACCATAAGGAACATTTGTTTTGCAAAAGATCCCACAATTGTTGTACTAGACAAGCTTGATTTCAATCTCTAATATTTCTCAAGTTTAGCCCCTCTTCATCTTTCGGTTTGCGAATGCTATCCCAATTTACCATATGCATTACCTTATCATTTGTGCCATTCCAGAAGAAGTTCATTAATAATCGTTCAATATCATGGAGAAGTCCAGCAGGCAGAAGAAATGCGTTACACCAATATATAGAGTAGGAGTGCAATACCGAACGGATGAGTTCGAGTCGTCCTGCTTTTGATAGAAACCTATTTTTCCAAGAAGAAATTCTATTCTTTATTTTTTGCAAGATAGGCTGACAATGGGTTTTGTGAATGCCTGTGGAAATGAGCGGGAGACCCAAATAAGGAACTGGCAAGCTTCCCTCACTAACCCCCAAAGTTTGCACAATAAAGACCTTATCCTCAACATAAGGGCTCATATATACTTTACTTTTCGCATGATTTAACTGAAGTCCAGAAACCATACCAAAGTCATTCATAATAGTAGCCAGGTTCTTTACTGAAGTTGGTTCATTTTAGAGAAAGATAAGTAAGTCATCTGCAAATGTTATATGTGATATATGAACAGAACCAGCAATGGGTACCTTAATGCTGCCATTTAAGACTGCGTGTTCTAACATACAGCTAAGTCCTTCCATCGCAATAGTAAAAAGATACGGAGATAGTGGATCACCTTGTCGGATGCCATTCGTGCTCCAAAAAAAACCAATAGGTGAGCCATTAAAGAGTATCGAAAACTTTGGAGTTTCCAAGCAAGATTGAATCCAATTAACCCATTGCTGTGGGAAGTTCATATCGAGGAGCATCTTATAGATAAACTTCCTATTAACTGAATCAAAGGCTTTCCGTAAATCAGCTTTAAAACAGATTTTTGTCCCTCTTGCTTTTGAATGCAAATCTTTGACCAAGTCATTAGCAAGCAAAATGTTATGATGTATACTTCTCCCTTTGATGAAAGCAGCTTGATTTGGGCTAATAATCTTGTGTATTACCTTTTGCATTCTATTTGCCAATACTTTGGAGATGATCTTATAAACAAAGTTGCATAATGATATGGGTCGATAGTTCTCTAGTGAATCAGCCCCTGCATTCTTCGGGATTAAAGAAATAAAAGTGCAATTCATCTCTCTATGAATATGACCTGAAGAGAAGAAATGTTGGCAAGCCTTGATCACATCATTTCCAATAATAGACCAAGCAGTTTGGTAAAATTCTGCTGGAAATCCATCTGGACCTGGGCTTTTGTGCTTTGGTAACTTAAAGACAACACGTACAATTTCGTCATCTGTAATTGGGGCATTGAGGATTGAAATAGCTTCCGAATCAAGTTTTCTAGTCGGCTCCACATGAATGTTATTAAGTTTCCTGGCTTGATTGAGTAAGGAATAAAAAAATTGCTCTGTGTGTGCTTTAACCTCATCTAAATTCTCAATAAGATTATCATCTTTGTCTCTGCATTTGCTGATACGGTTAATAGCCCTTCGAGTAGCAATTGAAGCATAGAAAAATTTAGTATTGGAATCCCCTAGTGTAAGCCAATTCTGTCGAGACTTCTGCTTTGCAAAACTTTCCTCCTGTTTTAAGGCTTGCATGAAGTTATTTCTGGCTTCTGTCTCTTTGTAGATAATATTTTCATCATTTGGCTGAAGTTGCAGCTCATGTTGCAATGACATTAGTTTATTTCTGCAAAATTGAACTCTGGTGTTAATATTGCCAAAGGTATTTGTATTCCACTCCTTTAGTGCTGCTTTACAAGCTTTGAGCTTTTGACATAAGATGTAAGGGGGGGATCCATGCACATTAACATTCTAAGCAGATCTGATAATATCAAGAAATTGAGGATGAGTACTCCACATGTTAAAGAATCTAAACGGTTTCTTGCCTCTTGGTGTCGATTTTTCTGCGTGTATATACATTAAAGAATGGTCAGAAAACAAAGGAGCACCATACTCAAGAAGTGAATCTGGGTAAACTGTTAACCATTCATGATTAATCAAACACCTATCAAGTCGAGCCATTATTTTTCTGTTACAGCACCTTGATTACTCCAGGAGAGCCAATTACCCACAGATTTCATATCAAACAATGCTGCAGTGTCAATGTAATCATTAAAACTTTGAAGCTGGCTTTCTGAAAGTTGTCTACCCCCCTCTTTTTCATTTGTGTACCGAACAGTATTAAAGTCTCCAAGAACAATCCAATGTACATTGAGACAGCCATTTACAATATTAGTCAGGTCAGACTAAAGAGTATTTTCTTTCTTGCATACTGTTTGAAGCATATATACCAGTGACATTGAATTGACAACCATTCTTTTTATCCTCTACCTTAAGATGAATGAATTGATCAGTAGCAGAAATAAACCAAGCATTAATAGAGTTAGGATGCCATAAGACCCATATTCTACCAAAAGTTTCATTTGAGTCATTGGTAAACAATTCTGCGTCCGGCCATATTAAATTCTTTTGAGCTTGAACGCGCAATTGTTTAATTTTCGTTTCCACTAGAATAACAATATCACATGCGGCAGACTTGATTATTCTATTAAGCTCCCGACATTTCTCCAACTTATTAAGTCCGCGAACATTCCAGCATGTTATCTTCATTAGTAATAAACAAATGAAAAGGTAGTAAGGAATACATCCTACGACTTTGGATGGATTGTACCATCCTTTTTCTTATCCTTCGGTTTTGTATTTTCCTCCCGCACAATATCCTTACCTTTTATGGCTTTATTCCTATATTTATCCACTTCATCTATAGCTTGCAGATTTTTAAACTTTAAAGCACCTTGAATCATGTGGTCTTGATTGGCAGGGTTTGTTGAAGCTCGATAAGATTGTTGCAGCACAATATCCTGGATAGTACTTATTGGAGCAGCCTGGCTAGAGAGGTTTGTTGGGGCATGAGTTTGTTGAGACAGAATATCCTTGTTGGCGATGTTTGTTGAGGCCTGAGTTTGATGAGAAAGAATATCCTTGCTGACGAGATTTGCTTGGACCTGAGTTCGTTGAGCGATTGTAGATGGATCCGATGGTATTGGAAGAGATGAAGTTCCTGACTTATGCTTCTCCTGTCCACTAGTACCATGGGAAACCTCTATTGTGGAAGGCTCTGACATTATAGGAAGAGATAAAGTTTTAGAATTGTCCTTCTGTCCGCGGTGCTTTCCTTGCGAGTTGGAGTGCTCAATAGTTTTTGCCACCATCGGTGCTACTGCCATTAGAGAAGAATCACTTTGTTGCTGAGGCACTTGACGTGGTCGATAGACCTTTGTGGTTGGTTTTGGGGTTTGTTGACAAGCTCCATTTGCATGACCAAAAGATAAGCAACGCTGAAATCGTTGTGGCTTCCAGGAATATGAGACATGTACCTTCCGAGTGTTCCCGTCAAGATCACGATAGAAAACCTCGTTAGGAAGATCTTCATCGGAAGAAACCAGCACACATGCTCGTGCAAATGCTAATCTCGTCTGAGCTGCTGTTGCTTTGTCGATGTAGAGTGGCTGTCCTAGAGTGCTGCATAATTTTGCAATAAAACGTCGACTCCAAAGATGTAGAGGCAGTCCTTAAAAGGATACCCATAATGGAATAGACTGTAGGCTATCTAACTCCAAACGGACATCAGGAGACCAACGTCGTAGAATCATTGGATGACCGCGGATAGTCCAGAATCCTTCGAGGATTCGTTGCAGATCTTCTTCAGAGTATAGCTTGCAAACAAAGAATCCGTTCACAAGCATATGAAGATCAAATGACGATAATCCCCATCGAGTTTTGATAAATGAGGATAGTGGGAAATAAGAAGTTTTGAGACCTACCACATAGCCAACAATCGACATAGACCATGTCTCAATAAGTTCTACTGAATCAGCAGTCTCGTATACAGCAATCTTCTTATCAGCCTGAACTTCTGGAGTAATGAATTCCAAGCTTAGATCTGGACTTCCAACCGGAGCCTTGAAGAGGCTAGTCCAAGGCCGAGGATCGCGGGAAATGAGAGCAGGCTGCCGCGATCTAGATCGCGACCTGCTTCGATGCTGCTTCGTTGGAGTTTCTCTCTGGAAAGGATATGGTGGAAGAGCAACTTGGGGGGTAGCGGTAGGGGGCCTTGCCATCGTTTCATCCCTCCCGCCACCGTCGCCAGCCTTAGGGGCCGTCGCTGCCATGTTTGATCCCTTTTCTGATCGCCGCTACAGAATCGTCGCCATAGGGAAAAGTCACCGCTGCAGTATATCAGATCGCCGCTACAGTACCGTCGCCCTAGGGAGATCTGGTCTCGTCGCCCTTGGGGAGAAGCTGATGCTGCAGGAGATCCAATCACCACAACAGTCCTAGATCTGGTCGCCGCTACAGCGTCGCCCTAGATCTGGTCGCCGCTACAGTGTCGCCGCCGCTACAGCGTCGCCCTAGATCTGGTCGTGGCTACAGTTTCGTCGCCGCAACAGTACCGTCGCCCTAGATCTGGTCGCCGCTACAGTGTCGCCGCCGCTACAGCGTCGCCGTAACAGTACCGTCGCCCTAGATCTGGTCGCCGCCGCTACAGCATCGCCCTAGATCTGGTCGCCGCTATAGTTTCGTCGCCGCAACAGTAACGTCGCCCTCGAGAAGCACATTTCATTACTTAGTTCATCAAGGAATTGGCTAATCAAACACATTTCCTATGCAATCTCTTCTGGAACTAGTACTAATATGTGGTACGATCCTTGGGTTAATGGGAAGAGTATATTTCAATTATATGGTGACAGAATACGAAAAGATCTTGGGGCTCCCAAAGATTGGAAGGTTTCTGAGTTCATTGCTAACGGAACCTAGTGTCTCCCTAATCCCATTTCTCCTGAAATGTTATCACTTTGGCCGACTATTATAGCTATTCCAATCAGGAACAACTCTTCAGATATACTTATTTGGCCTCATGACAATGGCAAATTTAGTGCCACATCCGCATGGAATCAAATTAGGCAAAGAAATAACAAGTGGGTCCCAAGCAGTTGGACATGGGATCGACCGGGATCACAAAGACATTCCTTATGTACATGGCAGGCCCTTCTCAATAAATTACCTACAATAGACAATATGAAAAGAAGAGGTATCTATCATGTTAACCGATGCTCCCTTTGTATGCAACAAGAAGAAACTGTTGACCACCTCTATTTTGCTTGTGATTATACAAAATGGATATGGAAGGAGATTCTCCAGCGATTTGAAATCAATAGACTACCGCAACCAAACTTGCACCAAGAACTATGGGACCTCATGCAATGTTTCTCAAGAAAGGGGCAACTCACACAACTGGCAAAGGTTACTTTCAGATGCTCTATTTGGTGGATGTGGAAGGAGAGATGTAACAGAATATTTGAATGCCAACATACAAACAATGCTCAGCTATTGAAAGAGATTATTAGAGACTCAAGATCCTGTATGGAGCAAGATCTCAAAACGGTGCACTTTACCCAAAGAGAAAAAGATATTTTTATCAAATTCAATTTTGCTATTAGCTAAAGATCTTGGGAATGATGCCAAATTATGTACCCACAGGTAGTTTTGATATATCTGGATAAACATTTTCTTTGATGATTGTAATTAGGAGTTATAGTCTACAGCATGTGATCAAGGCTTGCCAACATTTCTTCTCTTCAGGTCATATTCTTAGAGAGATGAATTGCACTTTTATTTCTTTAATTCCGAAGAATGCAGGGGCTGATTCACTAGAGAACTATTGACCCATATCATTATGCAACTTTGTTTACAAAATCATCTCCAAAGTATTGGCAAATAGAATGCAAAAGGTAATACACAAGATTATTAGCCCAAATCAAGTTGCTTTCATCAAAGGGAGAAGTATACATCATAACATTTTGCTTGCTAATGACTTGGTCAATGATTTGCATTCAAAAGCAAGAGGGACAAAAATCTATTTTAAAGCTGATTTACGGAAAGCCTTTGATTCAGTTAATAGGAAGTTTATGGGCAGTGGATAGCTATTCAGAATTATGGGCAAGTCTTGTTGGTTGTTATGTTATTGTTGTATAAGCATATTTTGTATGTAATGAAATGTTGTTGATGAATCGAAATGGATATACTATGTAAAAGTGTGAGAAGATCTCTCTTATTTGGAATTTCGAAATGTTAAGCCTAATTTATGATGATATGAACTTATGGTGAATAGTTGGAGTTCTGATTGTATAATTTATTTAGCTTGTGGATTTATAAGTGTTGTTCATGTTTGTCAAGTTGGCTTGGGTTGCCATAAATGTAAATTATCGAGTGATGTGATATATGATTATAAACTGCACAGGTTTTATATATGTGAATTTGATAGAATGTTTTTCAGTGTCCTCAAATGTTAGTTTGGATCCTGGATTGGTTTGTGATGAAATTGTTTTAAAAATCATAGATATTTTGAGGGGCGTGACAAGATCTTCAAGAGAAGGAGAGATTGTTGAACTTTTGCTTCGAAATGAGGAGTATTTGGGATGCTAAGAGGGGAGAAATGGAGGTGGAGAAGCTTTAGAAGAGTAAAGAGGGGAAGGGAGTTGGGGTCGGTTCCACCACCGGCCCTTGCTTGGTTTAAAAGGGGGCAGGATTGCGGGCAATTGCACCGCTGGCTGGGGCGGTGCAACCGCTTGCAATAAGTGATAGCCGGAGGTGCTACCTCCAGTTGGGGCGGTGCCACCGCTTGTAGGCGGTGAGCACTCGTTTTGACTGTTGTGTGATCTTATTTGAATGTTTTTGACTTGATAAGAATTTTTTATTTGGAGCAGTCAACTTTACTTATGTAATTACGTAAGAATTTTCAAGATGAGAAATTTTGCACAATCAAGATAGATCTAGTGACGCGCATACTCTA
Source organism: Musa acuminata AAA Group (assembly GCF_036884655.1). Taxonomy (NCBI): domain Eukaryota; kingdom Viridiplantae; phylum Streptophyta; class Magnoliopsida; order Zingiberales; family Musaceae; genus Musa; species Musa acuminata. Next base: position 25,552,965 of record NC_088333.1, on the reverse strand, counting down.
CTTCAAATGTCATATGCATGTTTATGACTGATTATCCAAGTTGGTAAGCTTTGCAAGTCCATGACAAACGTAAGTTTATGATATAGTTGGATTCGAACAAGTCAATTTGATGGGTTCGGAAATCTAGAGGATATGTGAAGGGAGAATCATGAGTTTCTAATTCTAAGGGATCAGATAAGATTGTATCTGCATTGCTCTTGTAATTTTAATTTTCTAATCCTCTTTTAGTTATTTAGGCTAGGGAGCATCGCGTGTTCTTTTTGGATCTCGAGTTATGAATATCGAGTATCCAAAGAGCAGGTTATTATTTCATGCTCCCAGCTTGGGATGGATTACGTCTCTACAAGACAGGATAATTTTTAGGTACCCATTTACTTTTGGGTGCCTCAAAAACTGATCTACATCGTTTATCATGTTGTATAGAGTTTATCATGGTTCCTTTAGGAACCCAAATTAATTTGTTCGGACTAATTTTATTGAATGGACAATAATGCGTTTTGTGTCCATGGTTGCAACAAAAGCTGCATTTGCTTTGGTGTCGAACATGTAGGATGGGGCCTTTTTGTTGAATCTCGGATTTTGATAATGAAACTAATTGATTGTGTTTAAATGTTTGACTACATTTTGAGTGATACAGGTCTACTCGATCAGGATTAGACAATTAACGCAGGAGGAATTGACGTTGCGTCGGAGGAGATCACGTCAGGATATTGGATGGCAGAAGGCTTCGGGCGTCGGGCATCGGGCCAAGAGCGGAATTGCGCCAAGGATATCGGCGTTGTGGAGGTCAACCGCCGATTGGGCAACAAGCCGCAAGAGAGGATGATGCGCCGAAGAATCGGACGAAGCGCCAACCAATGACGTGCCGAGCAACAGAATGTCAATTCGCTTTATAATAATTGTCTAGATCGGAGTAAAGTTTTGGTTTGTGTGTGCATGATTAACTACGATAACGATGAAGACATAAAGCGAAACAAAGTGCTGGAGTCAAGCGCGAAGGATTCGTTGGGAGTTCGAGAGTTCGACGGAAGTCCGAAGGTTCGTCGGGAATGCTGCCGGAACTAGCCGAGAATGAGTAGGGAGCTTGCCGAAGGGTTTTTCGGAAGCTCGCCGAAAGGTTCGTTGGAAGTTTGCGGAGCTCGCCGAGAAAGATCGGAGCTTACCAAAGAAGCTCGTTGGAACTCGCCAAGATCAAATCGTGAAGTCTAGGAGCTTGCCGGGAGTCCGCAGAATGGTTTCCGAGAGTTTATCGGAAGACCGTCGAAAGTTCGCTGGAAGCTCGCCGGAAGAAGTCTTGACTTGCGGACTTTGTAATAGCTTAGAAAATGTCTTTAAATTCGTAGTTAGCACGTTAATTAGGGTTAGGATTAGGTGTTAATCCTATAACCCAAGTAGGGGCCAATTGGGCCCAAGTTCGGACTAGTTTGGGGCAAGATTGAAGTCTAACTAGTGGGTTGAAAACACTGTAGGCGGTGGCACCGCCTGGGCTGGGCGGTGGCACCGCCTAGTGCCCGAGAGCTAGGCGGTGACACCTCCTGGCTGGGCGGTGGCACCGCTTGGTTGGGCGGTGGCACCTCCAGCAGCGGGAACCCAAAGAGAATTCAAATTTTGAAGCCCAAATTTGAATCCTCTTGAGGCCTATAAATACCCCTCAAATCTCAGCTGAGAGATCAACTTTTTGAGCAGCAAGTGTTTGAGAGAAAGGCATTAGAAAAGTCCTAGCTAATCTTGTTTTCATTTTGCTAGTGTTCACCTCCTTCATTCTTGCTAAAAATTTGTAAGAGAGTGAACCGCTTGTAAAGAGTTGTAAGAGGGGTATTTACCCTTCCCTTTCAAGAGATTTGCTAGTGGAAGGTGGGAGCCTCATCGAAGAGGGGCCTCGCAAGTGGATGTAGGTCATTTGACCGAACCACTCTAAATCGGCGTAATCTCTGGTTTGCATTTCATTATTGTCATTTACATTACTGCAAATCTTCTTACTGCTTTAGTTCCTTATTACCCTTGTTGCACAACTTTAAGAATATGCTTTCAAGTTAAACTTTTCAAGTTCCGTTCTTATCGTACGAAAAATTTGTCGGAATCAACGTTTTAATCAGCTGCACTAATTCACCCCCCCCTCTTAGTACCGCTTCGATCCTAACAATTGGTATCAGAGCTACGGTTTTCTACCTTGGTTTAACACCCAAATAGAAATGGCTCTTTACGGCTTTCAAGAGGGTCACTCTCTCATTTGTCCTCCCTTTTTCAATGGGACGGACTACACTTATTGGAAAACTCGAATGAGAGTTTTCTTACTTTCTTTGGATTTGAATTTATGGCACATAGTCGAAAATGGATTTGAAATGTCTTCTCTCCCAATGAATCATTGGAATGATTTGGAGAAGAAGATGTTTTCTCTAAATGCAAAGGCTATGAATGCCTTATATTGTGCACTTGACAAAAATGAATTTAATCGTGTTTCGATGTGTGACTCGGCTTTTGATATTTGGAGAACTCTAGAGGTCACTCATGAAGGCACTAGCCGAGTGAAAGAGTCCAAAATCAATATTCTTGTGCATTCTTACAAACTTTTCCGGATGAAACCAAGTGAGTCCATCGGAGACATGTACACCCGGTTCACGGATGTCATCAATGGACTCAAAGCTCTTGGTAAAAGTTTTTCTAATTTTGAACTAGTCACTAAAATCTTAAGATCCCTTCCAAAAAGTTGGGATCCAAAAGTTACGGCCATTCAAGAGGCCAAGGACCTTAAAACATTCCATCTCGAAGAACTTATTGGGTCTCTAATGACCTACGAAATGAACAATGTGACAAAAAAGAAACTCGAGAACAACCTTCCAAATGATAGGAAGGATTTGGGACATAGAACACATGAATACCACTCGAGCATAAGCTCAAGTGATGGTGAACTTAAACTACAAATGAAACAAAAATTAAAAAGCAAAAAGAATGGAACTACTTGCTTTGAACGCAAGAAGAACAAAAGTTGGGATGAATTGAGCTCTTCCGAAGACGAGGAGAAAATCAAGAAAGGCGAGGTGGCAAACTATGCCTCACCCTCTTACAACAATGAGGTAATCAAAATCCCACTAATTTATTTCGATATTACATAATACTTTCTTGAGTTATTTTTAATTTAGTTTAGGATTAATTTTCTTGAAAATTACATGTGTTATGTTAATGCAGTAAAATGTTAGATATAAATCTAATGCTTATACACCTAGTAAGATTAATCTTATATATGTGATTGAGAAGCAAGAATTTGTATTTTGACGATTTTCATATTGATTTTCAATGACGATGCATGACTTTTGAATGGAAGGCTTGATGATTTTTTTTTTGAACCTTGTCTTTGGTTTTCAAACATGATGTATGGTTTTGACATATGAACAAAATTTGAGCATGCTAAGATCAAGTTAATCATATAAATTAAAACTAAAGAAGTTTTAGTTATCTATAAGAATCATTCAAAATTATGCTCAATAAAAATGCAAAATGATGGAATGAAAATATTAAATGTTTTAATACCATTTTATGCATGAGATTTTAAAAGTTATACATAATGATCTTGATGGTTGTTATGAAGAAATTTGTTTTTCGATCCTAAATGATTGATGATATATATATATTTTTTGGCACAAAAAGGACAAAGGCATATGAAACAACTAAATAGATAAAAGTATTTTTCTTGAAAATTCTTGGTTTGATGAATCTATTTTATCATCTTTTTATGAATATCTTGAAAATGATTTTGATTTGATGATTTGAATTTGAATGAGCTTTATCTTGATTTTTCGAGATTTATAACTTGAGATTTACTCTATAAAAATCAAGATCTTGTATCCTCAATGTTCCTTTTTAGCATCTATTATCCAAATGAATTATGATTGGTATCATTGCTATATTTCTTCTAATCATGCACTAAAGAGAAAATTTTTCTAAATAAATCGTGATATTTCGGAACCACAATTCTTTTTATGATTCATAATGAATTGAGAAATTTTATATGCTTGAATTAATATCTTATTCTAAGATTGAATGAATTTTATCTATATCATGATCTCCTAAGATTTTTTATTGATTATTTAAGAGGAGATTTTTCAAAACAAAACGTGTCTTCTATTATTATCTTTTCATGATATGATTTTCATGCAATTCCTTGTACTCATGAAATATTTATCTCATCACCCAATAACTCTTCTTGATATTCCTTATGTGATAAAACAAAATAATGCATGAAATTCAAATAAGAAGTTAATGATCATGCATGATAGGATGTAATGAATTTTGACATTTAGATACTATCATTTGAATAACTATGATTATGTTGCCAAAATGATTTATCATGAATGCTTGAATATCATGTATGACATGCCGATATTGATGATTGATTTATTTGTATCTTGCATGAAAAATAAAAGATATAGTTTTGAAATTGTGTATGTTCGAATTTGAAAATATGATGATGCATAATGATTAAATTGTGCAATGAAAATATTAAACATTTTGAAACCATGTTTTAGTGTCATGCATAATGATCATGCTTAATAAATTTCGAAATTATGGATGATGAATCTTTTACGATTTATGGATCATTGATTTTTACCATAATGAAAGTACCTTATTGATTTTTGTTGTAATAAATCTTACTCTTTCGGTTTTAAACATGATAAATGTTTTTATTTGGTATAAATGAAACAAAATCATATGTTTTGAAATAATCGAAAAGAGGATAACATTCTTGAAAATTATTTTGCTCAATCTTATTGATTTTGATGAATCCATTTGTATCATCTTTGTGAATCTCTTGGATTTTGATAATGATTTTGATGATTTAAATTTGAATAATTTTTTATTGAAATCATGATCTTGATCTCTTGAAATTCATAACATGAAATCCTTTATGAATCAACATTTTCTTTTCTATTTAAAAGGAGATTTGTCGAAATGTTTCATAGTCTTTTAGTATTCATAATCTTGACAATTATGTTTTGAAATTTTATGTAAACCAAGAATGTTCATCATGATTCTCTCTTTGAATATTTAAAGAGGAGAATTTTCTAGATGGTTCATGATTTTGATGATTGAATATTTGATATGCATGAATTGAGATCTTGCTCTCCTACCACTCTTTTTGCTATTCACCAAAAGGAAGACTAATTCTAGTAAACCATGATATGCTATATGAATTTTATTGTATTCATGAAGTAATATCTCATCACTAATTTTTGTTTATATTCCTTCATGTGATGATATGAAAGTATGAAACACTTATGATATGATTTTTTATACAATTCCATGTATTCGTGAAATATTAATCTCATCACCCAATTAATTCCTCTTGATACTCCTAATGTGATGAAGTGAAATTATGCATGAAATACAAATGGGGATAAGTTTTTGGTAGGATATAATTTGACAAATTGATACCATCATGATATGAAACATTTATGATTTGCAATGATATATGTAATACTTGTGCTTTCTAATTATGATGTGATGTATTACATATGATGTAAATCATGATTTAAAATACTATGAGTTGTCGCTAAAATGATGTATTATAAATATTGATTTAATGTTTTGTATCATGAATACTCTAAATGATGAATATTTGGTATCATGATCAAAATGTTGACAAATAGTTAAAAATTTTAGTATCATGTATGATATCCTTATAATGTTGATCGATTTATTCAATATCATGCATGAATGAATATAAGGTTTTTGAAAATGTGCATATTCTAATTTGAAAATATGATGATGCACAATTAAGATTGATACTTACCTTTGTCATAATTGATGTAATGGGTCTTCCCTTCTTTTTGACAATGACAAAGGGGGAGATAGCTTGCTTGCACAAGTCAAGAAGATGCAAAAACTTGATTGCTTGCTTGCCTATCTTAAGTAGCAAAGATTGCTAACTTGCTTATTTCAAGAAGCAAAAGTTGTCTTCTCGAACATCATTATCTTACCCATCTCAAGAAGCAAGACTTGCAACCTGCACATTGCAATAGGAAGTAAGAATCGATAGCTTACACACTTCAACAAGAAAGCTATCTTGTATTTGCTTTTGAAATTTTTACTAGCTTGTATGTTACAAAACTTGCTCACTTTTTCAAATACTTTGCTAGCTTGCACTTTGTAAAGGAAGCAAAAATAACACTTCTCAAAAGAGAAGAAAAACTTACTGTCTTGAACATCTTTAATATGCTAACTAGCATGATGTACAATTTGCTATTTTGAATATTACAAAGAAATACTATCATGCACATTGCAAAGAAAAACAAAGTGCAATCTTGCACAAGAAGCAAGTGTTGAATTGCCATGATTGAACTTAAGAATCTTGCTATAATTTTGTGCTTATATGTTGTGATGAAAATCTAGCTTTATGTTGCAAAAACTTGCATATCTTTTAAAATAGCTAGAGCTACTTCTCCTTTTTGTTGATGACATAGGGGGAGAAGTATATTGATGACTTCATGCATTGAATTAAATATTTTATATATTTGCATGATAGTTTAAATGTTTTTCATAACATGTGATGAATGTTACTTGGATTTGGGATAATCCAAGTGTTTTATCAATGGCATATTGATAGGGGGAGTTTAGTTAAACTCCGGGGAGTTAAGGTTAACTCCGTTAGTCATCAATTAGTTGTCATCATCAAAAAGGGGGAGATTGTTGAATCTCGGATTTTGATAATGAAACTAATTGATTGTGTTTAAATGTTTGACTACATTTTGAGTGATACAGGTCTACTCGATCAGGATTAGACAATTAACGCAGGAGGAATTGACGTTGCGTCGGAGGAGATCACGTCAGGATATTGGATGGCAGAAGGCTTCGGGCGTCGGGCATCGGGCCAAGAGCGGAATTGCGCCAAGGATATCGGCGTTGTGGAGGTCAACCGCCGATTGGGCAACAAGCCGCAAGAGAGGATGATGCGCCGAAGAATCGGACGAAGCGCCAACCAATGACGTGCCGAGCAACAGAATGTCAATTCGCTTTATAATAATTGTCTAGATCGGAGTAAAGTTTTGGTTTGTGTGTGCAGGATTAACTACGATAACGATGAAGACATAAAGCAAAACAAAGTGCTGGAGTCAAGCGCGAAGGATTCGTTGGGAGATCGAGAGTTCGACGGAAGTCCGAAGGTTCGTCGGGAATGCTGCCGGAACTAGCCGAGAATGAGTAGGGAGCTTGCCGAAGGGTTTTTCAGAAGCTCGCCGAAAGGTTCGTTGGAAGTTCGCGGAGCTCGCCGAGAAAGATCGGAGCTTACCAAAGAAGCTCGTTGGAACTCGCCAAGATCAAATCGTGAAGTCTAGGAGCTTGCCGGGAGTCCGCAGAATGGTTTCCGAGAGTTTATCGGAAGATCGTCGGAAGTTCGCTGGAAGCTCGCCGGAAGAAGTCTTGACTTGCGGACTTTGTAATAGCTTAGAAAATGTCTTTAAATTCGTAGTTAGCACGTTAATTAGGGTTAGGATTAGGTGTTAATCCTATAACCCAAGTAGGGGCCAATTGGGCCCAAGTTCGGACTAGTTTGGGGCAAGATTGAAGTCTAACTAGTGGGCTGAAAACACTGTAGGCGGTGGCACCGCCTGGGCTGGGCGGTGGCACCGCCCAGTGCCCGAGAGCTAGGCGGTGACACCTCCTGGCTGGGCGGTGGCACCGCCCAGCACCCGAGCGCTGGGCGGTGGCACCGCTTGGTTGGGCGGTGGCACCTCCAACAGCGGGAACCCAAAGAGAATTCAAATTTTGAAGCCCAAATTTGAATCCTCTTGAGGCCTATAAATACCCCTCAAATCTCAGCTGAGAGAACAACTTTTTGAGCAGCAAGTGTTTGAGAGAAAGGCATTAGAAAAGTCCTAGCTAATCTTGTTTTCATTTTGCTAGTGTTCACCTCCTTCATTCTTGCTAAAAATTTGTAAGAGAGTGAACCGCTTGTAAAGAGTTGTAAGAGGGGTATTTACCCTTCCCTTTCAAGAGATTTGCTAGTGGAAGGTGGGAGCCTCATCGAAGAGGGGCCTCGCAAGTGGATGTAGGTCATTTGACCGAACCACTCTAAATCGGCGTAATCTCTGGTTTGCATTTCATTATTGTCATTTACATTACTGCAAATCTTCTTACTGCTTTAGTTCCTAATTACCCTTGTTGCGCAACTTTAAGAATATGCTTTCAAGTTAAACTTTTCAAGTTCCGTTCTTATCGTACGAAAAATTTGTCGGAATCAACGTTTTAATCAGCTGCACTAATTCACCCCCCCCTCTTAGTGCCGCTTCGATCCTAACACTTTTATGAAGGTGGTTGGATTTTGGTGAGGATTTCTCACAAATCTGATTCCACTTCTTTTGGGAACGTGACCCTTATTTGTAAGGATCATTTTCAAAGACTTGCTACCAACCTCGAATTTTTTCAAGGTGTCCTTAAGTAGCAAGTTTTCCTTTTGGATAGTTTCTAGATCATGGCATTTTATACAAGAACCTAAACTATCATGATATTCAGTTTTTAACTTATCGAAATTACAAGTAAGACTATCATGCTCCTTTTTTAGCAATTTGTATTTTCTACTAATAATCTTACATTCATCAAATAAGTCATGGAAGGCAATTAATAACTCATCAAATGATAAATCTGCATCAATTAAATTTGTTACCTCCTCTCTGATGACCATTAAGGCGTAATTAGCAACTTGCTCGGTGTTGGACTCCTCTTCTTCAGACGCGCTCGAGTCATCCCACGTTGCTTTGAGCGTCTTCTTCTTTGATGTTCTCATCTTGGCTTGGGGACAATCACTTTTGTAGTTTCCCAGCTTTTTGCACTTGTAGCAAATAACTTGGTCCTTTTTGGGTTCAAGTTTCTTTTTCGTGTCATTTTTAAACTTGTTTCTCTTAATGAATTTTTTGAATTTCCTTGTTAGAAGTGCCAAGTCATCGTCACAGTCATCATCACTTGAGTTTTCTCTCAAGTGGTCATCTAAAATTCTAAGTACCATATCCTTTCTATTCTTTAGAAGGATGTCTTCTTGCTCTTCATGAGTCTTGCATGTCATTTCATAGGTCATTAATGACCCGATTAGTTCTTCAAGAGGGAAGTTGTTTAAATCTTTAGCCTCTTGAATAGCTGTGACTTTAGGGTCCCAACTCTTATGAAGGAATCTTAGAATCTTATTTACTAGCTCAAAATCCGAAAAACTTTTGTCGAGTCCTTTTAGACCATTGATAACATCCGTGAAACGGGTATACATGTCACCAATAGTCTCGCTCGGTTTCATTCGGGAAAGTTCGAAAGAATGTATCAAAAGATTGATTTTTGACTCTTTCACTCTACTTGTGCCTTCGTGAGTCACTTCGAGTGTATGCCAAATATCAAACGCGGTTTCACAAACCGAAACATGATTAAACTCATTTTTACCAAGTGCACAAAATAAGGCATTCATAGCCTTTGCATTAAGAGCGAAAGTCTTCTTCTCCAATTCATTCCAATCGATCATTGGAAGAGAAGACTTCGAAAATCCATTTTCGACAAGATTCCAAAGTTCAAAATCCATTGAAATAAGGAAGATCCTCATTCGGGTCTTCCAATAGGTGTAGTCCGTCCCATTGAACATGGGTGGACGTGTAATAGAATGGCCCTCTTGGTTTCCGGCGTATGCCATCTCTCTTGGGTTTTAATCCATTTGAGAGTTAACCCCGCTCTGATACCAATTGCTAGGATCAAGAGCACTAAGAGGGGGGGGTGAATTAGTGCAGCGAAAAACTTTCAACGATTAAAATTACGTTCGTACGATTAGAGCGATTTCGATAGAAAATTCGATTTATAAATTACTTTAACTTGTAATCAAGCAAGATGCAGTTAAAGCAAGTCTATGAAGGCAGTTTGCAGTTGTGATGCAAATTAGAATGTAAGCGTAAACTGAAATATAATGTTCGTACAATAAAACTGATTTACGTCTAAACGTCGATTCGAAAAATACTGAACTTGAAACACGATCGTAAATGCGCAGAAGGCAGTAAGCTATTGAGGAAGTTTGCAGTAAAGATAATATGCTCAAAGTAAATGCAAACCGAGATTTAGAGTGGTCCAATCAATCTTGACCTGCATCCACTTCTGGCTTCCTCTACCGATGAGGTCACCGATGTCCATCGATGTCCACTAGAGGCCTTCCTTCAATAGGCGAAGGCCAACCACCCTTTTACAATTTCACTCCTTTTGACGGGCTTAGGAGACAACCCTTACAGAATTTTCTTTCCTCTCTTGACAGATCAAAACTTGGAAGAAAAGAGGAAGGAGAACTGTTAACTCATACAACACTTTTTGAGCTCTCAAAAACACAAAGTAAGATCAGGATTTCGGTGGTTTTTGGTTGCTCTATCATTGCTGAAAGGGTGGGGTATTTATAGGCCCTAACCCAGTTTGAATTCTGAGCTCAAAATTGTCAATTCCCGGAATTCTGGGGTCTGGCGGTTTGTTAGGACTCTAGCTTGGAGAGTCCTAATTGAGAGGGACATTCATGTAAAACTGTTAGGACTCTAGCTAGGAGAGTCCTAATTGAGAGGGACATTCTGTTAGGACTATAGCTAGGAGAGTCCTAATTGAGATGGGCATTCATGTAGGAGGTGTTTTCTTAGAGAAGAATTAGGAGTTGTAAGGGAATAGGAGTCTTGACTAGGAGTTATATTAAGAGTTGGTTAGAAGTAAGAGTCTTAAGTAGGAGTCCTATTATGAGTTAGGGTTTAGAAGCCCTATAAATAGCCATGTATTCCTTCTCTTTTCATAAGCAATAGATGAATCTTTTCTGCAGCAACTTGGAGGGAGGAACCCCTATAGTATTCCAAGGAGGTCGATCCCCTAAAGAGATCAACCCCAAGTTTAGAATATGCAAGGGTTCTAACACCTGGTATCAGAGCAGCATTCTTGGCGTCTCCCTGCCCTTCCACAGCCATCCATCAACCCTCTACAACCGTCCAAAGCAATTCCCACAATTGCTTAAAAGATCGTCACCGAATTCCGTCATCATCTCCACCACCACGGATCATCCTTTGATCTCCCCATGAATTGCAACAGGTTCTGGTTTCCTACCTTACTGCTGCTGCAATTTAGTTATCCTTATTCGAAAATAAATAAAAAATAAAAAAATCGTTCCTATATTGCTGCATAAACTTTTCGTCACAAAGTTTTCATCTCTACGACGAAAGATACATTGCAGAATTCCAGCCGCATAGCACCATCTGTTTGATCTTGCTACTGTGCTTTTTCTATCCAAATTTCTATGAAATTTTTATGACATCTTTGACACTTCTTAACAGTGGATTTACCTTTGGTTTCATCAAAAAATTCTCAATATAAACTGCTAATCTTTTATGTCCAATCTGCTGCACTTGAATTGCAGAATTCAAGCCGCATAGCACCATTTGTTTGATCTTGCTACTGTGCTTTTTCTATCCAAATTTCTACGAAATATTTATGACATCTTTGACACTTCCTAACAGTAGATTTCCCTTTGGTTTCATCGAAAAATTATCAATATAAACTATTGTTCTTTAATGTCCAATCTGCTGCACTTGAAAATCTATGCTGCAGAAAATTTCAGCTGCATATCGTTTCCTTAACCCATCTATTTGCAATCTTTTTGAATGAAATTTCTTATACACTTCATAGATCATCTTGGCTTCCATCTAAGATTGATCTATTAAGAAATTTATCTCTAAAAATGATTTTATGTTGCTGCAAATTTTCATCGTAACACGTTGAAATTTTTCGACGATAATTCTGCAATTGCAACTTGCACCAATTTTCTTACTGTTATACTGTCTAAATTTTCTTGATTAAATTAGATATCCTTGCTGTCATATGAACTGTGATTTTGTTATCAATTCCCTCCTTAATTCTCCCAAGTTTTTGGTGGAAATTACGTCGAGAAACCGTTGTTTCTTCGACGACAATTCTTCTCTTATAAGACAGCACATACTTGCTGCAACTTCCACGGATTTCTGTCAAACCTTTGCTACCATCTACCACAGATCCAAAACTTTCATCCACAGCCCTAAAACTCTACTAAACTACACCCTCAAACTACACCCAAAACAGCCACAAAACAAGCCTAAACCGCAGCCTACATCCACCAATCCACCAACACTTTCGACCATCACTTCTCTCAACCTATACATGCATTTAACCCAACAGCAAAAGAGAGATCTTAACATCATTAATTTGGGGCCATATACTATGGCATCTAAGGAGGCAATCAATGCTAAATTCGAAGCCTTGGAGGCACGAATGGAGGATAAGATTCGGACGCTCTTTACCGAACTTAGATTGCGCCGACCACAAAGCCCGAAAAAATCATATCAAGGATAGAGCTTTGCCCAATCACACCAAGCCCGAAGAGATGACTTCCAAGGGAGGAGAGGCTCTATGACCGACCCCAACTATCCATGCAAGAGAGTGGACTTCCCTAGATAGGAAGAAGGAGACCCGATTGGTTGGATCTCACGCGCGGAGCGATATTTTCGGTACCACAAAATCGCAGATGCATCTATGGTGAAAATTGCAGCTATACATCTTGAAGGGGAAGCTATACAAAGGTTTAAACAGTTTGAACATACTTATGGAGTTCTTTCATGGCAACAATTCAAAGAAGGACTGCTGATCCGCTTCAGACCAATCGATTACGAGAATATTGACGAACAACTAGCAAAGATCCGACAAACCTCCACCATTCAGGAGTACCAAATCAAGTTTGAAAGGTTATCTAATCAAAATCATGATTGGTCTCAAAAATAGCTATTGAGGACCTTCATTGAGAGCTTGAAGCCGGAGATCCGAGGAGAAGTTAAAGCGCGACAACCGTACACGCTTATGGCAGCCATCTCTTTCGCACGACATCAAGAGGAGCAATTGAACCATGAAGCTCGGAGGACTAGGGTCGCTCCTCAACTAGTAATATTGAAGCCCTCAGCCCCCCCTATTGTCGACCAAGTCCCTGCACCAAAGAGGTTAACAGGAGAAGAGCTTCGGGAGCGATATGCGAAGGGGTTATGTTGGCATTGTGACGAGCCGTGGAGCCGTGAGCATCGCTGTAGTAAAGGAGGACTTCTTATGATTGAACCGATAGAAGAAGAGGTCATTGAACATTCAGAAGAGATCCTTGAACATGAAGAAAAAGATGCAGAAGAAGAGCCACAACCGACCGAAGTTACGGTACAAACACTAGCTGGCTACTCAAACCTGCAAACGATGAAAGTTGGAGGCCTTCTCAAACAACAACCGATCACTGTTCTCATCGAGACGGGCAGCACTAATAACTTCCTAAACAGTAAGGTTGCTGTCCATATGAACTTACCTATTGAGAATTGCAGCAGGTTTATCGTTACGGTCGCCAACGGACGGATTTTGAAGTGTGATCATAGGTGCCCGCAGGTGAAACTGTTGCTGCAGGACCAAGAGATAATTGCAGATTTCTTCCTCCTCCCTCTTGATGATCATGAGGCCATACTCAGAATTAAATGGTTGATGACATTAGGTGATATTTCTTGGAATTTTATACAACTATTTATAAAATTTTACAGTAAGGAGAAACAGGTGATACTGCATGGGAAACGTGAGGGCGACATAACGACGATTTGCACACAACAAATGGAGAAGGTTTTGTATAAAGCATGCAGCGGCATTTTGGTACAACTTGAGCAGCAAACTAAGGGAGAGCCAACAAAATTTGAAGATCCAAATCTACTTCCTTTGCTTGCTGAATTTTCAGATATATTTGACGAACCGCGCAACCTACCTCTTACCCGTCGGCATGATCATTGTATAACGATTCTTCCAGGCAAATCTCCAGCAAATGCTCAGCCATATCAGTATTCACATCTCCAGAAGGATGAAATAGAAAGGATTATAAACGAGATGCTCAAAACAGGAGTTATTCGGCAATGTTGTAGCCCTTACTCTTCACCGGTGCTCCTCATACGAAAGAAGGATAGAATATGGCGATTATGTGTTGATTACCGAGCTCTCAATGGCATAACCATCAAGGATAAATATCCTATTCTAGTAGTAGATGAGTTGCTAAGGGAGCACAAATCTTCACAAAGCTGGACCTTCGATCCGGGTATCATCAAATACGAGTATGCGAAGAAGACATACCGAAAACCATCTTTTGAACACACAACAACCACTATGAATTTTTGCTTTCTTCAAAAGAAGGTGAAATATCTTGGGCATATCATATCAGAGGAAGGTGTGGCAGTAGACCCCTTCAAAATTGGAGCAATGCAAAAATGGCTGACCCCGAGGAACATAAAATTGCTACATGGCTTTCTGGGTTTAACAAGCTACTACTGCAAGTTCGTGAAAAACTATGGAGAGATTAGTGCACCAATTACTTCCTTATTGAAAAAAGATGTCTTCCAATGGTCGGACAGAGCCTCCGCTGCCTTCGACAAACTTTAGACAGCCATGACGATGATGCCGGTGCTAACACTACCATATTTCAACCGACCCTTCATTATTGAGGCCGACGCATCTGGAGTCGGAATTGGAGCCATTCTCATGCAAGATGGTCAACCATTCACATACACTAGCAAGGCATTATCTCCCTCCCATCAAAATAAGTCAACATATGATAAGGAGATGCTTGCCATTGTGCGCGCAGCAACGAGGTGGAGACTCTACTTGATTGGTCGACGATTTCAAATTAAAACCGACCATAAAAGCCTCAAGTACTTTTTGGAGCGAAATATATCATCCCCTGAGCAGCAAAAATGGGTAATAAAACTTCTTAGATTTGATTATGAAATAACTTACAAAAAGGGGAAAGAGAATGTTCTTGCAGATGCGCTTTCGCAGCTACCCGAGCAAGCTGAAGTTTCGGCCATTTCACTTCCGACCAGCAACTTTCTTAAGGATATTAAGATGGAATGGCAGGAAGATTCAGAGACTAGTAAGATTATAAAAAAATTGGAGGAAGCACCTAGCTCCGTGGCTCGTTACAATTGGGACTCAAAAGAATTACACTATAAGGGACGCATTGTGCTTATGATAAATTCTACTTGCATCTTTACGAGTAGATTTTGGACCAATTTATTCTATATGCAGGGTACTAAATTGAAAAGGAGTATGGCATATCACCCACAAATCGACGGTGAGACAGTTGTAAATAGGTGCTTGGAGACAGCACAAGGCCACCCACCAAATATGACTACCCAAAGAGAACTCCAGACCCAGCGAAGTGCCATTATTCATCGACGGATCGTGACTCAATGACGACGACCCACTAATGAAGTTCTAATACAATGGGCGAACCTACCAATAGAAGATGCCACTTGGGAGAACTATGATGACTTGAAGATCAAATTCCTAGAATTCATGAATCATCAGCCTCGAGGACAAGGCTGATTTGAAGAGGGCGGGTCTGTTAGGACTCTAGCTTGGAGAGTCCTAATTGAGAGGGACATTTATGTAAAACTGTTAGGACTCTAGCTAGGAGAGTCCTAATTGAGAGGGACATTCTATTAGGACTATAGCTAGGAGAGTCCTAATTGAGAGGGGCATTCATGTAGGAGGTGTTTTCTTAGAGAAGAATTAAGAGTTGTAAGGGAATAGGAGTCTTGACTAGGAGTCATATTAGGAGTTGGTTAGAAGTAAGAGTCTTAAGTAGGAGTCCTATTAGGAGTTAGGGTTTAGAAGCCCTATAAATAGCCATGTATTCCTTCTCTTTTCATAAGCAATAGATGAATCTTTTCTGCAGCCTTTGAGCAGCAACTTGGAGGGAGGAACCCCTATAGTGTTCCAAGGAGGCCGATCCCCTAAAGAGATCAACCCCAAGTTTAGAATCTGCAAGGGTTCTAACACGGTTGCACCACCTGACTGGGGTAGTTGCACCGCCTGGCAGAGCTCGAAGACTGAGCCTCTGAGTAGTGCCACCTCCTGTTAGGGGCGGTTGCACCTCCTGCCAGAGATCGGAGACCGTGCTCAGGCGGTGCCACTGCCCAGCCAGAGCTCGGAGACCGAGCTCAAGCGGTTGAACCTCTATCGGAGGCGGTAGCACCGCCCAGCTAGAGCTCGGAGACTGAGCCCTGGGCGGTGCCACCACCGACCAAGTAATCTGGGTCCGAATGGACTCATCCATTCGGCCCAATTTGGGTCTTTCAAGAGCCCAATTGCCCCAAGATTAAGTTAATGGGATCACCTCCCATTTCTAACTTAATCATCGTGCTAACTACAAATTTCTTAAGGCATTTACTACAACTTGCTCCGGTGCATCAATCGCTTCTTCCGGCGAGCTTCCGGCGAACATCCGACGAACCTTCGGCGATGCTCCGGCGGACTTCCGGCAAACTCCTAAACTTGCGACGACCCACTTGGCGAGTTCCAGCGAGCTTCTTTGGCAAGCTCCTGGACTTCTCGGATTTGTTCTCGCAAAACCTTCGACGATCGTCTGGACTTCCGTCAAATTCTCGAACCCCCAATGTGATCATAGTCTTGACTACGGCGCAACTTCCGCTGCATGTCTTACTTTCATCGTAGTTAATCCTGCACACTTATCTCAACATATGGATTAGATAACAAATAACAATTGACGTCATCATCAAAATCCGAGATTCAACACTAACAACAATACCAAGTTCATATTGCTTGTTACTAAAGACCCATTTAGTATCGATAACTAAATGGTCATTTGGCCTCGGAACAATCTTCCACACCTTATTTCTCTTAAATTGATTTAACATATCTTGCATTACAATGACTCATGAATCATCTTTCAAGGCCTCATCAATACATTTAGGTTCAATTTGGGAGAAAAAAGTTATGTTTGCACAAAAATTCTTAAGAGAGAAACGAGTTTGAATCCCTTTTGATGTGTCTACTATGATTAGCTCCTTAGGATGTGGATCTATATATTTTCATTCCTTGGGTAAGGATGTTTCGAAAGAAGATGCATCCAAGTTGCTAGATGGAGGAAGGGTTTCATTTAAATTCAAAGCATCAAAATTTACATCATTATCAAAATTATTTTTCTTAACTTCGGAAACTTCACTAAAAACCACATGAATTGATTCTTCTATAACCAAAGTTCTTTAGTTAAAGATACGAAAAGCTTTAAAAATGGAAGAATAACCAAGAAAAATTTCTTTATCGGATTTTGCATCAAACTTTCCTAAGGTATCTTTTTCATTCAATATAAAACATTTACATCTGAAAACTTTGAAATATAAAATATTGGGTTTTTTATTGTTCCACAACTCATAAGGAGTTTTGGAAAGTAATGGTCTTACTAGAACCCTATTCATGACATAGCATACCGTATTTACGACTTCGGCCCAAAAATATTTGGGTAGGCTATGTTCATTTAACATGGTTCTTTCATTTCTTGTAAGTTTCTATTCTTTCTTTCTACTACTCCATTTTGTTGAGAATTTCTTGGAGTAAAAAAGTTGTGGTTGTATCCATTAGATTCACAAAATTCTTAGAAATCATGGTTTTAAAATTCACCACTGTGATCACTTCGTATTGACGAAATCATAAAACCCTTTTCATTTTGAACTAGTTTACAAAACATAGAGAAATACCTAAAGCAATCACTTTTGTGTGCCAAAAAGTAAGTCCATGTGTATCTTTTAAAATCATCCATAATGACGAATACGTATTTGCTACCTCCTAGGTTTGATGTAGCAATTGGTCCGAACAAGTTCATATGGATCAATTGTAAAGGATTAGATGTGCTTATTTGGTTCTTAGGTTTAAAGCTACATTTTATTTGTTTTCCTAGTTGACATGCATCACACACATTATCTTTGACAAACTTGATATGAGGAATTCCTCTTACAAGTTCTTTAAATGAAATTTGAGAAATTAGTTTAATGCTAGCATGACCTAATCTCCTATGCCAAAGCCAAGCATCATCATTCAAAATCGAAAAGCACATTTCATTACATAGATCATTAGTGTCGATAGTGTATATATTATTTTATTTTAAGGCAATCATAGATGTGTTTTTATGTGGTTTTTCAATAATGCAAGCATTGGATTCAAATTTAATGATGTATTCTTTATCACATAATTGACTAATGCTTAAAAGATTATTCTTTAAGCCATCAACCAATAACACATCTTCAATAAAGAAGTTGGATTTGCTACCTATGGTTCCTTTGCCAATGATTTTACCCTTATTGTTGTCTCCGAAGGTGACATATCCTTCGTCTATGCTAGTGAGCTTAAAGAATTGAGATGGATCTCCGGTCATATACCTTGAGCATCCACTATCAATGTACCATCTCTTGCTCCTAGCTTGTGATGGTATATTTTTCTACAAAAAATGATGATTTTTAGGTACCCATTTGACCTTGGGTGCCTCAAAAATCGATCTACATAGCTTATCATGTTGTATTAAGTCATTGGAGGTTCTTTTAGGAAGCAAAATCAATTTATGTGGACTAAATTTCTTGGATGGACAATGATAAGCTACATGCCCAAATTTACAACAAAAGTTACATTTGTTTCGGGATGAAATATGCAAAGTAGGGCCTTTATCAAAGGTGGTTGGATTTTAGTGAGAGCTACTTAGAAATCCGATTCCACCTTTTCTATGAAATGTGACCCTTGTTAGTAAGGATCATGTTCAAGGACTTGCTACCAACCTCAAATTTTTCTAAGGTTTCTTTGAGTAGTAAGTTTTCTATTATAAGTATTTCTATTTCATTACATTTCGTACATGGAGCTAAACTATCATTGTGCTCAACTTTTAATCTATTGTAATTACTAACAAGAGAATCATGCTTCATTTTTAACAATTTATATTTTTTACTAATTAATTTGCATTAATCAAATAAATCATAAAAAGCATTTAATAGTTCATCAAAGGATAAATTTGCATCAAATGAACTTGTTACCTCATCTCCAATGACCATTAGTGCATAGTGTGTAACTTGCTCGGTGATGGTAGGCTCCTATTCTTCAGATGCACTTGAGTCATCCCATGTAGCTTTAAGAGCCTTCTTCTTTGGTTGCCTCTTCTTGGCTAGGGGACATTCGCTCTTATAGTGTCCCAGCTTCTTGCATTCGTAGCATATTACTTGATTTTTCTTGGGTTCAAATTTATTTTTAGTGTCATTTTTAAATTTGTTCCTTTTTATGAATTTTTTGAATTTTCTTATTAAGAGTGCCAAGTTTTCATCAAGGTCCTTATCACTTGAGTTTTCTTTCAGGTGATCTTCTTGGGTGTTTAGTGTCATATCCTTCTTATTCTTTGGAAGGGTGTCTTCAAGCTCTTCATGAGCTTTACAAGTCATCTCATAGGTCATTAGTGACCCAATTAGTTCTTCGAGAGGAAAATTATTTAGGTCTTTAGCCTCTTGAATGACCGTGACTTTAGGTTCCCAACTCTTTGGAAGAGATCTTAAAATTTTATTAATAAGTTCAAAATCTGAGAAACCTTTACCAAGTCCTTTTAGACAATTGACAATATCCATAAATCGGGTATACATGTCTCCAATGTTCTCACTCGGTTTTATTCGAAACAACTCATAAGTATGCACTAAAAGATTAATTTTTGACTCATTCACTCTACTAGTGCCTTCATGAGTCACTTCGAGTGTGTGTCAAATATCAAAAGCAGTTTCACAAATGGGCACTGTTAGGAATGAGTCGACACTAAGAGGTGGGGGTGTGAATTAGTGTAGCAGTAAAAATTACGTTGGTTCGAAAAACTTTCGTACAATAAAATCTGATTTCTACGAAAACCTTTTCATAAAGGTAATAATTTTGAAAGTGCACGGAGTGTAGGCATAGTAAAAGTACAATAAGAAGGAGAGGCAGTTTGCTTACAAAAGTAAATTACAAGAAGTAAAGGCAAACTAGATTTTTATAGTGGTTTGGTCATTGTGACCTACATCCACTTTGTCGATTCCTCTTCTGTCGAGGCCACTAGCATCCACTATCGATCTTCCTTTAATAGGAAAAGATCAACCTCTTTCTTACACCCCTCTTCTCCTTTTACCAGGTTTAGGAGACAACCCTTACAAGCACTCACTCTTCTCTCAAACTATTCTAACAGTTAAACTAGAAGAGGAGGATTCTTAAAGAGATTAAAACAGCATTTTTCCCTCTTTAAATTCTCTATGCTTATATTTTTTAACTAGGTATGAGAGGGGTATTTATAGGCTTCAAGATGATTCAAACTTGGAGCCTAAAAAGGTATCATCCCAAGTTTCCTTGGTACTAGTGGTACCACCATCATTCATGGGTTGTACTATCGTCGTAGGATCTGGTATTAGGTGGTACCATCGCCGAACAGAGGTTGTACCATCGCTGGTATCATTACTATCAACGGTACCACCGCCCAGATTTCTTGGGCTAATGTTCCCCAAGCGGTGCCACCGTTGGCCAAGGTTTCAGTATCCTGGTTGGGCCTTGAATCTGGCCCAAACCAGCCCACCTTTGGGCCTAGTTGGCCCCTAAAAGAGATGATGGGATTACCTCCCAATCACAATTCTAATTATGTGCTAACTATGATTCCTAAGACATAATCTACGCAAGATAAGTCTGGTTTCTTCTGACGAACTTCTAACGTTCTCTCGGCAATGTTCCGAAGGACTCCCGGATAGCTCCTGGACTTTACGACGATCTTCTTGACGAGTTCTGATGAGCTTCTTTAGCAAGCTCCAGGACTTCTTGGTCAATTCCGGTAGAACTTCTGACGAACGTTTGGACTTCCGACGAACTCTCAAACTCCCAACAAAATCACGTTCTTGACTTCGGGATTTTATTTAGTTTTATGCCTTGCTATCGTAGTTAATCCTGCACATATAAAAATACACTTCAATCTAGACAATTATTACGAAGCATGAATCATGTCATCCGGCATGTTATTGGTCCATCGACGCTTCGTCCGATTCTTCGGTGCATCGTCCTCTCTTGTGGCCTATTGCCCAATCGGCCAGTTGACCTCCGCAACTCCGATATCCTTGGTGCAATATCTGCTCTTCTTGGCCCGATGCCCGAATCCATGACCCGAAGCCTTCTGTCGATACGTCGACCGATCCTTTGGCTCGACGTCCAATCTTCTAACATGTTTCTCATGCCCAACATGATTCTTCCTACTTTAGTTGTCTCTCCCTGATCGAAGCACCCTTCATCACTCAAAATGCAGATTAAATCATAAACACTATCAATTGGTTTCATCATCAAAATTCGAGATTCAATAAATACACGATTAAACTCATTTTTATCTATGACACAAAATAAGGCATTCATAGTCTTTGCATTTAAAGCAAAAGTCTTCTTCTCCAACTCATTCCAATCATTCATTGGAAGAGAAGACTTTTGAAAGTCATTTTCTATAATATTCTATAATTCAAAATCTATTGAAATTAGGAAGATCCTTATTCTAGTCTTCCAATATGTGTAATCTGTCCCATTGAACATGGGTGGACATGTAATTGAATGGCCGTCTAGGGAATGCCATCTCTCTTGGGTTTAAAACCAAATGAGAGTGAACCTGAGTCTGATACCAATTGTTAGGATCAAGAACAACACTAAGAGGGGGGGTGAATTAGTTCAGCGGAAAACTTTCCCAGTTTCAGAAAAATGTTCGTTTTGATTAAAATTGACTCCGACGTAAATGGTTTTGATTCAATCCGTTTCAGAGAGAATATGAACTTGAAAGCTTTTGTAAAAGTGCAAGAGATGATTGAGGAGATTTGTAGTAATGTAAATTGCACAAATGAAAAGCAAACCAGAATTTAAAGTGGTTCGGTCAATGTGACATACATCCACTTTCGGATTCCTCCTTCGATGAGGTCTCCTGCATCAACTAAAGGCCTTCCTTCAATAGGCGAAGGACAACCACCTTTTACAGCTCTTTTTCCTTTTGCCGGGTTTAGGAGACAACCCTTACAAGTCTCACTCCTCTTTCTTGGATGGTTACAAGGCTAAGAGATGAAAGAGGAGAACTCTTCACTTTTACAACACTTTAAGACTCAAGAAGTCAAGATTATGCCGATAGCTTTTATGCAAAAAAGGGTGGGGTTTTTATAGGCCCCAATGGCTTTAAAAAATGGGGCCAAAAGGTATCTCATCTCGAATTTTCAGAGTACTGGTGGTACCACCGCCATTACTGGGTAGTACTACCGCTTGACACCTAACACTAGGCGGCACCACCGCATAGTCTGGGCGATTCCACTACCTGACAGAGCTCAAAGACCGAGCTGTGGCGGTACCACCGCTTGACAGGGGCGGTACCACTACTGACAGCATTAACTGCCAGCGGTACCACCGCTCATAAATCCTGAGGCACTGCTTTCCAAGCGGTGCTATCGCCGGCCATATTTTTAGGGGCTGAATTGGCTGCTCAATTTGGCTCAATTCAGCCCTATTAAGGGCCTAATTGGCCCCTAATTAAGTTAGTGGGATTACTGTTGGGAAATCTTGGGGGCAACATCACATGCGTAGAGGAAGAACAAGAAAACAAAATCCCTGATTCTCAAAGAGATGTTCGTCGTCAAGCGAAGATTGTTGCGTAAAATCCACGAAACTTAAAACTGCATATAGTTGTGTTACCTAGGGAGATTGTATATCCATGTTTCCTTGTAAAACTTTATGAGGGTGAAGGAGGTCAAGTGTCCTCCTCTCTAGTGGTGATCCACACAGTAGGGCTACGACGACGCTCCTCAAAACTCCAGGCCTGCTCTGAGGTGGAGAGGGGGAGGAGAATAGAGAGGCAAGCAAAGGCTCTAGCCTATGAGGCTCTTAATCCCTCCTATTTATAGATGTCCCCTGTCAAACCCTAATGGATCCTCCCCTAGTGGGTATTGGATCTGCATCCAATAACCCATGCCTTTTAGATTAGTGGATCTCTATCCAATAATCTCTCATGGGCTCTTATTGGATCTCGTCCATGGGATCTAATAATTCAAGGGCTTATTGGATATCCAATAAGATAATGGCTCCGTCGGATATCTCATATCCGAACCTGTACTCATCGCAATGCCTACCATATGTGTGTGACCCTCTAGGCCCAATATCAAGCTGACCATGAGTCATACCTGTCAGAACTCCTTCTAACTCAGTGAATTATTATCTCTGTAATAATTCACTCGACTCATCGACTACGGACGTACCAGGTCATTACCCCGTAGTCCCCAAACGATACAGGGGAATCCAATCCATTGGACCTATTTGTCCTCAGTTACCGTGTACCTATAGTCCCTCATCCATTTAATATCCCAAAGACCATATATCGAGCACGGTGCTATCAGACCCATACGGTTTCTACTCAAGCCTCGCTCTAATCGGATTCTCTCGGAGAACTCTTTTTCTCTCAACCCGAATGACCCTGGCCAGGGATTTGTTTGAGCAAGAACACATGGGATATTCCTCTCATGACGCCAAGAGTTGATGATTCTCTATCGACACTCAATAGCCCTCGTAAGGTCGACTACCACTCTCAATGACTAACTGTACTAGATCTAGGATAGCCAAACCTATAAGTCTGTGTTAGGACTCTAGCTTGGAGAGTCCTAATTGAGAGGGACATTCATGTAAAACTGTTAGGACTCTAGCTAGGAGAGTCCTAATTAAGAGGGGCATTCATGTAGGAGGTGTTTTCTTAGAGAAGAATTAGGAGTTGTAAGGGAATCGGAGTCTTGACTAGGAGTCCTATTAGGAGTTGGTTAGAAGTAAGAGTCTTAAGTAGGAGTCCTATTAGGAGTTAGGGTTTAGAAGCCCTATAAATAGCCATGTATTCCTTCTCTTTTCATAAGCAATAGATGAATCTTTTCTGTAGACTTTGAGCAGCAACTTGGAGGGAGGAACCCCTAGAGAGTTCCAAGGAGGCCGATCCCCTAAAGAGATCAACCCCAAGTTTAGAATCTGTAAGGGTTCTAACACCTAGTATCAGAGCAGCGTTCTTGCAATCTCGCTGCCCTTCCACTGCTATCCATCAGCCCTCCACAACCGCCCAAAGCAATTCCCACAATTGCTTAAAAGATCATCGTCGAATTCCGCCATCATCTCCGCCACCGCGGATCATCCTTTGATCTCCCCGTGAATTGCAACAGGTTCTGGTTTCCTACCTTACTGCTACTATAATTTAGTTATCCTTATTCGAAAATCCAAAAAAAAAAAAATGTTCCTATATTGCTGCATAAACCTTTCGTCATAAAGTTTTCATCTCTACGACGAAAGATACATTGTAGAATTCTAGCCGCATAGTACCATCTGTTTGATCTTGCTACTATACTTTTTCTATCCAAAAATCTATGAAATTTTTATGATAGCTTTGACACTTCATAACAGTGGATTTCCCTTTGGTTTTATCAAAAAATTCTCAATATAAACCACTGATCTTTTATGTCCAATCTGCTATACCTAAAAATCTGTGCTGCAGAAAATTTCAGCCGCATATTGTTGCCTTAACCCATCTATTTGCAATCTTTTTTTATTGAAATTTCTTATACACTTCATAGATCATCTTGGCTTCCATCGAAGATAGATCTATTAAGAAATTCATCTCTAAAAACGATTTTATGTTGCTGCAAATTTTCGTCGTAACCTGCTGAAATTTTTCGACGAGCATTCTGCAATCTCAACTTGCACCGATTTTCTTGCTGTTATACTACCGAAATTTTCTTGATTAAATTAGATATTCTTGCTGTCATATAAACTGTGATTTTTCTATCAATTCCCTCCTCAATTATCTCAAGTTTTTGGTGAAAATTATGTCGAGAAACCATTGTTTCTTCGACAACAATTCTACTCTTACAAGACAGCACATACTTGCTGCAACTTCCACTGATTTCTATCAAACCTTTGCTACCATCTACCACAAATCCAAAACATTCTTCCATAGCCCTAAAACTCCACTAAACTACACCCTCAAACTACACCTAAAACAGCCACAAAACAAGCCTAAATCATAGCCTACATCCATCGATCCACCAATCCTTTCGACCATCACTTCTCTCAACTAT
Organism: Musa acuminata AAA Group; assembly: GCF_036884655.1. NCBI lineage: Eukaryota > Viridiplantae > Streptophyta > Magnoliopsida > Zingiberales > Musaceae > Musa > Musa acuminata. The sequence continues at coordinate 25,527,997 of NC_088333.1, read as the reverse complement.
ACATGCCTTTAACCTGACAACAAAAGAGAGATCTTAATATCATAGATTTGGAGGCATATACGATGGCATCTAAGGAGTCAATCAATGCTAAATTCAAAGCCTTGGAGGTGCGAATGGAGGATAAGATTCGGACGTTCTTTACCGAACTCAGATTGGGCCGACCACTAAGCCCGAAAAAATCATATCACGGAGAGAGCTTTGCCCAAACGCACCAGGCTCGAAGAGATGAGTTCCAAGGGAGGGGATGCTTTATGACTGAACCCAACTATCCATGCATGAGAGTGGACTTCCCTAGATGGGAAGAAGGAGACCCGATTGGCTGGATCTCGCACGCGGAGCGATATTTTCATTACCACAAAACAGCGGATGCATCTATGATGAAAATTACAGCTATAAATCTTGAAGGGGATGCTATATAGTGGTTTGACTGGTTTGAACATACTTATGGAGTCCTTTCATGTCAACAATTCAAAGAAGGACTGATGATCTGTTAGGACTCTAGCTTGGAGAGTCCTAATTGAGAGGGACATTCATGTAAAAATGTTAGGACTCTAGCTAGGAGAGTCCTAATTGAGAGGGACATTCTGTTAGGACTCTAGCTATGAGAGTCCTAATTGTGAGGGGCATTCATGTAGGAGGTTTTTTCTTATAGAAGAATTAGGAGTTGTAAGGGAATAGGAGTCTTGAGTAGGAGTTCTATTAGGAGTTGGTTAGAAGTAAGAGTCTTAAGTAGGAGTCCTATTAGGAGTTAGGGTTTAGAAGCCCTATAAATAGCCATGTATTCCTTCTCTTTTCTTAAGCAATAGATGAATCTTTTTTGCAGCCTTTGAGCAGCAACTTGGAGGGAGGAACCCCTATAGAGTTCCAAGGAGGCTGATCCCCTAAAGAGATCAACCCAAGTTTAGAATCTGCAAGGGTTCTAACACCTGGTATCAGAGCAACATTCTTGGCGTCTCGCTGCCCTTCCACAGCCATCCATCAACCCTCTACAACCATCCAAAGCAATTCCCACAATTGCTTAAAAGATCGTCACCGAATTCCGTCATCATCTCCACCACCACGGATCATCCTTTGATCTCCCCGTGAATTGCAATAGGTTCTGGTTTCCTACCTTACTGCTGCTGCAATTTAGTTATCCTTATTCGAAAATCCAAAAAAAAAAAAAAAAAATCGTTCCTATATTGCTGCATAAACTTTTCGTCACAAAGTTTTCATCTCTACGACGAAAGATACATTGCAGAATTCCAGCCGCATAGCACCATCTGTTTGATCTTGCTACTGTGCTTTTTCTATCCAAATTTCTACGAAATTTTTATGACATCTTTGACACTTCTTAACAATGGATTTCCCTTTAGTTTCATCAAAAAATTCTCAATATAAACTACTGATCTTTTATGTCCAATCTGCTGCACTTGAATTGCAGAATTCAAGCCGCATAGCACCATCTGTTTGATCTTGCTACTCTGCTTTTTCTATCCAAATTTCTACGAATTTTTTATGACATCTTTGACACTTCATAACAGTGGATATACCTTTGGTTTCATCGAAAAATTCTCAATATAAACTACTGATCTTTTATGTCCAATCTGCTGCACTTGAAAATCTATGCTGCAGAAAATTTCAGCTGCATATCGTTGCCTTAACCCATCTATTTGCAATCTTTTTTGAATGAAATTTCTTATACACTTCATAGATCATCTTGGCTTCCATCTAAGATTGATCTATTAAGAAATTCATCTCTAAAAATGATTTTATGTTGCTGCAAATTTTCATCTTAACCCGCTGAAATTTTTCGACGACAATTCTGCAATTGCAACTTGCACCAATTTCCTTGCTATTATACTGCCGAAATTTTCTTGATTAAATTAGATATCCTTGCTGTCATATAAACTGTGATTTTGCTATCAATTTCCTCCTCAATTCTCTTAAGTTTTCAGCGGAAATTACGTCGAGAAACCGTTGTTTCTTCGACGACAATTCTACTCTTACAAAACAGCACATACTTGCTGCAAATTCTACGGATTTCTGTCAAACCTTTGCTACCATCTACCACAGATCCAAAACTTTCATCCACAACCCTAAAACTCTGCCAAACCACACCCTCAAACTATACCCAAAACAGCCACAAAACAAGCCTAAATCGTAGCCTACATCCACCGATCCACCAACCCTTTCGACCATCACTTCTCTCAACCTATACATGCCTTTAACCTGACAACAAAAGAGAGATCTTAACATCATAGATTTGGAGGCATATACTATGGCATCTAAGGAGGCAATCGATGCTAAATTCAAAGCCTTGGAGGCGCGAATGGAGGATAAGATTCGGACACTCTTTACCGAACTCAGATTGGGCCGACTACTAAGCCCGAAAAAATCATATCACGGAGAGAGCTTTGCCCAATCGCACCAGGCCCGAAGAGATGAGTTCCAAGGGAGGGGAGGCTCTATGATCGATCCCAATTATCCATGCATAAGGGTGGACTTCCCTAGATGGAAAGAAGGAGACCCGATTGGTTGGATCTTGCACGCGGAGCGATATTTTCGGTACCATAAAACCGCGGATGCATCTATGGTGAAAATTGCAGCTATACATCTTAAAGGGGATGCTATACAGTGGTTTGACTGGTTTGAACATTCTTATGGAGTCCTTTCATGGTGACAATTCAAAGAAGGACTGCTGATTCGCTTCAGACCAACCGATTACGAGAATATTGACGAACAACTAGCAAAGATCCAACAAACCTCCACCATTCAGGAGTACCAAACCAGGTTTGAAAGGTTATCTAATCAAACTCATGATTGGTCTCAAAAATAGCTATTGTGGACCTTCATTGAGGGCTTGAAGCCAGAGATCCGAGGAGAAGTTAAAGCGCGACAACCGTATACGCTTATGGCAGCCATCTCTTTCGCACGACATCAAGAGGAGCAATTGAACCATGAAGCTCGGAGGACTAGGGTCTCTCCTAAACCAGTAATATTGAAGCCCTTAGCCCCCCCTACTGTCGACCAAGTCCCTACACTAAAGAGGTTAACAAGAGAAGAGCTTCGGGAGTGATATGCGAAGGGGTTATGTTGGCATTGTGACGAGCCGTGGAGCCGTGAGCATCGCTGTAGTAAAGGGGGACTTTTTATGATTGAACCGATAGAAGAAGAGGTCATTGAACATCCAAAAGAGAGCCTTGAACATGAAGAAGAAGATGCAGAAGAAGAGCCACAACCGACCGAAGTTACGGTACATACACTAGCTAGCTACTCAAACCCGCAAACGATGAAAATTGGAGGCCTTCTCAAACAACAACCAATCACTGTTCTCATCAACACGGGCAGTACTACTAACTTCCTAAATAGTAAGCTTGCTGTTCGAATATCATTACCTATTGAGAATCGCTGTAGGTTTGATGTTAAGGTCACCGACGGACGGATTTTGAATTGTGATCATAGGCGCTTGCAGGAGAAACTATTGCTGCAGGACCAAGAGATAATTGCAGATTTCTTCCTTCTCCCTCTTAACAATCATGAGGCCATGCTCAGAATTAAATGGTTGACAACATTAGGTGATATTTCTTGGAATTTTATGAAACTAATTATGAAATTTTACTGTAAGGAGAAACATGTGACATTGCACGGGAAACGTGGTGGCGACATAACAACGATTTGCACACAACAAATGGAAAATGTTTTGCATAAAGCATGCAGCGGCTTTTTGGTACAACTTGAGCAGCAAACTAAGGGAGAGCCAACAGAATTTGAAGATCCAAATCTACTTCCTTTGCTTACTGAATTTTCAAATATATTTGACGAACCGCGCAACCTACCTCTTACATGTCGGCATGATCATTGTATAATGATTCTTCCAGGCAAATCTTCAGCAAATGCTCAGCCATATCAGTATCCACATCTCCAGAAGGAGGAAATAGAAAGGCTTATAAAAGAGATGCTCGAAACAGGAGTTATTCGGCCAAGTTGCAACCTCTACTCTTCGCCGGTGCTACTTGTACGCAAGAAGGACGGAACAAGGCGAATATGTGTTGATTACCGAGCTCTCAATGGCATAATCATCAAGGACAAATACTTTATTCCAATAGTAGATGAATTGCTAGATGAAAGGGAGCACAAATCTTTACAAAGCTGGACCTTTGATCCGGGTATCATCAAATACGAGCATGCGAAGAAGACATACGGAAAACCACCTTTTGAACAGAAAACAACCACGAATTTTTGCTTTCTTCAACAAAAGGTGGAATATCTTGGGCATATCATAACAGAGGAAGGTGTGGCAGTGGACCCCTTCAAAATTGGAGCAATGCAAAACTGGGCGACCTCGAGAAACATAAAATTGCTACATGACTTTCTAGGTTTAACAGGCTACTACCACAAGTTCGTGAAAAACTATGGAAAGATCAGTGCACCATTTACTTCCTTACTAGAAAAAGATGTCTTACAATGGTTGGACAGAGCCTCCGCTGCCTTCGACAAACTTAAGGCAGCCATGACGACGACGTCGGTGCTAACACTACCAGATTTCAACCGACCCTTCATTATTGAGGCCGACACATCTGGAGTCAGAATTGGAGCCATTCTCATGCAAGATGGTCGACAACTCGCATACACTAGCAAGACATTATCTCCCTCCGATCAAAATATGTCAACATATGATAAGGAGATGCTCGCCATTGTGCGCGCAGCAACGAGGTGGAGATTGTACTTGATCAGGCGATACTTTCAAATCAAGACCGACCATAAAAGCCTAAAATATCTCTTGGAGCAGAAGATATCTTCCCCCGAGCAGCAAAAATGGGTAACAAAACTTCTTGGATTTGATTTTGAAATAACTTACAAAAAGGGGAAAGAGAATGTTCTTGCATATGCGCTTTCGCAGCTACACGAGCAAGTTGAAGTTTCGACCGTTTCACTTCCGACCAGCGACTTCCTTAAGGATATTAAGATGGAATGGCAGGAAGATTCAGATACTAGTAAGATTATAAAAATATTGGAGGAAGCACCAAGCCCCATGGCTCATTACAATTGGGACTCAAAAGAATTACACTATAAGGGACGCATTGTGCTTGTGACAAATTCTACTTGCATCTTCAATAGCAGATTTTGGACAAAGTTATTCTATATGCAGGGTACTAAATTGAAAAGGAGTACGACATATCACCCACAAACCAACAGCCAACCGACAGTTTTAAATAGGTGCTTGGAGACAGCCCAAAGCCACCCACCAAATATGACTACCCAAAGAGAACTCCAGACCCAGCCAAGTGCCATTATTGATCGACGGATCGTGACTCGACGACGACGACCCACTAATGAAGTGCTAATACAATGGGCGAACCTACCAATAGAAGATGTCACTTGGGAGAACTATGACGACTTGAAGATCAAATTCCTAGAATTCACGAATCATCAGCCTCGAGGACAAGGTTGATTTGAAGAGGGTGGGTCTGTTAGGACTCTAGCTTGGAGAGTCCTAATTGAGAGGGACATTCATGTAAAACTGTTAGGACTCTAGCTAGGAGAGTCCTAATTGAGAGGGACATTCTGTTAGGACTCTAGCTAGGAGAGTCCTAATTGAGAGGGGCATTCATGTAGGAGGTGTTCTCTTAGAGAAGAATTAGGAGTTCTAAGGGAATAGGAGTCTTGACTAGGACTCCTATTAGGAGTTGGTGAGAAGAGTCTTAAGTAGGAGTCCTATTAGGAGTTAGGGTTTATAAGCCCTATAAATAGCCATCTATTCCTTCTCTTTTCATAAGCAATAGATGAATCTTTTCTGCAGCCTTTGAGCAGCAACTTAGAGGGAGGAACCCCTATAGAGTTCCAAGGAGGCCGATCCCCTAAAGCGATCAACCCCAAGTTTAGAATCTGTAAGGGTTCTAACAGTCTGGTATCAAAGAGTAGAGCACTCATATATGACATCCTTGGTGTCTCAAGTCTAAGAACCAGATACACCATTAGGACTACGGAATCGTTGTCTGACAATAAGGCATCATCAACCATCCAGCATTCCGTAAGCGGATCAATCAGTGAACTCATTCTCCAACGAGCACCTGTATTGTATCCCAGTGTCCCTACACTAGCAACTATTAGACCAGCTGCATCCATCATATGGACGGGTATACAGCACACCAGTCTGTCCAGTTATCATGATGTCCCTCTCGAGTAACCTATGACCGAGATTATTTATGATCTGTGTTTAAAGGGGAATCAATCTCATTATCATGATCTCATCACGATATAATTCCCATTGCACAAATCCAAGGACATCACAATATATATATGCATATATGCAATAGTTATAAAGTGATATATGCTAAAAAATAATAAGCAAAAAGATTCTGTATCAAGTCACACGTGCCATCACTCACGTGATTGGCTTGTTGGGATATTGTTGACTAGCAATTACTCCTAATCCTAACTTAATTTATGCTCTAACTACTATAATTAAGACATGATTACAACACTTCTTGTTCCGATACGTCAAGCTCTTCCGGTGAGCTTCTGATGTACTTTCGATGAACATATCCGATGAACTCTCGGCAATACTCCAGCGTACTCTCGGTAAGCTCCTGGACTTTGCGATAATCTTCTTGGCAAATTCGGATGAGCTTCTTTGGCAAGCTCCTAGACTTCTCGGTTGGTTTCGACATAACTTCTGACAAACATTCGAACTTTCGATAAACTCTCGAACTCCTAATAAGATCTCGATCTTAACTCCGGCATAATACCTGCTTTATGTCTTACTGCTATCGTAGTTAATCCTACACACATTTCTCAACATATAGATTAGATCAAACAATTTACAATTGACTTCACCATCAAAATCTGAGATTCAACATGGGTGTTGTCCGCCCATGAAACTACCTGCTTGCGGGCTGCAGGCTGTCGACCGCAAGTGGCCGACTGCTGCCCGTTGACCACCTGCACATAGGTTGCCAGGCCTCGGCCAAAGATTGCAAGCAACCATTAGCCAACCTACGAGGGCAACAACAGTTGCTGCCCTCTTTCACCTTTTGCGTTAACGATTTTGACGATAAAAGTCTTCCTAAAACACAACACACATGGTTCAAAACCAATCTATCGCACAAACAACATGGCTCTGATACCATTGTAGGGAAATCTGAGAGGGCAACATCATATATGCAGTGGAAGAATAGAATACAAAATCCCCAATTTTCCAAAGATATGTTCGTTATTGTGTAAAGATTGGTGTGCAAAATCCGTAAAACTTAAAATCGTGTATATGAAATATTGTATTACCTAGGGAGATCGTATATCCCTGAATCCTCACAGATCTCTAAGAGAGGGTGAAGGAGGTTAAGCATCCTCCTCTCTAGTAGTGATCCACACAGCAGGGTTGCAGCGATGCTCCTCCAAACTCCAAGCCTGCGATTGCTAATCATAGGTGTAATATCCCTCACTTTTGAAAATTATTAATGAAGATTTTTTATAAATTTGAGGACCTATATGTAAATATAAAAATTTCAAGGACTAAACTGCTAAGTTGCAAAATGAAAAGAAAATAAAGAAAACCGAAAATTTCGGTTTTATCCCACCGCCTCCCACGCACTCTCTGTTTCTTCGAGAAACAGAGAGGAGCGGTGGGGCGTGAGGAGAGAAGAAAGAAGAAGAAGAGGGAAAAGAAGAGAGGAGGAAGAGGGAGAAGAGAAGAAAAGAAGAAGAAGAAGAAGAGAGGGAAGATGGAGAGGAGAGGGAGAGGCAGCAGCAGCAGCTAGGGCTGCTGCACCTCTGTTTCCCGCAGGTGGAAACTGAGGAGAGTATGTGTGGGGCGTTGGGGAGGAGAGGAGAAGAGAAGAAGAAGAAGAAGAAGAAGAAGAAGGAGAAGAAGAAGAAGAAGAAGAAGAGAGGAGGATAGCTGCAGCAGGGCTGCAGCGAGGAGGTGTGTGGCGTTGGGGAGGAAACGGGAAGAGGAGAAGAAGAGAAGGAGAGGAAGAGGGAAAAGAGAGGGAAGAGGGAGAGGAGCGAGAGGTGGCAGCAGCTAGGGCTGCAGCACCTCTGTTTCCTGCAGGTGGAAACAGAGGTGAGGTGTGGGGCGTTCGAAGAGGAGGGGAAGGAGAAGAGGAAGAGAAGAAGAAGAGGAAGCAGGAGAAGAGGTTGTGATACCTCTGTTTCCTGCAGAGGAAACAGAGGAGAGGGTGTGTGTGACGCCAGGGAGGAGGAGGTAAGAAGAAGAGGAGAAGAAGAGAAGGGGAAGGAGGAGCTGCGGCTGCGGCGGTGGAAGCTGCAGTTGGAAGAGAAGGAGAGGAAGAAGAGAAGAAGTAGAAGCGGGTGAAGAGATGGCACCTCTGTTTCCTGCAGGAGGAAACAGAGGAAAGGAGGTGCTGTTCGTCGGGGAGAAGAAGGGGAGGAAGGAGAAGAAGAGAAGAAGAAGAAAGGAAGGAGGAGGAAGAGGAGAAGGGAAAGAAGTAGCTGCGGCTGCGGCTGTGGCAGCTGCAGCTGTGGCAGGGAAAGAGGAAGAGGAAGGAAGAAGAGAAGGGGAGGAAGAAGGGGCTGCGGTTGCTGCGATGGCAGCTGCAGTTGGAAGAGAAGAAGGAGAGGAAGATGAGCAGGGGAGGAAGAACAGGTTGTGGCCACGGCTGAGGCTGCGACTGCAACCGTGCAGCTGGGAAAGAAGAGAAGGAAAGGAAGAAGAAGAGAAAGGGGAGGAGAGGAAGAAGAGAGGAAGAGGAGAAGGGGTGGCAGCTGCGGCAGTGGCAGCTGCAGTTGGAAGAGAAGAAGGAGAGGAAATAGGGTAGCGGAGGACGAAGAGGCTGCGGTTGTGGTGGCTGCGGCCATGGTTGCGACTGCGACTGCGACTGCGGCAGTTGCAGCTGGGAAAGAAAAGAAAGGGGGAAAAAGGGGCTGCGGACGGGATTGCGGCCGCAGCGGCAGCGACTGCGTATGCAGCAGTTATTGTCTGCGAGAGAAGAGGAGGAAGGAAGGTAGTGCGGTGGAAGGGGCTGCGATTGTGCCAGCGGTAGCGGCGGCGGCTGTGGCAGCTGTGTTTGGGAAAGAAAAAGAAGGAATGAGAGTAAGAGAGAGCATGTGACTATGCCTCGATATTCGACACGTGGTGTAGTTGCGAAGAAAGGAAGAAAACCGGAGCACAAAACGAAACAGAGAGAGGACACGGAGGAAAAGTAGAAGGATTTGGGCTAGCACCCTCTTTGGATCTTCGGATCGGAATCTTTGAAAGGCAAGTTCCCTGATCGTTTCTCCTATAATTGCTTTGATATTTCTTATTGCAAGTTCCTGATTCGTTCCTCCTGTAATTGTTCTAATCTTTCCTATTGCAAGTATCCTGATCTTTCCTTACTGTAATTTGATCTCTACATTTGATTTGAATATGTGGAACTTGAATTGTTCTAGCCTTGCATTCGATATATCTCTTGTTTAGACATATCGATCCGAATCTATGCAACTTCTGATATTCTGACCCTTCTACTTTGTTATGGCTATAACTTCATGTGTTGACCTCTGATTTGGACAAAACTTATTTGATCATAATATAGACTCATAAACCTTTGTTTTGATAGCTTATTTTAAGAATTCGGAGTAAGTTTGTCTACCCAAACTTCTGTTTCAAATGAGCCTACAGATTCAGCAAAACAGGGATCGTAATTTCTGACCTTTTGATACTGAACTGTTTATAAGTCCCTGTTGCAAACATTGATTTAGTCAAAGCTTATTTCATTGGAAACCAGACTCATAGATCTTTCTTTTGATATATGGATTGAAAGATTTGGAATCCAAACACCTGCGCAGTTATCTGTTGAATATGACATTATGAATTCTGCCAAACAGAGATTTTGTTCTACGACCCTTGTTTACCAAATTATTTGTAACTCTCTCTATTAGACAGTTCAATTCATATGAAGCCTATCTTATCTGAAAGTATAATCCAATGATATATTTCTGAGTCAATTGGAGCACGATTGATAGTTTGAATCATTTGTTCAATGTGCCTCTTCTATTCTGCCAGAAATCGAGCTTTGGTCGATTTCTAATATTCTGATTTCATTCCTTTGGAAATTGATATCCTTTAGCTTTCTTATTCAATTAAGCTTTATAATACTGCTCTGAATTCTTGTATGCTCTTGTCCTTAAAGTTATTTGCATTCTTGAAAACTATTGTGTAACGTTTAAGCTATATCGTATTGACTTCTATAGGCACATGTATAACCCATGATTCCGCATTTGCTTCGATGTGTGCCTATTCTAGTTTCATTCCTTTGGATATTGAATTCTTCTAACCTTCTTATTTGAATTGAGCTGAATATGATTGCTTGGATTCCCTGTATACTCTTGCTTCCATTTCATTCCTAATATGAATACATTTGTGAGAGATTTGTTCATTGTAGCATATTGTCTTGAAAAGGCACATGTACGTTTTGTTGTTCCGCGTGTGCTTCCGATATATGCTACTTATTGTTGAAACTGCCCTTTTGTACTCTGGTGTGTGGGATTGTCTGGACCTTTGCCAGAAATGGTAAAGGGTATGCGCTATTTGCCCGCTATGTGGGGTCCTGTTATGTGGGATATTCTGGACCTTTGCCAGAAATGGTAAAGGGTATGCGCTTATTGCCCGCTCTGTGGGGTCCCGCTCTGTGGGATATTGTAGACTTTTGTCAGGTGGTCATTCAGAAATGGATGAATCACATTCTGACTGAGATCCCACTACACCTTCTGTATGTTTGATATGATATCCAGAGCTTTGGTTATGTGTTTCTGTACATGCTTTGGATAAGATTGATATGTTTGCAATGTCAAAGACGACGTTTGAGCTCCTGTACGGTATTTGTTATTAATATGCTATGAAATGTTTCATCCACTGTTGATATGTTTCGAAATGTTCCATATGTCGTTGATATGCTCCGGAACATTTCATACGCCATTGATATGCTCCAATTACTCTGTGCTCCATTTGCTATGAACTGATATGTTCTGAATTGTCCTATCTGCCATTGATATGCTCCAATTACTCTATGCTCCATTTGTTATGAATCAAATATGTTTTGAATGACCTGATACATATGATTTTGTATCTAATGAGATGGTATCCTTGAGAATTCTTGTATTCTGCCTTACATTATGATACCTTACTCGTTTGAAACCGTTCCTTTTGTTCTGAATATGTTTTGTCACTTGCTGAGCCGTTTTTGGCTCACTCCGTTGTTACATAAATCTTTCAGGTCAGCGTGTCACTCTTCGAGATGTTTGATTTGGGCTGAGGCAGTGGATAGCTATTCAGAATTATTGGCAAGTCTCGTTGGTTGTTATGCTATTGTTGTATAAGCATATTTTGTATGTAATGAAATGTTGTTGATGAATCGAAATGGATATACTGTGTAAAAGTGTTAGAAGATCTCTCTTATTTGGAATTTCGAAATGTTAAGCCTAATTTATGATGATATGAACTTGTGGTGAATAGTTGGAGTTCTGATTGTATAATTTATTTAGCTTGTGGATTTATAAGTATTGTTCATGTTTGTCAAGTTGGCTTGGGTTGCCATAAATGTGAATTATCGAGTGATGTGATATATGATTATAAACTACACAGGTTTTATGGATGTGAATTTGATTGAATGTTTTTCAGTGTCCTTAAACGTTAGTTTGGATCCTGGATTGGTCTGTGATGAAAATTTTAAAAATCATGGATATTTTGAGGGGCGTGACAGAGGTGGTATCAGAGCATGGTTTGAGGATTACTGAAATATTTGATATGTTGATGTGCAAAATATATTGAGGTCTAATGAACTTTAGTGATTGGTGGAAAATTTTCTTTGATGCATTTTAGGAATCTGGGATGATGAGGACATTTGGTCCTCCTATTTCATTTGTTTCTGATTAATTAAGTGGGATGAAAGGGGTAATCGGGGATATTGAATCAGAGTGGCGCAGCGGAAGCATGGTGGACCTAATTTCATTGGTGGTAGAAAAATGAATGATGCAAACAGAGAAGATATTTGGTGTACAAAATTGTTTTGATGATCGAAATATTTTCTTTTGCCACCTTATATTAGAAGTAGAGGTTGATCATTAATGGCAATAATGAAAAGAATTTTTGGAGATCAGGGGCAAGAATGATAAGGACAAGTTTTCCAATAAGAATATAATTGGAAATGAATCAGAAAGTGATAATAAGAGGGTCAAGACATTTGGATTTGAAAAGGGAAGTCACCACAAAAGACTCAATCATGTGTGAATTGCAAGTTAAATTATGAAACAAGTTTGTGTTGGTGGGTGACTAGAGTCTATTTTGCTTGTGGAAAGTTTGATCATAAAATAAAAGTTTGCCCGTTGAACATGAAGAAAGAGTCACTGCCTCTTAAATCATCTGCCCATGTCAGAGTGTATGCTATCACTGAATATGATTCTGAAACTTCTGAAATTAGTGACCGAAGGTATTATGCATGTTTATGAAAGAATGCAAATATTTGTTCGACCATGGGTCCAATCTACGATTTGATTCGTAATATTTTGCTTATCACATACCCATTATGTGCTATATGTAAATACGATCATTGGAGATTCTTTGATAACGAGCTTGAAATCTGGTCCTCTTGTCTGATTTTTATTGGAGAACTTGAACTTTTGCCGATTTCGTTCTCCTAGAGATTTGGAGTTATGATATTATACTTGGTATGGATTGACTATCTTCCTATCATACCAGTATGGATTGGTATATAACAAATGATCACTTTTTGTACAGTTGATAAGTCGATCTTTTATTTTGAAAGTATTGGACATGATTTATCTCCTTGCCTAATATATCCCAGAATGACTTGCTTGGATTACCTCCAAACGTGACTTTGCTTTTGATTTGGTCTTTGGGACAATCCCAATATCTAAGCCTCTCTGTAGAATAATATCATTCGAGTAAGTGGAATTGGAAAAGCAACTACAAGGATTATTAAATGAGGATTTTATTTGGCTTAATATTTCATCATGGGGTGCTCCGGTGTTAATTAAAAAGATGTATGGAACATTTAGGCTTTGTAATGATTATAGACAATTGAATCAGGTGACCATAAAAAATGAGTATTTTCTGAAGTAACGACTTGCTTGATTAACTGTAGGGTGCGCAAGTATTTTTAGAAATTTATTGAAGGTCGGGTTACCGTCTATTAAGGATCAAGGAGGAGAATATTTCGATCACTCGTGGATAATTATGTAATTGTATTGTATTGATGAAACTATTTAAGAGCAGGAGGAGGAAATAAAGATATCATAATCATCATCTTTTCGTTGATTTATCTATGATCAATTTAGAGGACTAAATTTTCTTTTAAGGAGGGGAGAGTGTAATATCCCTCACTTTTGAAAATTATTAATAAAGATTTATTTATAAATTTGAGGACCTATATGTAAATATAAAAATTTCAAGGACTAAACTGCTAAGTTGCAAAATGAAAAGAAAATAACGAAAACCGAAAATTTCGGTTTTATCCCACCGCCTCCCACGCACTCTCTGTTTCTTCGAGAAATAGAGAGGAGCGGTGGGGCGTGAGGAGAGAAGAAAGAAGAAGAAGAGGGAAAAGAAGAGAGGAGGAAGAGGGAGAAGAGAAGAAAAGAAGAAGAAGAAGAGAGGGAAGATGGAGAGGAGAGGGAGAGGCAGCAGCAGCAGCTAGGGCAGCTGCACCTCTGTTTCCCGCAGGTGGAAACAGAGGAGAGTATGTGTGGGGCATTGGGGAGGAGAGGAGAAGAGAAGAAGAAGAAGAAGAAGAAGAAGAAGGAGAAGAAGAAGAAGAAGAAGAAGAAGAAGAAGAAGAGAGGAGGATAGCTGCAGCAGGGCTGCAGCGAGGAGGTGTGTGGCGTTGGGGAGGAAAAGGGAAGAGGAGAAGAAGAGAAGGAGAAGAAGAGGGAAAAGAGAGGGAAGAGGGAGAGGAGCGAGAGGTGGCAGCAGCTAGGGCTGCAGCACCTCTGTTTCCTGCAGGTGGAAACAGAGGTGAGGTGTGTGGCGTTCGAAGAGGAGGGGAAGGAGAAGAGGAAGAGAAGAAGAAGAGGAAGCAGGAGAAGAGGTTGTGATACCTCTGTTTCCTGCAGAGGAAACAGAGGAGAGGGTGTGTGTGACGCCGGGGAGGAGGAGGGAAGAAGAAGAGGAGAAGAAGAGAAGGGGAAGGAGGAGCTGCGGCTGCGGCGGTGGAAGCTGCAGTTGGAAGAGAAGGAGAGGAAGAGATGGTGAGGAAGAAGAGAAGAAGTAGAAGCGGGTGAAGAGATGCCACCTCTGTTTCCTGCAGGAGGAAACAGAGGAAAAGAGGTGCTATTCGTCGGGGAGAAGAAGGGGAGGAAGGAGAAGAAGAGAAGAAGAAGAAAGGAAGGAGGAGGAAGAGGAGAAGGGAAAGAAGTAGCAGCGGCTGCGGCTGTGGCAGCTGCAGCTGTGGCAGGGAAAGAGGAAGAGGAAGGAAGAAGGGAAGGGGAGGAAGAAGGGGCTGCGGCTACTGCGATGGCAGCTGCAGTTGGAAGAGAAGAAGGAGAGGAAGATGAGCAGGGGAGGAAGAACAGGTTGTGGCCGCGGCTGAGGCTGCGACTGCAACCGTGCAGCTGGGAAAGAAGAGAAGGAAAGGAAGAAGAAGAGAAAGGGGAGGAGAGGAAGAAGAGAGGAAGAGGAGAAGGGGTGGCAGCTGCGGCAGTGGCAGCTGCAGTTAGAAGAGAAGAAGGAGAGGAAATAGGGTAGCGGAGGAAGAAGAGGCTGCGGTTGTGGTGGCTGCGGCCATGGTTGCGACTGCGACTGCGGCAGTTGCAGCTGGGAAAGAAAAGAAAGGGGGAAAAAGGGGCTGCGGACGGGATTGCGGCCGCAACGGCAGCGACTGCGTATGCAGTAGTTATTGTCTGCGAGAGAAGAGGAGGAAGGAAGGTAGTGCGGTGGAAGGGGCTGCGATTGTGCCAGCGGTAGCGGCGACGGCTGTGGCAGCTGCATTTGGGAAAGAAAAAGAAGGAATGAGAGTAAGAGAGAGCAGGTGACTATGCCTCGATATTCGACACGTGGTGTAGTTGCGAAGAAAGGAAGAAAACCGGAGCACAAAACGAAACAGAGAGAGGACATGGAGGAAAAGTAGAAGGATTTGGGCTAGCACCTTTTTTGGATCTTCGGATCGGAATCTTTGAAAGGCAAGTTCCCTGATCGTTTCTCCTATAATTGCTTTGATATTTCTTATTGCAAGTTCCCGATTCGTTCCTCCTGTAATTGTTCTAATCTTTCCTATTGCAAGTATCCTGATATTTCCTTACTGTAATTTGATCTCTACATTTGATTTAAATATGTGGAACTTGAATTGTTCTAGCCTTGCATTCGATATATCTCTTGTTTAGACATATCAATCCGAATCTATGCAACTTTTGATATTCTGACCCTTCTACTTTGTTATGGCTATAACTTCATGTGTTGACCTCTGATTTGGACAAAAATTATTTGATCAGAATATAGACTCATAAACCTTTGTTTTGATAGCTTATTTTAAGAATTCGGAGTAAGTTTGTCTGCCCAAACTTCTAATTTCAAATGAGCCTACAGAGTCTGCAAAACAGGGATCGTAATTTCTGACCTTTTGATACTGAACTGTTTATAAGTCCCTGTTGCAAACATTGATTTACTCAAAGCTTATTTCATTGGAAACCAGACTCATAGATCTTTCTTTTGATATATGGATTGAAAGATATGGAATCCAAACACCTGCGCAGTTATCTGTTGAATATGACATTATGAATTCTGCCAAACAAAGATTTTGTTCTACGACCCTTGTTTACCAAATTATTTGTAACTCTCTCTATTGGACAGTTCAATTCATATGAAGCCTGTCTTATCTGAAAGTATAATCCAATGATATATTTCTGAGTCAATTGGAGCACGATTGATAGTTTGAATCATTTGTTCAATGTGCCTCTTGTATTCTGCCAGAAATCGAGCTTCGGTCGATTTCTAATATTCTGATTTCATTCCTTTGGAAATTGATATCCTTTAGCTTTATTATTCAATTGAGCTTTATAATACTGCTCTGAATTCTTGTATGCTCTTGTCCTTAAAGTTATTTGCATTCTTGAAAACTATTGTGTAATGTTTAAGCTATATCGTATTGACTTCTATAGGCACATGTATAACCCATGATTCCGCATTTGCTTCGATGTGTGCCTATTCTAGTTTCATTCCTTTGGATATTGAATTCTTCTAACCTTCTTATTTGAATTGAGCTGAATATGATTGCTTGGATTCCCTGTATACTCTTGCTTCCATTTCATTCCTAATATGAATACATTTGTGAGAGATTTGTTCATTGTAGCATATTGTCTTGAAAAGGCACATGTACGTTTTGTTGTTCCGCGTGTGCTTCCGATATATGCTACTTATTGTTGAAACTGCCCTTTTGTACTCTGTTGTGTGGGATTGTCTGGACCTTTGCCAGAAATGGTAAAGGGTATGCGCTATTTGCCCGCTATGTGGGGTCCCGTTATGTGGGATATTCTGGACCTTTGCCAGAAATGGTAAAGGGTATGCGCTTATTGCCCGCTCTGTGGCGTCCCGCTCTGTGGGATATTGTAGACTTTTGTCAGGTGGTAATTCAGAAATGGATGAATCACATTCTGACTGAGATCCCACTACACCTTCTGTATGTTTGATATGATATCCAGAGCTTTGGTTATGTGTTTCTGTACATGCTTTGGATAAGATTGATATGTTTGCAACGTCAAAGACGACGTATGAGCTCCTGTACGGCATTTGTTATTGATATGCTATGAAATGTTTCATCCACTGTTGATATGTTTCGAAATGTTCCATATGTCGTTGATATGCTCCGGAACATTTCATACGCCATTGATATTCTCCAATTACTCTGTGCTCCATTTGTTATGAACTGATATGTTCTTAATTGTCCTATCTGCCATTGATATGCTCCAATTACTCTATGCTCCATTTGTTATGAATCAAATATGTTTTGAATGACCTGATACATATAATTTTGTATCTAATGAGATGGTATCCTTGAGAATTCTTGTATTCTGCCTTACATTATGATACCTTACTCGTTTGAAACCGTTCCTTTTGTTCTGAATATGTTTTGTCACTTGCTGAGCCGTTTTTGGCTCACTCCGTTGTTACATAAATCTTTCAGGTCAGCGTGTCACTCTTCGAGATGTTTGATTTGGGCTGAGGCAGTGGATAGCTATTTAGAATTATGGGCAAGTCTCGTTGGTTGTTATGCTATTGTTGTATAAGCATATTTTGTATGTAATGAAATGTTGTTGATGAATCGAAATGGATATACTGTGTAAAAGTGTTAGAAGATCTCTCTTATTTGGAATTTCGAAATGTTAAGCCTAATTTATGATGATATGAACTTGTGGTGAATAGTTGGAGTTCTGATTGTATAATTTATTTAGCTTGTGGATTTATAAGTATTGTTCATGTTTGTCAAGTTGGCTTGGGTTGCCATAAATGTGAATTATCGAGTGATGTGATATATGATTATAAACTGCACAGGTTTTATGGATGTGAATTTGATTGAATGTTTTTCAGTGTCCTTAAACGTTAGTTTGGATCCTGGATTGGTCTGTAATCAAAATTTTAAAAATCATGGATATTTTGAGGGGCGTGACAATAGGTGCCCTGCAAGCCAATCTTGTGAGTGATGGCACATGTGACATGACGCACAGTCTTTTTATTTATTATTATATTTTAGAATTTTATTGTTGAATCTTGGATTTTGATGATGAAACCATTTGATAGTATTTATCTGATCTGCGTTTTGTGTGATGCAGGAAGCTTCGATCAGGGAGAGACAATTAAAGTAAGAAGAATCATGTTGGGCCGAAATGGAACATATCAGAAGATTGGACGTTGAACCGAAGGATCAATCGACATATCAACAGAAGGCCTCGGGCCATGGGATCGGGCATCGGGCCAAGAAGAGCGGAAATTGCACTAAGGAAATTAGAGTTACGGAGGTCAACTAGCCGATTAGGCAATAGGCCATAAGAGAGGACGATGCGTGGAAGAATCGGACGAGGCATCAATGAACCAATGGCATGCCGGACAACATTTGATTAGCTTGGTAGTAATTGTCTAGATCGAAGTAGGCTATAAGTGTGCAGGATTAACTATGATAGATATCAAGGCATAAAGCAAAATGAATCCCTAGAGTCAAGAATGAGATTTCGTTAGGAGTTCAAGAGTTCGTTGGAAGTTCGGACGTTCATCAGAAATTCTATTGGAATTGACCAAGAAGTCCAGTAGCTTGCTATAGAAACATGTCGGAACCCACCAAGAATTATTGTGAAGTCCAGGAGCTTGCCGGGAGTATGCTGGAACATTGTTGAGAGATTATCGGAAGTTTATCGGAAGATCGCCGGAAGAAACCTAGGCTTACAGACTTATTTAGCTTAGTAAATATCTTAAATTTCGTAGTTAGCACATAATTGAGATTGGAATTGGGCCAGGTGGTACCGCTCGTGCCTAGGAAACCCGAGATGAGATGTTTTTAGGCTCCAAGTTTGAATCAACTTGAAGCCTATAAATACCCCTCTCATCCCTAGTTAAAATACACAAGCACAAAGAGATTAAAAGTGAGAAAACGCTATTGCGAATAAGTGAATCCCCTCCTCTAAATTCTAAGTTTAGAATTCTGTACGAGAGGAGTGAGTGCTTGTAAGGGTTATCTCCTAAACCCGAGAAAAGGAGAAAAGGGGTGTAAAAGGTAGTTGGTCTTCACCTATTGAAGGAAGACCGATAGTGGATGACAATGGTCTCGACGAAAGAGGAATCGATGAAGTGGATATAGGTTACGACGATCGAACCACTCTAAAATTTGGTTTACGTTTTCTTTGAGCACTTTAGTTTTATAGCAAACTGCCTCCTCTCTTTACTGTGCTTTTACTATGCCTACACTCGCATATGCTTTTAAGCTATCTTAATAAAACAGTTTTCATCGAAAACGATTTTATCATATGAAAGTTTTAAACCAATGTTATTTTTCTATTGTACTAATTCGCCCGCCATCTTAGTGCCGACCTCGTTCCTAACATATACATGGGCCCAATTAGCCCCAATCTAGTGGTACCACCACCTGTGATGCTGTGCTGGGTGGTACCAATGCCTGGTACCCTACTACATCTTAGTGTTGTGCTAGGGGTGGTACAACCGCCCAGATTGGCGGTACCACCACCTGACACAATCTCGAAGACTATGCCACGACGGTGTCACTTCTTGGGATACTGTTTGGGCCTCTCATTAGGCCCAACACAATCCATACATAGGCCTTGTTGGCCCCTATTTGGGTTGGCCCATATCCAAACCCAATTACGTGCTAAGCTAAATAAGTTCCTATGTCTTGGTTTCTTTCGGCGATCTTCCGGCGAACTTCCGATGAACTCTCAACAATGTTCCAATGGACTCCCGGCAAGCTCTTGGACTTTACGATGATCTTCTTGGTGAGTTTCGACGAGCTTCTCTAGCAAGCTCCGAGACTTCTCGACTGGTTCCGCTAGAACTTTCGATGAACATCCGGACATCCGATGAACTCTCGAACTCCCAATAAAATTGTGTCCTTGACTTCGGGACTTTATTTTGCCTCATGCCTCGCTATCATAGTTAATCCTGCACATGTAAAACACACTTCGATCTAGACAATTAATATGTTAGAACCCTTGCAGATTCTAAACTTGGGGTTGATCTCTTTAGGGGATCGGCCTCCTTGGAACTCTATAGGGGTTCCTCCCTCCAAGTTGCTGCTCAAAGGCTGCAAAAAAGATTCATCTATTGCTAATGAAAAGAGAAGGAATACATGGCTATTTACAGGGCTTCTAAACCCTAACTCCTAATAGGACTCCTACTTAAGACTCTTACTTCTAACCAACTCCTAATAGGACTCCTAGTCAAGACTCCTATTCCCTTACAACTCCTAATTCTTCTCTAAGAAAACACCTCCTACATGAATGCCCCTCTGAATTAGGACTCTCCTAGCTAGAGTCCTAACAGAATGTCCCTTACAATTAGGATTCTCCTAGCTAGAGTCCTAATAGAATGTCCCTCTCAATTAGGACTCTCCTAGCTAGAGTCCTAACAGTTTTACATGAATGTCCCTCTCAATTAGGACTCTCCAAGCTAGAGTCCTAACAGACCCGCCCTCTTCAAATCAGCCTTGTCCTCGAGGCTGATGATTCGTGAATTTTGGGAATTTGATCTTCAAGTCATCATAGTTCTCCCAAGTGGCATCTTCTATTGGTAGGTTCGCCCACTGTATTAGCACTTCATTAGTGGGTCGTCGTCGTCGAGTTACGATTCGTCGATCAATAATGGCACTTGGCTGGGTTTGGAGTTCTATTTGGGTAGTCATATTTGGTAGGTGGCTTTGGGCTGTCTCCAAGCACCTATTTAAAACTTTCGTCTGGCTGTTGATTTGTGGGTGATATGTCGTACTCCTTTTCAATTTAGTACCCTGCATATGGAATAACGTTGTCCAAAATCTGCTCTTGAAGATGCAAGTAGAATTTGTCACAAGCACAATGCGTCCCTTATAGTATAATTCTTTTGAGTCCCAATTGTAATGAGCCATGGGACTTGGTGCTTCCTCCAATTTTTTTATAATCTTACTAGTATCTGAATCTTCCTGCCATTCCATCTTAATAACCTCAAGGAAGTCGCTGGTCGGAAGTGACACGGGCGAAACTTCAACTTGCTCGGGTAGCTGTGAAAGCGCATCTGCAAGAACATTCTATTTCCCCTTTTTATAAGTTATTTCGTAATCATATCCAAGAAGTTTTGTTACCCAGTTTTGCTGCTTAGGGGATGATATTTTTCGCTCCAAAAAGTACTTTAGGCTTTTATGGTTGGTTTTATTTTGAAATCGTCGACCAATCAAGTAGGGTCTCCACCTCGTTGCTGCACGCACAATGGCGAGCATCTCCTTATCATATGTTGACTTATTTTGATGGGAGGGAGATAATGCCTTGCTAGTGTATGCGAGTGGTCGACCATCTTGCATGAGAATGGCTCCAATTCTGACTCCAGATGCGTCGGCCTCAATAATGAAGGGTCGGTTAAAATCTGGTAGTGTTAGCACCGGCGTCGTCGTCATGGCTGTCTTAAGTTTGTCGAAGGCAGCGGAGGCTCTGTCCAACCATTGGAAGACATATTTTTTCAGTAAGGAAGTAAATGGTGCACTGATCTCGCCATTGTTTTTCACGAACTTGCAGTAGTAGCCTTCCTCTAATATGATATGCCCAAGATATTCCACCTTCTGTTGAAGAAAGCAAAAATTCATAATGGTTGTTGTGTGTTCAAAAGGTGGTTTTCGGTATGTCTTCTTCGCACACTCATATTTGATGATACCCGGATCAAAGGTCCAGCTTTGTAAAGATTTGTGCTCCCTTTCATCTAGTAATTCATCTGCTATTGGAATAAGGTATTTGTCCTTGATGGTTATGCCATTGAGAGCTCGGTAATCAACATATATTCGCCATGTTCCATCCTTCTTGCGTACAAGTAGCACCGGTGAAGAATAGAGGTTGCAACTTGGCCGAATAACTCCTTGATGTTTTTTACAATCCTATCTATTTTATCATTCTAGAGATGTGGATACCGATATGGCTGTGTATTTGCTGGAGATTTGACTGGAAAAATCATTATACAATGATCATGCCGACGAGTAAGAGGTAGGTTGTGCGGCTCGTCAAATATATCTGAAAATTCAGCAAGCAAAGGAAATAGGTTTGGAACTTCAAATTCTATTGGCTCTCCTTTAATTTGTTGCTCAAGTTGTACCAAAAAGCCCCTACATGCTTTATGCAAAACCTTCTCCATTTGTTGTGTGCAAATCATCATTACGTCGCCCTCACGTTTCCCATGCAATATCACCTGTTTCTCCTTACTGTAAAATTTTATAAATAGTTGCATAAAATTCCAAGAAATATAACCTAATGTCATCAACCATTTAATTCTGAGTATGGCCTCATGATCATCAAGAGGGAGGAGGAAGAAATCTGCAATTATCTCTTGGTCCTGCAGTAACAGTTTCATCTGCGGGCACCTATGATCACACTTCAAAATCCATCCGTTGGCGACCTTAACGACAAACCTGCTGCAATTCTCAATAGGTAAGTTCATATGGACAGCAACCTTACAGTTTAGGAAGTTATTAGTGCTGCCCGTGTCGATGAGAACAGTGATCGGTTGTTGTTTGAGAAGGCCTCCAACTTTCATCGTTTGTGAGTTTGAGTAGCCAGCTAGTGTATGCACCGTAACTTCGGTCGGTTGTGGTTCTTCTTCTGCATCTTTTTCTTCATGTTCAAAGCTCTCTTCTGAATGTTCAATGACCTCTTCTTCTATCGGTTCAATCATAAGAAGTCCTCCTTTACTACAGCGATGCTCACGGCTCCACGGCTCGTCACAATGCCAACATAACCCCTTCGCATATCGCTCCCGAAGCTCTTCTCTTGTTAACCTCTTTGGTATAGGGACTTGGTCAACATTAGGGGGGGCTAAGGGCTTCAATATTATTGGTTGAGGAGCGACCCTAGTCCTCCGAGCTTCATGGTTCAATTGCTCCTCTTGATGCCGTGCGAAAGAGATGGCTGCCATAAGCGTATACGGTTGTCACGCTTTAACTTCTCCTTGGATCTCCGGCTTCAAGCCCTCAATGAAGGTTCTCAATAGCTATTTTTGAGACCAATCAGTTTGATTAAATAACCTTTCAAACCTGGATTGGTACTCCTGAATGGTAGAGGTTTGTCGGATCTTTGCTAGTTGTCCGTCAATATTCTCGTAATCGGTTGGTCTGAAGCGGATCAGCAGTCCTTCTTTGAATTGTCGCCATGAAAGGACTCCATAAGTATGTTCAAACCAGTCAAACCACTGTATAGCATCCCCTTCAAGATATATAGCTGCAATTTTCACCATAGATGCATCCGCGATTTTATGGTACCAAAAATATCGCTCCGCGCACGAGATCCAACCAATTGGGTCTCCTTCTTCCCATCTAGGGAAGTCCACTCTCATGCATGGATAGTTGGGGTTGGTCATAGAGCTTCCCCTCTCTTGGAAGTCATATCTTTGGGCTTGGTGTGATTGGGCAAAGCTCTCTCCTTGATATGATTTCTTCGGGCTTAGTGGTCGGCCCAATCTGAGTTCGGTAAAGAGCGTCTGAATCTTATCCTCCATTCGCGCCTCCAAGGCTTCGAATTTAGCATTGATTGCCTCCTTAGATGCCATAGTATATGCCTCCAAATCTATGATGTTAAAATCTCTCTTTTATTGTTAGGTTAAAGGCATGTATAGGTTGAGAGAAGTGATGGTCGAAAGGGTTGGTGGATCGGTGGATGTAGGCTACGATTTAGGCTTGTTTTGTGGCAGTTTTGGGTGCAGTTTGAGGGTGTGTTTTGTGGAGTTTTAGGGCTGTAGATGAAAGTTTTGGATCTGTGGTAGATGGCAACAAAGGTTTGATAAAAATCAGCTTTCCAATGACACCTATTTTTAGTGATTTGGAGCATGCTTGGTCACTCAAACAATTCAGAAAATGTACCATTCAAATTCTATCATAATTGAAAACTTTGTTGGGTTTTGCCTATTCAATTTTCATCCTATTGGAAATATGATTTTTGTTAAATTCTTCTTCAATTGAGCTTTATATTAGTCCTTTGAAGTTCTTGTATTGTTCAGCCTGAAATTATTTTATATCTGAAATTTATTATGTAATGCTTTGTTTGCATTTCCTTGTTTGATAAAGGCACATGCATATCTTCGTTGTTCCGCATGTGCTTCTGATATGTGTCAATGTTATGGTTCATACTACCCTTTTTGTACTCTGGTGTCTTGTGGGATATTGTGAACCTTTGCCAGAAAAGGTAAAGGGAGTTATGCTTAGAGCCCGCGATTGCTCTGCCGGCCCCATTGACTTCACTCAGACGTGGGTGGATGGAGCTCCCAAACGTGGGAGACTTATGCTTGGTGGTCATCCAGAAATGGATGGACCATATTATGTTATGATCCCACTTCACTTTCTATCTGTTTGATATAAAATTCAGAGCCGACCTAGCACTGGGTAGGGTTAGAGGGCTCGAGTAGGAAAGGGCTACCCGTGGATGGAGTCGAGAACTCATCACGGCGTGGACAGAAGGTAAACCTTTGTGATTTTAGCCGTTATGTTAGTGTAAGTAACTTTTTTAGCCGTGGCCTCGGGGCCGTCGCGGCTTGGTTCGGGTCCGGAAGGCGGTGATCTCCTTGGGGGCGCTCCTTGAGGTCTCCCGGCGGCCGAGCTCGGTGGTTCGGGTCGGGAGGTCGGTTCGGCAGCTCGGGTCACCCGGTCGGGTCGGCGGCTCGGGTCGGGAGGCAGCTCCGCCGCAGCTTCGGGAAGAGGCAACACCGTCTTGCACCTGCACACAGGTCGGGCCGGGAGCTCAGCCCGACCCCTCCGACGATCAAGTTAGAGAAGGATGTGGAGGGGATTGTGGATGAGGCAGAAGAAGAGCCTCTCAGTGTTGTGTTTGAGTGAGTTCCCCCCCCTCTCCCGGCCCCTCCGACGATCAAGTTAGAGAAGGATGTGGAGGGGATTGTGGATGAGGCAGAAGAAGAGCCTCTCAGTGTTGTGTTTGAGTGAGTTCCCCCCCCTTTTGCTTAGGACTCAGGGGTATTTATAGAGGAGGTTTGATGTTACCTGATGTAGCTGTCTGCAGGGCAGGACTGTACCTTTGGTTGCGTGGGAGGCCGAGCTGCTGCAGGGTATGGCGAGCCTCGGGCAGTGCGTTGGTCAGGGGGATGACGTGTCACATTGCCATTTTTTGCCATATCAAGTGAAATAGTAAGACTTCATGGTATTCCAAAGGAGATCATCTCTGATAGAGACTCCAGATTTCTCTCTAGATTCTGTAGAAGATTGTAGGAATCTAAGGCCCCTAAAGTGAAGTTTAGTACTGCATATCATCCTCAGACTGATGGTCAGTCAGAAAGAACAATTCAAACACTTGAGGATTTGCTTAGAGCCTATGTTATGGATTGGAGAGGTGAATGAGATAAGGATATTTCACTTGTTGAGTTCACTTATAATAATAGTTATCATTCAAGTATTCAGATGTCTCCTTATGAAGCTTTATATGGGCGAAAGTGCATAACACCTATATGTTGGGAGGAAGTTGGTGACAGAAAGCTGTTAGCACCGGACAAGGTACAAGAAACTTCCGAGAAAATTCAAGTTATAAGGAAAAGGTTAAAAACTGCTCAGAGTCGTCAAAAGAGTTATGCCGACAATAGAAGACAAGATATTGAGTTTGAAATCGGAGATTTTGTATTCTTGAAAGTCTCCCCTTCCAAAGGCATTATCAGGTTTGGGAAGAAAGGAAAGTTAAGCCCTAGATTTATTGGACCTTTTGAGGTTCTTGAGAGGGTTGGTTCTGTCGCTTACAGGATTGCCTTGCCACCAACATTGAGTCATGTCTATGATATATTTCATGTCTCGATTATTAGGAAGTATATATATGACCCTTCTCACATCATTAAGTATGAGCCGGTGGAGATTGATAAAGATTTATCTTATTGGAAGAGCCAATTCAGATTGTTGATAAGAAAGAAAAAGTCCTAAGGAATCGGGTC
Source organism: Musa acuminata AAA Group (assembly GCF_036884655.1). Taxonomy (NCBI): domain Eukaryota; kingdom Viridiplantae; phylum Streptophyta; class Magnoliopsida; order Zingiberales; family Musaceae; genus Musa; species Musa acuminata. The sequence goes on along the minus strand of NC_088333.1, from coordinate 25,502,421 downwards.
ATCCCACTGGTTCAAGTAATTTGGAGACATCATTCTGGAGAGGAGACAACTTGGGAGCTAAAGGAGGAAATAAAAAAGGTGTATCCCAGTCTTTTCATCGATAGAGGTACGATAAATTTAGAGGACTAAATTTTTCTTTTAAGGGGGGAGAGTGTTACACCCCTCATTTCCGAATTTTCTTATAAATTTCTGGTGATAATGTAAGCATTTATTTTAAATTGACAAAAGAAATAGAGTATGAATCAGAGGTAACTCATTTGTAAGATTTGGGAGATCTGTTCAAAAAAAAAAAAAGAAAGAATCTGAGGACCTATATGTAAACCCTAAGGACCTAATTGTGAATATGATAAAAACAAGGACTAAACTGCAAAACGCACAAAATGACAAATTCTACCGTTTAAGCCTCTCTGCCTTCGTTCTTAAGGAAGCAGAGAAGGCAGCTCGTGGGTGATCAGGGAAAGAAAGAAAGAAGAAGAAGAAGAAGAAGAAGAAAAAAAAAAAAGGGGTTTTTAGGGTTCTTGCTTTAATCTTTTCACTTCGGGTCAAAATTCTCAAAGGCAAGTGTTCTAACCCCATCCTACAGAATTTTTAGTCTCTGTTTTTATGTTGATTCAAAATAAATTGATGGATTTCTATTTAGAAACTGACATGTCTCTCTTTGGACATAGAACCATGGATTTTGAAGTTTTTTTTCGGTAAACTGACCCCTATACACTGTTTCAGCTATAAGTTTTAGTACAAAATGTGAATTCGGGCAGGAACTATTTTGTTTGAAATTAGACTCTTATATCTTCCTTTTGACACTGATTTTGTAGATTTTGGACACCGAATAATTACCCAAACATCTGTTTCAAATGAGCCTATAGACGCTGTAAAATAGGGTTCAAGATTTCTGACCTGTCGATACTAAAATGCCTATAACTCCCTGTTGAAAATTCCGATTTGTACCAAACTGATTTTATTTGAAACTAGACTTGAAAATATTTCTTTTGACATATAGTTTAAAAATTTTGGAATTCAATTGCCTACCCTATTATCTTTTGAATATGACCCTATAAATTCTGCAAAACAGTGATTGTGTTTTTGACCTTGTGGTAGCAAATCAAAGGTAACTCCGTGTTGGGAACCCTGTTTCATATGAAATTTGTTTCATCAGAATATAGATTGATATATGGTTCGACCATAGCTTTCTTATGGGTATTGGAGCATAATTGATATTCTGAAGTATTTGTTTGATGTGCCACTGGAATTCTATCCGAAATCGAGCTTTGGTCGATTTTGCGTATTATGTTCCGTTCCTTTGGATATTTGAATTCGTCTAACCTTCTTATTGGAATTGAGCAAAATATGATTGCTTGGAATCCCTGTATACTCTTGTTTCCATTTCATTCCAATTCTGAATACATTTGTGAGAGATTTGTTCTTTGTTTCGTATTGTCTCGAAAAGGCACATGCACGTTTTGTTGTTCCGCGTGTGCTTCCGATATATGCTACTTATTGTTAAAACTGCCCTCTTGTACTCTGGTGTGTGGGATTGTCTGGACCTTTGCCAGAAATGGTAAAGGGTATGCGCTTATTGCCCGCTCTGTGGGATATTCTGGACCTTTGCCAGAAATGGTAAAGGGTATGTGCTTAGAGCCTGCGATGCTCTGCCGGCCCCCTCTGACTTCACCTAGACGTGGGTGGATGGAGCTCCCAGACGTGGGAGACTTTTGTCAGGTGGTCATTCAGAAATGGATGAATCACATTCTGACTGAGATCCCACTACACCTTCTATATGTTTGATATGACATCCAGAGTTTTGGTGAGTTGTTTCTGTTCATGCTCTAGATAAGAATGATATGATTGCAACGTAAAGGACGACGTTTGAGCTTCTGTACGATAATTGTTTTTTATATGCTCTGAAATGCTCCATTCATTGATGATTTTACTTCGAAATGTTCCATATGCCGTTGATATGCTTCGAAACATTTTATATGTCATTGATAAGCTCCGATATGTTTCTTTTGTTACTGATATGCTCCAATTACTCTATGCCCCATCTGTCAGGAACCAAATATGCAAGATTGAAAGGACAATTGTGTTTCTGCTCCTAATGATATTATGTCTACGAAATCGTATATTCTGCCTTGTATTTTGAAACTGTATCTCTTTGGAAATTGTACTATTTTGATATGGATATATTAGTCACTTGCTGAGCTCTTTATGCTCACCCCGTTTGTTGATAAATTTTTCAGGATAGCGTATTGCATGCTTAAATGTTAAGATTGGGCTGAGGCGGTGGAAAGTTTAGAAGATTTTGGGCACATCTTTGTTAGCATATGTGTATTAGTTGTATAAGATACTCTACATCTTATGAAATGTGACGATGAATCTAAACGTGTGGATTTTGTGTAAGATAAAGGATCCCTCATGTATAGGATTTTGGAATGTTAAGTTAAATTTATGTAATGATATGATCTTATGGTAATCGTTGGTTTGGTGACTGCATAGACTTCCCCACTTGTGAATTTTATGTTGTGGTTATTATTTTGATGAGTTAAGTTCAGTTGTTTGAATTATCGAGTGATGTGTGGGATGTTTATGAACTGCACAGGGTTATGAATTTGTAGACTATAGAGGTGAAATTTTTTATCTGAATGTTTTCTTAGTGACCTCAAATGTGTGTTTGGATCTTGGATTAGTTGTGATGAAAATTTTAAATATTATCGATATTTTGAGGGGCGTGACAACAAAAGAGAGATCTTAACATCACAGATTTGGAGTCTTATAATATGGCATCTGAGGAGGCAATCAATACTAAATTTGAAGCCTTTGAGGCACAAATGGAGGATTAGATTCGGACTCTCCTTACCGAATTCAGTTTGGGCCGACCACCTAGCCCGAAGAAATCACATCAAGGAGAGAGCTCTAACTATTTTTTGGTAAGTAAAAGTAAATTGATTATGTGTAAAGTTTCTACAAATAGCTTTATCTATACAAGTCATAGACAAAGCCAAGTAACTCAGAGTGCGAATGCGATAGTTATGACTATAACTCCTAATTATAGTCAACATAGAAAATATTTATCCAGATATATCAAAACTACATATGGGTACATAATTTGGCATAATTCCCAAGATCTTTAGCTAAAAGCAAAATTAAATTTGATAAAAATATCTTTTTCTATTTGGGTAAAGTGCTCCGTTTTGAGATCTTGCTCCATACAGGATCTTGAGTCTCTAATAATCTCTTTCAAGAGCTTAGCATTGTTTGTATGTTGACATTCAAAGATTCTGTTACATCTCTCCTTCCACATCCACCAAATAGCGCATCTGAAAGTAACCTAGTTTCTTCTTGTTGCATATAAAGGCATGATTCCAATCTCTAGTATTTCTCAAGCATGATTCTAATCTCTAGTATTTCTCAAGTTTAGCCCCCTTTCATCTTTCGGTTTGCATTGTATTTCTCAAGTTTAGCCCCCCTTCATCTTTCGGTTTGCAAATGCTATCAATAATAATATGAGTTATTAAAAAGATTTTTCCGCTCTAGTATTTCTCAAGTTTAGCCCCCCTTCATCTTTCGGTTTGCAAATGCTATCAATAATAATATGAGTTATTAAAAATTTTTCCGCTAGAGGAAGGGCTTGAACCTTCGACCTTGTGGTTAACAGCCACACGCTCTAACCATCTGAGCTACTCCAGCTGTGTGTAAAAGGAGTGCAACACGAGGACTTCCTAGGGGTATAAATCAATGAGTAAGTTGGAGATGCGGGGTATAAATCAATGAGGACTTCCCAGGAGAGAGCTCTAACCAATCACATCATGCCCAAAGAGATGACTTCCACGAGAGGGGAGGCTCTATGACCGACCCCAACTATTCGCGCATGAGAGTGGACTTCCCTAGATGGGAAGAAGGAGACCAAATTGGTTGGATCTCGCGCGCGGAGCGATATTTTCGGTACCATAAAACTGCGGATGCATCCACGGTGGAAATTGCAGCTATACATCTTAAAGGGGATGCCATACAATGGTTTGATTGGTTTGAACACACTTATGGAGTTCTTTCATGGCGGCAATTCAAAGAAGGACTACTGATCCGCTTCGGACCAACTTATTACGAGAACAGTGACGGACAACTAGCAAAGATCCGACAAACCTCCACCATTCAGGAGTACCAAACCAGGTTTGAAAGGTTATCTAATCAAACTCGTGATTGGTCTGAAAAACAACTATTGGGGACCTTTATTGAGGGCTTAAAGCCGGAGATCCGGGGAGAAGTTAAGGCGCGACAACCATACACGCTTTTGGCAGCCATCTCTTTTGCACGACTTCAAGAGGAGCAATTGAACCATGAAGCCCGGATGACTAGGATCACTCCATGACCTACAATATTAAAGCCCTCAGCCCCCCCTACTATCAACCGAGTCCCTACACCGAAAAGGTTAACAAGAGAAGAACATCGGGAGCGATCTGCGAAGGGGTTATGTTGGCATTGCGACGAGTCGTGGAGCCGCGAGCATCGCTGTAAAAAAGGTAGACTTCTTATGATTGAACCAGTAGAAGAAGAGGTCATTGAACATCTAGAAGAGAGCCTTGAACATGAAGAAGAAGATATGGAAGAAGAGCCACAACCGACCGACATTACGGTACACGCACTAGCCGGCTACTCAAATCCGCAAATGATGAAAGTTGGAGGCCTTCTCAAACAACAGCCGATCACTGTTCTCATCAACACGGGTAGCACTAATAACTTCCTGAATAGTAAGGTTGTTGCTCGGATGACACTACATATTGAAGGTTGCAGCAAGTTCGATGTAAAGGTTGCCGACGGCAGAATCCTAAAGTGCGACCAAAGATGCCCGCAAGTGAAACTATTACTACAAGACCAAAAAATTATCATCAATTTCTTCCTCCTACCAATCGATGACTATGAGGCAGTGCTTGGTATAGAATGGCTGACTACACTAGGTGATGTCTCTTGAAACTTTTCTAAATTAATTATGAAATTCTATTGTAAGGGCAAACATATCATCCTACGCGGGAAGCGCGAAAGCAACGTTACCACTATTTCGACCCAATGAATGGAGAAAGTTTTGCACAAGGTAAATGGTGGCTTTTTGATCAAAATAGAAATTGAAGATATTTGCTGAACCATGCGGTCTTCCTCCTTCTCGGCAACATGACCATCGAATTCCAATCCTTCCAGGCAAGCCACCAGTGAACACTCGACCGTACCGATATCCTCACCTCCAAAAAGATGAAATTGAAAAGATCATAAAGGAGATGCTTGAAACAGGGGTGATTCGGCCAAGGTGCAGCCCCTATTCCTCACCGGTGCTACTTGTACGCAAGGACGGAACTTTGCGGATGTGCATCGACTACCGAGCTTTAAATGACATCACCGTCAAGGACAAGTACCCAATACCAGTGGTGGATGAACTTCTTGATGAATTGAAAGGAGCTTGAGTCTTTACGAAGTTGGACCTCCGATCCGGTTACCACCAAATTCGGGTATGTGACGATGACATTCCAAAAACTGCATTTCGCACACATGATGGCCATTATGAATTCTTGGTAATGCCTTTTAGACTCACTAATGCTCCTTCAACCTTTCAAAGTCTCATGAATGATTTATTTCGTAGCTTTCTTCATAAATTTGTGCTGGTATTTTTCGATGATATTCTCGTTTACAACCCTTCTCTTGAGACTTACTTTCAGCATTTACGGATTGTTTTGACGATCCTTCGGGAGAATACTCTATTTGTTAAGCAACCAAAGTGCAGCTTTCTCCAGCAAAAAGTAGAGTACCTTGGGCATATAATATCAGAAGAATGAGTGGCGGTAGACCCAACAAAAATTGCGGCAATGCAAGGCTGGCCGAAACCTACAAACGTGAAATTACTACGGGGGTTCCTTGGACTAACGGGCTACTACCGAAAATTTGTTAAGGACTATGGGAAGATCAGTGCACCACTCACTTCTTTACTGAAAAAAGATGCTTTCCAATGGTCATACAAAGCCTCTGCTGCATTCGACAAACTTAAAGCAGCCATGACAACGACGCCGGTGCTTGCGCTACCAGATTTCAATAGACCCTTCATCATTGAGGCCGACGCATCTAGAGTCGGAATTGGAGCCGTTCTCAGGCAAAATGGTCGACCACTCGCATACACTAGCAAGGCATTATCTCCCTCCCATCAAAACATATCAGTATATGATAAAGAGATGCTTGCCATTATACACGCAGTAACGAGGTGGAGACCCTACCTGATCGACCGGCGATTTCAAATAAAAACTGACCATAAAAGCCTCAAGTACTCTTTGGAGCAAAAGATATCATCCCCTGAGCAGCAAAAATGGGTAACCAAACTTCTTGGATTTGATTATGAAATTATTTACAAAAAGGGGAAAGAAAAAGTTGTTGCAGATACACTCTCACGGCTATCTGAACAAGCTAAGGTTTCAGCCATCTCCCTTCCTACCACCGGTCTCCTTGAGGACATTAGGGAATAATGGAAGAAGGATCTAGAGATCAGCAATATCATAAAAAATTGGAAGAGGATCCAAGTGCAATAGCCCACTACACCTGGGATTCGAGGGATCTATGCTACAAAGGTCGCATTGTAAACCTGACTCCTCTTGCATCACAATCATCTTGCATGAAATTCACTCCATACCTTCAGCAGGGCACTCTGGATTCCTAAGAACCTACAAAAGAGTGAAGCAAAATTTTTATTGGAGAGGGATGAAAGAAATTATTGCTGAATATGTGGCACAATGTGATGTATGTCAACAGCACAAGGGTGAAACTGTGGCAAATCCAGGGAAGCTACAACCACTGCCCATACCAGACTTAGTGTGGACTGACATCTCCATGGACTTCATTGAAGGGCTGCCATCTTCCAAAGGTAAAAAGCATGATTCTCGTGATGGTTGATCGACTTACGAAATATGCTCATTTTTGTGCTGTGAGAAATCCTTACACTACTGTTAGTATTGCCCAGATTTTCATAGAAAATATTATTAAACTGCATGGGATGCCAAGGTCCATCGTAAGTGATCGTGACAAGATCTTCACTAGTAAATTTTGGACCGAGTTATTTCAATTACAAGGCACCAAACTCAAGATGAGCACAGCGTATCATCCACAAACTGACGGCCAAACAGAGGTGGTAAATAGGTGCTTAGAGACGTACCTCTGGTGTTTCGCTAGCGACCGACCAAAAGAGTGGACAAAATGGCTTCCCTGGGTCGAATGGTGGTATAATACTACATATCATTCATCTACAAAATGTGCCCCTTATGAAGCATTGTATGGTCGACCAGCCCTTGTGATTCCAAAGTATGTAATTGGCTCGGCCAAGGTAGATCAGGTTGACCAAGAATTGATTGATAGGGACAAACTCTTACAACTGTTAAAAGATAATCTCTCTACCACTCAAGCCAGAATGAAGCAGCAAGCCGACACACGACGAAGTAAAAGAGAATTTTCAGTGGGAGATTGGGTTTATCTTCGCCTACAACCATACAAGCAACTCTCTATCAACACTCAAGCCTCCATGAAGCTATCCCCATGTTTTTATGGGCCCTATCAGATCACAGAGTGTATTGGAGCCGTGACGTACAGACTTAAATTACCTGAGGATGCCAAAATTCACCCTATCTTCCACGTATCATGCCTAAAGCCCAAGTTGGGAGAACATGAGTCATCCTAAATCCAACTGCCCAACACAACTGAGGATGGAGTTGTTCAAGCCCAACCACAAGCCAACCTCGATCGTAGGATCGTGATGCGTCGCCGACATCCCTCTACTGAAGTACTAGTGCATTGGAATAATCTACCACTTGAAGACGCCACATGGGAACCATATGAGGAGCTGAAGACCCGGTTCCTTGAGTTCATGGAATCTCAGCCTTAAGGACAAGGCTGATTTGAAGAGGGCGGGTCTGTTAGGACTCTAGCTAGGAGAGTCTTAATTGAGAGGGACATTCATGTATGAGGTTTTTTCTTAGAGAAAAATTAGGAGTTGTAAGGGAATAGGAGTCTTGAGTAGGAGTTATATTAGGAGTTGGTTAGAAGTAAGAGTCTTAAGTAGGAGTCCTATTAGGAGTTAGGGTTTAGAAGTGTAATATCCCTCACTTTTGAAAATTATTAATAAAGATTTATTTATAAATCAGAGGACCTATATGTAAATATAGAAATTTCAAGGACTAAACTGTTAAGTTGTAAAAAGAAGAAAAGAAAGAAAATCGAAAATTTCGGTTTTATCCCACCGCCTCCCACGCTCTCTCTGTTTCTTCGAGAAACAGAGAGAAGCAGTGGGGCGTGGGGAGAAGAAGAAGAGAAGTAGAGGGAGAAGAGAAGAAGAGGGAAAAGAAGAGAGGAAGAAGAGGGAGAAGAGAAGAAAAGAAGAAGTAGAAGAGAGGGAAGATGGAGAGGAGAAAGAGAGGCAGCTGCAGTAGCTAGGGCTGCAGCACCTCTGTTTCCCGCAGGTGGAAACAGAGGAAAGGATGTGTGGGGCGTTGAGGATGAAAAGGGAAGAAGAAGAAGAAGAAGAAGAAGAGAGGAGGATAGGTGCGGCAAGGCTGCAGCGAGGAGGTGTGTGGCCTTGGGGAGGAAAAGGGAAGAGGAGAAGAAGAGAAGGAGAAGAAGAGGGAAAAGAGAGGGAAGACGGAGAGGAGCGAGAGGTGGCAGCAGCTAGGGCTGTAGCACCTCTGTTTCCTGTAGGTGGAAACAGAGTAGACGTGTGTGGTGTCGGGTAGGAGAAGAGCAGAAGAAGAAGAAGAGGAAGAGAAGAAGAAGGGGAAGCAGGAGAAGAGGTTGTGATACCTCTGTTCCCTGCAGAGGAAACAGAGGAGAGGGTGTGTGTGACGCCGAGAAGAAGAAGGGGAGGAAGGAGAAGAAGAGAAGAAGAAGAAAGGAAGGAGAAGGAAGAGGAGAAGGGAAAGAAGTAGCTGCGGCTGTGGCAGCTGCAGCTGTGGCAGGGAAAGAGGAAGAGAAAAGAAGAAGGGAAGGAGAGGAAGAAGAGAAGGGAAAGAAGGGGCTGTGGCTGCGGCGATGGCAGCTGCAGTTGGAAGAGAAGAAGGAGAGGAAGATGAGCAGGGGAGGAAGAAGAGGTTGTGGCCGCGGCTGAGGCTGCGACTGCAGTAGTGCAGCTGGGAAAGAAGAGAAAGAAAGGAAGAAGAAGAGAAAGGAAAAGGGAAGAAGAGAGGAAGAGGAGAAGGAGAGGAAATAGAGCAGGGGAGAAAGAAGAGGCTACGGCTGTGGTGGCTGCGGCCATGGTTGCGACTGCGACTGCGGCAGTTGCAGCTGGGAAAGAAAAGAAAGGAAAGGGGGAAAAAGGGGCTGCGGACGGGATTGCGGCCGTAGTGGCAGCGACTGCATATGCAGCAGTTATATCTGCGAGAGAAGGGAGGAAGGAAGGTAGTGCGGTGGAAGGGGCTGCGATTGTGGCAGCGGCAGCGGCAGCGGCTGTGGCAGCTACGTTTGGGAAAGAAAAAGAAGGAATGAGATTAAGAGAGAGCAGGTGACTGTGCCTCGATGTTCGACACGTGGTGTAGTTATGAAGAAAGGAAGAAAACGGGAGCACAAAATGAAACAAAGAGAGGACACGGAGGAAAAGTAGAAGGATTTGGGCTGGCACCTTCTTTGGATCTTCGGATCGAAATCTTTGAAAGGCAAGTTCCCTGATCATTTCTCCTATAATTGCTCTGATATTTCTTATTGCAAGTTTCCTGATCGTTTCTCCTGTAATTATTATAATCTTTCCTATTGCAAGTATCCTGATCTTTCCTCACTACAATTTTATCTCTACATTTGCTTTGAATATGAGGAACTTTGAATTGTTCTAGCCTTGCACTTGATATATCTCCTGTTTAGACGTAACGATTCGAATCTGTGCAACTTCCAAGATTCTGACCTTTCTACCTTGTTATGATTATAACTTCATGTATTGACATCTGATTTGGACAAAACTTATTTGATCAAAATATAGACTCATAAACCTTTGTTTTGATTGCATATTTTAAGAATTCAGAGTAAGTTTGTCTGCCCAAACTTTTGTTTCAAATGAGCCTACTGATTTTGCGAAACAGGGATCGTAATTTCTGACCTTTTGATACTGAACTGCTTATAAGTCCCTGTTGCAAATGTTGATTTATTCAAAGCTTATTTCATTGGAAACTAGACTCGTAGATCTTTCTTTTGATATATGGATTGAAAGATTTGGAATCCAAACACCTGCCCAGTTATCTGTTGAATCTGACATTATGAATTCTGCCAAACAGAGATTTTGTTCTACGACCCTTGTTTACCAAATTATTTGTAACTCTCTCTATTGGACAGTTCAATTCATATGAAGCCTGTCTTATTTGAAAGTATAATCCAATGATATATTTTTGAGTAAATTGGAGCACGATTGATAGTTTGAATCATTTGTTCAATGTGCCTCTTGTATTCTACCAGAAATCGAGCTTTGGTCGATTTCTAATATTCTGGTTTCATTCCTTTGGAAATTGATATCTTTAGCTTTCTTATTCAATTGAGCTTTATATTGCTGCTTTGAATTCTTGTATGCTCTTGTCCTTAAAGTTATTTGCATTCTTGAAAACTATTGTGTAACGTTTATGCTATATCGTATTGACTCATTTAGGCACATGTGTATCCCATTGTTCCGCATTTGCTTTCGATATGTGCCTATTCCATTTCCTTTCAAAATCCGAATACCATTGTGAAAGATTATTGATTGCATCGTATTGTCTCGAAAAGGCACATGTACGTTTTGTTGTTCCGCGTGTGCTTCCGATATATGCTACTTATTGATAAAACTGCCCTCTTGTACTCTGGTGTTTGTGGGATTGTCTGGACCTTTGCCAGAAATGGTAAAGGGTGTTATTCTGTACCTTTGCCAGAAATGGTAAAGGGTATGTGCTTAGAGCCTGCGATGCTCTGCCGGCCCCCTTTGGCTTCACCTAGACGTGGGTGGTGTTAGGATCGAGAGCACTAAGAGGGGGGGTGAATTAGTGCAGCGGAAATCTTACAGCAATTTAAAAGCTAAAGCTGCGTTCGTCCGATAAAAAATGATTTCGATATAAAAGCAGACGTGGGCGTTCATCATAAATGTTTCAATCCAATTTAAGTCATGAATATCAATGTTTTCATATTGTGAGTATCAATTCATGACTACCACAAGATATTATTTGTGACTTCAATTTTACAAGATCAAGATTATGATTTAGATAAAACTTATTCAAATTAAATCATTAACTTGAAGTTCATAATCAAGTCATTAAAATTAATTTCGAGATTCATAAAATATCATGAAATCATTAATCTCGATCAAATGGGAAAAGCATTTTTTAAGAGATTCTTTTTCATCTAAGTATGCCTTAGTCTTTATATGCCAAATTAAGATAAGCAATAAAGTTCAAGACATAATGCAAAGAAATCTTGTATTATATGATATCAAGGCTCATAATTCATTCGAAAAGATATAGTACAAAGAGCAACTTGAAACATTCTTATCAAGATCACATTTTAAAACATTCCAAGTTTCAAGATATCAATATGACACTTCATTGAATTGCGTTTCATTTGAAGAACTCCTTTTTTGATAAATGTAGGGAGCATAATGAACGATCTTGATTTATAAAGAGCTCCATGTTATAATTACCAAGATCATGATTTTAATAATTATTCTCTTTAGCAAAGAATCACAAAAGCACTTTATTTTTGCATAAGAAATCTCATTGTATTATGATTTATAAATTCTTTTTCTGCACATGAATCATAGGAGATATGAACGTGAAACAAATCTTTGTAAGCAAAAAACACTATCATTCATATTTCAAGATGGAATTTATAAGCAGGAATCATTTCATCAAATCCATTTTAGAAAAATATTTTTCATAAGTGTATTAGAAAATCTGATTGTTAGGATACCAATTGTTAAGTGAATCCGAAAATGAAATTAACACTTTCATATATTCAAACATGATTTTTGCTATAGATCTTGAAATTAAGTCAAGAAGATCAAACAAGCTCATGATCATGGATAACTTAAAATCACATGCATAAAATTGTTAATAACCATTTCATATTACATCTTTATGCATTACTTTAAATCAAACGTGATTTCATTCAACAATGTTAATCAAACATGATACACATTATTACTTCTTAATCATGATCAAAATCATTTTGTTTGTTTATCATAAAATATGCAATATTATTTTCGAAATTATCAGTATGATCATAATTTTTGTATTTTTATTTTTAAACATGTAATTTTCAAGAAAATTAATTCTAAACTAAAAAAGAAAATATATCATGAAAGCATCAAGTAATTTCAAAATAAACCAAAGGCATTTTAATTACCTCAATGTCGTAGGCTAGTAAGGCGTAGTTTGCCGCCTCGCTTTTGTTGACTTTCTCGTCTTCAGATGAGCTCGATTCATCCCAATTTTTGTTCTTCTTCTTGCATTTAAAGCAAGTAGTTCCATTCTTTTTGCTTTTTAATTTTCGTTTCATTTGTAGTTTAAGTTCACCATCACTTGAGCTTATGCTCGAGTGGTCTTCAAATGTTCTATGTCCCAAATCCTTCCTGTTCTTTGGAAGGTGGTTCTCAAGTACTTCACGTGCATTGCACGTCATTTCATATGTGATCAATGAACCAATTAGTTCTTCAAGTGGAAATTGGTTCAAGTTTTTCGATTCTTGAATAGCAGTTACTTTTGAATCCCAAGTTTTAGAAAGTGAGCGCAAAACTTTGTTAACGAGTTCAAAATCCGAAAAGCTTTTACCAAGTGATTTTAAACCATTGACGACATCCGTAAAACGGGTGTACATGTCAACAACGGTTTCGCTTGGTTTCATATGAAAAAGCTCGAAATCAAGCAGTAAAATATTAACTTTCGAGTCTTTGACTCTACTAGTTCCCTCGTGCGTGATTTCAAGAGTGCGCCAAATATCGAAAGCCGTTTCACACGTAGAAATCCAATTGAACTCATTTTTGTCCAATGCGCAAAATAAGGCATTCATAGCCTTTGCGTTTAAGGAAAAATTCTTCTTCTCCAAATCCGACCATTCGTTCATCGGTTTGGAGGGAAGTTGAAAACCGTTTTCAATGATATTCCATAAATCCAGATTTAGAGAAATTAAGAAAACTCTCATTCGAGTTTTCCAATAAGTGTAGTCCAATCCGTTAAAGAACGGTGGACGAAAGACCGAACAGCCCTCTTGAAAAGTCATTTCTCTCGGGTGTAAATCCGAAATGAGAAATACCCCGCTCTGATACCAATTGTTAGGATCGAGAGCACTAAGAGGGGGGGGGGGTGAATTAGTGCAGCGGAAATCTTACAGCAATTTAAAAGCTAAAGCTGCGTTCGTCCAATAAAAAATGATTTCGATATAAAAGCAGAATCACAGTGCAGTTTGCGTCTAAGCGCAGTTTTGCGTCTAAGCGCAGTTTGCGTCTAAACACAGTTTGCGTCTAAACACAGTTTGAGTCTAAGCGCAGTTTGCGTCTAAGCACAGTTTGCGTCTAAGCGCAGTTTGCGTCTAAGCGTAGTTTGCGTCTAAACTCAGTTTTACGTCCAAACGCAGTTTTACGTCCAAACGCAGTTTTACGTCTAAACGCAGTTTTACGTCTAAACGCAGTTTTGCGTCTAAACGCAGTTTTGCGTCTAAACGCAGTTTTACGTCTAAACGCAGTTTTACGTCTAAACGCAGTTTTGCGTCTAAACGCAGTTTTACGTCTAAACGTAATTTTACGTCTAAATGTAGTTTTGCGTCTAAAAGCAGTTTTGAACCTTGAAAAGCGTTTTACGTAGAAAGCAATTTGCAGTTATAAATGGAATCCGAATGTAAGCGTAATCTGCAGTGTGAAGATCGTACGAAAACACGATTTACGTTTGAATGCAGATTCTGAAAGATCAGAGCTTAGAAACTCGTTCGTAAAGGCGCAGAGGGCAGTAGCAATGTAGGAGGTTTGCAGTAATGATAAAGTGCTCAAGGTAAAAGCAAACCAAAGATTTAGAGTGGTTCGGTCAGTCTTGACCTACTCCACTTTTGGCTTCCTCCTCCGACGAGGTCACCGACGTCAACTAGCTGCCTTCCTTCAATGGGCGAAGGCTAACTGCCCTTTTACAGTTTCTCTCCTTTTGACAGGCTTAGGAGACAACCTTTACAGATCCTTTCTCTCCTCTCTTTACAACTCAAGTCTTGAAGAACAGAAGGAGGAGAACTTTAGGACTTTACACAAATTTGAGCTCTTAGAATCACTGAAAAGATCAAGAATTCGGTGTGGATCTATTTCCTTTCAGTGTTGAATGGGTGGGGTATTTATAGGCCCCAACCCAATTCAAATTTGGAGCTCAAAACGATCACATCCCGGAATTCCGGGATCAGGCGGTTGCACCTCTTGACTGGAGAGGTGGCACCGCCTGGCAGAGCTCGAAGACTGAGCTCAGGCGATTGCACCTCTCTGCCAGAGCTCGAAGACTGAGCTCAGTAGTTGCATCGCCTGGCAGAGCTCGAAGTCTGAGCTCGGTGGTTGCATCACCTGGCAGAGCTCGAAACTGAGCTCAGGCTGATGCACCTCTCTGCCAGAGGTGGTTGCACCTCTCTGCCAGAGCTCGAAGACCGAGCTCAGGCGATGCATCTCCTGTCCAAAGAGGTTGCACCTCTCTGCCAGAGCTCGAAGACCGAGCTCGGTGGTTGCACCTCTTGGCAGAGCTCGAAACTTGAGCTCTGGCGGTGCTACCTCTTGACAGAGGAGGTTGCACCGCCCAGTCTCGCTTGGAGACTGAGCCCTGGGCGGTTGCACCTCTTGGCTGGGGCGGTTGCACCTCTTTCACTATTCCAGCTCACTTGGTTTGGCTCCAAACTTGGTCCAAACCAGTCCGAACTTGGGCCTAATTGGCCCCTACTTGGGTTATAGGATTAACACCTAATCCTAACCCTAATTAACGTGCTAACTATGAATTTAAAGACATTTTCTAAGCTATTACAAAGTCCGCAAGTCAAGACTTCTTCTGGCGAGCTTCCGGCAAACTTCCGGCGGTCTTCCGATGAACTCTCGGAAACCATTCTGCGGACTCCCGGCAAGCTCCTAGACTTCACGATTTGATCTTAGCGAGTTTCAACGAGCTTCATCGGCAAGCTCCGATCTTTCTCGGCGAGCTCCGTGAACTTCTAACGAACCTTCCGGCGAGCTTCCGAAAAACCCTTCGGCAAGCTCCCAACTCATTCTCGGCTAGTTCCGGTAGCATTCCCGACGAACCTTCGGACTTCCGTCGAACTCTCGAACTCGCAACAAATCCTTCGCGCTTGACTCCGACACTTTGTTTCGCTTTATGTCTTCATCGTTATCATAGTTAATCCTGCACAACAAAACAAAACTTCGATCGAGACAATTAATCCTAAGCAATTAACCAAGTTGTCCGACATGTCATTGGTCCCTCGACGCTTCGTCCGATTCTTCGGCGCATCGTCCTCTCCTGCAGCCTATTGCCCAATCGGCCAGTTGACTCCGCAACTCCGATATCCTTGGCACAATACCCGTTCTTCTTGGCCCGATGCCCGAGTTCACGGCCCGAAGCCTTCTGTCGATACGTCGACCGATCCACCGGCCCGACGTCCAATCTTCTGACATGTTCCTTCGGCACAACATGATTTTCCTGCTTTAATTGTCTCATCCTGATCGAAGCATCCTGCGTCACTCAAAACGCAGATTAAATCATAAACATATATCAAGTAGTTTCATCATCAAAATACGAGATTCAACAGGTGGATGGAGCTCCCAGACGTGGGAGACTTCTGTCAGGTGGTCATTCAGAAATGGATGAATCACATTCTAACTGAGATCCCACTACACCTTCTGTATGTTTGATATGATATTCAGAGCTTTGGTTATGTGTTTCGGTACAAGCTTTGGATAAGAATGATATGAATGCAACGTCAAAGATGACGTTTGAGCTTCTGTTTGGTATTTGTTATTGATATGCTCCGAAATGTTCCATATGCCGTTGATATGCTCCGGAACATTTCATACGCCATTGACAAGCTCCGAAATGTTTCATTTGTTATTGATATGCTCCGAAACATTTCCTATGCCTTTGTTATGCTCCGAAATGTTTCATTTGCTATTGTTATGCTCCTAATGTTCCATTTGTCATTGATATGCTCCGGAACATTTCGTACGCTATTGGTATGCTCCAATTATTCTGTGCTCCATTTGCTATAAACTGATATGTTCTGAAATGTCCTATTTGCCATTGATATGCTCCGGAACATCTCGTATGCTATTGATATGTTCCAATTACTCTATGCTCCATTTGCTATAAACTGATATGTTCTGAAATGTCCTATTTGCCATTGATATGCTCCGGAACATCTCGTATGCTATTGATATGTTCCAATTACTCTATGCTCGATTTGTTATAAATCAAATATGTTTTGAATGACATGATACATATGATTTTGTATCTAATGAAATGGTATCCTTGAGAATTCTTGTATTCTGCCTTGCATTATGATACCTTACTTGTTTGAAACCATTCCTTTTGTTCTGAATATGCTTTGTCACTTGTTGAGTTGTTTTTAGCTCATTCCGTTGTTATATAAATCTTTCAGGTCAGCTTGTCACCATTTGAGATGTTTGATTTGGGCTGAGGTAGTGGATAGCTATTCAGAATTATGGGCAAGTCTTGTTGGTTGTTATGCTATTGTTGTATAAACATATTTTGTATGTAATGAAATGTTGTTGATGAATCGAAATGGATATACTGTGTAAAAGTATTAGAAGATCTCTATTATTTGGAATTTCAGAATGTTAAGTCTAATTTATGACGATACGAACTTGTGGTGAATAGTTGGAGTTCTGATTGTATAAATTACTTAGCTTGTGGATTTATAAATGTTGTTCATGTTTGTTAAGTTGGCTTGGGTTGCCATAAATGTGAATTATCGAGTGATGTGATATATGATTATAAATTGCATAGGTTTTATAGATGTGAATTTGATAGAATGTTTTTCAGTGTCCGCAAACGTTAGTTTGGATCCTGGATTGGTTGTGATGAAAATTATTTTAATATCATGGATATTTTGAGGGGCGTGACAAGAAGCCCTATATAAATAGCCATATATGTTAGGATCGGAGCGGCACTAAGAGGGGGGGGGGGGGGGGGGTGAATTAGTGCAGCGGTGAAGTGCGATAAACTTTTCACGATTTAAACACTTTTCAGAAACTTCGTACGATAAAAGCAACGTTTTCGTTTAAAACCGTTTCGATTGCGTTTTAACTTGAAGAGATAAGTAAGACGGAGACAAAGCAGTATAGCATTAAAGTGCAAATGGTTTGCAGTAATATAAATGACAATAAGTAAATGCAAACCAGAGATTATGCCGATTTTATAGTGGTTCGGTCAAATGACCTACATCCACTTGCGAGGCCCCTCTTCGATGAGTCTCCCACCTTCCACTAGCAAATCTCTTGAAAGGGAAGGGTAAATACCCCTCTTACAACTTTTACAAGTGGTTCACTCTCTTATAGATTTTCAGCAAGAAAGAAGGAGGTGAACACTAGCAAATTGAAAACAAGACTAGCAAAGACTCTTCTAAGACTTTTCTCTCAATCACTTGCTGCTCAAAAAGTTGTCTTCTGAGCTGAGACTTGAGGGGTATTTATAGGCCTCAAGAGGATTCAAATTTGGGCTCCAAAAATTTCAATTCTCTTGTTCCCGATGCTGGCGGTGCCAACGCCCAGCGCTCGGGTGCTGGCGGTGCAACCGCCCAGCCCAGGAGGTGTCACCGCCCAGCTCTCAGGTGCTGGGCGGTGCCACCGCCTAGGCCAATTCAGCTCACTGGTTGGGCTCCAAACTTGGCCCGAACCAGTCCGAACTCGGGCCCAATTGGCCCCTACTTGGGTTATAGGATTAACACCTAATCCTAACCCTAATTAACGTGCTAACTATGAATTTAAAGACATTTTCTAAGCTATTACAAAGTCCGTAAGTCAAGACTTTTTCCGGCGAGCTTCCGGCGAACTTCCGATGGTTTTCCGATAAACTCTCGGAAACCATTCTGCGGACTCCCGGCAAGCTCCTAGACTTCACGATTTGATCTTGACGAGTTCCAACGAGCTTCTTCGGCAAGCTCCGATCTTTCTCGGCGAGCTCCGTGAACTTCCAACGAACCTTCCAGCGAGCTTCCGAAAAACCCTTCGGCAAGCTCCCTACTCATTCTCGGATAGTTCCGGCTGCATTCCCGACGAACCTTCGGACTTCCGTCGAACTCTCGAACTCACAACAAATCCTTCGCGCTTGACTCCGACACTTTGTTTCGCTTTATGTCTTCATCGTTATCGTAGTTAATCCTGCACACACAAGCCAAAAACTCTACTCCGATCTAGACAATTATTACAACGCGAATTGACATTCTGTTGCCCGGCACGTCATTGGTTGGCGCTTCGTCCGATTCTTCAACGCATCGTCCTCTCTTGCGGCTTGTTCCCCAATTGGCGGTTGACCTCCGCAACCGTGATATCATTGGCGCAATTCCGCTCTCCTTGGCTTGATGCCCGATGTCCGAAGCCTTCTGTCGTCCAATATCCTGACGTGATCTCCTCCGGTGCAACGTCAATTCCTCCTGCGTTAACTGTCTAATCCTGATCGAGTAGACCTGCATCACACAAAATGCAGTTTAAATTATAAACACATATCAAGTGGTTTCATCATCAAAATACGAGATTCAACAATATATTCCTTCTCTTTTTATAAGCAATAGATGAATCTTTTCTGCAGCCTTTGAGCAGCAACTTGGAGGGAGGAACCCCTATAGAGTTCCAAGGAGGTCGATCCCCTAAAGAGATCAACCCCAAGTTGAGAATCTGAAAGGGTTCTATCACGGTACCATCGCCTAATCTAACGGTACCACCACCTGGGATGTTATGTTGGGCGATACCACTGCTTAGACTAGCGGTACCACGGCTTGGCACCCTGCCATGGGCGGTACAACCTCCCAGACTAGCGGTACCACCGCTTAACATAATCTCGAAGACTATGCCATGACGGTACAACTTCTGGAGGCACTGTTTGGGCCTCTCATTGGGCCCAACATATCCTTACATTGGCCTTGCTGGCCCCTAATTAGGCTGGCCCAAATCTAAACCCAATTACGTGCTAATTACGATTCCAAAGACATTTGCTAAGCTAAATAAGTCCTAAGTCCCTTTGTCTTGGTTTCTTCCGGCGAGTTTCCGACGATCATCCGACGAACTTCTAATGATCTCTCGATAATGTTTCTACGGACTCCCGGTAAGCTCTTGGACTTCACGACGATCTTCTTGGTGAGTTTCGACAAGCTTCTCTTGCAAGCTCCGAGACTTCTCCGCTGGTTCCACTAGAACTTCTGACGAACGTCCGGAATTCTGACGAACTCTCGAACTCCCAACGAAATCACGTCCTTGACTCTGGGACTTTATTTTACTTCATGCCTTGCTGACACGGGAGTGTCTAATTTGCTACAATCTACTCATAAGGATCGTGCTAATAATATGATTTTTTTTCAGCCAACAATATTGCTACGTAATCTTCAACTCAGTCTACTCAGATAAGACAGCTCATCAGCATATTCCCAACACAAAGGAATACATTAATGGAGATGGTTGGCAGTTGTAAAGCTGTATCATAGTGCTTTTCTTCATGGCTAAGGAATTCATTAATGGAGTTGGTTGGCAGCTATATATGAGCCCTTATGTTGAGGATAAGGTCTTTATTGTGCAAACTTTGGGGGTTAGTGAGGGAAGCTTGCTAGTTCCTTATTTGGGTCTCCCGCTCATATCCACAGGCATTCACAAAACCCATTGTCAGCCTATCTTGCAAAAAATAAAGAATAGAATTTCTTCTTGGAAAAATAGGTTTCTATCAAAAGCAGGACGACTCGAACTCATCCGTTCGGTATTGCACTCCTACTCTATATATTGGTGTAATGCATTTCTTCTGCCTGCTGGACTTCTCCATGATATTGAATGGTTATTAATGAACTTCTTCTGGAATGGCACAAATGATAAGGCAATGCATATGGTAAATTGGGATAGCATTTGCAAACCGAAAGATGAAGGGGGGGCTAAACTTGAGAAATACTAGAGATTGGAATCAAGCTTGTCTGGTACAGCAATTGTGGGATCTTTTGCAAAACAAATGTTCCTTATGGTCACATTGGGTTTCTGCTAGGTATCTTTCAAAGGAATCAATCTGGGAAATTTCAACAAGAACATACTACTCTGCAGCTTGGAAAGGAATTTTAAAGGCAAGGAATTGGCTAATCAAACACATTTCCTATGCAATCTCTTCTGGTACTAGTACAAATATGTGGTTTGATCCTTGGGTAAATGGGAAGAGTATATTTCAATTATATGGTGACAGAATACGAAAAGATCTTGGGGCTCCCAAAGATTGGAAGGTTTCTGAGTTCATTGCTAACGGTGCTTGGTGTCTCCCTAATCCTATTTCTCCCGAAATGTTATCACTTTGGCCGACTATTATAGCTATTCCAATCAGGAACAACTCTTCAGATATACTTATTTGGCCTCATGACAATGGCAAATTTAGTGCCACATCCGCATGGAATCAAATTAGGCAAAGAAATAACAAGTGGGTCCCAAGCAGTTGGACATGGGATCGACCGGGATCACAAAGACATTCCTTATGTACATGGCAGGCTCTTCTCAATAAACTACCGACAATAGACAATATGAAAAGAAGAGGTATCTATCACGGATGTCGTCAATAGTTTAAGAGCTCTTGGAAAATATTTTTCGGATTTTGAACTCGTAAACAAAATTTTGCGTTCTCTTTCTAAAAAGTGGGATTCAAAAGTAACTGCAATACAAGAAGCTAAAAATCTAAACAACTTACCACTTGAAGAACTAATTAGTTCATTGATGACATATGAAATGGTGCACAATGCACATGATGAACATGTTGAACACAATCACCTTCCAAAGAACAGGAAGGATTTGGAACTCTGGACAAATGAATGCCACTTGAGCGATGACTCAAGTGATGAGGACAATGATGAACAAACCAACCTTCCAAGGAACAGGAAGGATTTGGGACATAGAACATTTGAAGACCACTCGAGCATAAGCTCAAGTGATGGTGAACTTAAACTACAAATGAAACGAAAATTAAAAAGCAAAAAGAATGGAACTACTTACTTTAAACGCAAGAAGAAGAACAAAAATTGGGATGAATCGAGCTCATCTGAAGACGAGAAAGTCAACAAAAGCGAGGCGGCAAACTACGCCTTACCAGCCTACGACATTGAGGTAATTAAAATGCCTTTGGTTTATTTTAAAATTACTTTATGCTTTCATGATATATTTTCTTTTTTAGTTTAGAATTAATTTTCTTGAAAATTACATGTTTAAAAATAAAAATACAAAAATTATGATCATGCTGATAATTTCGAAAATGATAATATAGCATGATAAACAAATAAAATGATCTTGATTGAAAATATGAAATCATGGTTAAGAAGTAATAATGTGTATTACGTTGATTTCCATTGTTATTTCTCGATTTTGATTAAAGATCATGTTTGATTTGAAGAAATGCATAATGATGAAATTAAATATTTTGATTAACAATTTTATACATGAGATTTTAAGCCGATGATAAGCATGTGTTATTCTCATGAGTATATTTGAAAAACTATGGCAAAAATATGCTCGAATGCATGAACGTGTTAAGATTATTTTTCGGACATTCTTGATTCAATGTTCAAAACACTTAATTGCCATGATGATTTTACACTATAACATGTTGGAAATTATATTTTTTGGATACATAAATTTTTATGATCATGAGCATGTTTTATCTTCATAATTGAACTTGAAAATCTATAGCAAAATCTTATCCGAATGCATGAAAGTACTAATTTCATTTTCGGATTCACTTAACAATTGGTATCCTAACAATCGGATTTTCTCATACACTTATGAAAAATATTTTTCTAAAATGGATTTGATGAAATGATTCCTGCTTATAAATTCCATCTCGAAATATGAATGATAGTGTTTTTGCTAAAGAAAATAATTATTAAAATCATGATCTTGATAATTATAACATGAAGCTCTTTATAAATCAAGATCGTTCATTATGCTCCCTACATTTATCAAAAAGGAGTTCTTCAAATGAAATGCAACTTGTCTTTTGATTTCTTAGAATTCAATGAAGTGTCATATTGATATCTTGAAACTTGGAATATTTTAAAATGTGATCTTGATATGAATGTTTCAAGTTGCTCTTTGTACTATATCTTTTCAAATGAATCATGAGCCTTGATATCATATATTTCATAATACAGAAATAACAAGATTTCTTCGCCTTGTATGTCTTGTGTGATGATTGTACATCAATTTGCTTTATTAAGAATTATATGAATCTTGATCGTGAACTTGTTAAGAAGAATTGTAATGAACCATGAATCATATCTTTGGTATTCACGAATTGATCCTCATTGATATCTTTCATTGATATGATAAATTATCATCTCATGATATGTCGCATAATTATATCATGCCTTGCAATTGTATCATGTGATCGTTGCTGAATTTTCACATTGATATTCTTCATGACATGATTTCTTTGCATTATTGTCCTGTATGCTTCATGTGATAATATGAATACATGAAACACTTATGATATGATTTTTATGCAATTCCTTGTATTCATGAAATGTTTATCTCATCACCTAATAATTCTTCTTGATATTCCTTATGTGAAGAGAAGAATACATGAAATATTCATTAATTTGTTTTGATATATACAAATAAGAAGTTTCAATCATGTATGGTAGGATATAATTTGACAAAATTGATACCATAGGATATAAGTTTCAATCATGATATATTTATGATGTGCAATTATGCATGCAATACTTGTGCTTTCTAATTATGATGTGATGTATTGCATATGATGTAAATCATGATTTAAAATGCTATGAGTGCTAAGTTACACACTTTGAGAAAAAATTGCTATATTGAAACATTAATGTAATTATGAATGATGATATGAAATTATGCATGTAATACTTTAACCTATGATAACGATACATGCAATGATATTCATGATGAAAAATTGTCTTGACATTCATGACTTGATTATTCATCCTTTGTCATGATTTTGAAATCATTGTAAAAGGAAAAAGAACTACAAAACTGTATTCTTCCTTTCTTTTTGACAATGACAAAGGGGGAGATAGCTAGCTTGTACAAGTCAAGAAGATGCAAAAACTTGATTGCTAGCTTGCCTATCTTAAGTAGCAAAGATTGCTAACTTGCTTATTTCAAGAAGAAAAATTGTCTTCTTGAACATCACTATCTTGAATATCTCAAGAAGCAAAACTTGCAATTTGCACATTGCAATAGGAAGCAAGAATCATGAGCTTACACAAGAAAGCTATCTTGCATTTGCTTTCGAAATCTTTGCTAACTTATATATTGTGAAACTTGTATATCGTAAAAATTGCTAGCTTGTTGGTCTAAAGAGAAGCAAAAAGTTGCTATCTCAAAAGAAGCTAATGTGCTATCTTGCCTATCTCAAGAGGCAAAAATGCTAACTTGCGCATCTAGCAAAGTGAACAAAATTTTCAAGAAGCAAGAGTTGCCTTCTTGAACATCTCTAATTTGCTAGCTTCCATGATATAGAACTTGCTATCTTGAACATTACCAAAAGTGCTATCTTATATGCTATAAAACTTGCATATCTAAAACTTGATAGCATGAATGTTCTAAGCATGATGTAACACTTGCTAAATCTTCTAGCTCCAAGATTGCATGAAGATAAAACTTGATATTATGTTTTTCATGCAATGAGTTGAACCAATATCACACACACTTGATTGTGGTACTTCTCCATTTTGTTAATGACAAAGGGGGAGAAGTATGTTGATGACATGACATGTGATGCATAAGTTTATGCATATGTTCATGTTGACATGTTGCAAGTATTCATGATGAATATTGCAATGACTTGAATTCAGTTTGAATTCAAGGTTCTATCAATATGGCATATTGATAGGGGGAGTTTGTTTAAACTCCGGGAGTTAAGTTTAACTCCGTCATCAAGTGGTTGTCATCATCAAAAAGGGGGAGATTGTTGAATCTCGTATTTTGATGATGAAACTACTTGATATATGTTTATGATTTAATCTACGTTTTGAGTGACGCAGGATGCTTCGATCAGGATGAGACAATTAAAGCAGGAAAATTATGTTGTGCCGAAGGAACATGTTAGAACATTGGACATCGGGCCGGTGGATTGGTCGACGTATCGACAGAAGGCTTCGGGCCGTGGACTCGGGCATCGGGCCAAGAAGAGCGGGTATTGTGCCAAGGATATCGGAGTTGCGGAGTCAACTGGCCGATTGGGCAATAGGCTACAGGAGAGGACGATGCGCCGAAGAATCGGACGAAGCGTCGAGGGAACAATGACATGCCGGACAACTAGGTTAAATTGCATAGGATTAA
This sequence comes from Musa acuminata AAA Group, assembly GCF_036884655.1. Classification (NCBI taxonomy): domain Eukaryota; kingdom Viridiplantae; phylum Streptophyta; class Magnoliopsida; order Zingiberales; family Musaceae; genus Musa; species Musa acuminata. The sequence continues at coordinate 25,477,907 of NC_088333.1, read as the reverse complement.
TTGTCTCGATCGAAGTTTTGTTTTAAGTGTGCAGGATTAACTACGATGAAAGTTAGACAAGCAGCAGGAGTTACGCCGGAGTCAAGTTCATGATCATGTTGGGAGTTCGAGAGTTCGACGGAAGTTCGGACGGTCGTCGGAGGTTCTGCGGGAACAGATCCGAGAAGTCCAGAAGCTTGCCAAGCGAAGCTCGTCGGAACTCGCCAAGTGGATCGTCGCAAGTCCAGGAGTTTGCCGGATGTCCGCAGGAGGATCACCGAGGGTTCATCGGATGATCGACGGAAGTTCGTCGGAAACTCGCCGGAAGAAGCGATTGACGCACCGAAGCAAAGCTACAGAAATTGTCTTAGATTTAATCGTAGTTAGCATGTTAATTAAGTTGGAAATGGGAGGTGATCCCATTAGCTTAATCCAGGGGCAATTGGGCCCCTGAAAAACTAAAATTGGGCCGAATGGAGCTAACCATTCGGACCCTGATTGCACCAGGAGGTGCAACCGCCCAAGCCAGGAGGTGGCACCGCCTGGGCTAAGTCTCCCAAGGAGACTGGGCGGTGCAACCGCTCCAGCCAGGAGGTAGCACCGCTTGGGCTCAGTCTCCGAGCGAGACTGGGCGGTGCAACCTCCCCCGACAGAGGTAGCACCGCCTGGGCTCGGTCTTCGAGCTCTGGCAGGAGAGGTGCAACCGCCTCAGTCAGGAGGTGGCACCGCCTAGGGCTCAGTCTCCGAGCCAGACTCAGGCGGTGCAACCGCCCCTGACAGAGAGGTGCAACCGCCTGGGCTCAATCTCCGAGCTCTGCCAGGCGGTGCAACCTCTCAAGTCAGGAGGTGCAACCGCTTGATCCCAGAATTCCGGGATTTGATCGTTTTGAGCTCCAAATTTGAACTGGGTTGGGGCCTATAAATACCCCACCCATTCAGCACAGAAAGAGCAAGAGACCTACACCGAAATCTTGATCTTCTCTGTGATTCTTGAGCTCAAAATTGTTGAAAAGCCTTTAAGTTCTCCTCCTTCTGTTCTTCAAAGTCTTGAGTTGTAAAGAGAGGAGAGAAAGGTTCTGTAAGGGTTGTCTCCTGATCCCGTCAAAAGGAGTGAAACTGTAAAAGGGCAGTTGGCCTTCGCCTATTGAAGGAAGGCCTCTAGTTGACGTCGGTGACCTCGTCGGTGGAGGAAGCCAAAGTGGAGTAGGTCAAGACTAACCGAACCACTCTAAATCTCTGGTTTGCTTTTACTTTGAGCACTTTATCATTACTGCAAACCTCCTACATACCTACTGCCCTCTGCGCTTTTACGAACAAGTCTCTAAGTTCTGATTTTTCCGAATCTACATTCAGACGTAAATCGGTGTTTTCGTACGATCTTTACATTGCAGTTTACGTTTACGTTCTGATTCCATTTATAACTGCAAACTGTCTTCTGTGCTTTTACTAACGAGTTTCTAAGTTCAGATCTTTCTAAAACTGCGCAAATTGCGTTTAGACGTAAAACTACGTTTAGACGTAAAACTGTGTTTAGACGTAAAACTGCGTTTAGACGTAAAACTGCGTTTAGACGTAAACTGCACAAACTGTGTTTAGACGCAAACTGCGTTTCGACGTAAACTGAGTTTAGACGCAAACTGCGTTTAGGTGCAAACTGTGTTTATACGCAAACTGCGTTTAGACGTAAACTGAGTTTAGACGTAAAACTGCGTTTAGACGCAAACTGCGTTTAGACGCAAACTGCGTTTAGACGCAAACTGCGTAAACTGCGCTTAATATTAAGATTGGCTTTTACATCGAAATCGCTTTTATTGAACAAACGCAGCTTTCGTTTTTAATCGCTGAAAGATTTTCGCTGCACTAATTCACCCCCCCCCTCTTAGTGCTCTCGATCCTAACAGTACCACCCAACACAGGCGGTGGTACCGCCAGGACACGGAAAATCGGGGATGAGATCTTTTTAGGCTTCATGTTTGAATCCACTTGAGGCTTATAAATACCCCTTTCATCCCAAATTAACTTACATAAGAATTGAGTGAAAAAAAGTAGAAAAACTCTATTGTAATCTTGTGAGAACTCTTCTAAAAACTCTAAGTGTTAGTATTGTTTTAGAGAGGAGTGAAGGGGGTGTAAAGGTTATCTCCTAAACCTATGAAAATGAGAAGAGGGTTGTAAAAGAGTAGTTGATTATCACCCATTGAAAGTAGATTGTTAGTGGATGCCGATGGCCTCGACGGAAGGGGAATTGGTGGAGTGGATGTAGGTCACGATGACCGAACCATTATAAATCAGTTTACATTTTTGTTCTACTTTTAATTCTCATGTTGCAAACTGATTTACTTACTTTATTTGCTTATTACAATCTTACTAACGTTTCAAAGTTAAGCATCTTTCCAAGATCGATTTTAATCGTACGAGAATTTTTCAAATCGATGTTTTTACTATTGCACTAATTCACACGCCCACCACCCCCCCCCCTCCCCTCCCCCCCTCCACTCTTAGTGCCGACTCATTCCTAACATTTATCACTTTATATTGACTATTGCTTGAATATATTATAACATCCAAGGGTTTGTGCAATGGTAATCATATTGTAATGAGATCATGATAATGAGACCGACTCGCCTTTAAACATAAATCCTAAATAATACTAGTCATAGTTTACTTAAGAGGGACTTCGAGATAATCGGATAGATTAGTGTGTTGTATACTCATCCATATGATAGATGCAGCAAGTTTGATAGCTACTCATGTGGGGAAACTAGGGATACGGTATAGGTGCTCATTGGAGAATAAGTTTACTAATCGATCTTCTTACGGAATGATAGATGGTTGATGATGTCATATTGTCAGACATCAATTTCGTAGTCCTAATGGTGTATTTGGTCTTTAGACTTGAGACACTACGAATGTCCTGTATGAGTACTCGATTCTTTGTTACCAGACTTATAGGTTTGAAGGTTCCAAATCTATCATAATTAGTCAATAGGAGTGGTAGCCAACCTTACGAGGACTATTGAGTGTCGATAGAGGATCATCCACTCTTGGTATCATGAGAGGAATGTCTCACATATTCTTGATTAGACAAATCCCAAACCTGTTGGGAAATCATGGGGGCGACATCACATGCGCAGCGGAAGAACAAGAAAACAAAATCCCTGATTTCCAAAGAGATGTTCGTCGTCGTGCAAAGATTGGTACGCAAAAATCCGCGAAACATGAAACTACGTATAGATTGTGTTACCTAGGGAGATCATATATCCCTGTTTCCTTGTAGATCCTTAGGAGAGGGTTAAGGAGGTCAAGCGTCCTCCTCTCTAGCGGTGATCCACACAGCAGGGTTGCGACGACGCTCCTCAAGACTCCAGGTCTGCTCTGAGGTGGAGAGTAAGAGGAGAATAGGAAAGGCAAGCAAAGACTCTAGCCTATGAGGCTGTGAATCCCTCCTATTTATAGAGATCCCGTGTCAAACCCTAATGGGTCCTTCCCTAGTGGATATTGGATCTGGATCCAATAAGACAAGGGCTCCATCGGATATCTCATATCCGAACCTCTACTCATCGCAATGCCTACCATATGTGTGTGACCCTCTAGGCCCAATATCGAGCTGGCCGTGAGTCATACCTGTTAGAACTCCTTCTAACTCAGTGAATTATTATCTCTGTAATAATTCACTCGACTCATCGACTACGGACGTACTAGGCCACTATGTCGTAGTCCCCAAACGATACAGGGGAATCCAATCCATTGGACCTGTCTGTCCTCAGTTACCATGTACCTATAGTCCCTCATCCATCTAATATCCCAAAGACCGTATATCGAGCATGGTGCTGTCAGACCCATACAGTTTCTACTCAAGTCTCGCTCTAATCGGATTCTCCCGGAGAACTGTTTCTCTCTCAACCTGAATGACCCTGGCCAGGGATTTGTCTGAGCAAGAACACATGTGATATTCCTCTTATGATGCCGAGAGTGGATGATCCTCTATCGACACTCAATAGCCCTCGTAAGGTCGACTACCACTCCCAATGACCAGCTGTACTAGATCTGGGACAGCCAAACCTATAAGTTTGGTATCAAAGAGTGGAGCACTCATACAGGACATCCTTGGTGTCTCAAGTATAAGGACCAGATACACCACTAGGACTACGGAATCGCTATCTGACAATAAGGCATCATCAACCATCCAGCATTCCGTAAGCGGATCAATCAGTGAACTCATTCTCCAATTAGCACCTGTACTGTATCCCTAGTGTCCCTACACGAGCAGCTATGAGACCAGCTGCATCCATCATATGGACGGGTATACAGCACACCAGTCTATCCGGTTATCACGATGTCCCTCTCGAGTAACCTATGACCGAGATTATTTAGGATATGTGTTTGAAGGTGAATCGATCTCATTATCGTGATCTCATCACGATCCGATTCCCATTGCACAAATCCAAGGACATCACAATATATATATGCATTTATGCAATAGTTATAAAGTGATATACGCCAAAATATAATAAGCAAAAAGATTCTATATCAAGTCACACGTGCCATCACTCACGTGATTGGCTTGCTGGGCACCTATGACTAGCAATCTCCCACTTGACATAAAGCCAATCACCTATGTGTCTGATCCCAATTAGACCCCTGTGACGCTTAAAGACAATCTGAGACAACGGCTTTGTCAGTGGATCTGCAATGTTATATTCGGATGGAACTCTTTCCACTACTACATCTCCTCGGGTTATGATCTCTCTTATAAGTTGGAACCTCCTCAGAACACTTCTGATGAGACCCGGGTTCCCTTATTTGAGTAATCACCCCATAGTTGTCGCAATATAAGGAAGTCGACTTGTCGCTATCTGTATCGACTCCCAAATCTGTGATGAACTTCTTCACCCAGACTCCCTCCTTTGCTGCATCTGATGCAGCAATGTACTCCGCCTCTGTGGTCGAGTCAGCAGTGGTATCTTGCTTGGAACTCTTCTAACACACTGCTCCTCCATTCAAGGTGTACACATACCCTGAATTCGACTTGCTATCATCGACATCAGACTGAAAACTTGAGTCAGTGAAGCCTTCAACCTTAAGGCTATTACCTCCATATACTAGTAAAAGATCCTTAGTCCTTCTCAAGTACTTAAGGATACACTTTACTGCTTTCTAGTGCTCCAAGCCTGGATCTGCCTGATACCTGCTCGTGACACTCAGAGCATGCGCTATATCAGGCCTAGTACATAGCATGGCATACATGATATACCATATTGCTGAGGCATAAGGTATCATATCCATGTTCGCCCTTTCTTAGAATTTTCAATGCCAAACATTTTGACAATGGTTTCTATGTACTTGGACTGGGACAAGCCAAGCATCCTCTTGGATCTATCTCTATAGATTCTAATCCCCAAGATATAGGATGCTTCCCCTAAGTCCTTTATGGAGAAGTGTCTAGATAACCAAGTCTTTACTATGGATAGCATTCCTACGTCATTCCCAATGATGAGGATGTCATCCACATATAACACCAAAAAGGTGATAGCGCTCCCACTTACCTTTCTGTATACACAAGGCTCATCTTCGTTCTTAACGAAGTCATAAGATCTGATTGCCTCATCAAATCTTATGTTCCAACTTCGGGAAGCTTGCTTTAGTCCATAAATGGATCTAAGCAACCTACACACCTTATCTGGGCAGTTCTTGGACACGAATCCCTCAGGTTGCATCATATACACCTCCTCCTCGAGATTCCCGTTGAGGAATGCGGTTTTCACATCCATCTGCCAGATCTCATAATCATAGTGTGCTCCAATAGCCAATAGAATTCTGATGGATTTTAGCATTGCTACAGGTGAGAAAGTTTCATCGTAGTCAACACCTTGCCTTTGACGATACCCCTTAGCCACTAGCCTTGCTTTATAGGTCTCTACCTTTCCATCTACTCCGATCTTTTTCTTAAAGATCCACTTGCAACCGATGGGTACAATACCTTCGGGCGCATCAACTAGGTTTCAAACCTTATTGGAGTACATAGAATTCTTCTCAGAATTCATGGCTTCTTTCCACTTCCCGGAGTCTATACTCATAATAGCCTCCTCGTAGGTCTGAGGATCAATATCCTCAGCATCCTCTCCTCTAATATGTCCCACATATCTCTCAGGAGGATGAGATACTCTATCAGACCGGCGTAAAGTTGAAACTTGTGTATTAGGTACCTGAATAGACTCGGGCTGTAGAGTGGTGCTTGAGCATGGTTCTCTAACTTCGCTCAACTCTATCATTCTCCCACTATCTCCGCCAAGAATGTGTTCCTACTCAAGGAACACTGCTCTCTTAGCTACAAAGACCTTTTTGTCCTCGGGATGATAGAAGTAATACCCACAAGTTTCCTTGGAGTACCCCACAAATATGCATCGCTCTGTCATTAATTCTAACTTATCGGGGTTATGTCTTTTAACGTGGGCTGGGCAGCCCCAAATCTTAATAACCTTAAGATCAGGCTTCTTCCCTTTCCATATCTCATATGGTGTAGACACTACCGACTTAGTTGGAACTCTGTTCAGAAGGTAAGCTGCGGTTTCTAAGGCATATCCCTAGAATGAGATGGGTAGGTCAGCGAAACTCATCATGGACCGTACCATATCTAATAAAGTACGATTTCTCCTTTCAGAGACACCATTGAGCTGAGGTGTGTAAGGAGGTGTCCATTGGGATAATATCCCATGGTCCTTGAGGAACTGAGTAAACTCTGTACTTAAGTACTCACCTCCTCGATCTGATCGAAGAGTTTTGATACTCTTTCCAGTCTAGTTCTCCACCTCATTCTTATACTCTCTGAATTTCTCAAAGGCCTCGGACTTGTACTTTATTAAGTACACATATCCATACCTTGAGAAATCATCAGTAAATGTAATGAAGTAGGAGTAACCTCCAATGGCATGAGTTGACATGGGTCCACATACATCACTATGTATGAGTTCCAACAACTCAGTGGCTCTCTCTCCAGTTCCACTAAATAGAGAGTTGGTCAATTTTCCACGAATGCAAGGCTCACAAGTTGCATAAAACATATAGTCGAATGGATCTAGATATCCATCATTTAGCAACTTTTGAATCCTTCTTTCATGGATGTGACCTAGCCTACAATGCCACAGGTATGCACTGTTCAACTCATCTCGTTTCCTTTTGGACACATTTACATTCATGATATGTGGAGTGGTGTCTAACATAAATAAACCATTATGCAATGTTCCTTTCGTGATGATCTTATCATCGAATAATATCGAACAACCATTGTTCTAAAAAACAAATTTATATCCACTAACTGTTAAACATGAAATGGAGATAATGTTTTTGATAATAGAAGGAACAAAATAACATGCATCTAATGCAATAAAAGCTCCATTAGGCAGATGTAGGGCGACCTCACCAACAGTTAATACAGTAACTTTTGCTCCATTACCCATCTTGAGGTCCATCTCGCCTCTTTCAAGTCTCCTAGGCCTTGCCAGAACCTGCAACGAATTGCATATATGATAAGCACTACCGGTATCCAATACTCATGTGTTATCATAAGATTCTGACAAATGGAGACTAATCATGAATATACCTGAAGCTTCATCAAGCTTTTGTTTCGCCCTTTCTGCAAGGTACTCTTTGCAGTTTCTCTTCCAGTGCCCATCTTTACCACAGTGGAAGCACTAGCCTTTGTCCTTTGTTGGGTCTTTCTTAGCAACCTTTGCTTTACCTTGTTTGCCCTTGCCCTTTCCCTTCTTAAGGGACCTTTCTGCTTTCCTTTTCTTTCTGGTCTCACCAGTGTAGAGAACTGGCTTCTCTTTCTTAATAGTACTCTCTACCTCCCTCAACATATTGAGGAGCTCTGGGAGAGTCAACTCAAGCTTGTTCATATTAAAATTCATTATGAACTGTGAAAAGGAATCTGGTAGGGACTGAAGCACAATGTCCACACACAAGTTATCCTCTAGGACCATTCCTAGACCTGTGAGTTTCTCTATCCACTTAATCATCTTTAGGACATGGTTCTGAACCGGTGTCCCCTCAGTCATCCTAGCACGGAAAAGGCTCTTGGATATCTCATATTATTGAGTCCTTCCCTGTTCCTCAAACAATTTGCGGACATGTAGGAGAATGGATCTGGCATCCATCTTTTCATGTTGTCTCTGTAAGAGTCATAGAGCCCGACATATAGCACTGAGCAAGAGTGGAGTCATCAATGTACTTCACGTAGCGAGCGATCTCATCCTCGCTTGCCCCTTCTTCGGGCGTAGGCATCACTGTATCAAGGACGTACACGATTTTCTCCGCTGTGAGAACAATTCTCAAGTTACAGAGCCAATCCGTATAATTTGGACCAGTGAGGCGGTTGACATCAAGTATCGTAAGGGATTTGAAAGCGACATTTTCTGAAAATAAAGATGTAGCAGAAATGAATAACATGCAGATTTTGCAAGAAATAAACTATCAAGATATGGACTTCTATCTTAATATGCTCCCACTATTTTACTAACGAGTCACGCGACACCCTCAGCACGTGAAACGGAAGTCTCCGGCAGACTTCTAGTGGGGATCAGGATCCAATCAGCATCTTAGTGTAACCTCGAGGGACTCAACCAATCACACTAAGCCTAAAAGGTAGGCAACTCTTGCCGATCACAACTCCTTGTGATTCCCGTCCTGTTCGGCCTCCGAATCACCATGGCCTCGAGGGACCCGACCAACCATGATGCTCCCAGGTCACCGGTGACATCTCTATGTCGTCAGCAAGATAGCGAATCGCGATATAGGTGAGTCTCGAGGGACTCGACCAACTCAACCTACACCGGGAATCGGTTCCTACTCATAACGATGGAAGGCCACGTGGGTCAATCTAATTGCCTCACGTTTACCGACTTAATATTATCGAGAGATGTTTCTAAGATTTGGTCTCCTAATATGACATGTCACACATATACATATTTAATATATATCTACATCGCATGCAAATATATATACTTATCTAGTATGTGTATAAGCAATCACACTAGATGATCATGGACCACAACCTAATATGATTAGGCCCGAGCCAGTAGGCCTAATCACTCACATCAAGATCTATGTGTGCAACGGTGCATCTCCATACCCTGTGATCGTCCATCTCGTCCTCATCGATTCCGTCGACATCTTGAAGCATCTCCATGCATCACGATCGTCCGTCTCGTGGGTCCCGCTATCACATCCACGCTCCCGCTGCGCCTCCTCATGTGATTACAACTTAATCATAGGTACGCAGGCCCGACAATAAACGAGAAATATAATGGAGGTTCGCAGACCTCAATAATAATAATCACAAACACACATCACACGGTCCATGATCATCCGTCCACACATTATACATCACATGTATAAATAATCATCATCATGTAGGACTACTAGATAATAATAAAAATAATAATCAACTAAACCTTTTAATTAATTAATATTTTTCTGAAATCAAGGACATGTAGGGAATTTCTCAATTCCTAAGGGTATTTTCATAATTTGGACAAAAGACAGAAACTGGAATTTCTCAAATTTCGAGGGGTAAAACTATCTTTTTTCCAGAAAACCCTAATGCCCTACTATCCTTTGCTGATGCCGCCGCCGCCGCCACACTGCTGGCGGCGGCCTGTGCGGCGAGGCGAGGGCGTTGCCCTCGCCTGCAGGCGGCACGCTCGCTGGCGGCGCTGTCGCTGAAGGTGGGCTCCCCCTTCGGGCGTCATTGCCTCCGTAGGCAGTGCTGTCCCGCCGGGCGACCGCCCCTGTGGGGGGGGTTTCGCCCACGGGAGTAGCGGCGGCAGGCGTCGCGCGTCGCTACCCTGCGGCGGCAGGCGCCGCTTCCTTTCGGCGGCAGGCGCCGCTGCCCTGCGGCGTCTCTGCCCGTGGGTTGCCAGCCCCGCCGGCAGCAAGCCTGCTGCAAGCAGGCCGCCGGCCGGCAGCTGTAGACGCAGCCCCTGCGCTGCCCGCCTTCGGCTGCGCTGCACACACGTAGATCGAGGGTAGCAACTGTTGCTGCCCTTTCTCGCTTTTGCGTCAACGATTTTGACGTCAATATTCTTCCTAAACACAACACACGCAGTTCAAAACCAATCATTCGCACGAACAACCTGACTCTGATACCACTGTTGGGAAATCATGGGGGCAACATTACATGCGCAGCGGAAGAACAAGAAAACAAAATCCCCGATTTCCAAAGAGATGTTCATCGTCGTGCAAAGATTGGTACGCAAAAATCCGCGAAACATGAAACTGCGTATAGATTGTGTTACCTAGGGAGATCGTATATCCCTGTTTCCTTGCATATCCTTAGGAGAGGGTGAAGGAGGTCAAGCGTCCTCCTCGCTAGCGGTGATCCACACAGCAGGGTTGCGACGACGCTCCTCAAGACTCCAGGCCTGCTCTGAGGTGGAGAGGAAGAGGAGAATAGGAAAGGCAAGCAAAGACTCTAGCCTATGAGGCTGTGAATCCCTCCTATTTATAGAGATCCCGTGTCAAACCCTAATGGGTCCTTCCCTAGTGGGTATTGGATCTGCATCCAATAAGACAAGGGCTCTGTCGGATATCTCATATCCGAACCTCTACTCATCGCAATGCCTACCATATGTGTGTGACCCTCTAGGCCCAATATCGAGCTGCCCGTGAGTCATACCTGTCAGAACTCCTTCTAACTCAGTGAATTATTATCTCTGTAATAATTCAATCGACTCATCGACTACGGACGTACTAGGCCACTACGCCGTAGTCCCCAGACGATACAGGGGAATCCAATCCATTGGACCTGTCTGTCCTCAGTTACCATGTACCTTTAGTCCCTCATCCATCTAATATCCCAAAGACCGTATATCGAGCATGGTGCTGTCAGACCCATACGGTTTCTACTCAAGTCTCGCTCTAATCGAATTCTCCCGGAGAACTCTTTCTCTCTCAACCCGAATGACCCTGGCCAGGGATTTGTTTGAGCAAGAACACATGGGATATTCCTCTTATGATGCCGAGAGTGGATGATCCTCTATCGACACTCAATAGCCCTCGTAAGGTCGACTACCACTCCCAATGACCAGCTGTACTAGATCTGGGACAGCCTAACCTATAAGTCTGGTATCAAAGAGTGGAGCACTCATACAGGACATCCTTGGTGTCTCAAGTCTAAGGACCAGATACACCACTAGGACTACGGAATCGTTGTTTGACAATAAGGCATCATCAACCATCCAGCATTTCGTAAGCGAATCAATCAGTGAACTCATTCTCCAATGAGCACCTGTACTGTATCCCTAGTGTCCCTACACGAGCAGCTATGAGACCAGCTGCTTCCATCATATGGACGGGTATACAGCACACCAGTCTATCCGGTTATCACGATGTCCCTCTCGAGTAACCTATGACTTGGATTATTTAGGATATGTGTTTGAAGGTGAATCGATCTTATTATTATGATCTCATCACGATCCGATTCCTATTGCACAAATCCAAGGACATCACAATATATATATGCATTTATGCAATAGTTATAAAGTGATATACGCCAAAATATAATAAACAAAAATATTCTGTATCAAGTCACACGTGCCATCACTCACGTGATTGGCTTGCTGGGCACCTATGACTAGCAAAACCAAGGTCATTCAGATTGAGAGGGAAAGAGTTCTTCGGGAGAATCCAATTAGAGTGAGACTCGATTAAAACTGTATGGGTTTGATAGTACCATACCTGGTATACAATCTCTGGGATATTATATGGATGAGTGACTATAGGTATATGGTAATTGAGGACAAATAGGTCCAATGGATTGGTTACCCCTATATCATCTAGGGATTGCGGCGTAGTGGCATAGTACATCTACAATCATTGCATCGAGTGAATTATTATGGAGATAATAATTCTTTGAGTTAGAAGAAGTTCTGATAGGTATGTGTTAGGACTCTAGCTAGGAGAGTCCTAATTAAGAGGGACATTCATGTAAAACCTACCTAAGCCGACCCCTATTAAAGATGTGAAGTGGCCGGCTAGGGTTAGGAGGTTGTTTCTTAGAGAAGAATAAGAAGTTGTAAAGGAATAAGAGTCTTGAGTAGGAGTCCTATTAGGAGTTGGTTAGAAGTAGGAGTCTTGAGTAGGAGTCCTATTAGGAGTTAGGGTTTAGAAGCCCTATAAATAGTCATGTATTCATCCTCTTTTGATAAGCAATAGATGAATCTTTTCTACAGCCTTTGAGCAGCAACTTGGAGGGAGGAACCCCTATAGAGTTCGAAGGAGGCCGATCCCCTAAAGAGATCAACCCCAAGTTTAGAATCTGCAAGGGTTCTAACATATGGTATCAGAGCAACATTCTTAGCATCTCTCTGCCCTTCCACAGCCATCCATCAACCCTCCACAACCGCCCAAAGCAATTCCCACAATTGCTTAAAAGATCGTCGCCGAATTCCGCCATCATCTCCACCACCACGGATCATCCTTTGATCTCCCTGTGAATTGCAACAGGTTCTGATTTTCTACCATACTTCTGCTGCAATTTATTTATCCTTATTTGAAAATCCTAAAAAAATTATTCCTATATTGCTGCATAAACTTTTCGTCATAAAGTTTTCATATCTACGACGAAAGATACATTGCAGAATTCCGACCGTATAGCACCGTCTGTTTGATATTGGTACTGTATTTTTTCTATCCAAATCTCTATGAAATTTTTATGACATCTTTGACACTTCCTAATAGCAGATTTCCCTTTAGCTTTGTTAAAAAATTCTTAATATAAACCATTGATATTTTACGTTTAATCTGCTATACTTTAAAATCTGCACTATAAAATTTCAGCCGCATAGCACTGTTTCTTTGATCTTGATACTATGTTGTTTCTATCCAAATCTCTATGAAATTTTTATGATAGCTTTGACACTTCCTAGTAGTAGATTTTCCTTTGGTTTCATCAAAAAATTCTCAATATAATCTACTAATCTTTTACGTCCAATCTGCTATACTTAAAAATTTGTGCTATAGAAAATTTCAGCCGCATATTGTTGCCTTAACCCATCTATTTGCAATCTTTTTTGAATAAAATTTCTTATACACTTCATAGATCATCTTGGCTTCTATCTAAGATTGATCTACTGAGGAATTCATCTCTAAAAACGATTTTGTGTTGGTGCAAATTTTTATCGTAAACCGCTGAAATTTTTCGACGAGAATTCTGCTATCGCAACTTGCACTAATTTCCTTGCTGTTATACTATCGAAATTTTCTTGATTAAATTAGTCATCCCTTCTGTCATATAAACTGTGATTTTGCTATCAATTTCCTCCTCAATTCTCTTAAGTTTTTTGTGGAAATTACGTCGAGAAACCGCTGTTTCTTCGACGATAATTCTGCTCTTACAAGACAGCACATACTTGCTGCAACTTCCATTGATTTCTATCAAACCTTTGCTACCATCTACCACAGATCCAAAACTTTCATCCACAGCCCTAAAACTCCACCAAACCACACCCTCAAACTGCACCCAAAATAGCCACAAAACAATCCTAAACCGTAGCCTACATCCACCAATCCACCAACCCTTTCGACCATCACCTCTCTCAACCAATACATGCCTTTAACCCGACAACAAAAGAGAGATCTTAATATCACAGATTTGGTAGCATATACTCTGGCATCTGAGGAAGTAATCAATGCTAAATTTGAAGCCTTCAAGGTGCGAATGGAGGATAAGATTCAGACGCTCTTTACCGAACTCAGATTAGGCCGACCACTAAGCCCGAAGAAATCACATCAAGGAGAGAGCTTTGCATGAGAGTGGACTTCCCTAGATGGGAAGAAGGAGATCCGATTGGTTCGATCTCGCGCATGGAGCGATATTTATCGTTACCGTAAAACCGCGGATGCATCTATGGTGAAAATTGTAGCTATACATCTTGAAGGGGATGCTATACAGTGGTTTGACTAGTTTAAATATACTTATGGAGTCATTTCTATTAGGATCAAAAACACTAAGAGGGGGGAGTGAATTAGTGCAGCGGAAATCTTTCGACGATAAAAACATTCGAACGATAAAAACGATTTTGGTGTGAAAGCCGATTCTAAGATTACTTTAACTTAAGATCAAGCAAAATGACGTTAAAGTCAATCTATGAAGGCAGTTTGCAGTTATGATGAAAACGAGAATATGAGCGCAAACTGAAATATGATGTTCGTACAAAGAAACTGATTTACGTCTAAATGCTGATTCGTAAATCACTTGATTAGCCGAGATGCAGCTTAAGTAAGGATATTAAGGCAGTTTGCAGTTAAGATAGAAACCAAAACGTAAACGCAAACTGAAATATGATGATCGTACGAAAAAATAGATTTACGTCTAAACGCTGATTCAGAAAGTGCAAAGCTTGAAACCCGATCGTATATGCGTAGAAAGCAGTAAGCTTTAGAGGAGGTTTGTAGTAAAGATAAAATGCTCATAGTAAATGCAAACCGAGATTTAGAGTGGTTCGGTCAATCTTGACCTAATCCACTTTTAGCTTCCTCCACCGACGATGTCACCGACGTCAACTAGAGGCCTTCCTTCAATAGGCGAAGGCCAACCACCCTTTTACAGTTTCACTCCTTTTGATGGGCTTAGGAGACAACCCTTACAGAATTTTCTCTCCTCTCTTTACAGCTCAGAATTTGGAAGAAAAGAGGGAGAAGGACTTTTAGCCTTTACAACAATTTTGAGCTCTAAAAATCATGAAACAAGATCAAGATTTCGCTGTGTATTCTGTACTCTATCAGTGCTGAATGGGTGCGGTATTTATAGGCCCCAACCCAGTTCAAATTTGGAGCTCAAAACTGTCAATTCCTAGAATTCCGGGATCAGGCGGTTGCACCTCCTGATTCGAGCGGTTGCACCGCCTAGCAGAGCTCGAAGACTGAGCCTCTAGGCGGTGCCACCTCCTGTCAGGGGCGGTTGCACCTCCTGCTAGAGCTCGAAGACCGAGCTCATGCGGTGCAACCTCCTGACTGAGCCCAAGCGGTGCCACCTCCTGTCAGAGGAGGTTGCACCACCTAGTCTCGCTCAGAGATTGAGCCCAAGCGGTGCCACCGCTTGGCTGGAGCAGTTGCACCTCCCAGTCTCGCTCGGGGACTGAGCCCAAGCGGTGCAACCTCCTGCCTTGGGCGTTTCAACCGCCTGGCAGAAATCAGGGTCCGAATGGGTTGATCCATTTGGCCCAATTTGGGTTTTTCAGGGCCCAATTGCCCCAAGATTAAGTTAATGGGATCACCTCCCATTTCCAACTTAATCATTGTGCTAACTACGATATTCCCTAAGACATTTACTGCAACTTGCTCCGGTGCGTCAATCGCTTCTTCCGGCGAGCTTCCGGCGAACTTCCGTCGATCATCCGATGAACCCTCGGTGATGCTCCTGCGGACTTCCGGCAAACTCCTGGACTTGCGACGATCCACTTAGCGAGTTTCGACGAGCTTCTTTGGCAAGCTCATGGACTTCTCAGATTTGTTCTTGCAGAACCTCCGACGACTGTCCGAACTTCCGTCGAACTCTCGAACTCCCAATGTGATCATTGTCTTGGCTCTAGCGCAACTCTTGCTGCATGTCTTACTTTTATCGTAGTTAATCCTGCACACTTATCTCAACATATGGATTAGATAACAAATGACAATTGACTTCATCATCAAAATCTGAGATTCAACAATCTCCCCTTTTTTGATGATGATAATCAATTGATAATGGAGTTAACCTTAACTCCCCTTGTGTATATGCCATACTTGAGATAAGTCTTTTTTGAATTCAAAACTTATCAATACTCCCATCATTATTCCCATCATGATGTATCTCTCTGAAGATTATGTCAAGGCTTGACATTCATTTTCAAATTTTACATTACAAGTTTGAATGATGGTAATAGTAGCAATTTATCATATTGTAAGATATCAACATGTAATTCTGCGAAGTAAGATTTTGATATCATTACATGATGCACACATTTCAAATGCTTTAGTAATTATTGCATTTCATCATATAGTAAGATATCAATACGTAAAATTACGATGCAAGTTTTTTGTTTGATATCTTGACCTGATACAAACAAAGCATAATGCAAATTATAGCAATCATAGCATCTCTTGGTGATGCGAGCATGGCATTAATACTCATATATTTCTCCCCCTTTATCATCAACAAAAAGCATGGTAATTGTGATACCAGGAGAACAATATAAGCAAATTTTAAGCATCAGTGTGATAATTGTTCATGCCTTTACTCGGTTCATGTTATTTTCCAATAGTAAGTGATAGGAAATCAATCATGATATGTAGATCACTTTGAATACTCCTTCTTTTTATTTGTTATAATCTTTTTGCATGAAGGAGGAAGGCCATTTATGATACCAGCTATTTGTGAGTTTACACTAAGTGAAGTTAAAACCAATGAGAGATTAAATCATTCTTCAGGTATCAAGATATGTATGTGAAGCAAATCTTTGCAAGTATAAACACTATCATTCATATTTCAAGATGGAATTCATAAGCAGGAATCATTTAATCAAATCCATTTCAGAAAAATATTTTTCACATATAAGTGTATGAGAAAATCTGATTTTTAGGATACCAATTGTTAAGCGAATCCAAACACGAAATGAACACTTTCATGCATTCGAACAAGACTATGCTACAGATTTTTAAATATAATCATGAAGACAAAACATGCTTATTGTTATGGAAATTTTTGTATTCAGCACATAATTTCTTACAAGTTATCTTGGCATGTAATGGCAATCAAGTGATTTGATCATTCAATAAAGTCCGAAGGATAATTGTAACTAGTTTATGTACTCGGATACATCAACATTCCTAATTCTCTTCCTATGAAATCAAATTGTTCTTCACTTAGAGGTTTTGTAAAAATATCAGCTAGTTAATGTTTAGTATCAATGAATTCTATGATTACATCATGATTAGTAACATGATCTCGTATAAAGTGATGTCTAATATCAATATGTTTTGTTCTTGAGTGTTGTATAGAATTTTTTGTTAAGTATATTGCACTTGTGTTATCACATTTAATAGGAATATTTTTAAGATGAATTTTATAATCTTCTAAGGTGTTTTTCATCCATACAACTTGTACACAACATGCACTTGCTGCAATATATTCAGCTTCAGTTGTTTAAAGTGCAACCGAGTTTTGTTTCTTAGATGACCAGGAAACAAGGGCATGTCCTAAAAATTGACATGTTCCTGATGTGCTTTTTCTATCTAGTCTACAGCCAGCAAAGTCCGCTTCAGCATAAGCAATTAACTCAAGATTCTCTAATTTTGGGTACCATAATCCTAGATTTGTAGTACCATTAAGATATCTAAGTATTCTTTTAACTGCTTTGAGATGAGATATCTTAGGGTTTGATTGAAATCTAGCACAAAGTCCTACACTGAACATGATATCTGGTCTAGTTGCAGTGAGGTAAAGTAAACTTCCTATCATACCACTATAAGTTTTTTGATCGAAGCTTTCTCCACTTTCATCAATTTCTAACTTAGTGGAGGTGCTCATAGGAGTGTTAATAGCTTTTGAGTTATTCATATTAAACTTTTTCAGCAAATTCATAGCATATTTAGTTTGACTAATAAAGATGTCATTGCTTAGTTGTTTGATTTGTATGCCTAAGAAGAATGTTAATTCTCCCATTAAACTCATTTCGAATTCAAGACTCATAACTTTAGCAAAAGATTCACAAAGAGATTCATTCGTAGAACCAAAGATAATATCATCAATATAAATCTGAACAATGAGAAAATTATTTTCAAAATTCTTGATGAACAATGTAGTATCAACCTTGCCTTTTGTGAAATTATTTTCAATAAGAAAAGAACTAAGTCTCTCATACCAAGCCCTCGGAGCTTGTTTTAAACCATAGAGAGCTTTAGTTAATCTAAACACATGATTAGGGAGGTTATTAATTTCAAATCTAGGAGGTTGTTCAACATAGACTTCTTCAGAAATAAAGCCATTAAGAAAAGTGCTTTTAACATCAATTTGAAACAACTTAAAATTATTACTACTAGCGTAGGCAAGGAGCATCCTTATGACTTCTAATCGAGCCACAGGAGCGAAGGTTTCTTCGTAATCGATACCTTCTTCTTGGTTGAAACCTTTGGCCACTAATCTAGCCTTGTTTCTAACCACGATACCATATTCATCATGCTTGTTTCTAAAAACCCATTTAGTACCAATAACTAAATGGTCATTTGGTCTAGGAACAAGCTTCCACACTTCATTTCTCTCAAATTGATTTAATTCATCTTGCATTGCAATAATCCATGAATCATCTTTCATGGCTTCGTCAACACATATGGGTTCAATTTGGGAGACAAAAGCGGTGTTGGAATAAAAATTTTTAAGAGAAGAACGTGTTTGAACCCCCTTTGATGTGTCTCCCAGGATTAGCTCCTTAGGATGAGCATCTACATACTTCCAATCCTTGGGTAAGGATATTTCGGAAGTGGATGCATCCAAGTTGCTAGTTGGAGATGGGGTTTCATTTAAATTCAAGGAATCAAAATTAACATCATCATCAAAATCGTTTTTCCTGATTTCGGAAATCTCATTGAAGACAACATGAATGGATTCTTCAATAATTAAAGTTCTTTGATTGAATATACGAAAAGCTTTAGAAACCGAAGAATAACCAAGAAAGATTCCTTCATCGGATTTAGCATTGGGTTTTTTGTTGTTCCATAACTCATAGGGAGTTTTGGTGAGTAAGTCTTACTAGAACTCTATTCAAAATATAGCATGCAGTGTTTATGGCTTCGGTCCAAAAATATTTGGGTAGGCTATGTTCATTCAACATGGTTCTTGCCATTTCTTGTAAATTTTGATTTTTTCTTTCTACTACTCCATTTTGTTGAGGATTTGTAGGAGTAGAGAAATTATGGTTGTATCCATTGATTTCACAAAATTCTTGGAAATCATGGTTTTGAAATTCACCACCGTGATCACTTCTAATTGACGAAATCATAGAACCCTTCTCATTTTGAACAAGTTTACAAAACTTGGTAAAATATCTAAAGCATTCATTTTTCTGTTTTAAGAAGTATGTCCATGTGTATCTGCTATAGTCATCCACAATGACGAAGGCGTATTTGCTATCTCCTAGGCTTGATGTAGAGATTGGTCCAAACAAGTCCATATGGATCAATTGTAAGGGCCTAGAGGTGCTTATTTGATTCTTAGATTTGAAACTACCCTTAATTTGTTTACCTAATTGGCAAGCATCACATACATTATCTTTGATGAACTTGATATGAGAAATTCCTCTTACAAGTTCTTTAGATGATATTTGAGTGATTAGTTTCATGCAAGCATATGACATAATCTTCTATGCCATAGCAAGCATCCTCATTCAAAACCGAAAAACACATTTCATTACACAAATCATTGATGTCAATAGTGTATACGTTATTTTGTTTTAATGTAATCATAGACATGTTTTTGTGTGGTTTTTCAATGATGCAAGCATTAGATTCGAATCTGACAATATATCTTTTATCACATAATTGACTAATGCTCAAGAGGTTATGTTTTAAACCATCAACTAACAAAACATCTTCAATAAAGAAGTTGGATTTGTTACATATGGTTCCTTTGCCAATGATTTTACCCTTGTTGTTGTCTCCGAAGGTGACATATCCTACGTCTATGCTAGTGAGCTTAGAGAATTGAGATGGATCTCCGGTCATATGCCTTGAGCATCCACTATCAAGGTACCATCTCTTGCTCCTAGCTTGCGATGGTATAGGTTTCTATAAGAAAGGATGATCTTTAGGTACCCATTTGCTTTTGGGTGCCTCAAAAATAGATCTATATTTTTTATCATGTTGCATAGAATTTATCAAGGTTCGTTTAGGAACCCAAATTAATCTGTTCGAACTAATTTTCTTGAATGGACAATAATGCGTTTTGTGTCTAAATTTGCAACAAAAGTTGCATTTGCTTTGGTGTCGAACATGTAAGATAGGGCCTTTTATGAAGGTGGTTGGATTTTGGTGAGGACTTCTCACAAATCTGATTCCGCTTCTTTTGGGAACGTTACCCTTGTTTGCAAGAATCATGTTCAAAGACTTACTACCAACCTCGAATTTCTTTAAGGTGTCTTTAAGTAGCAAGTTTTCCTTTTGGAGAGTTTCTAGATCATGACATTTTATGCATGAACCTAAACTATCATGATATCCAGTTTTTAACTTATCGAGATTACAAGACTATCATGCTCCCATTTTAGCAATTTGTATTTTCTGCTAATAATCTTGCATTCATCAAATAAGTCATGGAAGGCATTTAATAATTCATCAAATGATAAATTTGTATCTATTAAATTTGTTACCTCATCTTCGATGGTCATTAAGGCGTAATGAGCAACTTGCTCGGTGTTGGACTCCTCTTCTTCGGACGCGCTCGAGTCATCTCATGTTGCTTTGAGTGCCTTCTTCTTTGATGTTCTCTTTTTGACTTGGGGACAATCACTTTTGTAGTGTCCCGGCTTTTTGCACTCGTAGCAAATAACTTGGTCCTTCTTGGGTTCAAGTTTATTTTTTGTGTCATTCTTAAACTTGTTTCATTTAATGAATTTTTTAAATTTTCTTGTTAGAAGTGTCATGTCATCGTCATAGTCCTCATCACTTGAGTTTTCTCTCAAGTGGTCTTCTAAAGTTCTGAGTGCCATATCCTTACTGTTCTTTGGAAGGATGTCTTCTTGCTCTTCATGAGCTTTGCAAGTCATCTCGTAGGTCATTAATGACCCAATTAGTTCTTCAAGAGGGAAGTTGTTTAGATCTTTCGCCTCTTGAATAGCAGTGACTTTAGGATCCCTACTCTTAGGAAGGGATCTTAGAATCTTATTTACTAGCTCAAAATCCGAAAAACTTTTTCCGAGTCCTTTTAGACCGTTGACGACATCCGTGAAACGGGTAAACATGTCGCCAATAGTCTCACTCGGTTTCATCCGGAAAGTTCGAAAGAGTGTAACAAAAGGTTGATTTTTGACTCTTTCACTCTACTTGTGCCTTCGTGAGTCACTTCGAGTGTGTGCCAAATATTAATTGCAATTTCACAAACCGAAACACGGTTGAACTCATTTTTATCAAGTGCACAAAATAAGGCATTCATAGCCTTTGCATTAAGAGCAAAAGCCTTCTTCTACAATTCATTCCAATCGATCATTGGAAGAGAAGACTTCAAAAATCCATTTTCGACAAGATTCCAAATTTTAAAATCCATAGAAATAAGAAAGATCCTCATTCAGGTCTTCCAATAGGTGTAGCCTGTCCCATTGAACATGGGTGGATGTGTAATAGAGTGGCCCTCTTGGTTTCCCGCATATGCCATCTCTCTTGGGTTTTAATCCGTTTGAGAGTTAACCCTGCACTGATACCAATTGTTAGGATCAAGAGCACTAAGGGGGGGGGGGGGGTGAATTAGTGCAGCGGAAATCTTTCGACGATAAAAACGTTCGAACGATAAAAACGATTTCGGTCTGAAAGCCGATTCTAAGATTACTTTAACTTAAGATCAAGCGAGATGACGTTAAAGTCAATCTATGAAGGTAGTTTGCAGTTATAATGAAAACCAGAATATAAGTGCAAACTGAAATATGACGTTCGTACGAAGAAACTGATTTACGTCTAAATGCAGATTCGTAAATCACTTGATTAGGCGAGATGCAGCTAAAGCAAGGATATTAAGGTAGTTTGCAGTTAAGATAGAAATCAAAACGTAAACGCAAACTGAAATATGATGATCGTATGAAAAAACAGATTTACGTCTAAACGTTGATTCGGAAAGTGCAAAGCTTGAAACCCGATCGTATATGCGCAGAAAGCAGTTAAGCTTTAGAGGAGGTTTGCAGTAAAGATAAAATGCTCAAAGTAAATGCAAACCGAGATTTAGAGTAGTTTGGTCAATCTTGACCTACTCCACTTTTGGCTTCCTCCACCTACGAGGTCACCGACGTCAACTAGAGGCCTTCCTTCAATAGGCGAAAGCCAACTACCCTTTTACAGTTTCACTACTTTTGACGGGCTTAGGAGACAACCCTTATAGAATTTTCTCTCCTCTCTTTACAGCTCAGAATTTGGAAGAAAAGAGGGAGAAGGACTTTTAGCCTTTACAACAATTTTGAGCTCTAAAAATCACAAAACAAGATCAAGATTTTGGTATGTATTCTGTGTTCTATCAGTGCTGAATGGGTGGGGTATTTATAGGCCCCAACCCAGTTCAAATTTGGAGCTCAAAACTGTCAATTCCCGGAATTCCGGGATCAGGCGGTTGCACCTCCTGACTGGAGCGGTTGCATCGCCTGGCAGAGCTCGATGACTGAGCCTCTAGGCGATGCCACCTCCTGTCAGGGGCGGATGCACCTCCTGCCAGAGCTCGAAGACCAAGCTCAGGCGATGCAACCTCCTGACTGAGGTGGTTGCACCGCTCAGCCAGTGCTCGGAGACTGAGCCCAGGCGGTGCCACCTCCTGTCAGGGGAGGTTGCACCGCCCAGTCTCGCTCGGAGACTGAGCCCAGGCGGTGCCATCGCCTAGCTAGAGCGGTTGCACCTCCTAGTCTCACTCGGAGACTGAGCCTAGGCGGTGCAACCTCCTGCCTTGGGCGGTTCAACCGCTTGGCAGAAATCAGGGTCCGAATGGGTTGATCCATTTGGCGCAATTTAGGTTTTTCAGGGGCCCAATTGCCCCAAGATTAAGTTAATGGGATCACCTCCCATTTCCAACTTAATTATTGTGCTAACTACGATATCCCCTAAGACATTTACTGCAACTTGCTCCTGTGCGCAATCACTTCTTCCTGCGAGCTTCCAGCGAACTTCCGTCGATCATCCGATAAACCCTCGGTGATGCTCCTGCGGACTTCCGGCAAACTCCTGGACTTGCGATGATCCACTTGGAGAGTTCCAACGAGCTTCTTTGGTAAGCTCATGGATTTCTCGGATTTGTTCCTGCAGAACCTCCGATGACTGTCCGAACTTCTGTCGAACTCTCGAACTCCCAACGTGATCATTGTCTTGACTTCGGTGCAACTCCTGCTGCATGTCTTACTTTTATCATAGTTAATCCTGCACACTTATCTCAACATATGGATTAGATAACAAATGACAATTGACTTCATCATCAAAATCCGAGATTCACCACTTTCATGGAGACAATTCAAAGAAGGACTACTAATCCGCTTCATACCAACCGATTACGAGAATATTGACGGACAACTAGCAAAGATCCGACAAACCTCTACCATTTAGGAGTACCAAACTAGGTTTGAAAGGTTATCTAATCAAACTCGTGATTGGTCTCAAAAACAGCTATTGAGGACCTTCATTGAGGGCTTGAAGCCGGAGATCCGAGGAGAAGTTAAAGCGCGACAACCATTTACGCTTATGACAGCCATCTCGTTCGCATGACATCAAGAGGACCAATTGAACCATGAAGCTCAGAGGACTAGGGTCGCTCCTCAACCAGTAATATTGAAGCCCTCAGCCCCCCCTACTATTGACCAAGTCCCTACATCAAAGAGGTTAACAAGAGAAGAGCTTTGGGAGAGATATGCGAAGGGGTTATGTTGGCATTGTGACGAGCCGTGGAGCCGTGAGTATCGCTGTAGTAAAGGGAGACTTCTTTTGATTGAACCAGTAGAAGAAGAGGTCATTGAGCATTCAAAAGAGAGCCTTTAAACATAACGAAGAAGATGCGGAAGAAGAGCCACAACCGACCGACGTTATAGTACACACACTAGCTGGCTACTCAAACCCGCAAACGATTAAAGGGAGACTTCTTATGAATGAACCAATAGAAGAGGTCATTGAACATTCAGAAGAGAACCTTGAACATAAAGAAGATGTAGAAGAAGAGCCACAACCGACTGATGTTACAGTGCATGCACTAGTCGGCTACGCAAACCCGCAAATGATGAAAGTTGGAGGCCTTCTCAAACAACAACCGATCACTGTTCTCATCGACACGGGCAGTACTACTAACTTCCTAAATAGTAAGCTTACTGTTCGGATAGCATTACCTATCGAGAATCGCTGCAGGTTTGATGTTAAGGTCACTGACGGACGGATTTTGAATCGTGATCGTAGGTGCCCGCAGGAGAAACTATTGCTGCAGGACCAAGAGATAATTGCATATTTCTTCCTTCTCCCTCTTAATAATCATTAGACCATGCACAGAATTAAATGGTTGATGACATTATGTGATATTCTCTGAAATTTTATGAAACTAATTATGAAATTTTACAGTAAGGAGAAATAGGTGACATTGCACGGGAAATGTGGGGGCGATATAACAACGATTTGCACACAACAAATGGAGAAGGTTTTGCATAAAGCATGCAGCAGCTTTTTGGTACAACTTGAGCAGCAAACTAAGGGAGAGCCAACAGAATTTGAAGATCTAAATATACTTCCTTTGCTTACTGAATTTTCAAATATATTTGATGAACCGCGCAACTGTTAGGACTCTAGCTTGGAGAGTCCTAATTGAGAGGGACATTCATGTAAAACTGTTAGGACTCTAGCTAGGAGAGTCCTAATTGAGATGGACATTCTGTTAGGACTCTAGCTAGGAGAGTCCTAATTGAGAGGGGCATTCATGTAGGAGGTGTTTTCTTAGAGAAGAATTAGGAGTTGTAAGGGAATAGGAGTCTTGACTATGAGTCCTATTAGGAGTTGGTTAGAAGTAAGAGTCTTAAGTAGAAGTCCTATTAGGAGTTAGGGTTTAGTAGCCCTATAAATAGCCATGTATTCCTTCTCTTTTCTTAAGCAATAGATGAATCTTTTCTGCAGCCTTTGAGCAGCAACTTTGAGGGAGGAACCCCTATAGAGTTTCAAGGAGGCCGATCCCCTAAAGAGATCAACCCCAAGTTTAGAATCTGCAAGGGTTCTACCACCTGATATCAGAGCAGCGTTCTTGGCATCTCTCTGCCCTTCCATTGCCATCCATCAACCCTCCACAACCGTCCAAAGCAATTCCCACAATTGCTTAAAAGATCTTCGCCAAATTCCACCATCATCTCCACCACCGCAGATCATCCTTTGATCTCCCTGTGAATTGCAACAGGTTCTGGTTTTCTACCTTACTGCTGCTGCAATTTAGTTATCCTTATTCGAAAATCCAAAAAAAAAAACTATTCCTATATTGCTGCATAAACCTTTCGTCACAAAGTTTTCATCTCTACGACGAAAGATACATTGCAGAATTCCAACCGCATAGTACCATCTGTTTGATCTTGCTACTATGCTTTTTCTATCCAAATTTCTATGAAATTTTTATAACATCTTTGACACTTCCTAACAGCAGATTTCCCTTTGGTTTTTCAAAAAATTCTCAATATAAACCATTGATCTTTTACGTCAAATCTGCTATACTTGAAAATCTGCATTGTAAAATTTCAGCCGCATAGCACTGTTTGTTTGATCTTGATACTACATTGTTTCTATCCAAATCTCTACGAAATTTTTATGATAGCTTTGAAACTTCCTATAAGTGGATTTCCCTTTGGTTTTATCAAAAAATTCTCAATATAAACTACTGATCTTTTACGTCTAATCTGCTATACCTAAAAATCTGTGCTACAGAAAATTTTAGCCGCATATTGTTGCCTTAACCCATCTATTTGCAATTTTTTTTGAATGAAATTTCTTATACACTTCATAGATCATCTTGGCTTCTATATAAGATTGATCTATTAAGAAATTCATCTCTAAAAATGATTTTATGTTGCTTCAAATTTTCGTCGTAACCCGCTAAAATTTTTCGACAAGAATTCTGCAATTGCAACTTGCACCAATTTCCTTGCTGTTATACTGCCAAAATTTTCTTGATTAAATTAGATATCCTTTCTGTCATATAAACTGTGAATTTTCTATCAATCCCCTCCTCAATTCTCTCAAGTTTTTGGTGGAAATTACGTCGAGAAACCGTTGTTTCTTCGACGACAATTCTACTCTTACAAGATAACACATACTTGCTGCAACATCCACGAATTTTTGTCAAACCTTTGCTACCATCTACCACAGACCCAAAACTTTCATCCACAATCCTAAAACTCTGCCAAACCACACCCTCAAACTGCACTTGCACATGGGTTAGCCGATCCTAAGGGACGGGGGAAGCCCGTCGAGGGTAAAGGTTCCATGTGAACGGCATTTGCACATGGGTTAGCCGATCCTAAGGGACGGGGGAAGCCCGTCGAGGGGAAAGGTTCCATGTGAACGGCGACACCCTCAAACTGCACCCAAAACAGCTACAAAACAAGCCTAAACCGCAGCCTACATCCACCAATCCACCAATCCTTTCAACCATCACTTCTCTCAACCTATACATGCCTTTAACCCAACAACAAAAGAGAGATCTTAACATTATAGATTTGGGGGCATATGCTATAGCATCTAAGGAGGCAATCAATGCTAAATTCGAAGCCTTGGAGGTGCGAATGGAGGATAAGATTCGGATGCTCTTTGCCGAACTCAGATTGGGCCGACCACTAAGCCCGAAGAAATCATATCAAGGAGAGAGCTTTGCCCAATCACACCAAGCCCGAAGAGATGACTTCCAAGGGAGGGGAGGCTATATGACTGACCCCAACTATCCATGCATGAGAGTGGATTTCCCTAGATGGGAAGAAGGAGACCCGATTGGTTGGATCTCGTGCACGGAGCGATATTTTCGGTACCACAAAATCGCGGATGTATCTATGGTGAAAATTGCAGCTATACATCTTGAAGGAGATGCTATACAGTGGTTTGACTAGTTTGAACATACTTATGGAGTCCTTTCATGGCGACAATTCAAAGAAGGACTGTTGATTCGCTTCAGACCAACCGATTACGAGAATATTGACGAACAACTAGCAAAGATCCGACAAACCTCCACCATTCAGGAGTACCAAACCAAGTTTGAAAGGTTATCTAATCAAACTCATGATTGGTCTCAAAAACAGCTATTGAGGACCTTCATTGAGGGCTTGAAGCTGGAGATCCGAGGAGAAGTTAAAGCGTGACAACCGTATACGCTTATGGCAGCCATCTCTTTCGCACGACATCAAGAGGACCAATTGAACCATGAAGCTCGGAGGACTAGGGTCTCTCCTCAACTAGTAATATTGAAGCCCTCAGCCCCCCCTACTATTGACCAAGTCCCTACACCAAAGAGGTTAACAAGAGAAGAGCTTCGGGAGCGATATGCAAAGGGGTTATGTTGGCATTGTGACGAGCCGTGGAGCCGTGAGCATCGTTGTAGTAAAGGAGGACTTCTTATTTTTTTATGGTAAGTAAAAGTAAATTGATTATGTGTAAAGTTTCTACAAATTGGTAAGTAAAAGTAAAGGAGGACTTCTTATGATTGAACCGATAGAAGAAGAGATTTTTGAACATTCAGAAGAGAGCCTTGAACATGAAGAAAAAGATGCAGAAGAAGAGCCACAACCGACCGAAGTTACGGTACATACACTAGCTGGCTACTCAAACCCGCAAACGATGAAAGTTGGAGGCCTTCTCAAACAACAACCGATCATTGTTCTCATCGACACGGGCAGCACTAATAACTTCCTAAACAGTAAGGTTGCTATCCATATGAACTTATCTATTGAGAATTGCAGCAAGTTTGTCATTAAGGTCGCCAACGGACGGATTTTGAAGTGTGATCATAGGTCCCCGCAGGTGAAACTGTTGCTGTAGGACCGAGAGATAATTACAGATATTGTTATTCGAGGTATAGTCCATCCAAAGTCATAGGATGAATACCTTACCACCTTTTCATTTGTTTATTACTGATGACGATAACATGCTGGAATATTCGCGGACTTAATAAGCCTGAGAAATGTCGGGAACTCAACAGAATAATCAAGTCTGCCGCATATGATATTGTTATTCTAGTGGAAACGAAAATTAAACAATCACACGTTCAAGCTCAAAAGAAATTAATATGGCCGGAAGCAGAACTGTTTACCAATGACTCAAATGAAACTTTTGACAGAATATGGGTCTTATGGCATCCTAACTCTATTAATGCTTGGTTTATTTCTGCTACAGATCAAGTCATTCATCTTAAGGTAGAGGACAAAAAGAATGGCTGTCAATTCAATTTCACTGGTATATATGCTTCAAACAGTATGCAAGAAAGAAATACTCTTTGGTCTGACCTGACTAATATTGTAAATGGATATCTCAATGTACCTTGGATTGTTCTTGGAGACTTTAATACTATTCGGCACACAAATGAAAAAGAGGGGGGTAGACAACTTTCAGAAAGCCAACATCAAAGTTTTAATGATTACATTGACACTGCAGCATTGTTTGATATAAAATCTATGGGTAATTGGCTCTCCTGGAGTAATCAAGGTGCTGCTAACAGAAAAATAATGGCTCGACTTGATAGGTGTTTGATTAATCATAAATTGTTAACAGTTTACCTAGATTCACTTCTTGAGTATGGTGCTCCTTTGTTTTCTGACCATTCTTTAATGTATATACACACAGACAAAGTGACACCAAGAGGCAAGAAACCGTTTAGATTCTTTAACATGTGGAGTACTCATCCTCAATTTCTTGATGTTATCAGATCTGCTTGGAATGTTAATGTGCATGGATCCCCCCCTAACATCTTATGTCAAAAGCTCAAAGCCTGTAAAGCAGTACTAAAGGAGCGGAATACAAATACCTTTGGCAATATTACCACCAGAGTTCAATTTTGCAGAAAGGAACTAATAATAATGCAACATGAGCTGCAACTTCAACCCCATGATGAGAATCTTATCGAAAAAGAGACTGAAGCCAGAAATAACTTCATGCAAGCCTTAAAACAGGAGGAAAGTTTTGCAAAACAGAAATCTCAACAGCATTGGCTTACACTAGGGGATTCCAATACTAAATTTTTCTATGCTTCAATTTCTACCCGAAGGGCTGTTAACCGTATCAGCAAATGCAGAGACAAAGATGATAATCTTATTTAGAATTTAGATGAGGTTAAAGCACACACAGAGCAATGTTTTTATTCCTTACTTAATCAAGCTGGGAAACCAAATAACATTCATGTGGAGCCGACTAGAAAACTTGATTCGGAAGCTATTTCAATCCTCAATGCCCCAATTACAGATGACGAAATTGTATGTGTTGTCTTTAAGTCACCAAAGCACAAAAGCCCAGGTCCAGATGGATTTCCAGTTGAATTTTACCAAACTGCTTGGTCTATTATTGGAAATGATGTGATCAAGGCTTGCCAACATTTTCTCTTCAGGTCATATTCTTAGAGAGATGAATTACACTTTTATTTCTTTAATTCCGAAGAATACAGGGGCTGATTCACTAGAGGACTATCGACTCATATCATTATGCAACTTTATTTACAAGATCATCTCCAAAGTATTGGCAAATAGAATGCAAAAGGTAATACACAAGATTATTAGCCCAAATCAAGCTGCTTTCATCAAAGGGAGAAGTATACATCATAACATTTTACTTGCTAATGACTTGGTCAAAGATTTACACTCAAAAACAAGAGGGACAAAAATCTGTTTTAAAGCTGATTTACGGAAAGCCTTTGATTCAGTTAATAGGAAATTTATCTATAAGATGCTCCTCGATATGAACTTCCCACAGTAATGGGTTAATTGGATTCAATCTTGCTTGGAAACTTCAAAGTTTTCGATACTCTTTAATGGCTCACCTATTGGTTTTTTTGGGAGCACAAATGACATCTGACAAGGTGATCCACTCTCTCCGTATCTCTTTACTATTGCGATGGAAGGACATAGCTATATGTTGGAATATGCAGTCTTAAATGGCAGCATTAAGGTACCCATTGCTGGTTCTATTCATATATCACACATAACATTTGCAGATGATTTACTTATCTTTCTCCAAAATGATCCAACATCAGTAAAGAACCTGGCTACTATTATGAATGACTTTGATATGGTTTATGGACTTCAGTTAAATCATGCGAAAAGTAAAGTATATATGAGCCCTTACGTTGAGGATAAGGTCTTTATTGCACAAACTTTGGGGGTTAGTGAGGGAAGCCTGCCAGTTCCTTATTTGGGTCTCCCACTCATATCTACAGGCATTCACAAAACCCACTGTCAGCCTATCCTGCAAAAAATAAAGAATAAAATTTCTTCTTGGAAAAATAGGCTTCTATCAAAAGCAGGACGACTCGAACTCATCCGTACGGTATTGCACTCCTACTCTATATATTGGTGCAATGCATTTCTTCTACCTACAGGACTTCTCCAAGATATTGAACGGTTATTAATGAACTTCTTCTGGAATGACACAAATGATAAGGCAATGCATATGGTAAATTGGGATAGCATTTGCAAACCGAAAGATGAAGGGGGGCTAAATTTGAGAAATACTAGAGATTGGAATCAAGCATGTTTGGTACAGCAATTGTGGGATCTTTTGCAAAACAAATGTTCCTTATGGTCACATTGGGTTTTTGCTAAGTATCTCTCAAAGGAATCAATATGGGAAATTTCAACAAGAACATACCACTCTGCAGCTTGGAAAGGAATTTTAAAGGCAAGGAATTGGCTAATCAAACACATTTCGTATGCAATCTCTTCTGGAACTAGTACTAATATGTGGTACGATCCTTGGGTGAATGGGAAGAGTATATTTCAATTATATGGCGACAGAATACGAAAAGATCTTGGGGCTCCCAAAGACTGGAAGGTTTCCGAGTTCATCGCTAACGGTACTTGGTGTCTCCCTAATCCTATTTCTCCTGAAATGTTATCACTTTGGCCGACTATCATAGCTATTCGAATCAGGAACAACTCTTCAGATATACTTATTTGGCCTCATGACAATGGTAAATTTAGTGCCACATCCGCATGGAATCAAATTAGGCAAAGAAATAACAAGTGGGTCCCAAGCAGTTGGACATGGGATCGACCGGGATCACAAAGACACTCCTTATGTACATGGCAAGCCCTTCTCAATAAACTACCTACATTAGACAATATGAAAAGAAGAGGTATCTATCATGTTAACCGATGCTCTCTTTGTATGCAACAAGAAGAAATTATTGACCACCTCTATTTTGCTTATTATTATACAAAATGGATATGGAAGGAGATTCTTCAGCGATTTGAACTCAATAGACTGCCGCAACGAAACTTGCACCAAGAACTAGGCGACCTCATGCAATGTTTCTCAAGAAAAGGGCCTCTCACACAACTAGTAAAGGTTACTTTCAGATGCGCTATTTGGTGGATGTGGAAGGAGAGATGCAACAGAATTTTTGAATGTCAACGCATAAATAATGCTCAGCTCTTGAAAGAGATTATTAGAGACTCAAGATCCTGTATGGAGCATAATCTCAAAACCGAGCACTTTAACCGAAGAGAAAAAGATATTTTTATCAAATTTAATTTTGCTATTAGCTAAAAATCTTGGGAATGATAATGTACCCACAAGTAGTTTTGATATACTTGGCTTTGTCTATGACTTGTATAGATAAAGCTATTTGTAGAAACTTTACACATAATCAATTTACTTTTACTTACCAAAAAAGAGATAATTGCAGATTTCTTCCTCCTTCCTCTTGATGATCATGAGGCCATACTCAGACATGTAATGGTTGATGACATTAGGTGATATTTCTTGGAATTTTATGCAACTATTTATAAAATTTTACAGTAAGGAGAAACATGTGATAGTGCATGGGAAACGTGTGGGCGACGTAACGATGATTTGCACACAACAAATGGAGAAGGTTTTGAATAAAGCATGCAGGGGCTTTTTGGTACAACTTGAGCAGCAAATTAAAGGAGAGCCAATAGAATTTGAAGTTCCAAATCTATTTCCTTTGCTAGCTGAATTTTCAGATATATTTGATGAGCCGCACAACCTACCTCTTAGTCGTCGGCATGATCATTGTATAATAATTTTTCCAATCAAATCTCCAGCAAATACTCAGCCATATCGGTATCCACATCTCCAGAATGATGAAATAGAAAGGATTTTAAAAGAGATGCTTGAAACATGAGTTATTCGGCCAAGTTGCAACCTCTACTTTTCACCGGTGCTACTTGTACACAAGAAGGACAGAACATGGCGAATATACGTTGATTACCGAGCTCTCAATGGCATAACCATCAAGAACAAATACCTTATTCCAATAGCAGATGAATTGCTAGATGAAAGGGAGCACAAATCTTCACAAAGTTGGACCTTCAATCCGGGTATTATCAAATACAAGTGTATGAAGAAGTCATACCGAAAACCACCTTTCGAACACATAACGGCCACTACGAATTTTTACTTTCTTCAACAAAATGTGAAATATCTTGGGCATATCATATCAGAGGAAAGTGTGACGGTGGATCCCTTCAAAATTGAAGCAATGTAAACCTGGCCTACCCCAAGGAACATAAAATTGCTACATGGCTAATCATATCTTGGGCATATCATATCTTGGGCATATCACATAAAATGCAATTCTTCTGCCTGCTGGACTTCTCCAAGATATTGAACGGTTATTAATGAACTTCTTTTGGAATGGCACAAATGATAAGGCAATGCATATGGTAAATTGGGATAGCATTTGCAAACTGAAAGATGAAGGGGGGCTAAATTTAAGAAATACTAGAGATTGGAATCAAGCATGCCTGGTACAACAATTGTGGGATCTTTTGCAAAACAAATGTTCCTTATGGTCACAATGGGTTTCTGCTAGGTATCTTTCAAAGGAATCAATCTGGGAAATTTCAACAAGAACATACCACTCTGCAGCTTGGAAAGGAATTTTAAAGGCAAGGAATTGGCTAATCAAACACATTTCGTATGCAATCTCTTCTGGAACTAGTACTAATATGTGGTACGATCCTTGGGTGAATTGGAAGAGTATATTTCAATTATATGGCGACAGAATACGAAAAGATCTTGGGGCTCCCAAAGATTGGAAGGTTTCCGAGTTCATTGCTAACGGTACCTGGTGTCTCCCTAATCTTATTTCTCTCGAAATGTTATCACTTTGGCCGACTATCATAGCTATTCCAATCAGGAACAACTCTTCAGATATACTTATTTGGCCTCATGACAATGGCAAATTTAGTGCCACATCCACATGGAATCAAATTCGGTAAAGAAATAACAAGTGGGTCCCAAGCAGTTGGACATGGGATCGACCGGGATCACAAAGACACTCCTTATGTACATGGCAAGCCCTTCTCAATAAACTACCTACAATAGACAATATGAAAAGAAGAGGTATCTATCATGTTAATCGTTGCTCCCTTTGTTTGCAACAAGAAGAAACTTTTGACCACCTCTATTTTGCTTGTGATTATACAAAATGGATATGGAAGGAGATTCTCCAACGATTTGAACTCAATAGACTGCCGCAACCAAACTTGCACCAAGAACTAGGCGACCTTATGCAATGTTTTGTTGAATCTCGGATTTTGATGATGAAGTCAATTGTCATTTGTTGTCTAATCTATGTGTTGAGATAAGTGTGCAGGATTAACTACGATGAAAGTTAGACAAGCAGCAGGAGTTGCGCCGGAGTCAAGTTCATGATCACGTTGGGAGTTCGAGAGTTCGACGGAAGTTCGGACGGTCGTCGGAGGTTCTGCGAGAACAGATCCGAGAAGTCCAGAAGCTTGCCAAGCGAAGCTCGTCGGAACTCACCAAGTGGATCGTCGCAAAGTCCAGGAGTTTGCCGGAAGTCCGCAGAAGAATCACCGAGGGTTCATCAGATGATCGATGGAAGTTCGCCGGAAACTCGCCGGAAGAAGCGATTGACGCATCGGAGCAAAGTTGTAGAAATTGTCTTAGATTTAATCGTAGTTAGCACATTGATTAAGTTGAAAAATGGGAGGTGATCCCATTAGCTTAATCTTGGGGCAATTGGGCCCCTGAAAAGATATAAATTGGGCCGAATGGAGCTAACCATTCGGACCCTGACTGCACCAGGAGGTGCAACCGCCTAGGCCAAGAGGTGGCACCGCCTGGGCTAAGCCTCCCAGCGAGACTAGGCGGTGCAACCTCCCCAGCCAGGAGGTGGCACCGCCTGAGCTCAGTCTTCGAGCTAGACTGGGCGGTGCAACCTCCCTGACAGAGAGGTGGCACCGCCTGAGCTTAGTCTTCGAGCTAGACTGGGCGGTGCAACCTCCCTGACAGAGAGGTGGCACCGCCTGAGCTCAGTCTTCGAGCAAGACTGGGTGGTGCAACCTCCCTGACAGAGAGGTGGCACCGCCTGAGCTCGGTCTTCGAGCTCTGCCAGGCGGTGCAACCTCTCCAGTCAAGAGGTGCAACCGCCTGATCCCGAAATTCCGGGATTTGATCATTTTGAGCTCCAAATTTGAATTGGGTTGGGGCCTATAAATACCCCACCCATTCAGCACTGAAGGGATACAGATCCACATCGAATTCTTGATCTTTTCAGTGATTCTAAGAGCTCAAATTTGTGTAAAGTCCAAAAGTTCTCCTCTTTTCTGTTCTTCAAGTCTTGAGTTGTAAAGAGAGGAGAGAAAGGATCTGTAAGGGTTGTCTCCTGAGCCCGTCAAAAGGAGAGAAATTGTAAAAGGGCAGTTGGCCTTCGCCTATTGAAGAAAGGCCCCTAGTTGATGTCGGTGACCTCGCCGGTGGAGGAAGCCAAAAGTGGAGTAGGTCAAGACTGACCGAACCATTCTAAATCTCTGGTTTGCGTTTATTTTGAGCACTTTATCATTACTACAAACCTCCTACATAGCTACTGCTCTCTGCGCTTTTACGAACAAGTTTCTAAGTTCTAATCTTTCTGAATCTTCATTCAGACGTCAAAAGGTGTTTTCGTACGATCTTTACATTGCAGCTTACATTTACGTCTTGAATCTGTTTATAACTGCGAACTGTCTTTTGCGCTTTTACGAATGAGTTTCTTTGCAGTTTACGTTTACATTTTGATTCTATTTATAACTACAAACTTTCTTCTGCAATTTTACGAACGTGTTTCAACATTTAGACGTAAAACTGCATTTAGACGTAAATCGGCTTTCCTCGCACAATCATCAAATTTCAGTTTACGTTTACGTCTTGATTTCAACTGCATACTGCCTTCTGCGAGTATACAAACGAGTTTCAAAGTTCAGACGTAAATCTACATTTAAGACGTAAATCTACATTTAGACGTAAATCTGCGTTTATACGTAAATCTGCATTTAGACGTAAATCTACTTTTTGCAGATTACTTTTTGAGCTGTACAATAGCAGCACATTGTCTTTATACTTCTGCTCAAACTGCGCTTAGATGCAATCTGAGTTTAGATGCAATCTGCATTTAGACGCAAACTGCGTTTAGACGCTAACTGTGTTTAAATGTAAACTGTACTTAATCATAAGTAATTTTAGAATCGGCTTTTGCATCAAAATAGTTTTTATCGAACGAACGTAGCTTTCGTTTTTAATCGCTGAAAGATTTCTGCTGCACTAATTCACCCCCCCCCCCTCTTAGTGCTCTCGATCCTAACAATTGGTATCAGAGCAGGGCTAACTCTCTAACGGACTAAAACCCAAAGAGAAATGGCATACGCCGGAAACCAAGAAGGGCATTCTATTACGCGTCCACCCATGTTCAGTGGGACGGACTACACCTACTGGAAGACCCGAATGAGGATCTTTCTTATTTCTATGGATTTTGAACTGTGGAATCTTGTCGAAAACGGATTTTCGAAGTCTTCTCTTCCAATGATCGATTGGAATGATTTGGAGAAGAAGGCTTTCGCTCTTAATGCAAAGGCTATGAATGCCTTATTTTGTGCACTTGATAAAAACGAGTTTAATCGTGTTTCAACTTGTGAAACTGCATTTGATATTTGGCAAACACTCGAAGTGACCCATGAGGGCACAAGTAGAGTAAAAGAGTTAAAAATCAATTTGCTGTTACATTCTTTCGAACTTTTTCGGATGAAACTGAGTGAAACCATTGGCGACATGTTTACCCGTTTCACGGATGTCGTCAACGGTCTAAAAGGACTCGGAAAGAGCTTTTCGGATTTTGAGCTTGTTAATAAGATACTAAGATCCCTTCCTAAGAGTTAGGATCCTAAAGTCACTGCTATTCAAGAGGCAAAAGATTTGCGAAATTTCCCTCTTGAAGAACTAATCGGGTCATTAATGACATACGAAATGACTTGTAAAGCTCATGAAGAGCAAGAAGACATCCTTCCAAAGAACAGGAAGGATATGGCACTCAAAACTTCTGAATGCCACTTGAGAGAAAACTCAAGTGATGAGGACTGTGATGATGACTTGGCACTTCTAACAAGAAAGTTTAAAAAGTTCTTTAAAAGAAACAAGTTTAAGAATGATGCAAAAAATAAACTTGAACCCAAGAAGGACCAAGTAATCTGCTATGAATGCAAAAAGCCGGGACACTACAAGAGTGATTGTCCCCAAGTCAAAAGGAGAACGTCAAAGAAAAAGACGCTTCAAGCAACATGGGATGACTCAAGCGCATCCGAAGAAGAGGAGTCCAACACCGAGCAATTTGCTCATTACGCCTTAATGGCCATCGAAGATGAGGTAACAAATTCAATAGATGCAGATTTATCATTCGATGAATTATTAAATGCTTTCCATGAATTGTTTGATGAGTGTAAGACTATCAGTAGTAAATACAAATTGCTAAAAAAGGAGCATGATAGTCTTATTTGTAATTTCGATAAGTTAAATGTTTAACATCATGATAGTTTAAGCCCATGCATAAAATGCCATGATCTAGAAACTCTCCAAAAAGAAAACTTGCTACTTAAGGACACCTTGAAGAAATTCGAGGTTGGTAGCAAGTCATTGAACATGATCCTTACAAACAAGGGTCACGTTCCCAAAAGAAGTGGAATTGGATTCGTGAGAAGTCCTCACCAAAATCCAACCACCTTCACAAAAGGCTCCATCCTACATATTCGACATCAAGACAAATGTAACTTCTGTTGTAAATTTGGACACAAGACACATTGTTGTCCATTCAAGAAAATAAGTCCAAACAAATTGATTTGGGTTCCTAAAGGAACCATGAAAAACTCCATGCAACATGATAAACAATGCAGATCTATCTTTGAGGCACCCAAAAGCAAATGGGTACCTAAAAATCATCCTTTCTTGTAGAAACCCACACCATCGCAAGCTAGGAGCAAGAGATGGTACCTTGATAGTGGATGCTCAAGGCATATGACCCGAGATTCATCTCATTTCTCTAAGCTCACTAGCATAGACGAAGGCTATGTCACCTTCGGAGACAACAACAAGGGTAAAATCATTGGCAAAGGAACCATAGGTAACAAATCCAACCTTTTTATTGAAGATGTTCTGTTAGTTGATGGTTTAAAACATAACCTCTTTAGTATTAGTCAATTATGTGATAAAGGATATACTGTCAAATTCGAATCTAATGCTTGCATCATTGAAAAACCACATAAAAATATGTCTATGATTGCATTAAAACAAAATAACGTATACACTATTGACATCAATGACTTATGTGATGAAATGTGTTTTGCGGTTATGAATGAGGATGCTTGGCTATGGCATAGAAGATTAGGTCATGCTAGCATGAAACTAATCACTCAAGTATCATCTAGAGAACTTGTAAGAGGAATTCCTCATATCAAGTTCATCAAAGACAATGTGTGTGATGCTTGCCAATTAGGTAAACAAATTAAGGGTAGTTTCAAAGTTAAGAATCAAATAAGCACCTCTAGGCCCTTACAATTGATCCATATGGACTTGTTCGGACCAATCTCTACATCAAGTCTAGGAGGTAGCAAATACGCCTTTGTCATTGTTGATGACTACAGCAGATATACATAGACCTACTTCTTAAAACAGAAAAATGAATGCTTTAGATATTTTACCAAGTTTTGTAAACTTGTTCAAAATGAGAAGGAATTTATGATTTCGTCAATTAGAAGTGATCATGGTGGAGAATTTCAAAACCATGATTTCAAAGAATTCTGTGAACTCAATGGATACAACCATAATTTCTCTACTCCAAGAAATCCTCAACAAAATGGGGTAGTAGAAAGAAAAAATCAAAATTTACAAGAAATGGCAAGAACCATGTTGAATGAACATGGCCTACCCAAATATTTTTGGGCCGAAGCTGTAAACACTGCATGCTATATTTTGAATAGAGTTCTAGTAAGACCCTTACTCTCCAAAACTCCTTATGAGTTATGGAATAACAAAAAACCCAATGTCTCATATTTTAAAGTCTTTGGGTGTAAGTGTTTTATCTTGAATGAAAAGGATAACTTAGGAAAATTCAATGCTAAATCTGATGAAGGAATCATTCTTGGTTATTCTTCGGTTTCTAAAGCATTTCGTATTTTCAATAAAAGAACCTTAATTATTGAAGAATCCATCCATGTTGTTTTCAATGAGATTTCCGAAATTAAGAAGAATGATCTTGATGATGATGTTAACTTTGATTCTTTGAATTTAAACGAAACCCCGTCTCCAACTAGCAACTTGGATGCATCCACTTCCTTACCCAAGGATTGGAAGTATGTAGATGCTCATCCTAAGGAGCTAATCTTAGGAGACACATCAAAGGGGGTTCAAACACGATCCTCTTTTAAGAATTTTTGTGGCAATGCCGCCTTTCTCTCGTAAATTGAACCCAAATGTGTTGATGAAGCCATGAAAGATGATTCATGGATTATCGCAATGCAAGATGAATTGAATCAATTTGAGAGAAATGAGGTGTGGATACTTGTTCCTAGGCCAAATGACCATTTAGTTATTGGTACTAAATGGGTCTTTAGAAACAAGCAAGATGAAAATGGTATCGTGGTTAGAAACAAGGCTAGATTAGTGGCCAAAGGTTTCAACCAAGAAGAAGGTATCGATTACGAAGAAACCTTCGCACCTGTGGCTCGATTGGAAGCCATAAGGATGCTCCTTGCCTACGCTAGTTGTAATAATTTTAAGTTATTTCAAATGGATGTTAAAAGCGCTTTTCTAAATAGCTTTATTTCCGAAGAAGTTTATGTTGAACAACCTCCTGGCTTTGAAAATAATAGTCTCCCTAATCATGTGTTTAGATTGACTAAAGCTCTCTATGGTTTAAAACAAGCTCCAAGGGCGTGGTATGAGAGACTTAGTTCCATTCTTATTGAAAATAATTTCATAAAAGGCAAGGTTGATACTACATTATTCATCAAAGACTTTGAAAATAATTTTCTCATTGTTCAAATTTATGTTGATGATTATCTTTGGTTCTACGAATGAATCTCTTTGTGAGTCCTTTGCTAAAACTATGAGTCGTGAATTCGAAATGAGTCTAATGGGAGAATTAACATTCTTCTTAGGTCTAAAAATCAAACAACTAAGCAATGGCATCTTTATTAGCCAAACTAAATATGCTATTAGTTTACTAAAGAAGTTTAATATGAATAACTCAAAAGCTATTAACACTCCTATGAGCACCTCCACTAAGTTAGAAATTGATGAAAGTGGAGAAAGCTTCGATCAAAAAACCTATAGGGGTATGATAGGAAGTTTACTTTACCTCACTGCAACTAGACCAGACATAATGTTTAGTGTAGGACTTGGTGCTAGATTTCAATCAAACCCTAAGATATCTCATCTCAAAGTAGTTAAAAGAATACTCAGATATCTTAATGGTACCACAAATCTAGGATTATGGTACCCAAAATCAGAGAAGTTTGAGTTAACTACTTATGCTGATGCGGACTTCGCTGGTTGTAGATTAGATAGAAAAAGCACATCAGGAACATGTCAATTCTTAGGACATGCCCTTGTTTCCTGGACATCTAAGAAACAAAACTCGGTTGCACTATCAACAACCGAAGCTGAATATATTGCAGCAAGTGCATGCTGTGCACAAGTTGTTTGGATGAAAAATACCTTAGAAGATTATAAAGTTCATCTCAAAAACATTCCCATTAAATGTGATAACACAAGTGCAATATGCCTAACAAAAAACCCTATACAACACTCGAGAACAAAACATATTGATATCAAACATCACTTTATACGAGATCATGTTACGAATCATGATGTAATCATAGAATTCATTGATACGAAACATCAACTAGCTGACATCTTTACAAAACCTCTAAGTGAAGAACAATTTGATTTCATAAGAAGCGAATTAGGAATGTTGATGTGTCCGAATAAATAAACTTGTTAAAATTATTTTTCGGACTATATTGAATGATCAAATCACTTGATTACCATGTTTCCATGATTATTTTTGAAAATCTGTACCATGTTTTTTGTTGATGACAAAGGGGGAGAAACATATGAATTGATAAAAACTGCCATGATCATGTCATACTTGCAAAATACTTGAGTGATGCTATAAACAATGTTATGATTATGCCATCCTTGCATCACCAAGAGATATATGAACGTGTGCTATAGTTTGCATTATGCCCTGAGTTGATATCTTATCATGTGAAGAAAATGCAAAACTTGCTAGAATATTTCAAATACGTGCATCATGTAATAGCGCTTCACAACTTTATATGATAATGTTCAAACTACATGATGAATAGTTACAAACACAATCATACAAACTTGATGATGTATATCAAGCCTTGACATCATCTTTGAAGAGATACATCATGATGAGTATCATGATGGGAGTATTGATAAGTTTAACTGATCTATCTTATCAATACGTCACTTGAATTCATAGGTCTTGAATTCAAGGTTGACTTATCTCAACTATGGCATATAGACAGGGGGAGTTAAGGATAACTCCATTATCAATTGATTGTCATCATCAAAAAGGGGGAGATTATTGAATCTCGGATTTTGATGATGAAGTCAATTGTCATTTGTTGTCTAATCTATGTGTTGAGATAAGTGTGCAGGATTAACTACGATGAAAGTTAGACAAGCAGCAGGAGTTGCGCCGGAGTCAAGTTCATGATCACGTTGGGAGTTCGAGAGTTCGACGGAAGTTCGGACGGTCGTCAGAGGTTCTGCGAGAACAGATCCGAGAAGTCCAGAAGCTTGCCAAGCGAAGCTCGTCGAAACTCGCCAAGTGGATCGTCGCAAAGTCTAGGAGTTTGCCGGAAGTCCGCAGAAGAATCACCGAGGGTTCATCGGATGATCGATGGAAGTTCGCCGGAAACTCGCCGGAAGAAGCGATTGACGCATCGGAGCAAAGCTGCAGAAATTGTCTTAGATTTAATCGTAGTTAGCACGTTGATTAAGTTGGAAAATGGGAGGTGATCCCATTAGCTTAATCTTGGGGCAATTGGGCCCTTGAAAAGATAGAAATTGGGCCGAATGGAGCTAACCATTCGGACCCTGACTACACCAGGAGGTGCAACCGCCTAGGCCAAGAGGTGGTACCGCCTGGGCTAAGCCTCCCAGCGAGACTGGGCGGTGCAACCTCCCCAGCTAAGAGGTGGCACCGCCTGAGCTCAGTCTTCGAGCTAGACTGGGCGGTGCAACCTCCCTGATAGAGAGGTGGCACCGCCTGAGCTCAGTCTTCGAGCTAGACTGGGCGGTGCAACCTCCCTGACAGAGAGGTGGCACCGCCTGAGCTCAGTCTTCGAGCAAGACTGGGCGGTGCAACCTCCCTGACAGAGAGGTGGTACCGCCTGAGCTCAGTCTTCGAGCAAGACTGGGCGGTGCAACCTCCCTGACAGAGAGGTGGCACCGCTTGAGCTCGGTCTTCGAGCTCTACCAGGCGGTGCAACCTCTCCAATCAAGAGGTGCAACCGCCTGATCCCGAAATTCCGGGATTTGATCGTTTTGAGCTCCAAATTTGAATTGGGTTGGGGCCTATAAATACCCCACCCATTCAGCACTGAAGGGATACAGATCCACACCGAATTCTTGATCTTTTCAGTGATTCTAAGAGCTCAAATTTGTGTAAAGTCCAAAAGTTCTCCTCTTTTCTGTTCTTCAAGTCTTGAGTTGTAAAGAGAGGAGAGAAAGGATCTGTAAGGGTTGACTCCTGAGCCTGTCAGAAGGAGAGAAACTGTAAAAGGGCAGTTGGCCTTCGCCTATTGAAGGAAGGCCACTAGTTGACGTCGGTAACCTCGCCGGTGGAGGAAGCCAAAAGTGGAGTAGGTCAAGACTGACCGAACCACTCTAAATCTCTGGTTTGCATTTATTTTGAGCACTTTATCATTATTGCAAACCTCCTACATAGCTACTGCTCTCTGCGCTTTTACGAACAAGTTTCTAAGTTCTAATCTTTCCGAATCTGCATTCAGACGTCAAAAGGTGTTTTCGTACGATCTTTACATTGCAGCTTACATTTATGTCTTGAATTTGTTTATAACTGCGAACTATCTTCTGCACTTTTACGAACGAGTTTCTTTGCAGTTTACATTTACATTTTGATTCTATTTATAACTGCAAACTGTCTTCTGCAATTTTACGAACGAGTTTCAACATTTAGATGTAAAACTGCATTTAGACGTAAATCGGCTTTCCTCGCACAATCATCAGATTTCAGTTTACATTTACGTCTTGATTTTTTTTTTTTTGGTAAGTAATAGTAAATTGATTATGTGTAAAGTTTCTACAAATAGCTTTATCTATACAAGTCATAGACAAAGCCTAGTAACTCAGAGAGTGCGAATGCGATAGTTATGACTACACATGCTGTAGACTATAACTCCTTATTATAATCAATATAGAAAATGTTTATCCAGATATATCAAAACTACCTATGGGTACATAATTTGGCATCATTCCCAAGATCTTTAGCTAATAGCAAAATTAAATTTGATAAAAATATCTTTTTCTCTTTGGGTAAAGTGCTCCGTTTTGAGATCTTGCTCCATACAAGATCTTGAGTCTCTAATAATCTCTTTCAATAACTGAGCATTGTTTGTGTGTTGGCATTCAAATATTCTGTTACATCTCTCCTTCCACATCCACCAAATAGCGCATCCGAAAGTAACCTTTCCCAGTTGTGTTAGAGGCCCTTTTCTTGAGAAACATTGCATGAGGTCGCTTAGTTCTTGGTGCAAGTTTGGTTGCGGCAGTTTATTGAGTTCAAATTGCTGGAGAATCTCCTTCCATATCCATTTTGTATAATCACAAGCAAAATAGAGGTGGTCAACAGTTTCTTCTTGTTGCATACAAAGGGAGCATCAGTTAACATGATAGATACCTCTTATTTTCATATTGTCTATTGTCGGTAGTTTATTGAGAAGAGCCTGCCATGTACATAAGGAATGTTTTTGTGATCCCGGTCGATCCCTTGTCCAACTGCTTGGGACCCACTTGTTATTTCTTTGCCTAATTTGATTCCATGCGGATGTGGCACTAAATTTGCCATTGTCATGAGGCCAAATAAGTATATCTGAAGAGTTGTTCCTGATTGGAATAGCTATAATAGTCGGCCAAAGTGATAACATTTCGGGAGAAATAGGATTAGGGAGACACCAAGCACCGTTAGCAATGAACTCAGAAACCTTCCAATCTTTGGGAGCCCCAAGATCTTTTCGTATTCTGTCACCATATAATTGAAATATACTCTTCCCATTTACCCAAGGATCAAACCATATATTTGTACTAGTACCAGAAGAGATTGCATAGGAAATGTGTTTGATTAGCCAATTCCTTGCCTTTAAAATTCCTTTCCAAGCTACAGAGTGGTATGTTCTTGTTGAAATTTCCCAGATTGATTCCTTTGAAAGATACCTAGCAGAAACCCAATGTGACCATAAGGAACATTTGTTTTGCAAAAGATCCCACAATTGCTGTACCAGACAAGCTTGATTCCAATCTCTAGTATTTCTCAAGTTTAGCCCCCCTTCATCTTTCGGTTTACAAATGCTATCCCAATTTACCATATGCATTGCCTTATCATTTGTGCCATTCCAGAAGAAGTTCATTAATAACCGTTCAATATCATGGAGAAGTCCACCAGGCAGAAGAAATGCATTACACCAATATATAGAGTAGGAGTGCAATACCGAACGGATGAGTTCGAGTCGTCCTACTTTTGATAGAAACCTATTTTTCCAAGAAGAAATTCTATTCTTTATTTTTTGCAAGATAGGCTGACAATGGGTTTTGTGAATGCCTGTGGATATGAGCGGGAGACCCAAATAAGGAACTGGCAAGCTTCCCTCACTAACCCCCAAAGTTTGCACAATAAAGACCTTATCCTCAACGTAAGGGCTCATATATACTTTACTTTTCGCATGATTTAACTGAAGTCCAGAAACCATACCAAAGTCATTCATAATAGTAGCCAAGTTCTTTACTGAAGTTTGTTCATTTTGGAGAAAGATAAGTAAGTCATCTGCAAATGTTATATGTGATATATGAATAGAACCAGCAATGGGTACCTTAATGCTGCCATTTAAGACTGCGTGTTCTAACATACAGCTAAGTCCTTCCATCGCAATAGTAAAAAGATACGGAGATAGTGGATCACCTTGTCGGATGCCATTCGTGCTCCCAAAAAAACCAATAGGTGAGCCATTAAAGAGTATCGAAAACTTTGGAGTTTCCAAGCAAGATTGAATCCAATTAACCCATTGCTGTGGGAAGTTCATATCGAGGAGCATCTTATAGATAAACTTCCTATTAACTGAATCAAAGGCTTTCCGTAAATCAGCTTTAAAACAGATTTTTATCCCTCTTGCTTTTGAATGCAAATCTTTGACCAAGTCATTAGCAAGCAAAATGTTATGATGTATACTTCTCCCTTTGATGAAAGCAGCTTGATTTGGGCTAATAATCTTGTGTATTACCTTTTGCATTCTATTTGCCAATACTTTGGAGATGATCTTGTAAACAAAGTTGCATAATGATATGGGTCGATAGTTCTCTAGTGAATCAGCCCCTGCATTCTTCGGAATTAAAGAAATAAAAGTGCAATTCATCTCTCTAAGAATATGACCTGAAGAGAAGAAATGTTGGCAAGCCTTGATCACATCATTTCCAATAATA
Source organism: Musa acuminata AAA Group (assembly GCF_036884655.1). Classification (NCBI taxonomy): domain Eukaryota; kingdom Viridiplantae; phylum Streptophyta; class Magnoliopsida; order Zingiberales; family Musaceae; genus Musa; species Musa acuminata. The sequence goes on along the minus strand of NC_088333.1, from coordinate 25,432,970 downwards.
GACCAAGCAGTTTGGTAAAATTCAGCTGGAAATCCATCTGGACCTGGGCTTTTGTGCTTTGGTGACTTAAAGACAACACATACAATTTCGTCATCTGTAATTGGGGCATTGAGGATTGAAATAGCTTCCGAATCAAGTTTTCTAGTCGGCTCCACATGAATGTTATTAGGTTTCCCAGCTTGATTTCAACTGCATACTGCCTTCTGCGAGTATACAAACGAGTTTCAAAGTTCAGACGTAAATCTGCGTTTAAGACGTAAATCTGCGTTTAGACGTAAATCTGCGTTTAGACGTAAATCTACTTTTTGCAGATTACTTTTTGAGCTGTACAATAGCAGCACATTGTCTTTATACTTCTGCTCAAACTGCTCTTAGACGCAATCTGAGTTTAGACGCAATCTGCATTTAGACGCAAACTGCATTTAGACGCTAACTGTGTTTAAACGTAAACTGCACTTAATCATAAGTAATCTTAGAATCAGCTTTTGCATCAAAATAGTTTTTATCGAACGAATGCAGCTTTCATTTTTAATCGCTGAAAGATTTCCGCTGCACTAATTCACTCCCCCCCTCTTAGTGCTCTCGATCCTAACATGTTTCTCAAGAAAAGGGCCTCTTACACAACTGGCAAAAGTTACTTTCAGATACGCTATTTGGTGGATGTGGAAGGAGAGATGTAATAGAATTTTTGAATGTCAACACACAAACAATGCTCAGCTCTTGAAAGAGATTATTAGAGACTCAAGATCCTGTATGGAGCATGATCTCAAAACCGAGCACTTCACTCGAAGAGAAAAAGATATTTTTATCAAATTTAATTTTTTTATTAGCTAAAGATCTTGGGAATGATGCCAAATAATGTACCCACAGGTAGTTATAGTCTATAGCATGTGTAGTCATAACTATCGCATTCGCACTCTATGAGTTACTTGGCTTTGTCTATGACTTGTATAGATAAAGCTATTTGTAGAAACTTTACATATAATCAATTTACTTTTATTTACCAAAAAAAAACTAGTAAGATTATAAAAAATTTGGAGGAAGCACTAAGCTCCGTGGCTCATTACAATTGGGACTCAAAAAAATTAAACTATAAGGGACGAATTATGCTTATGATAAATTCTACTTGCATCTTCACGAGTAGATTTTGGATAAAGTTATTCTATATGTAGGGTACTAAATTGAAAAGGAGTACGGCATATCACCCACAAATCGACGGCCAGACAAAAGTTGTAAATAGGTGCTTGGAGACAACCGAAAGCCATCCGCCAAATATGACTATCCAAGGAGAACTCCAGACCTAGCCAAGTGCCATTATTGATCGACGGATCATGACTTGACGATGACGACCCACTACTAAAGTGCTAATACAGTGGGTGAACCTACCATTAGAAGATGCCACTTGGGAGAACTATGACGACTTGTAGATCAAATTCCCAAAATTCATGAATCGTCAGCCTCGAGGACAAGGCTGATTTGAAGAGGGCGGGTCTGTTAGGACTCTAGCTAGGAGAGTCCTAATTGAGAGGGACATTCATGTAAAATCTACCTAAGCCACCCCCTATTAAAGAGGTGAAGAGGCCGGCTAGGGTTAGGAGGTTGTTTCTTAGAGAAGAATAAGGAGTTGTAAAGGGATAGGAGTCTTGAGTAGGAGTCCTATTAGGAGTTGGTTAGAAGTAGGAGTCTTGAGTAAGAGTCCTATTAGGAGTTAGGGTTTAGAAGTCCTATAAATAGTCATGTATTCCTCCTCTTTTGATAAGCAATAGATGAATCTTTTCTGCAGCCTTTGAGCAGAAACTTGGAGGGAGGAACCCCTATAGAGTTTCAAGGAGGCCGATCCCCTAAAGAGATCAACCCCAAGTTTAGAATCTACAAGGGTTCTAATAGTATGATTCACGGCTAGCTCAATATTGGGCTTAGAGGTTCACACACATATGGTGGCATTGCAATGAGTGGAGGTTCAAATATGAGATATCCATCGGAGCCCCTATCTTATTGGATATCCAATAAGCCCCTGAATTATTGGATCCTATGGATGAGATATAATAAGAGCCAATTGGAGATTATTAGATAGAGATCCATTAATCTAAGAGGCTTGGGTAGTTGGATGGAGATCCAATACCAAATAGGGTAGGATCCATTATGGTTAAGTTGATAGGGGACCTCTATAAATTGGAGGGAACCAATGTTTCGTAGACTAGAACCTTTTTGGGTTGCCTCTCATATTCTCCTCCCCTTCTCCTCCTTAGATAGTAGGCTTGAAGTTTTGAGGAGCATTATCACGACCCTGCTGTGTGGATCACTATTAGAGAGGAGGGTACTTGACCTCCTTCACCCTCTCTAAGAGAACCCCAAAGGAATTCTATGTAGATTGATCTTTGAGGAGGATTAACCCTTGGAATGCTATAGCGGTTCCTCCCTCCTAGAAGTCGATCAAATGGCTGCAATTGTAGATATATCTTATTCTCAAAGAGATGGAAGCTATATGCTTATATAGGGCTCCAAACCTTAGCCCTAGGGATTGCTTCCTAAGTGAGTTGCCCCTTTTGCTCTCAACCCTAACCAACCAACCCAGTAAAAGGGGGCGGTGGCTAGGAAGCCCAAAGGCCCAAATATAAATCCTAGCCACTCTTCTTTATAGGATAGAGGCGGTTAGGTGGGGTTTATTATAATCTCACAGGATTTTATTAGCTGCTTCTTGGTTGAGTAGGACCCAACCTTGCTAGGGTCATATCAAGCCTGCCCTCTCCAAATCAGCCTTGTCCTCAAGACTGAGGTTCCATGAACTTAGTGTTGAATCTCGGATTTTGATGATGACGTCAATTGTCATTTGTTATCTAATCCATATGTTGATATAAGTATACAGGATTAACTACGATGAAAGTAAGACATGCAGTAGGAGTTACGCCGGAGTCAAGACTATGATCACGTTGGGGGTTCGAGAATTCGACGAAAGTTCGGACGGTCGTCTGAGGTTCTACGGGAACAAATCTGAGAAGTCCAAGAGCTTGCTAAAGAAGCTCGTCGGAACTTGCCAAGTGGATCGTCACAAGTCCAGGAGTTTGCCGGAAGTCCGCAGGAGCATCACCGAGGGTTCATCGGATAATCGACGGAAGCTCACCGAAAGAAGCGATTGACGTACTGGAGCAAGTTGCATTAAATGTCTTAAGAAATTCATAGTTAGCATGATGATTTAGAAATGGGAGGTGATCCCATTAACTTAATCTTGGGGCAATTAGGCCCTTGATAGGTCTCCGAGCTCTAGCAGGAGGTGCAACCGCTCTTGACAAGTGGTGGCACCGCACAGAGGCTCAATCTTTGAGCTCTGCTAGGTGGTGTAACCGCCAGACCCCGAAATTCCGGGAGATGACAGTTTTGAGCTCAGAATTTAAACTGGTTTGGGGCCTATAAATACCCCACTCTTTCAGCAATGAAAGAGCAACCAAAAACCACTGAAATCCTGATCTTACTCTGTGATTTTTAGAGCTTAAAAGTGTTGTATAAGTTAAAAGTTCTCCTTCCTCTTTTCGTTCAAGTTTTAATCTGTCAAGAGAGGAAAGAAAATTCGGTAAGGGTTGTCTCTTAAGCCCGTCAAAAGGAGTGAAACTGTAAAAAGGTGGTCGGCCTTCGCTTATTAAAGGAAGGCCTCTAGTGGACGTCGGTGAACTCGTCCGTGGAGGAAGCCAAAAGTGGATGTAGGTCAAGATTGACCGAACCACTCTAAATCTCAGTTTGTATTTACTTTGACCATAATATCTTTACTGCAAACCTCCTCAATAGCTTACTGCCTTCTGCACATTTACGATCGTGTTTCAAAGTTCAGTATTTTTCGAATCGTTGTTTAGGCATAAATCAGTTTTATCATACAAACATCATATTTCAGTTTACGCTTACATTCAAATTTCCATCAAAACTGCAAGCTGCCTTCATAGACTTGTTTTAACTGCATCTTACTTGATCACAAGTTAAACTGATTTACGAATCGACTTTTCTATCGAAATCACTCTTATCATACAAACGCAGTTTTAATCGTTGACAGTTTTCCGCTGCACTAATTCACCCCCCGCCCCTCTTAGTGCTCTTAATCTTAACAATTGTTATCAGAGCAGGGTTAACTCTCAAACGGATTAAAACCTAAGAGAGATGGAATACGCCGGAAACCAAGAGGGCCATTCTATTACACGTCCACCCATGTTCAATGGGACGTACTACACCTATTGGAAGACCCGAATGAGGATCTTCCTTATTTCAATAGATTTTGCACTTTGGAATCTTGTCGAAAATGGATTTTCGAAGTCTTCTCTTCCAATGATCGATTGGAATGAATTGGAGAATAAGGCTTTCACTCTTAATGCAAAGCTATGAATGCCTTATTTTGTGCGCTTGATAAAAATGAGTTCAATCGTGTTTCGGTTTGTGAAACCGCGTTTGATATTTGGCATACACTCGAAGTGACTCACGAAGGCACAAGTCAAAAAATCAATCTTTTGATACATTCTTTTGAACTTTTCCGAATGAAACTGAGCGAGACTATTGGCGACATGTACACCCGTTTCACGGATATCGTCAATGGTCTAAAAGGACTCGGCAAAAGATTTTCGGATTTTGAGCTCGTAAATAAAATTCTAAGATCCCTTCCTAAGAGTTGGAACCCTAAAGGCACTGCTATTCAAGAGGCTAAAGATTTAAACAACTTCCCTCCTGAAGAACTAATCGGGTCATTAATGACCTATCAAATGACATGCAAGGCTCATGAAGAGCAAGAAGACATCTTCCAAAGAACAGGAAGGATATGACACTTCGAACTTTAGATGACCACTTGAGAGAAAACTCAAGTGATGAGGACCGTGACGATGACTTGGCACTTCTAACAAGGAAATTCAAAAAATTCATTAAGAGAAACAAGTTTAAAAATGACACTAAAAATAAACTTGAAGCCAAAAAGGATCAAGTTATTTGCTATGAGTGCAAAAAGCTGGGACACTACAAAAGTAATTGTCCCCAAGCCAAGAAGAGAATATCAAAGAAGAAGATGCTCAAAGCAACGTGGGATGACTCGAGCGTGTCCGAAGAAGAGGAGTCCAACACCGAGCAAGTTGCTCATTACGCCTTAATGGCCATTGGAGAGGAGGTAACAAATTTAATTGATGCAGATTTATCATTTGATGAGTTATTAAATGCTTTCCATGACTTATTTGATGAATACAAGATTATTAATAGAAAAGATAAATTGCTAAAAAAGGAGCATGATAGTCTTACTTGTAATTTCAATAAGTTAAAAACTGAATATCATGATAGTTTAGGTTCTTGTATAAAATGCCATGATCTAGAAACTATCCAAATGGAAAACTTGCTACTTAAGGACACCTTGAAGAAATTTGAGGTTGGTAGCAAGTTTTTGAACATGATCCTTACAAACAAGGGTCACGTTCCCAAAAGATGTGGAATCGGATTTGTGAGAAATCCTCACCAAAATTCAACCACCTTCATAAAAGGCCCCACTCTACATGTTCGACACTAAAGCAAATGCAACTTTTGTTGCAAACATGGACACAGAATGCATTATTGTCCATTCAAGAAAATTAGTCCGAATGGACAATAATAGGAACCATGATAAACTCTATGCAACATGACAAACAATGTATATCAGTTTTTGAGTCACCCAAAAGTAAATGGGTACTTAAAAATTATCCTATCTCTTAGAAACGTAAACCATCCCAAGTTGGGAGTAAGAAATAATATCCTACTCTTTGGATTCTCAATATTCATAACCTGAGATCCAAAAAGAACACGCGATGCTCCCTAGCCTAAATAACAAAAAGAGGATTAGAAAATTAAAATTACAAGAGCAATACAGATACAATCCTATTTGATCCCTCAGAATTAGAAACCCATGATTCTACCTTCATATATCCTAAGGATTTCCGAACCCATCAAATTGACTTGTTTGTTACTTTCAAATCCAACTATATCATGAACTTACGTCTTGTAAGCAAAGTTTGTCGTGGACTTGCAAAGCTTACCAACTTGGATAACCTATCATAAACATGCGTACGACATTTGAAGTAGAGTATGCGCGTCACTAGATCTATCTTGATCGTGCAAAATTTCTCATCTTAAAATGAAAATTCTTACGTAATTACGTAAGTAAAGTTGACTGCTCCACAAATAAAAATTCTTCTCAAGTCAAAAACATTCAAATCAAACCACACAGCAGTCAAAACGAGTGCTCACTGCCTGCAGGCGGTGGCACCGCCCCAACTGGAGGTAGCACCTCCGGCTATCACGTATTGCAAGCAGTTACACCGCCCAGCCAGTGGTGCAACCGCCTGCAATCCTGCCCCCTTTTAAACTAAGCTAGGGTCGGCGGTGGAACCGACCCCAACTCACTCCCTTCCCCTCTTTACTCTTCTAAAGCTTCTCCACCCACATTTCTCCCCTCTTAGCATCCCAAATACTCCTCATTTCGAAGCAAAAGATCAACAATCTCTCCTTTTATTGAAGATCTCAATTAAGGTATTCTCTAAGAAGCCTCTAAATTCTATTTTTGATTCATTTACTCTTGCTCATTACTATCCTCTTAAATAACAGTAGTTATGGGCTCTAGAAGATCCTCGAGGGACAAAGGGAAGAGGAGATTAGTGGAAGACTTTGATCTTACCCTTTTTGATTCAAAATATCATGCTAAAAAATTTTCCTCTTTCGAATTTAGAAGTGTCAATAAAGGAAAACATGTAGATTTAGATGACTAAGAGACTTAGAGACAGTCCAATGGTTTACAAACCTAGATCTACAACCTATTTTATAAATTAGTGAACCCATCTATCCAAGACTTGCTAGATTGTTTTACAACAATCTACAAGTAGATGAAGAAGAAAGAATATCTACCTATCTCTTAGGACAACACATCTCCATTACGGATAGATTCATTTGCGACATGTTAGGCATTCCTGTAAAAAATAGGGTCATTAGAAACAAGAATGATGAATATGGTATCGTGGTCAGAAACAAGGCTAGATTAGTGGCCAAAGGTTTCAACTAAGAAGAATGTATCGATTACGAAGAAACCTTCGCTCTTGTGGCTCGATTAGAAGCCATAAGGATGCTCCTTGCCTATGCTAGTAGTAATAATTTTAAGTTGTTTCAAATGGATGTTAAAAGTACTTTTCTTAACGGCTTTATTTCCGAAGAAGTTTATGTTGAACAACCTCCTGGATTTGAAAATAATAGCCTCCCTAATCATGTGTTTAAATTAACTAAAGCTCTCTATGGTTTAAAACAAGCCCCTAGGGCTTGGTATAAGAGACTTAGTTCTTTTCTTATTGAAAATAATTTCACAAAAGATAAGGTTGATACTACATTGTTTATCAAGAATTTTAAAAATAATTTTCTCATTGTTCAGATTTATATTGATGATATTATCTTCGGTTCTACAAATGAATCTCTTTTAGAATCTTTCGCTAAAATCATGAGTCTCGAATTTGAAATGAGTTTGATGGGAGAATTAACCTTTTTCTTAGGCTTACAAATTAAGCAACTAAGCAATGACATCTTTATTAGTCAAACTAAATATGCTTTAGATCTACTGAAAAGATTTAATATGGATAGCTCAAAAGCTATTAACACCCCTATGAGCACCTCCACTAAGTTAGAAGTTGATGAGAGTGGAGAAAGCTTCGATCAAAAAACTTATAGAGGTATGATAGGAAGTTTATTTTACCTCACTACAACTAGACCAGATATCATGTTCAGTATAGGACTTTGTGCTAGGTTTCAATCGAACCCTAAGATATCTCATCTCAAAGTGGTTAAAAGAATACTTAGATATCTTAAAGGTACCACAAATAGGATTATGGTATCCAAAATTCAAAAATTTTGAGTTAATTGCTTATGCTGATGCGAATTTGGCTGTGTGTAGACTAGATAGAAAAAGCATATCAGGAACATGTCAATTTTTGGGACATTCCCTTGTTTTCTGGTCATCTAAGAAATAAAACTCGGTTGCACTATCAACAACCGAAGCTGAATATATTTTAGCTAGTGCATACTATGCATAAGTTGTGTGGATGAAAAACACCTTAGAAGATTATAAAGTCTATCTTAAAAACATTCATATTAAATGTGATAACACAAGTGCAATATATTTAACAAAGAATCATATTTAACACTCAAGAACAAAACATATTGATATTAGACATCACTTTATATGAGATCATGTTACTAATCATGATGTAATCATAGAGTTCATAGATACTAAGCATCAACTGGCTGATATTTTTATAAAACTTCTAAGTGAAGAAGAATTTGATTTCATAAGAAGAGAATTAGGAATGTTGATGTGTCTGAATGCATAAACCTGTTAAAATCATTTTTCGGACTTTATTGATTGAATGATCAAATCACTTGATTGCCATTACATGCCTAAAATTACATGTTGGAAATTATGTTTTTGGATACAAAAATTTCCATAACAATGAGCATGTTTTGTCTTCATGATTATATTTGAAAATCTATAGTATAGTCTTATCCGAATGCATGAAAGTGTTAATTTCATTTTCGGATTCTCTTAACTAGTGGTATCCTACCAATTGGATTTTCTCGATACATTATCCTTTTCCAAACTTAATAAGAATATGTATATCGAGTTTGATTCTCATCATTGATTTTTGACATATGGAATCAACTAGCAAAAACATCTCTCATACACTTATCATGTGAAAAATATTTTTTGAGAAATGGATTTGATAAAATGATTCCTGCGTGTAAATTCTTTTTTGAAATATGGATGATAGTGTTTTTACTTGCAAGGATTTGTTTCACATATATATCTTGATCCTTGTAAAAATGGAATATGATTTAATCTCTCATCGATTTTAACTTCATTCAAAGTAAACTCACAAATAGCGGCGACGACACTATAGCGGCGACCAGATCTAGGGCGACCACTGTAGCGGCAGCCAGATCTCCCTAGGGTGATCTGACTCCTACAGCGTCGGCTTTCTCCCACCGGTGACGGGCGACGACACTATAGCAGCAATCTGATTTCTTGCAGCGTCGGTTATTTCCCAAGGGCGACGGTACTATAGCGGCGGCGACGACACTGTAGCAGCGACGGTACTGTAGCGACGACGACACTGTAGTGGCGACGACACTGTAGTGGCGATGAGATCTTCCTAGGGCGATCTGACTCCTGCAGCGTTGGCTTTCTCCCACGGGCGACGATACTATAGCAACGATCTGATCTCCCTTATTGTAGTGGTGATCGGATCTCCTATAGCGTCAGCTTCTCCCCAAGGGCGACGATACTATAGCGGCGACCAGATCTCCCTAGGGCGACGGTACTGTATCGGCAATCTGATATACTACGACGGTGGCTTTTCCCTATGGAGACGATTCTATAGCTACGACTAGAAGAGGGATCAAACATGGCAGCGACGGCCCCTAGGGCTGGCGACGGTGGCGGGAGGGTTGATACGATGCTAAGACTCCCTACCGTTACGCCTCAATTGTCTCCTCCTCCGTATCCTCTCCAGAGAGAAACTCCTTCGACGAAACAGCATCGAAGTAGGTCGCGCTCTAGATCGCGGCAGCCTGCCCTCATTTCCAATGACCCTAGGCCTTGGACTAGCCTCTTCAAGGCTCCGGTTGGAAGTCCGGATCTAAGCTTGGAATTATTTACTCTAGAAGTTCAGGCTGATAAGAAGATTGCTGTATACGAGACTGCTGATTCAGCAGAGCTTATTGAGACATGGTCTATGGCGATTGTTGGCTATGTGGTAGGTCTCAAAACATCTTATTTCCCACTATCCTCATTTATCAAAACTCGATGGGGAATATCGTCATTTAATCTTCATATGCTAGAGAACGGATTCTTTGTTTGCAAGCTATACTCTGAAGAAGATTTACAATGGGTCCTCGAAGGATTCTGGACTATTCGCGGCCATCCAATGATTCTACGACGCTGGTCTCCTTATGTCCGTTTGGAGTTAGATAGCCTACAGTCTATTCCATTATGGGTATCATTTCAAGGTCTTCCTCTACATCTTTGGAGTAGACGTTTTATTGCAAAGTTATGCAGCACTCTGGGACAGCCACTCTACATCGACAAAGCAACAGCTGCTCAGACGAGATTAGCATTTGCACGAGCATGTTGCTAGTCATAGGTGCCCAGCAAGCCAATCACGTGAGTGATGGCACGTGTGACTTGATACAGAATCTTTTTGCTTATTATATTTTGGCGTATATCACTTTATAACTATTGTATAAATGCATATATATTGTGATGTCCTTGGATTTGTGCAATGGGAATCGGATCGTGATGAGATCACGATAATGAGATCGATTCACCTTTAAACACATATCCTAAATAATCCCGGTCATAGGTTACTCGAGAGGGACATCGTGATAACCGGATAGACTGGTGTGCTGTATACCCGTCCATATGATGGATGCAGCTGGTCTCATAGCTGCTCGTGTAGGGACACTAGGGATACAGTACAGGTGCTCATTGGAGAATGAGTTCACTGATTGATCCGCTTACGGAATGCTGGATGGTTGATGATGCCTTATTGTCAGACAACGATTCCGTAGTCCTAGTGGTGTATCTGGTTCTTAGACTTGAGACACCAAGGATGTCCTGTATGAGTGCTCCACTCTTTGATACCAGACTTATAGGTTTGGCTGTTCCCAGATCTAGTACAGCTGGTCATTGGGAGTGGTAGTCGACCTTACGAGGGCTATTGAGTGTCGATAGAGGATCATCCACTCTCGGTATCATGAGAGGAATATCCCATGTGTTCTTGCTCAGACAAATCCCTGGCCAGGGTCATTCGGGTTGAGAGAGAAAGAGTTCTCCGGGAGAATCCGATTAGAGCGAGACTCGAGTAGAAACCGTGTGGGTCTGACAGCACCATGCTCGATATACGGTCTTTGGGATATTAGATGGATGAGGGACTATAGGTACATGGTAACTGAGGACAGACAGGTCCAATGGATTGGATTCCCCTGTATCGTCTGGGGACTACGGCGTAGTGGCCTAGTACTTCCGTAGTCGATGAGTCGAGTGAATTATTACAGAGATAATAATTCACTGAGTTAGAAGGAGTTCTGACAGGTATGACTCACGGCCAGCTCGATATTGGGCCTAGAGGGTCACACACATATGGTAGGCATTGCGATGAGTAGAGGTTCGGATATGAGATATCCGACGGAGCCCTTGTCTTATTGGATGCAGATCCAATACCCACTAGGGAAAGGACCCATTAGGGTTTTGACACGGGATCTCTATAAATAGGAGGGATTCACAGCCTCATAGGCTAGAGTCTTTGCTTGCCCTTCCTATTCTCCTCTCCCTCTCCACCTCAGAGTAGGCCTGGAGTTTTGAGGAGCGTCGTCGCAACCCTGCTGTGTGGATCACCGCTAGAGAGGAGGACGCTTGACCTCCTTCACCCTCTCCTAAGGATCTGCAAGGAAACAGGGATATACGATCTCCCTAGGTAACACAATCTCTATACGCAGTTTTGTGTTTTTTGCGGATTTTGCGCACCAATCTTCGCACGACGATGAACATCTTTTTGGGAATCGGGGATTTTTGTTTTCTTGTTCTTCCGCTGCGCATATGATGTCGCCCCCTATGATTTCCCAACAGTGGTATCAGAGCCAGGTTGTTCGTGCGAATGATTGGTTTTTGAACTGCGTGTGTTGTGTTTAGGAAGAATATTGACGTCAAAATCGTTGACGCAAAAGTAAGGAAGGGCAGCAACAGTTGCTGCCCTCGATCTGCATGCCTGCAGCCAGCCGCAGCCGCAGCCAGGCAGCACAGCGCCGGCGCATGCGCAAGCGCTGTGCCTGCAGCAGCCGGCCGGCGGTCTGCTTGCAGCAGGCTTGCGGCCGGCGGGGCTGGCAGCCCGCTCGGTAGAAGCGCCTGCGGCCACTGAGCCCGCGGGCAGAGGCGCCGCGGGGCAGCAGCAAGGGCTGAGGCACCGCAGGGCAGCGGCGCCTGTGGCCGCTGCTCCCACGGGCAAAAACCCCGCAGGGGCGGCCGCCAGCGAGACAGCACCACCTGCGGGCGTTGACTCGCGGGCAGAACCGCCCGCGGAGGCGGCGGCGCCCGCGGGGGCGCCCACCTGCAGCGGCAGCGACCCCAGCGGGCGTGCCACCTGCAGGCGAGGGCAGTGCCCTCGCCCTCGCCGCACAGGCCGCCGCCAGTAGGGTGGCGGCGGCGGCGCAGCAGCAGCAAGGGGGAGAAGGGTATTAGGGTTTTCTGGGCAAAAGACAGTTTTGCCCCTCGGAATTTGAGAAATTCCAGTTTCTGTCTTTTGTCCAAATTATGAAAATACCCTTAGGAATTGAGAAATTCCCTATATATCCCTGATTTCAGAAAATATTAATTAATTAAAAGGTTTAGTTGATTATTATTTTTATTATTATCTAGTAGTCCTACATGATGATGATTATTTATACATGTGATTATGATGAGTGGACAGATGATCATGGACCGTGTGATGTGTGTACTTGTGATTATTATTATTGAGGTCTGCGAACCTCCATTATATTTCTCGTTTATTGTCGGGCCTGCGTGCCTATGATTAAGTTGTAATCACATGAGGAGGCGCAGTGGGAGCGTGGATGCCATAGCGGGACCCACGAGACGGACGATCGTGATGCATGGAGATGCATCAAGATGTCGACGGAACCGACGAGGACGAGATGGACGATCACAAGGCATGGAGATGCACCGTTGCACACATAGATCTTGATGTGAGTGATTAGGCCTACTGGCTCGGGCCTAATCATATTAGGTTGTGGTCCATGATCATCTGGTGTGATTGCTTATACACATACTAGATATGTATATATTTGCATGCGATGTAGATATATATTAAATATGTATATGTGTGACATGTCATATTAGGAGACCAAATCATAGAAACATCTCTCGATAAAATTAAGTCGGTAAACGTGAGGCAATTAGATTGACCCACGTGGCCTTCCATCGTTATGAGTAGGAACCGAATCCCGGTGTAGGTTGAGTTGGTCGAGTCCCTCGAGACTCACCTATATCGCGATTCGCTATCTTGCTTACGACATAGAGATGTCACCGGTGACCTGAGGGCATGATATGCTTGGTCGAGTCCCTCGAGGGTATATCATCAAATCAGACTCATCTTGTAACGAAGGTGTTGACTTAACCGAGCATCATGGTTGGTCGAGTCCCTCGAGGCCATGGTGATTCGGAGGCCGAACAGGACGGGAATCACAAGGAGTTGTGATCGGCAAGAGTTGTCTACCTTTTAGGCTTAGTGTGATTGGTCGAGTCCCTCGAGGTTACACTAAGACGCTGATTGGATCCTGATCCCCACTAGAAGTCTGCCGGAGACTTCCGTTTCACGTGCTGAGAGTGTCGCGTGACTCGTTAGTAAAATAGTGGGAGCATATTAAGATAGAAGTCCATATCTTGATAGTTTATTTCTTGCAAAATCTGCATGTTATTCATTTTTGCTACATCTTTATTTTCAGAAAATGTCACTTTCAAATCCCTTACGTGGCATACTTGATGTCAACCGCCTCACTGGTCCAAATTATACGGATTGGCTCCGTAACTTGAGAATTGTTCTCACAGCGGAGAAAATCGTGTACGTCCTTGAAACAGTGATGCCTACGCCCGAAGAAGGGGCAAGCGAGGATGAGATCGCTCGCTACGTGAAGTACATTGATGACTCCACTCTTGCTCAGTGCTATATGTTGGGCTCTATGACTCCAGAGTTACAGAGACAACATGAAAAGATGGATGCCAGATCCATTCTCCTACATGTCCGTAAATTGTTTGAGGAACAGGGAAGGACTCAACGATATGAGATATCCAAGAGCCTTTTCCGCGCTAGGATGACTGAGGGGACACCGGTTCAGAACCATGTCCTAAAGATGATTGAGTGGATAGAGAAACTCACAGGTCTAGGAATGGTCCTAGAGGATAACTTGTGTGTGGACATTGTGCTTCAGTCCCTACCAGATCTCTTTTCACAGTTCATAATGAATTTTAATATGAACAAGCTTGAGGTGACTCTCCCAGAGCTCCTCAATATGTTGAGGGAGGCAGAGAGTACTATTAAGAAAGAGAAGCCAGTTCTCTACACTGGTGAGACCAGAAAGAAAAGGAAAGCAAAAAGGTCCCTTAGGAGAAGGGAAAGGGCAAGGGCAAACCAGGTAAAGCAAAGGTTGCTAAGAAAGACCCAACAAAGGACAAAGGCCAGTGCTTCCACTATGGTAAAGATGGGCACTGGAAGAGAAACTGCAAAGAGTACCTTGTAGAAAGGGCGAAACAAAAGCTTGATGAAGCTTCAGGTACATTCACGATCAGTCTCCATTTGTCAGACTCTTATGATAACACATGGGTATTAGATACCGGTAGTGCTTATCATATATGCAATTCGTTGCAGGTTCTGGCAAGGCCTAGGAGACTAGAGAGAGGCGAGATGGACCTCAAGATGGGTAATGGAGCAAAAGTTGCTGTATTAGCTGTTGGCGAGGTCGCCCTACATCTGCCTAGTGGAGCTTTTATTGCATTAGATGCATGTTATTTTGTTCCTTCTATTATCAAAAACATTATCTCCATTTCATGTTTAACAGTTAGTGGATATAAATTTGTTTTTGAGAACAATGGCTGTTCGATATTATTAGATGATAAGATCATCACGAAAGGAATATTGCATAATGGTTTATTTATGTTAGACACCACTCCACATATCATGAATGTAAATGTGTCCAAAAGGAAACAAGATGAGTTGAACAGTGCATACCCTGTGGCATTGTAGGCTAGGTCACATCCATGAAAGAAGGATTCAAAAGTTGCTAAATGATGGATATCTAGATCCATTCGACTATGTGTCATATGCAACTTGTGAGCCTTGCATTCGTGGAAAACTGACCAACTCTCCATTTAGTGGAACTGGAGAGAGAGCCACCGAGTTGTTGGAACTCATGCTGGAGGTTACTCCTACTTCATTACATTTACTGATGATTTCTCAAGGTATGGATATGTGTACTTAATGAAGTACAAGTCCGAGGCCTTTGAGAAATTCAGAGAGTATAAGAATGAGGTGCAGAACCAGGCTGGAAAGAGTATCAAAACTCTTCGATCAGATCGAGGAGGTGAGTACTTAAGTACAGAGTTTACTCACTTCCTCAAGGACCATGGGATATTATCCCAATGGACACCTCCTTATACACCTCAGCTCAATGGTGTCTCTGAAAGGAGAAATCGTACATTATTAGATATGGTACGGTCCATGATGAGTTTCGCTGACCTACCCATCTTATTCTAGGCATATGACCTAGAAACCGCAGCTTACCTTCTGAACAGAGTTCTAACTAAGTCGGTAGTGTCTACACCATATGAGATATGGAAAGGGAAGAAGCCTGATCTTAAGGTTGTTAAGATTTGGGGCTGCTCTGCCCATGTTAAAAGACACAACCCCGATAAGTTAGAATCAAGGACAGAGCGATGCAAATTTATGGGATACCCCAAGGAAACTTGTGGGTATTATTTCTATCATCTCGAGGACCAAAAGGTCTTTGTAGCTAAGAGAGCAGTGTTCCTTGAGAAGGAACACATTCTTGGCGGAGACAGTGGGAGAATGATAGAGTTGAGCGAAGTTAGGGAACCAAGCTCAAGCACCACTCTACAGCCCGAGTCTGTTCAGGTATCTAATACACAAGTTTCAACTTTACGCAGGTCTGATAGAGTATCCCATCCTCCTGAGAGATATGTGGGACATATTAGAGCAGAGGATGTAGAGGATATTGATCCTCAGACCTACGAGGAGGCTATTATGAGTATAGACTCCGGGAAGTGGAAAGAAGCCATGAATTCTGAGATGGATTCTATGTACTCCAATAAGGTTTGGAACCTAGTTGATGCACCCGAAGGTATTGTACCCATCGGTTGCAAGTGGATCTTTAAGAAAAAGATCGGAGTAGATGGAAAGGTAGAGACCTATAAAGCAAGGCTAGTGGCTAAGGGGTATCGTCAAAGGCAAGGTGTTGACTATGACGAAACTTTCTCACCCGTAGCAATGCTAAAATCCATCAGAATTCTATTGGCTATTGCAGCACACTATGATTATGAGATCTGGCAGATGGATGTGAAAACCGAATTCCTCAACGGGAACCTGGAGGAGGAGGTGTATATGATGCAACCTGAGGGATTCGTGTCCAAGAACTGCCCATATAAGGTGTGTAGGTTGCTTAGATCCATTAATGGACTAAAGCAAGCTTCCCGAAGTTGGAACATAAGATTTGATGAGGCAATCAGATCTTATGACTTCGTTAAGAACGAAGATGAGCCTTGTGTATACAGAAAGGTAAGTGGGAGCGCTATTAGCTTTTTGGTGTTATATGTGGATGACATCCTCATCATTGGGAATGACATAGGAATGCTATCCACAATAAAGGCTTGGTTATCTAGACACTTCTCCATGAAGGACTTAGGAGAAGCATCCTATATCTTGGGGATTAGAATCTATAGAGATAGATCCAAGAGGATGCTTGGCTTGTCCCAGTCCAGGTACATAGAAACCATTGTCAAAAGGTTTGGCATGGAAAATTCCAAGAGAGGTCTCATACCGATGAGACATTGGATATCGCTTTCTACGAGTATGTCCCCAAAGACTCCAGAAGAAAGGGCGAACATGGATATGATACCTTATGCCTCAGCAATAGGGTCTATCATGTATGCCATGCTATGTACTAGGCCTGATATAGCGCATGCTCTGAGTGTCACGAGCAGGTATCAGGCGGATCCAGGCTTGGAGCACTGGAAAGCAGTAAAGTGTATCCTTAAGTACTTGAGAAGGACTAAGGATCTTTTACTAGTATATGGAGGTAATAGCCTTAAGGTTGAAGGCTACACTGACTCAAGTTTTCAGTCTGATGTCGATGATAGCAAGTCGAATTCAGGGTATGTGTACACCTTGAATGGAGGAGTAGTGTGCTGGAAGAGTTCCAAGCAAGTTACCACTGCTGACTCGACCAAAGAGGCGGAGTACATTGCTGCATCAGATGCAGCAAAGGAGGGAGTCTGGGTGAAGAAGTTCATCACAGATTTGGGAGTCGATACAGATAGCGACAAGTCGACTTCCTTATATTGCGACCACTATGGGGTGATTACTCAAATAAGGGAACCCGGGTCTTATCAGAAGTGTTCTGAGGAGGTTCCAGCTTATAAGAGAGATCGTAACCCGAAGAGATGTAGTAGTGGAAAGAGTTCCATCCGAAGATAACATTGTAGATCCACTGACAAAGCCGTTGTCTCAATTTGTCTTTGAGCGTCACAGGGGTCTAATGGGGATCAGACACATAGGTGATTGGCTTTAGGTCAAGTGGGAGATTGCTAGTCATAGGTGCCCAGCAAGCCAATCACGTGAGTGATGGCACGTGTGACTTGATACAGAATCTTTTTGCTTATTATATTTTGGCGTATATCACTTTATAACTATTGCATAAATGCATATATATTGTGATGTCCTTGGATTTGTGCAATGGGAATCGGATCGTGATGAGATCACGATAATGAGATCGATTCACCTTTAAACACATATCCTAAATAATCCCGGTCATAGGTTACTCGAGAGGGACATCGTGATAACCGGATAGACTGGTGTGCTGTATACCCGTCCATATGATGGATGCAGCTGGTCTCATAGCTGCTCGTGTAGGGACACTAGGGATACAGTACAGGTGCTCATTGGAGAATGAGTTCACTGATTGATCCGCTTACGGAATGCTGGATGGTTGATGATGCCTTATTGTCAGACAACGATTCCGTAGTCCTAGTGGTGTATCTGGTTCTTAGACTTGAGACACCAAGGATGTCCTGTATGAGTGCTCCACTCTTTGATACCAGACTTATAGGTTTGGCTGTTCCCAGATCTAGTACAGCTGGTCATTGGGAGTGGTAGTCGACCTTACGAGGGCTATTGAGTGTCGATAGAGGATCATCCACTCTCGGTATCATGAGAGGAATATCCCATGTGTTCTTGCTCAGACAAATCCCTGGCCAGGGTCATTCGGGTTGAGAGAGAAAGAGTTCTCCGGGAGAATCCGATTAGAGCGAGACTCGAGTAGAAACCGTATGGGTCTGACAGCACCATGCTCGATATACGGTCTCTGGGATATTAGATGGATGAGGGACTATAGGTACATGGTAACTGAGGACAGACAGGTCCAATGGATTGGATTCCCCTGTATCGTCTGGGGACTACGGCGTAGTGGCCTAGTACTTCCGTAGTCGATGAGTCGAGTGAATTATTACAGAGATAATAATTCACTGAGTTAGAAGGAGTTCTGACAGGTATGACTCACGGCCAGCTCGATATTGGGCCTAGAGGGTCACACACATATGGTAGGCATTGCGATGAGTAGAGGTTCGGATATGAGATATCCGACGGAGCCCTTGTCTTATTGGATGCAGATCCAATACCCACTAAGGAAAGGACCCATTAGGGTTTTGACACGGGATCTCTATAAATAGGAGGGATTCACAGCCTCATAGGCTAGAGTCTTTGCTTGCCCTTCCTATTCTCCTCTCCCTCTCCACCTCAGAGTAGGCCTGGAGTTTTGAGGAGCGTCGTCGCAACCCTGCTGTGTGGATCACCGCTAGAGAGGAGGACGCTTGACCTCCTTCACCCTCTCCTAAGGATCTGCAAGGAAACAGGGATATACGATCTCCCTAGGTAACACAATCTCTATACGCAGTTTTGTGTTTTTTGCGGATTTTGCGCACCAATCTTCGCACGACGATGAACATCTTTTTGGGAATCGGGGATTTTTGTTTTCTTGTTCTTCCGCTGCGCATATGATGTCGCCCCCTATGATTTCCCAACACATGTGTACTGGTTTCTTCCGACGAAGATCTTCCAAATGAGGTTTTCTATCGTGATCTTGACGAGAACACTCGGAAGCTACTTGTCTTATATTCCTGGAAGCCACAACGATGTCAGCATTGCTTATCTTTTGGTCATGCAAATGGAGCTTGTTAGCAAACTCCAAAACAAATCACAAAGGTCTATCGACCACGTCAAGAACCTCAGCAACAAAGCGAGTCTTCTCTAATGGCAGTAGCACCGATGGTGGCGAAGACTATTGAGCATTCCAACTCGCAAGGACAGCACCGCGGACAGAAGGACAAATCCAAAACTATATCTCTTCCTATAATGTCGGAGCCTTCCACAACAGAGGTTTCCCTTGGTACTAGTGGACAGGAGAAACATAAGTTAGGAACTTCATCTCTTCCAATATCATTGGATCCGTCCACAATAACTCAACAAACTCAGTCCCAAACAAATCTCGCCAACAAGGATATTCTTCCTCAACAAACTCAGGCCACAACAAACATCGCCAACAAGGATATTCTGTCTCAACAAACTCATGCCCCAACAAACCTCTCTAGCCAGGCTACTCCAACAAGTACTATCCAGGATATTGTGCTGCAACAATCTTATCGTGCTTCAACAAACCCTGCAAATCAAGACCACATGATTGGTAAGGATATTGTGCGGGAGGAAAATACAAAACCGAAGGATAAGAAAAAGGATGGTACAGTCCATCCAAAGTCGTAGGATGAATACCTTACCACCTTTTCATTTCTTTATTACTGATGAAGATAACTTGTTGGAATGTTCGCGGACTTAATAAGCCGGAGAAATGTCGGGAGCTCAACAGAATAATCAAGTCTACCGCATGTGATATTGTTATTCTAGTAGAAATGAAAATTAAACAATCGCGCGTTCAAGCTCAAAAGAATTTAATATCGCCGGACGCAGAACTATTTACCAATGACTCAAATGAAACTTTTGGTAAAATATGGGTCTTATGGCATCCTAACTCTATTAATGCTTGGTTTATTTCTGCTACTGATCAATTCATTCATCTTAAGGTAGAGGACAAAAAGAATGGCTGTCAATTTAATTTCACTGGTATATATGCTTCAAATAGAATGCAAGAAAGAAATACTCTTTGGTTTGACCTGACTAATATTGCAAATGGCTGTCTCAATGTACCTTGGATTGTTCTTAGAGACTTTAATACTGTTCGGTATACAAATGAAAAAGAGGGGGGTAGACAACTTTCAGAAAGCCAGCTTCAAAGTTTTAATGATTACATTGACACTACAGCTTTGTTTGATATGAAATCTGTGGGTAATTGGCTCTCCTAGAGTAATCAAGGTGCAGCTAACAGAAAAATAATGGCTCGACTTGATAGGTGTTTGATTAATCATGAATGGTTAACAGTTTTCCCAGATTCACTTCTTGAGTATGGTGCTCCTTTGTTTTCTGACCATTCTTTAATGTATATACACGCAGAGAAAGCGACACCAAGAGGCAAGAAACCGTTTAGATTCTTTAACATGTGGAGTACTCATCCTCAAATTCTTGATGTTATTAGATCTGCTTGGAATGTTAATGTGCATGGATCCCCCCTTACATCTTATGTCAAAAGCTCAAAGCCTGTAAAGCAGCACTAAGGAGTGGAATACAAATACCTTTGGCAATATTACCACCATAGTTCAATTCTGCAGGAAGGAACTAATGTCATTGCAACATGAGCTGCAACTTCAGCCAAATGATGAGAATATTATCTACAAAGAGACAAAAGCTAGAAATAACTTCATGCAAGCCTTAAAATAGGAGGAAAGTTTTGCAAAGCAGAAGTCTCGACAGCATTGGCTTACACTAGGAGATTCCAATACTAAATTTTTCTATGCTTCAATTGCTACTCGAAGGGCTATTAACCGTATCAGCAAATGCAGAGACAAAGATGATAATCTTATTGAGAATTTAGATGAGGTTAAAGCACACATAGAGCAATTTTTTTATTCCTCACTCAATCAAGCTGGGAAAACTAATAACATTCATGTGGAGCCGACTAGAAAACTTGATTCAGAAGCTATTTTAATCCTCAATGCCCCAATTACAGACGACGAAATTGTATGTGTTGTCTTTAAGTCACCAAAGCACAAAAGCCCAGGTCCAAATGGATTTCCAGCTGAATTTTACCAAACTGCTTGGTCTATTATTGGAAATGATGTGATCAAGGCTTGCCAACATTTTTTCTCTTTAGGTCATATTCTTAGAGAGATGAATTGTACTTTTATTTCTTTAATTTCGAAGAATGCAGGGGCTGATTCACTAGAGAACTATAGACCCATATCATTATGCAACTTTATTTACAAGATCATCTCCAAAGTATTGACAAATAGAATGTAAAAGGTAATACACAAGATTATTAGCCCAAATCAAGCTGCTTTCATCAAAGGGAGAAGTATACATCAGAACATTTTGCTTGCTAATGACTTGGTCAAAGATTTACATTCAAAAGCAAGAGGGACAAAATTATGTTTTAAAGCTGATTTACGGAAAGCCTTTGATTCAGTTAATAGGAAATTTATCTATAAGAACTTCCCACAGCAATGGGTTAATTGGATTCAATCTTGCCTGGAAACTCCAAAGTTTTCGATACTCTTTAATGGCTCACCTAATGGTTTTCTTGGGAGCACGAATGGCATCCGACAAGATGATCCACTCTCTCCGTATCTCTTTACTATTGCGATGGAAGGACTTAGCTGTATGTTGGAACATGCAGTCTTAAATGGCAGCATTAAGGTACCCAATGCTGGCTCTATTCATATATCACATATAACATTTGCAGATGATTTACTTATCTTCAAAATGATCCAACTTCAGTAAAGAACCTGGCTACTATTATGAATGACTTTGGTATGGTTTCTGGACTTCAGTTAAATCATACGAAAAGTAAAGTATATATGAGCCCTTACGTTGAGGATAAGGTATTTATTGTTCAAACTTTGGGGGTTAGTGAGGGAAGCCTGCAAGTTCCTTATTTGGGTCTCCCGCTCATATCCACAAGCATTCACAAAACCCACTGTCAGCCTATCCTGCAAAAAATAAAGAATTGAATTTCTTCTTGGAGAAATAGGCTTCTATCAAAAGCAGGACGACTCGAACTCATCCGTTTTGTATTGCACTCCTACTCTATATATTGGTGTAATGCATTTCTTCTGCTTGCTGGACTTCTCCAAGATATTGAACGGTTATTAATGAACTTCTTCTGGAATGGCACAAATGATAAGGCAATGCATATGGTAAATTGGGATAGCATTTGCAAACCGAAAGATGAAGAGGGGCTAAACTTAAGAAATACTAGAGATTGGAATCAAGCATGCCTGGTACAACAACTATGGGATCTTTTACAAAATAAATGTTCCTTATTGTCACAATGGGTTTCTGCTAGGTATCTTTCAAAGGAATCAATCTGAGAAATTTCAACAAGAACATACCACTCTGCAGCTTGGAAACGAATTTTAAAGGCAAGGAATTGGCTAATCAAACACATTACGTATGCAATCTCTTCTGGAACTAGTACTTATATGTGGTACTGTCACGCCCCTCAAAATATCGACAATATTTAAAATTTTCATCATAACTAACCCAGGATCCAAACACACATTTGAGGTCACTAAGAAAACATTCAGATCAAAATTTCACCTCTATAGTCTACAAATTCATAACCCTGTGCAATTCATAAACATACCACACATCACTCGATAATTCATACAATATGAACTCAACTCATCAAAATAATAACCACAACATAAATTCACAAGTGGGGAAGTCTATGCAGTCACCAAACCAACGATTACCATAAGATCATATCATTACATGAATTTAACTTAACAGTCCAAAATCCTATACATGAGGGATCCTTTATCTTACATAAAATCCACAAGTTTAGATTCATCATCACATTTCATAAGATGCAGAGTATCTTATACAACAAATACACATATGCTAACAAAGATCTGTCCAAAATCTTCTAAACTTTCCACCGCCTCAGCCCAATCTTAACATTTAAGCAAGCAATACGCTATCCTGAAAAATTTATCAACAAACGGGGTGAGCATAAAGAGCTCAGCAAGTGACTAATATATCCATATCAAAATAGTACAATTTCCAAAGAGATACAGTTTCAAAATATAAGGCAGAATATACGATTTCGTAGACATAATATCATTAGGAGTAGAAACACAATTGTCCTTTCAATCTTACATATTTGGTTCCTGATAGATGGGGCATAGAGTAATTGGAGCATATCAGTAACAAAGGAAACATATCGGAGCTTATCAATGGCATATAAAATGTTCCGAAGCATATCAACGGCATATGGAACATTTCGAAGCAAAATCATCAGTGAATGAAGCATTTCAGAGCATATAAAAAACAAATATCGTACAGAAGCTCAAACGTCGTCCTTGACATTGCAATCATATCATTCTTATCCAGAGCATGAACAGAAACAACTCACCAAAACTCTGGATGTCATATCAAACATATAGAAGGTGTAGTGGGATCTCAATCAAAATGTGATTCATCTATTTCTGAATGACCACCTGACAAAAGTCTCCCACGTTTGGGAGCTCCATCCACCCACGTCTAGGTGAAGTCAGAGGGGGCCGGCAGAGCATCGCAGGCTCTAAGCATATACCTTTTACCATTTCTAGCAATGGTCTAGAATATCCCATAGAGCGGGCAATAAGCACATACCCTTTACCATTTCTGGCAAAGGTCCAGACAATCCCACACACCAGAGTACAAGAGGGCAGTTTTAACAATAAGTAGCATATATCGGAAGCACACGCGGAACAACAAAACGTACATGTGCCTTTTCAAGAAAATATGATGCAAGGAACAAATCTCTCACAAATGTATTCATATTAGGAATGAAATGGAAGCAAGAGTATACAGGGAATCCAAGCAATCATATTTAGCTCAATTCAAATAAGAAGGTTAGAAGAATTCAATATCCAAAGGAATGAAATAGAATACGCGAAATCGACCAAAGCTCGATTTCTGACAGAATTCCAATGGCACATAGAACAAATACTTTAGATTATCAATTATGCTTCAATACCCTTAATAAAGCTGTCATTGAAAGATATATCAACCTATTTTCTGTTGAAACAATTTCCGTACGAATCAGAGTTTCCAACAAGGAGTTACCTTTGATTTGGTAACCCAAGGTCAAAACACAATCACTGTTTTGCAGAATACATAGGGTCGGATTCAACAGATACTAGGGTAGGCATTTGGATTCTAAAATTCTCAAACTATATGTCAAAAGAAATATTTTCAAGTCTAGTTTCAAATAAAATTAGTTTGGTACAAATCAGAATTTCCAACAGGGAGTTATAGGCATTTCAGTATCGAAAGGTCATAAATCTTAATCCCTGATTTGCAGCGTTCATAGATTCATTTGCAACAGACGTTTGGGTAAGTATTCTGTATTCAAAATCTTCAAAATTTGTGTCAAAAGAAATATATAAGAGTCTAATTTCAAACAAACTAGGCCTGTTCAAATCTGCATTTCGTACTAAAAATTATAGCTGGAATCGTATATTGGGGTCAGTTTACCGAAAAATTTCAAAATCGATGGTTCTTTGCCCAAGGAGAGAACATATCGGTTTCTAAATAGAAATCCTTCAGTTTATTTTGAATCAACATAAAACAGAGACTAAAAATTCTGTAGGATGGGGTTAGAACACTTGCCTTTGAGAATTTTGACCCCCAATTGAGAAGATTGAGTAAGAAACCTCAAAGCCCCAATTTTTCTTCTTCTTCTTCCCCCTTTCTTTTCTCTTCTTCTTTCTTTCTTTCTCTGTTCGTCCACACAGCAGCTGCCTTCTCTGGTTTCTTAAGAACGAAGGCAGAGAGGCTTAGGCGGTGGGATTTGTTATTTTGTGTATTTTGCAGTTTAGTCCTTGTTTTTATTATATTCACGATTAGGTCCTCAGGGTTTACATATAGGTCCTCAGGGTTTACATATAGGTCCTCAGATTCTTTTTTGAACAAATCTCCCAAATCTTAAAAATAAGTTACCTCTAATTCATACTCTATTTCTTTTGTCAATTTAAAATAGATGCTTACATTATCACTAGAAATTTATACGAACATTCGGAAACGAGGGATGTTACAGGTATGATCCTTGGGTGAATGGGAAGAGTATATTTCAATTATATGGCGATAGAATATGAAAAGATCTTGGGGCTCCCAAAGATTGGAAGGTTTCCGAGTTCATTGCTAACGGTACCTGGTGTCTCCCTAATCCTATTTCTCTCGAAATGTTATCACTTTGGCCGACTATCATAGCTATTCCAATCAGAAACAACTCTTCAGATATACTTATTTGGCCTCATGACAATGGCAAATTTAGTGCCACATCCGCATGGAATCAAATTAGGTAAAGAAATAACAAGTGGGTCCCAAGCAGTTGGACATGGGATCGACCGGGATCACAAAGAAACTCCTTATGTACATGGCAGGCCCTTCTCAATAAACTACCTACAATAGACAATATGAAAAGAAGAGGTATCTATCATGTTAACCGATGCTCCCTTTGTTTGCAACAAGGAGAAACTGTTGACCACCTCTATTTTGCTTGTGATTATACAAAATGGATATGGAAGGTGATTCTCCAGTGATTTGAACTCAATAGACTGCCGCAACCAAACTTGCACCAAGAACTAGGTGACGTTATGCAATGTTTCTCAAGAAAAGGGCCTCTTACACAACTAGTAAAGGTTACTTTCAGATGCGCTATTTGGTGGATGTGGAAGGAGAGATGTAATAGAATATTTGAATGTCAACACACAAACAATGCTCAGCTCTTGAAAGAAATTATTAGAGACTCAAGATCCTGTATGGAGCATGATCTCAAAACCGAGCACTTCACCCGAAGAGAAAAAGATATTTTTATCAAATTTAATTTTGCTATTAGCTAAAGATCTTAGGAATGATGCCAAATAATGTACCCATAGGTAGTTATAGTCTACAGCATGTGTAGTCATAACTATCGTATTCGCACTCTATGAGTTACTTGTCTTTGTCTATGACTTGTATAGATAAAGCTATTTGTAGAAACTTTACACATAATCAATTTACTTTTACTTACAAAAAAAAAACTCACAAATAGCTGGTATCACAAATAGCCTTCCTCCTTCATGCAAAAAGATAATAACAAATAAAAAGGAAGAAGTTTTCACTCTATAATCTTCATGTCATGTTTTTCTTGAGATGTTTGTATAATTTATATCCAAATGACATGAATCTACTTTTGGCATCGCATGCATATTTAAAAGTTGTTTATATCGTTTTCCTTTTTGTTGATTACAAAGGGGGAGAAATATATGAATTGATGCAATAAATGTCATATTATGTTGAAAAAAATAGATATATGAATTGATGCTATGATTATGCCATGCTTGCATCATCGAAAATATATGAATTAATGATAACTATGATTGCCATATTAGCAATATGCTATGTTTGCATCATGATAAGATATCAAGAACTTGCATCGTAGACCTACGTGTTGATATCTTACCATGTGATAAAATGCTCTGATTGCTAAAATACTTGAAATGCGTGCATCATGTTAAGATATCAAAATCTTACTTCGAAATTTTACATGTTGATATCTTACCTTATGATGAATTGCTATCATTACCATCATTCACATTTGAAATTTGAAAATGGATGTCAAGCCTTGACATCATATATCATTTTCAGAGAGATACATCATAATGGGAGTATTGATAAGGTTAAATGATTTTAACTTATCAATATGTCTCTTGAATTCAAAGGCTTTGAATTCAAGAATGACTTATCTCAATTATGGCACACAGATAGAGGGAGTTAAGGTTAACTCCGTTATCAATTGATTGACATCATCAAAAAGGGGGAGAGTGTTGAATCTCGGATTTTGATGATGACGTCAATTGTCATTTGTTATCTAATCCATATGTTGAGATAAGTGTGCAAGATTAACTACGATGAAAGTAAGACAGGCAGCAGGAGTTACGCCGGAGTCAAGACTATGATCATGTCGGGGGTTCGAGAATTCGACGGAAGTTCGAACGGTCGTCGGAGGTTCTGCGGGAACAAATCCGAGAAGTCCAGGAGCTTGCAAAAGAAGCTCGTTGGAACTTGCGAAGTGGATCGTCGCAAGTCCAGGAGTTTGCCGGAAGTCCGCAGGAGCATCACCGAGGGTTCATCGGATGATTGACGGAAGCTCACCGGAAGTTCGTCGGAAGAAGTGATTGATGCACCGGAGCAAGTTGTAGTAAATGTCTTAAGAAATTCGTAGTTAACACGATGATTAAGTTAGAAATGGGAGGTGATCCCATTAACTTAATCTTGGGGTAATTGGGCCCTTGACAGACCCAAATTGGGCTGAATGGATCAGCCCATTCGTACCCAGATTACTTGGCCAGAGGTGGCATCGCCTGGGTCAACGGTGGCACCACCCAGGGCTCAATCTCCGTGCTCTGGCTGAGCGGTGCAACCGCCTCTGACAGTGGTGCAACCACCTGAGCTCGGTCTCTGAGCTCTGATTGGGTGGTGCAACCGCCCCAGTCAGGCGGTGGCACCGCCTAAGCTCGATCTCTGAGCTCTGGAAGGAGGTTGTTAGAGCCCTTGCAGATTCTAAACTTGGGGTTGATCTCTTTAGGGGATCGGCCTCCTTGGAACTCTATAGGGGTTCCTCCCTTGGAGTTGCTGCTCAAAGGCTGTAGAAAAGATTCATCTATTGCTTATGAAAAGAGGAGGAATACATGGCTATTTATAGGGCTTCTAAACCCTAACTCCTAATAGGACTCCTACTTAAGACTCTTACTTCTAACCAACTCCTAATAGGACTCCTACTCAAGACTCCTATTCCCTTACAACTCCTAATTCTTCTCTAAGAAAAAACCTCCTACATGAATGTCCCTCTCAATTAGGACTCTCCTAACTAGAGTCATAACAGAATGTCCCTCTCAATTAGGACTCTCCTAGCTAGAGTCCTAACAGAATGTCCCTCTCAATTAGGACTCTCCTAGCTAAAGTCCTAACAGTTTTACATGCCCTCTTAATTAGGACTCTCCTAGCTAGAGTCCTTACAAACCCGCCCTCTTCAAATCAGCCTTGTCCTCGTGGCTGACGATTCATGAATTTTGGGAATTTGATCTTCAAGTCATCATAGTTCTCCAAAGTGGCATCTTCTGTTAGTAGGTTTGCCCACTGTATTAGCAATTCAGTAGTGGATCGTCATCGTCGAGTCATAATCCGTCGATCAATAATGGCACTTGGCTGAGTCTGAAGTCGTCCTTGGGTAGTCATATTTGGTGGGTGGCTTTGGGCTATCTCCAAGCACCAATTTACAACTTCTGTCTGGCCGTCGGTTTGTGAGTGATATGCCATACTCCTTTTCAATTTAGTACTCTTATTGTGTAATTCTTTTGAGTCCCAATTGTAATGAGCTACGGAGCTTGGTGCTTCCTCCAATTTTTTTATAATCTTACTAGTCTCTGAATCTTCCTGCCATTCCAACATAATATCCTCAAGGATGTCGCTAGTCGGAAGTGAAATGACAAAAACTTCAACTTGCTCGGGTAGCTGCGAAAGCGCATCTGCAAGAACATTCTCTTTCTCCTTTTTGTAAGTTATTTCATAATCAAATCCAAGAAGTTTTGTTACCCAGTTTTGCTGCTCAGGGGATGATATATTTCGCTCCAAAAAGTACTTGAGGCTTCTATGTTCGGTTTTAATTTGAAATCGTCGACCAATCAAGTAGGGTCTCCACCTCGTTGCTGCGCTGCGCGCACAATGGCGAGCATCTCCTTATCATATGTTGACTTATTTTGATGGGAGGGGGATAATGCCTTGCTAGTGTATGCGAGTGGTCGATCATCTTGCATGAGAATTGCTCCAATTCCGACTCCAGATGCGTCGGCCTCAATAATGAAGGGTCGGTTGAAATCTGATAGTGTTAGCACCGGCGTCATCGTCATGGCTGCCTTAAGTTTGTCGAAGGCAACGGAGGCTCTGTCCGACCATTGGAAGACATCTTTTTTCAGAAAGGAAGTAAGTGGTGCACTGATCTCTCCATAGATTTTCACGAACTTGCAGTAGTAGCCTATTAAACCCAGAAAGCCATGTAGCAATTTTATGTTCCTCGGGATCAGCCAATTTTGCATTGCTCCAATTTTGAAGGGGTCTACTGCAACACCTTCCTCTGATATGATATGCCCAAGATATTCCACCTTCTTTTGAAGAAAGCAAAAATTCATAGTGGTTATTGTGTGTTCAAAAGGTGGTTTTCGGTATGTCTTCTTCGCATACTCGTATTTGATGATACCCGGATCGAAGGTCCAGCTTTGTGAAGATTTGTGGTCCCTTTCATCTTGCAACTCATCTACTACTAGAATAGGGTATTTATCCTTGATGGTTATGCCATTGAGAGTTCGGTAATCAATATATAATCGCCATATTCCATCCTTCTTTCGTATGAGGAGCACCGGAGAAGAGTAGGGGCTACAACATGGCCGAATAACTCCTGTTTTGAGCATATCATTTACAATCCTTTCTATTTCATCCTTTTGGAGATGTGGATACTGATATGGCTGAGCATTTGTTGGAGATTGGCCTGGAAGAATCGTTATACAATGATCATGCCGACGGGTAAGAGGTAGGTTGCGTAGTTCGTCAAATATATCTGAAAATTCAGCAAGCAAAGGAAGTAGATTTGGATTTTCCAATTTTGTTGGCTCTCCCTTAGTTTGCTGCTCAAGTTGTACTAAAAAGCCACTGCATGCTTTATGCAAAACCTTCTTCATTTGTTGTGTGCAAATCATCGTTACGTCGCCCCCACGTTTCCCGTGCAGTATCACCTATTTCTCCTTACTATAAAATTTCATAATTAGTTTCATAAAATTCCAAGAAAAATCACCTAATGTTGTCAACCATTTAATTCTAAGCATGGCCTCATGATCATCAAGAGGAAGAAGGAAGAAATCTGCAATTATCTCTTGGTCCTACAGCAATAGTTTCTCCTGCGGGCGCCTATGATCACACTTCAAAATCCGTCTGTCGGTGACCTTAACATCAAACCTGCAACGATTCTCGATAGGTAATTCCATTCGAATAGCAACCTTACTATTTAGGATATTATTAGTGCTGTACGTGTCGATAAAAACAGTGATCGGTTGTTGTTTGAGAAGGCCTCCAACTTTCATCATTTGCAGGTTTGAGTAGCCGGCTAGTGCATGTACCGTAACTTCGGTCGGTTGTGGCTCTTCTTCTGCATCTTCTTCTTTATGTTCAATGCTCTCTTCTGGATGTTCAATGACCTCTTCTTCTACTGGTTCAATGATAAAAAGTCTCCCTTTACTACAGCGATGTTCATGGCTCCATGGCTCGTCGCAATGCCAACATAACCCCTTCGCAGATCGCTCCTGAAGCTCTTCTCTTGTCAACCTTTTTGGTGCAGGGACTCGGTCAATAGTAGGGGGGGCTAAGGGCTTCAATATTACTGGTTAAGGAGTGACCCTAGTGCTTCGAGCTTCATGGTTCAATTGCTCCTCTTGGGAGCTAAGGGCTTCAATATTACTGGTTATAAGCGTGTACGGTTGTCGCCCTTTAACTTCTCCTCGGATCTCGGGCTTCAAGCCCTCAATGAATGTCCTCGATAGCTGTTTTTGAGACCAATCATGAGTTTGATTAGATAACCTTTCAAACCTAGTTTGGTACTCCTGAATGGTGGAGATTTGTCGGATCTTTGCTAGTTGTTCGTCAATATTCTCGTAATCGGTTGGTCTGAAGTGAATCAGCAGTCCTTCTTTGAATTGTCGCCATGAAAGGACTCCATAAGTATGTTCAAACTGTTTAAACCACTGTATAGCATCCCCTTCAAGATGTATAGCTGCAATTTTCACCATAGAAGCATCTACGATTTTGTGGTACCGAAAATATCGCTCCGCGCGTGAGATCCAACCAATCGGGTCTCCTTCTTCCCATCTAGGGAAGTCCACTCTCATGCATGGATAGTTGGGGTCGGTCATAGAGCCTCTCCTCCCTTGGAAGTCATCTCTTCGGGCTTGCTGTGATTGGGCAAAGCTCTCTCCTTGATATGATTTCTTCGGGCTTAGTGGTCGGCCCAATCTGAGTTCGATAAAGAGCGTCTAAATCTTATCCTCCATTCGCACCTCCAAGGCTTCGAATTTAGCATTGATTGCCTCCTTAGATGCCATAATATATGCCCCCAAATCTATGATGTTAAGATCTATCTTTTGTTGTTGGGTTAAAGGCATGTATAGGTTGAGAGAAGTGATGGTCGAAAGGGTTGGTGGATTGGTGGATGTAGGCTACGGTTTAGGCTTGTTTTGTGGTTATTTTGGGTGCAGTTTGAGGGTGTGTTTTGTTAGAGTTTTAGGGCTGTGGATGAAAGTTTTGGATCTATGGTAGATGGTAGCAAAGGTTTGACAAAAATCCGTGGAAGTTGCAGCAAGTATGTGCTGTCTTATAAGAGTAGAATTGTCATCGAAGAAACAACGGTTTCTCGACGTAATTTCCACCAAAAACTTGAGAGAATTGAGGAGGAAATTGATAGCAAAATCACAGTTTATACAACAGCAAGGATATCTAATTTAATCAAGAAAATTTTGGTAGTATAACAGCAAGGAAATTGGTGCAAGTTGTAATTGCAGAATTATCGTCGAAAAATTTCAACGGGTTACGATGAAAATTTGCAGCAACATAAAATCATTTTTAGAGATAAATTTCTTAATAGATCAATCTTAGATGGAAGCCAAGATGATATATGAAGTGTATAAGAAATTTCATTCAAAAAAGATTGCAAATAGATGGGTTAAGGCAACGATATGTAGCTGAAATTTTCTACAGCATAGATTTTAAAGTGCAGCAGATTGGACATAAAAGATCAGTAGTTTATATTGAGAATTTTTCAATGAAACCAAAGGAAAATCAACTGTTAGGAAGTGACAAACATGTCATAAAAATTATGTAGAAATTTGGATAGAAAAAGCACAGTAGCAAGATCAAACAGATGGTGTTATGCGGCTTGAATTCTGCAATTCAAGTGCAGCAGATTGGACATAAAAGATCAGTAGTTTGTATTGAGAATTTTTTGATGAAACCAAAGGGAAATCCACTGTTAAGAAGTGTTAAATATGTCATAAAAATTTCATAGAAATTTGGATAGAAAAAGCATAGTAGCAAGATCACACAGATGGTGCTATGCGGCTGGAATTCTGCAATGTATCTATCGTCGTAAAGATGAAAACTTTGTGACGAAAAGTTTATGCAGCAATATAGGAACGATTTTTTTTTTTTTTTAGATTTTTCAATAAGGATAACTAAATTACAGCAGCAGTAAGGTAGGAAACCAGAACCTGTTGCAATTCACGGGGAGATCAAAGGATGATCCGTGGTGGTGGAGATGATGACGGAAATCGGTGATGATCTTTTAAGCAATTGTGGGAATTGCTTTGGACGGTTGTGGAGGGTTGATGGATGGCTGTGGAAGGGCAGTTAGACGCCAGGAACGCTGCTCTGATACCAGGTGTTAGAACCCTTGCAGATTCTAAACTTGGGGTTGATCTCTTTAGGGGATCGGCCTCCTTGGAACTCTATAGGGGTTCCTCCCTTGGAGTTGCTGCTCAAAGGCTGCAGAAAAGATTCATCTATTGCTTATGAAAAGAGGAGGAATACATTGCTATTTATAGGGCTTCTAAACCCTAACTCCTAATAGGACTCCTACTTAAGACTCTTACTTCTAACCAACTCCTAATAGGACTCCTACTCAAGACTCCTATTCCCTTACAACTCCTAATTCTTCTCTAAGAAAAAACCTCCTATATGAATTTCCCTCTCAATTAGGACTCTCCTAACTAGAGTCATAACAGAATGTCCCTCTCAATTAGGACTCTCCTAGCTAGAGTCCTAACAGAATGTCCCTCTCAATTAGGACTCTCCTAGCTAAAGTCCTAACAGTTTTACATGCTCGCTTAAGTAGGACTCTCCTAGCTAGAGTCCTAACAGAGGTGCAACCGCCCCTGACAAGCGGTGGCACTGCCTAGAGGCTCAGTCTTCGAGCTCTGCCAGGCGGTGCAACCGCCAGACCCCGAAATTTCGGGAGATGACAGTTTTGAGCTCGGAATTCAAACTGGTTTGGGGCCTATAAATACCCCATTCTTTCAGCAATGAAAGAGCAACCAAAAACAACCGAAATCCTGATCTTACTCTGTGATTTTTAGAGCTCAAAAGTGTTGTATGAGTTAAAAGTTCTCCTTCCTCTTTTCTTCCAAGTTTTGATCTGCCAAGAGAGGAAAGAAAATTCTGTAAGGGTTCCCTAAGCCTATCAAAAGGAGTGAAACTATAAAAAGGTGGTTGGCCTTCGCCTATTGAAGGAATGCCTCAATTGGACATTGGTGACCTCGTCGGTAGAGGAAGCCAAAAGTGGATGTAGGTCAAGATTGACCGAAACACTCTAAATCTCGGTTTGCATTTACTTTGAGCATATTATCTTTACTGCAAACCTCCTTAATAGCTTACTACCTTCTGTGCATTTACAATCGTGTTTCAAAGTTCAGTATTTTTCGAATCGGCGTTTAGACATAAATCAGTTTTATCGTACGAACATCATATTTCAGTTTATGCTTACATTCTGATTTCCATCATAACTGCAAACTGCCTTCATAGACTTGCTTTAATTGCATCTTACTTGATCACAAGTTAAAGTGATTTACGAATTAGCTTTTCTACCGAAATCACTCTTATCATACAAACGCAGTTTTAATCGTCGAAAGTTTTTTGCTGCACTAATTCACCCCCCCCCCCTCTTAGTGCTCTTGATCCTAACACTTAGGAAACCGAGTCTTCAACTCCTCATATGATTCCTATGTAGCATCTTCAAGTGGTAAATTATACCAATGCACTAGTACTTCAGTAGAGGGACATCGACATCGACAACACATTACGATCCTGTGGTCGAGGATGGCTTGTGGTTGGGCTTGAATATCTCCATCCTCAATGGTGTTGGGCAGTTGGATCTGGGGTGACTCGTGTTCTCCCAACTTGGGCTTCAGGCATGATACGTGCAAGATAGGGTAAATTTTGGTAACCTCTTTGGAAGGTGGCAGCCCTTTGATGGAATCCATGGAGATGTCGGTCCACACCGAGTCCGGTATGGGTAGTGGTTGTAGCTTCCTTGGACTCATAACTATTTCACCCTTTTGCTATTGACATACATCACATTGTGTCACATATTCAGAAATAAATTTTTTCATCTTTCTCCAATAAAAATTTTAGTTCACTCTTTTATAGGTTCTCATAAATCTGGAGTGCCCTACTAAAGTGTAGAGTGCATTTCAAGCAGGATGATTTTGATATAAGGGGAGTCATGTATAAGCACAATGCGACCTTTATAGCGTAGATCCCTTGAATCCCAAGTGTAGTGGGCTATTGCGCATGGATCCTCCAATTTTTTTATGATGTTACTAATCTCTGGATCCTTCTTCCATTCCTCCCTAATGTCCTTGAGGAAGCCAGTGGTAGGAAGGAAGATGACTGGAATTTTAGCTTGCTCAAGTAGCCTTGAGAGTGCATCTGCAACAATGTTTTCTTTTCCTTTTTTATAAATAATTTTATAATCAAATCTCATAAGTTTGGTTACCCATTTTTGTTACTCAAGGGATGATATCTTCTGCTCCAAAAGTACTTGAAGCTTCTATGGTCGATTTTAATTTTTAATCGCTGGCCGATCAGGTAGGGCCTCCACCTCATTACTGCGTGCATAATGTGTTAGGATCAAGAGCACTAAGAGGGGGGGGGGGAATTAGTGCAGCGGAAAACCTTCTACGATAAAATCTGCATTCGTTCGTTAAAAGTGATTTCGGTAAGAAAGCTGATTCGTAAATAACTTTAACTTTTATTTAAGTGAGATGCAGCAAAGATATAAATGCAGTTTTCAGTTATGATTCAAATCCGATAGTAGGCACAAACTGAAATATGATATTCGCACGAAGAAACTGATTTACGTCTAAATACTGATTTGTAAATCACTTGATTAGATGAGATGCAATTTAAGCAAGGATATAAAGGTAGTTTGCAGTTATGATAGAAATCAAAACGTAAATGCAAACTGAAATATGATGATCGTACGAAAAAACAGATTTACGTCTAAATGCTGATTCGGAAAGTGCAAAGCTTGAAACCCAATCGTATATGCGCAGAAAGCAGTAAGCTTTAGAGGAGGTTTGCAGTAAAGATAATATGCTTAAAGTAAATGCAAACCGAGATTTAGAGTGGTTCGGTCAATCTTGACCTACTCCACTTTTGGCTTCCTCCACCGACGAGGTCACCCACCCTTTTACAGTTTCACTCCTTTTGACGGGCTTAGGAGACAACCCTTACAAAATTTTCTCTCCTCTCTTTACAGCTCAGAACTTGGAAGAAAAGAGGGAGAAGAACTTTTGGCCTTTACAATAATTTTGAGCTCTAAAAATCACAGAACAAGATCAGGATTTCGGTGTTAGTTCATTGCCCTTTTAGTGCTGAATGGGTGGGGTATTTATAGGCCCCAACCTAGTTTAAATTTGGAGCTCAAAACTATCAATTCCCAGAATTTCGGGATCAGGCGGTTGCACCTCCTGACTGGAGCGGTTGCACCGCCTAGCAGAGCTCGAAGACTGAGCCTCTAGGTGGTGCCACCTCCTATCAGGAGCGGTTGCACCTCCTGCCAGAGCTCGAAGATCGAGCTCAAGCGGTGCAACCTCCTGACTGAGGCGGTTGTACCGCTCATCCAGTGCTTGGAGAACGAGCCCAGGCGGTGCTACCTCCTGTCAAGGGAGGTTGCACCGCCCAGTCTCGCTCGGAGACTAAGCCCAGGCGGTGCCACCGCCTGACTGGAGCGGTTGCACCTCCCAGTCTCGCTCGGAGACTGAGCCCAAGCTGTGCAACCTCCTGCCTTAGGCGGTTCAACCGCCTGGCAGAAATCAGGGTCCAAATAGGTTGATCCATTCGGCCCAATTTGGGTTTTTCAAGGGCCCAATTGCCCCAAGATTAAGTTAATGGGATCACCTCCCATTTCCAACTCAATCATTGTGCTAACTACGATATTCCCTAAGACATTTTCTGCAACTTGCTCCGGTGCGTCAATCGCTTCTTCCGACGAGCTTCCGGCGAACTTCCGTCGATCATCCGATGAACCCTCGGTGATGCTCCTACGGACTTCTGGCAAACTCCTGGACTTGCGACGATCCAATTGGCGAGTTCCGACGAGCTTCTTTGGCAAGCTCATGGACTTCTCGGATTTGTTCCCGCAGAACCTCCGATGATTGTCCAAATTTTCGTCGAACTCTCGAACTCCCAACGTGATCATTGTCTTGACTCCGACGCAACTCCTACTGCATGTCTTACTTTCATCGTAGTTAATCCTGCACACTTATCTCAAGATATAGATTAGATAACAAATGACAATTGACTTTATCATGAAAATCCGAGATTCAACAATCTCCCCCTTTTTGATGATGACAATCAATTGATAATGGAGTTAACCTTAACTCCCCCTATCTATATGCCATACTTGAGATAAGTCTTTCTTGAATTCAAAACCTTTGAATTCAATAGACATATTGATAAGTTAAAATCATTTAAAACTTATCAATACTCTCATCATGATTCCCATCATGATGTATCTCTCTGAAGATGATGTCAAGGCTTGACATTCATTTTCAAATTTTACATTACATGTTTGAATGATGGTAATAGTAGCAATTTATCATATTGTAAGATATCAACATGTAAATCTGCGAAGTAAGATTTTGATATCATTACATGATGCACACATTTCAAATGTTTTAGCAATTATTGCATTTCATCACATGGTAAGATATCAATACGTAAAATTACGATGCAAATTTTTTGTTTGATATCTTGACCTGATACAAACAAGGCATAATGCAAATTATAGCAATCGTAGAATCTCTTAGTGATGCAAGCATGGCATTAATACTCATATATTTCTCCCCCTTTGTCATCAATAAAAAGCATGGTAATTGTGATACCAGGAGAACAATATAAGTAAATTTTGAGCATAAGTGTGATAGTCGTTCATGCCTTTACTAGGTTCAAGTTATTTTCCAATAGTAAGTGATAGGAAATCAATTGTACAAGCATGATATGTAGTTCACTTTGAATACTTCTTCTTTTTTATTTGTTATAATTTTTTTGCATGAAGGAGGAAGGCCATTTGTGATACCAGCTATTTGTGAGTTTACTTTGAGTGAAGTTAAAACTATTGAGAGATTAAATCTTGCTTCAGGTATCAAGATATGTATGTGAAGCAAATCTTTGCAAGTAAAAACATTATCATCCATATTTCAAGATGGAATTCATAAGTAGGAATCATTTCATCAAATCTATTTCAGAAAAATATTTTTCATATAAGTGTATGAAAAAATCTGATTTTTAGGATACCCATTGTTAAGCGAATCCAAACATGAAATGAACACTTTCATGCATTCGGACAAGACTATGCTACAGATTTTCAAATACAATCATGAAGACAAAACATGCTTATTGTTATGGAAATTTTTGTATTAAGCACATAATTTCCAACATGTTTTTTGGCTTGTAATAGCAATCAAGTGATTTGATCATTCAATTAAGTCCGAAAAATAATTTTAACTAGTTTATGTATTCGGACACATCAACATTCCTAATTCTCTTCTTATGAAATCAAATTGTTCTTCACTTAGAGGTTTGGTAAAAATATCAGCTAGTTGATGTTTAGTATAACATGACGCATCAACTGCATTGTTATATCATTTTCACAAATCATATTTATCATGGAAATCAAGACACAAGGTTTTCAAAAACATTTAGTTTCGAGGTAAAATCCGACAGTGAGTAACGAGATTAAACAATGAGTGATGTTCGTAACTCTGCTCACAAATAAATACATCAGGTAACGAGATCAAGGATCAAGGCACAAGGCATTGTGATCATAGTGAGTAACATAAAGAGTTTACAATACACACACAAGCTCATTCAGGAGGTGAAAAATTAAAATGCCTAAATAAAGAGTCAAATTGTCGATGAATTTGCTTCAACTCAGATAGGAATTGATCTTGTCGATGTTCAAGACGTTCTTGCCTTTGTTCAAATCGGTCCATCCGAATCCCAATATCTTCGACAGATAATGTATGAGCTGGCTCAAATGAATGTGTTTCTTCAAAGGAACAGATCAGAGGAGATTGAGTACACCTAAAGACTGGTGTTTTTGGTTCTGGTTCAGGTTGAGGGGGATCAGTTCTTCTAGGCATTCTAACCCAGTTACCATTTCTATAAACACATCTTAATCGGTGAAGTAGATTTTTATTTATTATGCTAAACCTATCTACTTTTATTACTTCTTCTTCCGGTGGTATTAGAATATCGTAGGCTTTCAGTATTCTAGTGATTATACCACCATATGGAAGCATCATGTCTTTCTTAGATAGTTCTAACATGTTTTGCTGGATAAGATAACCAAGACAGATGTCATGTCCTTTCATGATCAAATACATAGTTCCTAATTCTAATTGGCTTACTTCATCATGATGGTATTGTTTAGGGAGAATGATGCTAGTTAGGATATGATGAAGTACCTTAGTGTTTAGTGACAGTAGATGTTCACAACTTTTAGGAACAAAAGTTAAGTTGGGATTGGCGAAAATAGTTCCTAAGGCTTCAACATATGTTGTCCCAACAGTTTCATCATCCCATGATCCTCTAAAGTAAAGTCCTCTACTTTTTATGGGAATGCCAATCATGTCGCAAATGAATTTATCCGTAATGGAGATGTGTTGTCCTAAGAGATAGGTACACATTCTTTCTTCTTCATCTACTTGTATGTTGTTGTAAAATAATCTAACAAGTCTTGGATAGATGGTTCATTAATTTGTAAAATAGGGAGTAGATCTAAGTTTGCAAACCATTGGATTGTCTCTAAGTCTCTTAGTTCATTTAAATCAACATGTTTTCCCTTATTGACACTCCTAAGTTCGAAAGAGGAAAACTTTTCAGCATGATATTTTGAATCGAAAAGGGTAAGATCAAAATCTTCCACTAATATCCTCTTCCCTTTGTCCCTTGAGGATCTTCTAGACCCCATAACTACTGCTGTTTAGGAGGATAGTATGAGCAAGAGTAAATGAATCAAAAACAGAATTTAAGGGCTTCTTAGATAATACCTTAGTGAGATCTTCAAGAGGGGGAAAGATTGTTGATCTTTTGCTTCGAAATGAGGAGTATTTGGTATACTATGAGGGGAGAAATGGAGGTGGAGAAGCTTTGGAAGAGTAAAGAAGGGAAAAGAGTGAGTTGGGGTCGGTTCCACCGCCGGCCCTAGCTCGGGTTAAAAAGGGGCAGAGTTGCGGGCGGTTGCACCTCTAGTTGGGGCCGTGCAACCGCTTGCAACACGTGACAACCGGAGGTGCTACCTCCAGCTGGGGCGGTGCCACTGCCTACAGGCAGTGAGCACTTGTTCTAACCGCAGTGTGATCTGATTTGAAAGTTTTTGACTTCAGAAGAATTTTCATTCAGAGCAATCAACTTTACTTGCGTAATTACGTAAGAATTTTCATTGTAAGATAAGAAATTTTGCATGATCAAGATAGATCTTATAACGTGCATACATGTTTGTGACGGATTGTTCAGATTGGTAAGCCTTGAAAGTTTATGACAAACTTTGTAGGTTCATGATATAGTTGGAACTGAAAGTAACGAACGGATGAAATCAATGAGTTTGAAAATCTACAGGATATGTGAAGTGAGGATCTTGGGTTTCCAATTCTAAGAGATCAAATAGGATTATATCTATATCACATTTGTAATTTTAACTTTCTAATCCTCTTCTGTTTTTTAGGCTAGAGAGCATCGTGAGTTCTTTTTAGATATCGTGTCATGAATATCGAGAATCCAAAGAGCAGGATATTATTTCTTACTCCCAGCTTAAGATGTTTTATGTCTTTACAAGAAAGGATGATCTTTAGGTACCCATTTGCTTTTGGGTGCCTCAAAAATAGATTCACATTGTTTATCCTGTTACATAGAATTTATCATGGTTCCTTTATGAACCCAAATTAATTTGTTCGGACTAATTTTCTTTAATGGACAATAATGCGTTTTGTGTCCAAGTTTGCAACAAAAGTTGCATTTGCTTTGGTGTCGAACATGTAAGATGTGGCCTTTTATGAAGGTGGTTGGATTTTAGTGAGGACTTCTCATAAATCCGATTCCACTTCTTTTGGGAACGTGACCCTTGTTTGCAAGGATCATGTTCAATGACTTGCTACCAACCTCGAATTTCTTCAAGGTGTCCTTAAGTAGCAAGTTTTCCTTTTGGAGAGTTTCTAGATCATGACATTTTATGCATGAACTTAAACTATCATGATATTCAATTTTTAACTTATCAAAATTACAAGTAAGACTATCATGCTCCTATTTTAGCAATTTATATTTTCTACTAATAATCTTGCATTCATCAAATAAGTCATGGAAGGCATTTAATAATTCATCAAATGATAAATCTGCATCTATTAAATTCGTTACCTCCTCTCCGATGGTCATTAAGGCGTAATGAGCAACTTGCTCAGTGTTGGACTCCTCTTCTTCAGACGCACTCGAGTCATCCCACGTTGCTTTGAGCGCCTTCTTCTTTGATGTTCTCTTCTTGACTTGGGGACAATCACTCTTGTAGTGTCCTAGCTTCTTGCACTCATAGCAAATAACTTGGTCCTTCTTGGGTTCAAATTTATTTTTTGTTTCATTCTTAAACTTGTTTCTTTTAATGAATTTTTAAAATTTTCTTGTTAGAAGTGTCAAGTCATCGTCACAGTCTTCATCACTTGAGTTTTCTCTCAAGTGGTCTTCTAAAATTCTAAGTGCCATATCCTTCCTGTTCTTTGGAAGGATATCTTCTTGCTCTTCATGAGCTTTGCAAGACATCTCGTAGGTCATTAATGACCCGATTAGTTCTTCAAGAGGGAAGTTATTTAGATCTTTCGCCTCTTGAATAGCAGTGACTTTAGGATCCCAACTCTTAGGAAGGGATCTTAGAATCTTATTTACGAGCTCAAAATCCGAAAAACTTTTTCTGAGTCCTTTTAGACCGTTGACGACATCCGTGAAATGGGTAAACATGTCGCCAATAGTCTCACTCGGTTTCATTCAAAAAAGTTCGAAAGAGTGTAACAGAAGATTGATTTTTTACTCTTTCACTCGTGCCTTCGTGAGTCACTTCGAGTGTGTGCCAAATATCAAATACGGTTTCACAAACCGAAACATGGTTGAACTCATATTTATCAAGTGCACAAAATAAGGCATTCATAGCCTTTGCATTCAGAGCGAAAGCCTTCTTCTCCAATTCATTCCAATCGATCATTGGAAGAGAAGACTTCGAAATCCATTTTCGATAAGATTCCAAAGTTTAAAATCCATAGAAATAAGAAAGATCCTCATTCGGGACATGTAAAAGAGTGGCCCTCTTGGTTTCCAGTGTATGCCATCTCTCTTGGGTTTTAATCCATTTGAGAGTTAACCCCGCTCTGATACCAATTGTAAGGATCAAGGGCACTAAGAGAGGGGGGGGGGTGAATTAGTACAGCGGAAAACCTTGTACAATAAAATCTGCGTTCGTTCGTTAAAAGTGATTTCGATAAGAAAGTCGATTTGTAAATCACTTTAACTTTTGTTTAAGTGAGATGCAGCTAAGATATAAATGCAGTTTGCAGTTATGATTCAAATCCGATAGTAGGCGCAAACTGAAATATGATATTCGCACGAAGAAACTGATTTACGTCTAAATGCTGATTCGTAAATTACTTGAATAGGCGAGATACAGTTTAAGCAAGGATATAAAGGTAGTTTGTAGTTATGATAGAAATCAAAACGTAAACGCAAACTGAAATATGATGATCGTACGAAAAAACAGATTTACGTCTAAAGGCTGATTCAGAAAGTGCAAAGCTTGAAACCCGATCGTATATGCGTAGAAAGCAGTAAGCTTTAGAGGAGGTTTGCAGTAAAGATAATATGCTCAAAGTAAAGGCAAACCGAGATTTAGAGTGGTTCGGTCAATCTTGACCTACTCCACTTTTGGCTTCCTCCACCGACGAGGTCACCGACGTCAATTGGAGGCCTTCCTTCAATAGGCGAAGGCCAACCACCCTTTTACAATTTCACTCCTTTTGAAGGGCTTAGGAGACAACCCTTACAGAATTTTCTCTCCTCTCTTTACAGCTCAAAACTTGGATGAAAAGAGGGAGAAGAACTTTTGGCCTTTACAATAATTTTGAGCTCTAAAAATCACAAAACAAGATCAGGATTTCAGTGTTTGTTCATTGTCCTTTCAGTGCTGAATGGGTGGGGTATTTATAGGCCCCAACCCAATTCAAATTTGGAGCTCAAAACTGTCAATTCCCGAAATTCCGGGATCAGGCGGTTGCACCTCCTGATTGGAGCGGTTGCACCACATGGCAGAGCTCGAAGACTGAGCCTCTGGGCGGTGCCACCTCCTGTCAGGGGCGGTTGCACCTCCTGCCAAAGCTCGAAGACCGAGCTCAAGCGGTGCAACCTCCTAACTGAGGCGGTTGCACCGCTCAGCCAGTGCTCGGAGACCGAGCCCAGGCGGTGCCACCTCCTATCAGGGGAGGTTGCACCGCCCAGTCTCGCTCGGAGACTGAGCCCAAGCGGTGCCACCGCTTGGCTAGAGCGGTTGCACCTCCCAGTCTCGCTCGGAGACTGAGCCCGGGCAGTGCAACCTCCTCCCTTGGGCGGTTCAACCGCCTGGCAGAAATCAGGGTCTGAATGGGTTGATCCATTCGGCCCAATTTGGGTTTTTCAGGGGCCCAATTGCCCCAAGATTAAGTTAATGGGATCACCTCCC
Source organism: Musa acuminata AAA Group (assembly GCF_036884655.1). Lineage (NCBI taxonomy): Eukaryota > Viridiplantae > Streptophyta > Magnoliopsida > Zingiberales > Musaceae > Musa > Musa acuminata. The sequence goes on along the minus strand of NC_088333.1, from coordinate 25,390,133 downwards.
ATTTCCAACATAATCATTGTGCTAACTACGATATTCCCTAAGACATTTACTGCAACTTGCTCCGGTGCGTCAATTGCTTCTTCCGGTGAGCTTCCTGCGAACTTCCGTCGATCATCCGATGAACCCTCGGTGATGCTCCTGCGGACTTCCAGCAAACTCCTGGACTTGCGACGATCCACTTGGCGAGTTCCGACGAGCTTCTTTGGCAAGCTCATGGACTTCTCGGATTTGTTCCCGTAGAACCTTCGACGACTGTCCAAACTTCCGTCGAACTCTCGAACTCCCATCGTGATCATTGTCTTGACTCCGGTGCAACTCCTGCTGCATGTCTTACTTTCATCGTAGTTAATCATGTACACTTATCTCAACATATAGATTAGATAACAAATGACAATTGACTTCATCATCAAAATCCGAGATTCAACATAATGGTGAGCATCTCCTTATCATATATTGATATTTTTTTATGGGAGAGAGAAAACATCTTGCTGGTGTATGCGAGTGGTCGACCATCTTATATGAGAATGGCTCAAATTGGACTCTAGATGCGTTAGCCTCAATGATAAAGGGTCGGCTAAAATCTAGTAGTGCTAGCACTAACGTTGTCGTCATGTGTGCCTTAAGTTTGTCGAAGGCAGCAAAGGCTTTGTCTGACCATTGGAATGCATGTTTTTTCAGTAGAGAAGTGAGGGGTGCACTAATCTTCCCATAGTCCTTCACAAATTTGTGGTAGTAGCCCATTAGTCCAAGGAATCCATGTAATAATATCATATTTATAGGTTTCTTTTGACAATAGCCTTCTTGAGGGTATTGGAGCATAATTGATAATCTGAAGTATTTGTTCAATGTGCCTCTTGAATTCTGCCAGAAATCGAGCTTTGGTCGATTTCGCGTATTCTGTTTCATTTGTTTGGAAATAGATTTCATTCAGTCCCCTTCACTTAATTGAGGCTTATGTTGGTGCTTGAATTTTGGTTTGATCTTGTCTATAAATTATTTACATTCTTGAAACATTTTGTGTAACTTTTAAGCTATATTGTATTGACACATATAGGCACATATATATCCCATTGTTCCGCATTTGCTTTCGATATGTGCCTATTCTAGTTTCATTCCTTTGGATATTGAATTCATCTAACCTTCTTATTTGAATGGAGCTATATATGATTGCTTGGAATCCGTGTATACTCTTGCTTTCATTTCATTCCAAATCTGAATACATTTGTGAGAGATTGTTGCTTGCATCGTATTGACTCGTAAAGGCACATGTACATTTTGTTGTTCCGCGTGTGCTTCCGATATATGCTATTTATTGTTCATATTGCCTTTTGTACTCTGGTGTTGTGGGATAATGTGAACCTTTGCCATAAATGGTAAAGGGAGTTATGCATAGAGCCTGCGATGCTCTACCGGCCCCCTCTGACTTCACCTAGACGTGGGTGGATGGAGCTCCCAAACGTGGGAGACTTCTGTTTGGTGGTCATTCAGAAATGGATGAATCACATTCTGTCTGTGGTCCCACTACACCTTCTGTAAGTTTGATATGATATCGAGAGCTTTGGTTATGTGTTTCTGTACATGCTTTGACTAAGAATGATATGAATGCAACGTCAAAGACGACGTTTGAGCTTTTGTTTGGTATTTGTTATTGATATGCTTCGAAATGTTTCATACGCCGTTGATATGCTCCGAAACATTTCATACGCCATTGATAAGCTCCGAAATGTTTCATTCATTGTTTATATGCTTCGAAATGTTCCATACGCCATTGATATGCTACGGAACATTTCATACGCCATTGATAGGTTCCGAAATGTTTCATTCATTGTTTATATGCTTCGAAATGTTCCATACGCCGTTGATATGCTCCGGAACATTTCATACATCATTGATAAGCTCCGAAATGTTTCATTTGTTATTGATATGCTCCGAAACGTTTCATTTGTTGTTGATATGCTCCAATTACTCTATGCCTCATCTGTTATGAACCAAATATGTTTGATTGAAATGACAATTGTGATTCTGCACCCAATGATATTACGTCTATAAATTCTTATATTCTGCCTTGCATTTTGAAACTTTATCTCTTTGAAAATTGTCCTCTTTTGACATGGATATGTTAGTCACTTGCTGAGCTTTATATGCTCACCCCGTTGTTGTATACATTTTTCAGGATAGCTTGTCGCTTGCTTAAATGTTAAGTTTGGGCTGAGGCAGTGGAAAGCTAAAAGATTTTGGGGCAAATCTTTATTAGTATATATGTTTTTGTTGTATTAGTACACTGTTAGAACCCTTGCAGATTCTAAACTTGGGGTTGATCTCTTTAGGAGATCGGCCTCCTTGGAACTCTATAGGGGTTCCTCCCTCCAAGTTGCTGCTCAAAGGCTGCAGAAAATATTCATCTATTGCTTATCAAAAGAGAAGGAATACATGGCTATTTATATGACTTCTAAACCCTAACTCCTAATAGGACTCCTATTTAAGACTCTTACTTCTAACCAACTCCTAGTCAAGACTCCTATTCCCTTACAACTCCTAATTCTTCTCTAAGAAAACACCTCCTACATGAATGCCCCTCTCAATTAGGACTCTCCTAGCTAGAGTCCTAACAGAATGTCCCTCTCAATTAGGACTCTCCTAGCTAGAGTCCTAACAGTTTACATGAATGTCCCTCTCAATTAGGACTCTCTAAGCTAGAGTCCTAATAGACTCGCCCTCTTCAAATCAGCCTTGTCCTCGAGGCTGATGATTCGTGAATTCTGGGAATTTAATCTTCAAGTCGTCATAGTTCTCCCAAGTGGCATCTTCTATTGGTAGGTCCGTCCACTGTATTAGCACTTCATTAATGGGTCGTCGTCGTTGAGTCACGATCCGTCGATCAATAATGGCACTTGGCTGGGTCTGGAGTTCTCTTTGGGTAGTCATATTTGGTGGGTGGCTTTGGGCTATCTCCAAGCACCTATTTAATGTTAGGATCGAGAGCACTAAGAGGGGGGGGGGTGAATTAGTGCAGCGGAAATCTTACAGCGATTAAAAACCAAAAGCTGCGTTCGTTCAAAAACTATTATGATGCAAAAGCAAATTCTCAGTTTGTATCTAAGTGCAGTTTGCGTCTAAGCGCAGATTGCGTCTAAGCGCAGTTTTGCGTCTAAGCGCAGTTTACGTCTAAACTCAGATTTACGTCTAAACGCAATTTTACGTCTAAACGCAGATTTACGTCTAAACGCAGATTTACGTCTAAACGCAGTTTTACGTCTAAACGTAGACTTACGTCTAAACTCAGATTTACGTCTAAACTCAGATTTACGTCTTAAACTCAGATTTACGTTTAAACGCAGATTTACGTCTAAACGCAATTTTACGTCTAGATGCAGATTTACGTCTAAACTTTGAAACTCGTTTGTATACTCACAGAAGGCAGTATGCAGTTGAAATCAAGACGTAAACGTGAACTGAGATCTGATGATTGAGCGAGGAAAGCCGATTTACGTCTGAATGCAGTTTTACGTCTAAATGTTAAAACTCGTTCGTAAAATTGTAGAGGACAGTTTGCAGTTATCAATGGGATCGAAATGTAAGTGTAAACTGCAAAGAAGCTCGTTCGTAAAAGCACGGAAGACAGTTCTGCAGAATCAAACGTAAACGTAAACTGTAATGTACGAAAATATGAATTTACGTCTGAATGCAGATTCGGAAGAACAGCACTTAGAACTTGTTCGTGAAAGCGCAGAGAGCAGTAGTAATGAAGGAGGTTTGCAGTAATGATAAAGTGCTCGAGAATAAACGCAAACCAGAGATTTAGAGTGGTTCGGTCAGCCTTGACCTACTCCACTTTTGGCTTCCTCCACCGACGAGGTTGCCGACGTCAACTAGGTGCCTTCCTTCAATGGGCGAAGGCTAACTGCCCTTTTACAGTTTCTCTCCTTTTGACAGGCTCAGGAGACAACCTTTACAGACCTTTCTCTCCTCACTTTACAACTGAAAACTTGAAGAACAGAAGGAGGAAACTTAAAGGCTTTACAACACTTTTGAGCTCTTAGAATCACAGAAAAGATCAAGATTTCGGTGTTGGTCTGTATCTTTTCAGTGCTGAATGGGTGGGGTATTTATAGGCCCCAACCCAATTCAAAATTCGAGCTCAAAACGATCAAATCGATCAAATCCCAGAATTCTGGGATCAGGCGGTTGCACCTCTTGACTGGAGAGGTGGCACCGCCTGGCAGAGCTCGAAGACTGAGCTCAGGCGATTGCTCCTCTCTGCCAGAGCTCGAAGACTGAGCTCGATGGTTGCATCACCTGGCAGAGCTCGAAGACTGAGCTTGGTGGTTGCACCACCTGGCAGAGCTCGAAGTCTGAGCTCGGTGGTTGCATCACCTGGCAGAGCTCGAAACTGAGCTCAGGCTGATGCACCTCTCTGCCAGAGCTCGAAGACTGAGCTCGGTGGTTGCATCACCTGCCAGAGCTCGAGACTGAGCTCAGGCTGATGCACCTCTCTGCCAGAGCTCGAAGACTGAGCTCGGTGGTTGCATCGCCTGGCAGAGCTCGAAACTTGAGCTCTGGCGGTGCTACCTCTTGACAGAGGAGGTTGCACCGCCCAGTCTAGCTCGAAGACTGAGCTCTGGGCGGTTGCACCTCTTGGCTGGGGCGGTTGCACCTCCCAGCCTCGCAGTCCTGGCGGTTGCACCTCCCAACCTCTCAGCCCAGGCGGTTGCACCTCCTGGCTGGGGCGGTTGCACCTCCTGGTGCAATCAGGGTCCGAATGGTTCGCTCCATTCGGCCCAATTTGAATCTTTTCAGGGGCCCAATTGCCCCAAGATTAAGCTAATGGGATCACCTCCCATTTTCATGCTTAATCATCATGCTAACTACGATTAACTCTAAGACAACTTCTGCAGCTTTGCTCCGATGCGTCAATCGCTTCTTCCGGCGAGTTTCCGGCCAACTTCCGTCGATCATCCGATAAACCCTCGGTGATCCTTCTGTGGACATCCGGCATACTCCTGGACTTTGCGACGATCCACTTGGCGAGTTCCGACGAGCTTCGCTTGGCAAGCTTCTGGACTTCTCGGATCTGTTCTCGCTGAACCTCCGACGACCGTCCGAACTTCCGTCGAACTCTCGAACTCCCAACGTGATCATGATCTTGACTCCGGCGCAACACCTGCTGCTTATCTTACTCTCATCGTAGTTAATCCTGCACACTTATCTCAACACATAGATTAGATAACAAATGACAATTGACTTCATCATCAAAATCCGAGATTCAACAATCTCCCCCTTTTTGATGATGACAATCAATTGATAAAGGAGTTGTCCTTAACTCCCCCTATCTAAATGCCATAGTTGAGATAAGTCAACCTTGAATTCAAGACCTAAGAATTCAAGTGACGTATTGATAAGTTAGATCAGTTAAACTTATCAATGCTCTCATCATGATACCCATCATGATGTATCTCTTCAAGAATGATGTCAAGGCATGACATACATCATCAGGTTTGTATGATAGTGTTTGTAACTATTCATCATGTAATAATATAAAGCTACGAAGGACTTTTTACATGATGCACACATTTGAGATTTTCTAGCAAGTTTGCATTTTCTTCACAATATAGAATATTAAATCAAGATATGATGCAAACTATAGCACATGTTCACATATCTCTTGGTGATGCAAGGATGGCATAACATTGTTTATAGCATCACTCAAGTATTTGCAACTATGACATAGACATGATTATGGCAGTTCAGCTATGACATAGTGTTTATCAATTCATATGTTTCTCCCCCTTTGTCATCAACAAAAAGCATGATAGCATTATCAAGCATATAAAGGAAGTCATGACACATATATCTCTTTATTGTTTGTTGCTTGACGGAGGAAAGTCATTTTTCAAAGAGTTTTCATAAGAGTGTACAGGAACATCCCATACAAACCGAGAAATGAACTTCTTACATGCATTTGGTTAAAAATATTTGTCACATAATTTGCAACATGTTATTTGATCAAGCGTTGTCAAGGCATGTAATAGTAATAACATCCGAAAAATAATTTTAACTAGTTTAAGTATTCGGACACATCAACATTCCTAATTCTCTTCTTATGTAATCAAATTGTTCTTCACATAGGGGTTTTGTGAAGATATCAGCCAGTTGATGTTTGGTATCAATAAACTCTATGGTTACATCATGATTAGAGACATGATCTCGTATAAAGTGATGTCTAATATCAATGTGTTTGATTCTTGAGTGTTAAGCTTTTGATGTAGTAACACAATTATTTCAAGTGCAGCATTCTATCATATTGCATAGCAAGATTTTTTATTTTAGCAAGTGTAGCATTGCATCACATGGTAAGATATCAGCTCGTACAATGCAAATTTTTTGTTTGATATCTTGATACATGGCATGATAGCAATCATAGCAACCATATCAATGTCATACTACTGACTTATCAACTTACATTGGTATGTTGCTCCATATTTTTCAAGGCATAGGCTTTTAAACCTTTTTAGTTTTAGTGCAAAAACCGAGATAAACAACAAGAGATGTTTGCAAATATGCTTACACAAACAAAGATAACCATATCAGGGTAACATATGTACAGCATATCAGGTAACCATAAAGACAAAGTCCTTCATGAATAACATAAGGAGTTTACAACATGTCATATCAAAAACAGCAGACGTTCATACAAGCTTATTCATGAGGTGGAAGATTAAAGTGCCTAAGTAAAGAGTCAAATTGTCGATGGATTTGCTGCAGCTCGGTTAGGATTTGATCTTGTCGAAGTTCAAGCCGTTCTTGTCTTTGTTCAAATCGGTCCATCCGAATCCCGATATCTTCGATGGATGATGTGTGAGTTTGCTCAACCGGATATGTTTCCTCAAAGGGACAGATCGGAGGAGATTGGGTACTCCTAAAGACTGGGGTTTCCGGCTCTGGTTCAGGTTCAGGTTCAGGCTGAGGGGGATTAGTTCTTCTAGGCATTCTAACCCAGTTACCGTTTCTATAGTGACATCTTAGTCGGTGAAGTAGATTTTTGTTTATTATGCTGAATCTATCTGCTTTCATTACTTCTTCTTCTAGTGGTATTTGAATGTCGTAAGCTTTCATTATTCTAGTAATTATTCCACCATATGGGAGCATCATATCTTTCGTAGATAATTCTAACATGTTTTGTTGGATCAGATAGCCAAGACAAATGTCACGTCCTTTCATGATTAGGTACATAATTCCTAATTCCAATTGACTCACTTCATCATGATGGTATTGTTTAGGAAGAATTATACTAGTCATGATATGATGAAGTATCTTAGTGTTAAAGGGCAATAGATGTTCACAACTTTTAGGAACAGATTCTATGTTAGGATTGGCAAGGATTGTTCCTAAGGCTTCAACGTAGGATGTTTCAATGGTTTTTTCATCCCATGATCCTTTAAAGTAAAGTCCTATGCTTTTCATGGGAATACCTATCATATCACAAATGAATCTATCAGTGATTGAGATGTGTTGTCCTAAGAGATAGGTTTGTTGAATCTCAGATTTTGATGATATAATCAATTGGTGGGTTAATTGATCTAATCCATATTATTGAGTTAAGTGTGCAGGATTAACTACGATAACCAGAAAACATAAAGCAAGGATACCGGAGTCGAGCTCGATGGACGTTTAAGAGACCGAAGAATCATCGGAGATGCTGCCGGAACCATCCGAGAAGAAATCGGGAACGTGTCGGAAGTTCGCCGAAGAAATCGTCGGAGGCTCGCGGAGATCACCGAGAAGGCTCGGCTACTCGTTAAAAGTCATCACAAAGATTGGGAGCTTGCAGGGAGTCCGTCGGAAGAAGTTTGTCGGAAAGCTCGCCGGAACAAGACTCGACGTTCGCGGTTGAAAATTTGCTTAGGATGTGTTTTGGTTATGTAGTCCACTTGTAATTAGGATTAGGATTAAGAGATAATCCTATATCCTAGTTAGGGGCCAACTGGGCCCAAAGTCAGAGTTGGTTTAGGCTAAAAATTAAGCTAAACCAGAGAACTAGAGAGCCAAGATTGAAGCCCAACTAGTGGCTGAAAACACTGTAGTTGGGCTGAAATCACTGTAGGCGGTGGCACCGCCTAGTTTGGCGGTGGAACCGCCCAGCACCCGAGTGCTGGGCGGTGACACCTCCTTGGCTGGGCGGTTGCACCGCCCAGCACCCGAGCCCTGGGCGGTGGCACCGCCTGGTTGGGCGGTGGCACCTCCAGCACCGGAAACCCTAAGAAAATTCAAATTTTGGAGCCCAAAATTTGAATCCTCTTGAGGCCTATAAATACCCCTCAAATCTCAGCTGAGGTTACAACTTTTGAGAAGCATTTTGATTGAGAGAAAAGTCTTAGAAAGTCTTAGCAAGTCTTGTTTTCAATTTGCTAGAGAGTTCTCCTCCTTCTTTCTTATTGAAAATTTGTAAGAGGTTGAGCTGCTTGTAAAAGGTTGTAAGAGGGGTGTTTACCCTTCCATTTCAAGAGACTTGCTAGTGGAAGGTGGGAGCCTCATCGAAGAGGGGCCTCGCAAGTGGAGTAGGTCATTTGACCGAACCACTCTAAAAATCGGCGTAATCTCTGGTTTGCTCTTTATTATTTTTATTTACATTACTGCAAATCTTCTTACTGCTTTAGTTCCTTATTACTCTTGTTGCGCAACTTCAAGAATACGCCTTCAAGTTAAATTTCTCAAGTTTCGTTCTTAACGTACGAAAGATTTTGATTAAAATCGAAGTTTTTATCCGCTGCACTAATTCACCCCCCCCTCTTAGTGCCGCTCCGATCCTAACAAGTGGTATCAGAGCGAGGTTATCTCTCATATTTGGCTTAATACCCAAGAGAGATGGCTTATTCCGGCATGCAAGAGGGCCATTCTATTGCACGACCACCTTTGTTTAATGGGTCGGATTACACATATTGGAAGACTCGCATGAGGATCTTCCTCATTTCTATGGACTTTGAGCTTTGGTCTATTGTTGAGAATGGATTTCAAAAATCTTCTCTTCCGATGAGTGAATGGAATGAATCGGAGAAGAAGGTTTTTGCTTTAAATGCAAAGGCTATGAATGCCTTGTTTTGTGCATTAGACAAAAACGAATTTAATCGTGTTTCAATGTGTGATTCGGCTTTTGATATTTGGAGAACTCTTGAGGTCACTCATGAAGGCACTAGCCGAGTGAAAGAGTCCAAAATCAACATCCTTGTGCACTCTTACGAACTTTTCCGAATGAAACCAAGTGAGTCCATCGGAGACATGTACACCCGGTTTACGGATGTCATCAATGGACTCAAAGCTCTTGGTAAAGATTTTACTAACTTTGAACTAGTAACTAAAATTTTAAGATCCCTCCCTAAAAGTTGGGATCCAAAAGTTACGGCCATTCAAGAGGCCAAAGACCTTAAAGCATTCCCTCTTGAAGAACTCATTGGGTCTCTAATGACCTACGAAATGACATGTCAAGCTCATGACGAGCTCGAGAACCCCCTTCCAAAGAACAAGAAGGATATGGCACTCAAATCACAAGAAGACCACTTGAAAGGAACATCAAGTGATGAGGACAGTGACAATGACATTGCACTTTTGACTCAAAAGTTTAAAAAATATTTAAGAAAGAACAGATTTAAAAATAATACAAAAAATAAATTTGAACAAAAGAAAGACCAAGTGATTTGCTATGAATGCAAAAAAACCGGGACACTACAAGAACGATTGTCCTCAAGCCAAAAAGAGGACATCAAAGAAGAAGGCGTTCAAGGCAACGTGGGATGATTCAAGTGCATCCGAAGAAGAGGAGTCCAACACCGAGCAAGTTACTCATTACGCGCTAATGGCGTTAGGAGAAGAGGTATGTGATTTATTTAATGAAGATTTATCTTTTGAAGAACTGTCTATTGCTTTTCATGAATTATTTGATGAATGTAGAACTGTTAGCAAGAAGTTAAGTATCTTAAAGAAAGAGCATGCTTTGCTACAAGATAAGTTTGATAGTCTTCAAACTCCTCCATGCTCTAAGTGTGAGCACTTAGAAGCAATAAAAAATGAAAATATGCTTCTTAAGGAAACCTTAAACAAGTTTAAGGTTGGTAGCAAAGGATTAGATATGATCCTTGCAAACAAGGGTCACATCGCAAATAGAAATGGAATTGGATTTGTAAAAGGATTACATCAAAATCCCACCACTTTCGTAAAAGGACCTACATTACATGTTTCCTCTTATGTGAAATGCAACTTTTGTTGCAAATCCGGACATATTGCCTACAAATGCCCATTTAGGAAAATTAGTTCACAAAAATTAATATGGGTTCCTAAAGGAACTATAAAGAATTCAATCATAAATAACAAAGTTAGTGGGTCAATTTTTGAGGCACCCAAAATCAAATGGGTACCTAAAAATCATCCTCTTTTGTAGACAAACCCACAAGCTAGAAGCAAGAGATGGTATCTCGATAGTGGATGCTCAAGACATATGACTGGATATCCATCTCATTTCTCTATGCTCACTAGCAAAGAAGAAGGATACGTTACCTTCGGAGACAACAACAAGGGCAAAATCATTGGCAAGGGAACTATTGGTAACAAATTTAATTTTTCCATTGATGATGTCTTACTAGTTGATGGATTGAAACATAATCTCTTGAGTATTAGTCAACTATGCGATAAAGGTTACATCGTTAGATTTGAATCAAATATGTGCATTATTGAAAAACCAAATCATAACATGACTATGATTGCTTTAAAACAAAATAATGTCTATACCATCAATCTTGATGAACTAAGTAATGAAATGTGCTTCTCCGCCGTAAATGATGATGCTTGGCTTTGGCATAGGAGATTAGGCCATGCAAGCATGAAAACAATATCTAAGATCTCATCTCAAGAATTAGTACGAGGAATTCCAAATATAAAGTTTATTAAGGACAAAGTATGCGATGCATGTCAACTAGGCAAACAAATAAAAACAAGCTTCAAACCAAAAAATCAAATTAGCACTACTAGACCATTACAATTGATCCATTTGGACTTATTTGGACCAATTGATACAACAAGTCTAGGTGGAAGCAAATATGCCTTTGTGATTGTGGATGACTACTCTAGATACACTTGGACCTATTTCTTAGCTCACAAAAGTGATTGCTTCAAGTGTTTCTCTAAATTTTGTAAACTCACTCAAAATGAAAAAGGCTTCATGATTTCATCAATTCGGAGTGATCACGGTGGTGAATTCCAAAACCGTGACTTTCAAAATTTTTGCGAAAGTAATGGGTACAATCACAACTTCTCAACTCCAAGAAATCCTCAACAAAATGGAGTAGTTGAAAGGAAAAATAGAAACCTACAAGAAATGGCAAGAACTATGTTGAATGAACATAGTTTACCTAAGTACTTTTGGGCCGAAGCCGTAAATACGGCTTGCTACATCATGAATAGAGTCCTAATAAGACCATCCTTATCCAAAACTCCCTATGAATTATGGAATAACAAAAAACCAAACATCTCCTATTTTAAAGTTTTTGGTTGTAAATGCTTTATTTTAAATGAAAGGGATGCTTTAGGAAAATTTGATGCTAAATCCGATGAAGGCATCTTTCTTGGTTACTCTTCCGTTTCTAAAGCTTTTCGGGTTTTTAATAAAAGAACTTTAGTAATTGAAGAGTCTATTCATGTAGTTTTTAATGAAATTTCCGATTTAAAGAAAAATGATTTTGATGATGATCTTGGTTTTGATAATTTGAATTTAAATGAACCCTCTCCTCAAAATAGCCATTTGAATGCATCTTCTTCCGAAATTTCTTTACCAAAAGAATGGAAGTATGTAGATGCTCATCCAAAAGACCAAATTATAGGAGATACATCAAAAGGGGTTCAAACTCGTTCTTCTTTCAAAAATTTCTGTGCTAACGCCGCTTTCCTTTCTCAAATTGAACCTAAATGCATTGACGAAGCCTTAAAAGATGATTTTTGGATCATTGCAATGCAAGAAGAATTGAACCAATTTGAGAGGAATGAGGTATGGAAGCTTGTTCCTAGACCAAGTGACCACTTAGTCATAGGTACTAAGTGGGTCTTTAGAAACAAGCAAGACGAAAATGGTATCGTGGTTAGAAACAAGGCTAGATTAGTGGCCAAAGGTTTCAACCAAGAAGAAGGTATCGATTACGAAGAAACCTTCGCTCCCGTGGCTCGATTAGAAGCCATAAGAATGCTCCTTGCCTATGCTAGTAGTAATAATTTTAAACTATTTCAAATGGATGTTAAAAGTGCTTTCTTGAATGGTTTTATTTCCGAAGAAGTATTTGTCGAACAACCTCCCGGATTTGAAAATTCTCTTCTTCCTAATCATGTATTCAAATTGACTAAAGCTCTCTATGGCTTAAAACAAGCTCCTAGAGCTTGGTATGAAAGGCTTAGTTCCTTTCTTATTTTAAATAATTTTACCAAAGGCAAGGTTGATACTACATTGTTTATTAAACATTTTGAAAATAATTTTCTTATTGTGCAAATTTATGTTGACGATATTGTGTTTGGCTCTTCGGATGAATCCCTATGTGAATCATTTGCCAAATGTATGAGTCTTGAATTTGAAATGAGTTTAATGGGTGAATTAACTTTCTTTTTGGGATTACAAATCAAACAACTTAGTGATGGTATATTTCTTAACCAATCCAAATATACATTAGAATTGTTAAAACGATTTAACATGGATAATTCAAAAGCAATAAACACCCCTATGAGTACTACGACTAAGTTAGATATGGATGAAAATGGTGAAAGTTTCGATCAAAAAACATATAGGGGAATGATAGGTAGTCTACTCTACCTCACTACGACTAGACCGGATATTATGTTTAGTGTAGGACTTTGCGCTAGGTTTCAATCTAATCCTAAATTATCTCATCTTAAGAGTGTTAAAAGAATATTTAGGTATCTTAAAGGAACTCCAAATTTAGGATTGTGGTATCCAAAATCTAAAAAATTTGATCTAATAGCTTATGCAGATGCCGATTTTGGCGGATGCAGGATAGATAGAAAAAGTACATCCGGAACATGCCAATTTTTAGGACATGCACTTGTTTCTTGGACTTCTAAGAAACAAAATTCAGTCGCACTATCTACGGCGGAAGCCGAATACATTGCTGCAAGTGCATGTTGTGCACAAGTAATTTGGATGAAAAATACATTAGAAGACTATGGAATTCACTTTAAAAATATTCCCATAAAATGTGATAATACTAGTGCCATATGCCTTACTAAAAATCCAATTCAGCACTCTAGAACTAAGCACATCGACGTTAGGCATCATTTCATACGCAATCATGTTTTTAACAATGATGTTGTTCTAGAATTCATTGACACAAAGCATCAATTAGCAGATATATTTACAAAAGCTTTGAATGAAGACCAATTTGAATTCATTAGAAGGGAATTAGGTATGTTAAATTGTCCCTAAACAATAAACTTGTTTGATTGGATTTTCCGTAAAGTTTTTCATCTTCTTTCCATCTCTCATTCTCCTTCAAATTCCATATGACATGTTGTGAAATCTCGAAATCGACTTTGATGACTTGATTATGAATTTCAAGTTAGCGATTTGATTTAAATAAGTTTTATCTAAATCATAATCTTGATCTTGCAAAATTGGAATCACAAATAATATCACTTGGCATTCATGAATTGATACTTACAAATATGAAAGTATTGGCATTCATGACTTGAATTTGATTGAAACATTGTATGCTTAAATTCATCATTCTCCTATGTTTCAAAAATTCTTTAAATGCCTTATGTGATGATTAAAAAGTAATGTTGAGATTTTCATGAATTTGACGATTTGAATGAGTTTGTATTCGAATTATGATCTTGACTTCGTGAAATTACTACTTGAATTTTTTATCCCAATCTCTCTCTTATACATCTACAATTTCTATTATTCATAGAAAGAAGAGATTAGATAATATGAATGCATGCTGAATTTTCCTCTAAAATGAACTCTGCGTAAATATTTTTGCATACTTAATTTTCAATGATAAAATCGTTGTATGACAAAATATGTGCTTCAAGTCTCATTTTCCTTTTTGTTGATGACAAAGGGGGAGAAAAGTGATGACTTATATCATTTTTAATAGCATGACAAAATATGAATTGCAAAATCCTTGAGAAAAGTGATCGATCGATGATTATCTTATATGCCTTGCAAAATCCTTGAAAATATCGTAAGATTGATTGATCATATTGAATGCATGTCTAAAATGTATAATCATGCAATTCAAGTTGAAAATCTTTATCTCTTGTCATAGTAAAATTTCTCTCTTATCTTTCGACTTGAAAAAGATTTTCATTAAAGTTTCGTACTTACTATTGTTTAATGAGGATAACGATAGAGTTCTACGATTAGAACTTATCGGGTTATGCTTGAATCCAATGGGATGGAATTCAAGTGTTTTTTTTATCTTCTCATAATATGGCATATAGATAGGGGGAGTTATGTTTAACTCCGTCATCAATTGATTGTCATCATCAAAAAGGGGGAGATTGTTGAATCTCAGATTTTGATGATATAATCAATTGGTGGGTTAATTGATCTAATCCATATTATTGAGTTAAGTGTGCAGGATTAACTACGATAACCAGAAAACATAAAGCAAGGATACCGGAGTCGAGCTCGATGGACGTTTAAGAGACCGAAGAATCATCGGAGATGCTGCCGGAACCATCCGAGAAGAAATCGGGAACGTGTCGGAAGTTCGCCGAAGAAATCGTCGGAGGCTCGCGGAGATCACCGAGAAGGCTCGGCTACTCGTTAAAAGTCATCACAAAGATTGGGAGCTTGCAGGGAGTCCGTCGGAAGAAGTTTGTCGGAAAGCTCGCCGGAACAAGACTCGACGTTCGCGGTTGAAAATTTGCTTAGGATGTGTTTTGGTTATGTAGTCCACTTGTAATTAGGATTAGGATTAAGAGATAATCCTATATCCTAGTTAGGGGCCAACTGGGCCCAAAGTCAGAGTTGGTTTAGGCTAAAAATTAAGCTAAACCAGCGAACTAGAGAGCCAAGATTGAAGCCCAACTAGTGGCTGAAAACACTGTAGTTGGGCTGAAATCACTGTAGGCGGTGGCACCGCCTAGTTTGGCGGTGGAACCGCCCAGCACCCGAGTGCTGGGCGGTGACACCTCCTTGGCTGGGCGGTTGCACCGCCCAGCACCCGAGCCCTGGGCGGTGGCACCGCCTGGTTGGGCGGTGGCACCTCCAGCACCGGAAACCCTAAGAAAATTCAAATTTTGGAGCCCAAAATTTGAATCCTCTTGAGGCCTATAAATACCCCTCAAATCTCAGCTGAGGTTACAACTTTTGAGAAGCATTTTGATTGAGAGAAAAGTCTTAGAAAGTCTTAGCAAGTCTTGTTTTCAATTTGCTAGAGAGTTCTCCTCCTTCTTTCTTATTGAAAATTTGTAAGAGGTTGAGCTGCTTGTAAAAGGTTGTAAGAGGGGTGTTTACCCTTCCATTTCAAGAGACTTGCTAGTGGAAGGTGGGAGCCTCATCGAAGAGGGGCCTCGCAAGTGGAGTAGGTCATTTGACCGAACCACTCTAAAAATCGGCGTAATCTCTGGTTTGCTCTTTATTATTTTTATTTACATTACTGCAAATCTTCTTACTGCTTTAGTTCCTTATTACTCTTGTTGCGCAACTTCAAGAATACGCCTTCAAGTTAAATTTCTCAAGTTTCGTTCTTAACGTACGAAAGATTTTGATTAAAATCGAAGTTTTTATCCGCTGCACTAATTCACCCCCCCCTCTTAGTGCCGCTCCGATCCTAACAAGGTTGACATCCTTTCTTCATCATCTATTTGCATATTGTTGTAAAACAATCTAACTAGTCTAGGATAAATGGGTTCGTTGATCTGCAAAATTGGAAGTAGATTTAGGTTTGCAAACCATTGGATAGTCTCTACATCTCTTAGTTCATTCAGATCTACGTATTTTCCCTTATTGATGCTTCTTAGTTCGAAGGAGAGAAATTTTTCAGCATGGTTTTTGGAATCAAAAAGAGTGAGATCAAACTCTTCTACTACTCTCCTCTTTCCCTTGTCCCTTGAGGATCTTCTAGATCCCATAACTACTGCTGTTTAGAGGGATAATGATAAGCTAAAGTAAATGAAGAACAAAACAGAATTTAAGAGTTTCTTAGAGAGTACCTTTGTGAAATCTTCAAGAGAAGGAAGGATTCTTGATGTTTTGCTCCGAAATGGGAGGTATTTGGAAGGCTTAGAGGAGTGAAATGGGAATGGAGGAGACTTGGAAGAGTAGAGGAGGAAATGGGGGTGAGTTGGGGTCGGTTCCTTAGCCGGCCCTAGTGTGGGTTTAAAAGGCAGAGCTGCTGGCGGTTGCACCTCTGGCTGGAGCGGTGCAACCTCTGGCAACCCGTGATAGCTGGAGGTGCCACCTCCAGCTGGAGAGGTGCCACCGCCTGCAGCCAGTGAGCACCTAAGATGATTTGATTAGGGAGCCTTTGCCTTGAGGAGAGTTTCAGAGCAATTAATGTTTGTTACATGATTTCGTATGAGTTTTTATTTAAGGAGGAAGCTCTTTGTATGATCAAGATAGATCTTTTAACGTGCATACGTATGTTTGTTTGGTATCCCTTTTAAGATCATGACATATTTAGTTTCTACAAGAATTAATTCGTAGATGAACGGGTTTTGAAGATCAGGGGGGTATGTGAATTTGGATATCATATGTTTCTAATAAGGTTGTATCGTATTTGTGATTTCACAACTTCCACTTGTTACTTAAGCGTTGCGAGTTCCTTTTTGATTCTTGGTTTATGACCATTGAGAGTCAAGGAGCAGAATGTTATTTCTTGCTCCGGCCTAGACTTTTAATGTTTTTATAGGAAGGGATGATCTTTAGGAACCCATTTGCGTTTGGGTGCCTCATAAATAGATCTACATTTTCTATCATGTTGCATAGAGTTTATCATGGTTCCTTTAGGAACCCAAATTAATTTGTTTGGACTTATTTTCTTGAATGGACAACAATGTGTCTTGTGTCCAGATTTGCAACAAAAGTTGCACTTGGTTTGGTGTTGAACATGTAAGATGGGGCCTTTTACAAAGGTAGTTGGATTTCGGTGAGGACTCCTCACAAATCCAATCCCACTTCTTTTGGGAGCATGACCCTTGTTTGTAAGGATCATGTTTAATGACTTGCTACCAACCTCGAATTTCTTCAAGGTGTCCTTGAGTAGCAGGTTTTCTTTTTGCATGGTTTCTAGATCATGACATTTGATACATGATTTTAAACTATCATGATGTTCGACTTTTAACTTATCAAACTCACAAGTAAGACTATCATGCATCTTTTTCAGCAATTTATATTTTCTACTTATACTCTTGCATTCGTCAAATAAGTCATTGAAGGCATTTAATAATTCATCGAAAGATAAATCAGCATCTAATAAATCCGTTACCTCTTCTCCGATGGCCATTAAGGCGTAGTGAGCAACTTGCTCGGTGTTGGACTCCTCTTCCTCATATGCGCTCGAATCATCCCATGTTGCTTGGAGCGCCTTCTTCTTTGTTGTTCTTTTCTTGACTTGGGGACAATCACTCTTGTAGTGTCCCGGCTTTTTACATTCGTAGCAGATCACTTGGTCCTTCTTGGGTTCAAGTTTATTTTTCACATCGTTTTTAAACTTGTTTCTTTTGAAGAATTTCTTAAACTTTCTTGTCAAAAGTGCCAAGTCATCATCACAGTCCTCATCACTTGAGTTTTCTCTCAAGTGGCATTCAGAAGTTTTAAGTGCCATATCCTTCCTGTTCTTTGGAAGGATGTCTTCTTGCTCTTCATGAGCTTTGCAAGTCATTTCGTAGGTCATTAATGACCCGATTAGTTCTTCAAGAGGGAAATTTCGCAGATCTTTTGCCTCTTGAATAGCGGTGACTTTAGGATCCCAACTCTTAGGAAGGGATCTTAGTATCTTATTAACAAGTTCAAAATCCGAAAAGCTCTTTCCGAGTCCTTTTAGACCGTTGACGACATCCGTGAAACGGGTAAACATGTCGCCAATGGTTTCACTCGGTTTCATTCGGAAAAGTTCAAAAGAATGCAGCAACAGATTGATTTTTGACTCTTTCACTCTACTTGTGCCCTCGTGGGTCACTTCAAGTGTGTGCCAAATATCAAAAGCAGTTTCGCAAGTTGAAACACGATTAAACTCGTTTTTATCAAGTGCGCAAAATAAGGCATTCATAGCCTTTGCATTAAGAGCGAAAGCCTTCTTCTCCAAATCGTTCCAATCGATCATCGGAAGAGAAGATTTTGAAAATCCATTTTCAACAAGGTTCCACAGTTCAAAATCCATAGAAATAAGAAAGATCCTCATTCGGGTCTTCCAGTAAGTGTAGTCCGTTCCACTGAACATGGGTGGACGTGTAATCGAATGCCCCTCTTGGTTTCCGGCGTATGCCATCTCTCTTGGGTTTTAATCCTCTAGAGAGTTAACCTTGCTCTGATACCAATTGTTAGGATCGAGAGCACTAAGAGGGGGGGGGGGTGAATTAGTGTAGCAGAAATCTTACAGCGATTAAAAACCAAAAGCTGCGTTCGTTCAAAAACTATTATGATGCAAAAGCAAATTCTCAGTTTATATCTAAGTGCAGTTTGCGTCTAAGCGCAGATTGCGTCTAAGCGCAGTTTTGCGTCTAAGCGCAGTTTACGTCTAAACTCAGATTTACGTCTAAACGCAGTTTTACGTCTAAACGCAGATTTACGTCTAAACGCAGATTTACGTCTAAACGCAGATTTACGTCTAAACGCAGTTTTACGTCTAAACGCAGACTTACGTCTAAACTCAGATTTACGTCTAAACTCAGATTTACGTCTTAAACTCAGATTTACGTTTAAACGCAGATTTACGTCTAAACGCAGTTTTACGTCTAGACGCAGATTTACGTCTAAACTTTGAAACTCGTTTGTATACTCGCAGAAGGCAGTATGCAGTTGAAATCAAGACGTAAACGTGAACTGAGATCTGATGATTGAGCGAGGAAAGCCGATTTACGTCTGAATGCAGTTTTACGTCTAAATGTTAAAACTCGTTCGTAAAATTGTAGAGGACAGTTTGCAGTTATCAATGGGATCAAAATGTAAGTGTAAACTGCAAAGAAGCTCGTTCGTAAAAGCACGGAAGACAGTTCTGCAGAATCAAACGTAAACGTAAACTGTAATGTATGAAAATACGAATTTACGTCTGAATGCAGATTCGGAAGAACAGCACTTAGAACTTGTTCGTGAAAGCGCAGAGAGCAGTAGTAATGAAGGAGGTTTGCAGTAATGATAAAGTGCTCGAGAATAAACGCAAACCAGAGATTTAGAGTGGTTCGGTCAGCCTTGACCTACTCCACTTTTGGCTTCCTCCACCGACGAGGTTGCCGACGTCAACTAGGTGCCTTCCTTCAATGGGCGAAGGCTAACTGTCCTTTTACAGTTTCTCTCCTTTTGACAGGCTCAGGAGACAACCTTTACAGACCTTTCTCTCCTCACTTTACAACTGAAAACTTGAAGAACAGAAGGAGGAAACTTAAAGGCTTTACAACACTTTTGAGCTCTTAGAATCACAGAAAAGATCAAGATTTCGGTGTTGGTCTGTATCTTTTCAGTGCTGAATGGGTGGGGTATTTATAGGCCCCAACCCAATTCAAAATTCGAGCTCAAAACGATCAAATCGATCAAATCCCAGAATTCTGGGATCAGGCGGTTGCACCTCTTGACTGGAGAGGTGGCACCGCCTGGCAGAGCTCGAAGACTGAGCTCAGGCGATTGCTCCTCTCTGCCAGAGCTCGAAGACTGAGCTCGATGGTTGCATCACCTGGCAGAGCTCGAAGACTGAGCTTGGTGGTTGCACCACCTGGCAGAGCTCGAAGTCTGAGCTCGGTGGTTGCATCACCTGGCAGAGCTCGAAACTGAGCTCAGGCTGATGCACCTCTCTGCCAGAGCTTGAAGACTGAGCTCGGTGGTTGCATCACCTGCCAGAGCTCGAGACTGAGCTCAAGCTGATGCACCTCTCTGCCAGAGCTCGAAGACTGAGCTCGGTGGTTGCATCGCCTGGCAGAGCTCGAAACTTGAGCTCTGGCGGTGCTACCTCTTGACAGAGGAGGTTGCACCGCCCAGTCTAGCTCGAAGACTGAGCTCTGGGCGGTTGCACCTCTTGGCTGGGGCGGTTGCACCTCCCAGCCTCGCAGCCCTGGCAGTTGCACCTCCTGGCTGGGGCGGTTGCACCTCCCAACCTCTCAGCCCAGGCGGTTGCACCTCCTGGTGCAATCAGGGTCCGAATGGTTCGCTCCATTCGGCCCAATTTGAATCTTTTCAGGGGCCCAATTGCCCCAAGATTAAGCTAATGGGATCACCTCCCATTTTCATGCTTAATCATCATGCTAACTACGATTAACTCTAAGACAACTTCTGCAGCTTTGCTCCGATGCGTCAATCGCTTCTTCCGGCGAGTTTCCGGCCAACTTCCGTCGATCATCCGATAAACCCTCGGTGATCCTTCTGCGGACATCCGGCATACTCCTGGACTTTGCGACGATCCACTTGGCGAGTTCCGACGAGCTTCGCTTGGCAAGCTTCTGGACTTCTCGGATCTGTTCTCGCTGAACCTCCGACGACCGTCCGAACTTCCGTCGAACTCTCGAACTCCCAACGTGATCATGATCTTGACTCCGGCGCAACACCTGCTGCTTGTCTTACTCTCATCGTAGTTAATCCTGCACACTTATCTCAACACATAGATTAGATAACAAATGACAATTGACTTCATCATCAAAATCCGAGATTCAACATTTAAAACTTCCATCTGGCTGTTGGTTTGTGGGTGATATGTCATATTCCTTTCTAATTTAGTACCCTGCATATGGAATAACTTTGTCCAAAATCTGCTCTTGAAGATGCAAGTAGAATTTGTCACAAGTACAATGCGTCCCTTATAGCATAATTCTTTTGAGTCCCGATTGTAATGAGCCACAGAGCTTGGTGCTTCCTCTAATTTTTTTTGTATCTTACTGGTCTCCGAATCTTCCTGCCATTCCATCTTAATATCCTCAAGGAAATCGCTGGTTGGAAGTAAAACAACCGAAAATTCAGCTTGCTCAAGTAGCTGCGAAAGCGCATCTGCAACAATATTCTCTTTCCACCTTTTATATGTTATTTCATAATCAAATCCAAGAAGTTTTGTTACCCATTTTTGTTGCTCAGGGGATGATATCTTTTGCGCCAAAAAGTACTTGAGGCTTTTATGGTCGGTTTTAATTTGAAATCGTCGACCTATCAAGTAGGGTATCCACTGCGTTGCTGCGCGCACAATAGCGAGCATCTCCTTATCATTTGTTGACTTATTTTGATAGGAGGGAGATAATGCCTTGCTAGTGTATGCGAGTGGTCGACCATCTTGCATGAGAAAGACTCCAATTCTGACTCCAGATGTGTCGGCCTCAATAATGAAGGGTCGGTTGAAATCTGGTAGTGTTAACACCGGCGTCGTCGTCATGGCTGCCTTAAGTTTGTCGAAGGCAACAGAGGCTCTGTCAGACCATTGGAAGACATCTTTTTTCAGTAATGAAGTAACTGGTGCACTAATCTCTCCATAGTTTTTCACGAACTTGCAGTAGTAGCCTGTTAAACCTAGAAAGCCATGTAGCAATTTTATGTTCCTCGGGGTCAGCCAGTTTTGCATTGCTCCAATTTTGAAGGGGTCTACTGCCACACCTTTCTCTGATATGATATGCCCAAGATATTCCACCTTCTTTTGAAGAAAGCAAAAATTCATAGTGGTTGTTGTGTGTTCAAAAGGTGGTTTTCGGTATGTCTTCTTCGCATACTCGTATTTGATGATACCCGGATCGAAGGTCCAGCTTTGTGAAGATTTGTGCTCCCTTACCAACTCATCTACTACTAGAATAGGGTATTTATCCTTGATGGTTATGCCATTGAGAGCTCTGTAATCAACACATAATCGCCATATTCCATCCTTCTTTCGTATGAGGAGCACCGGTGAAGAGTAAGGGCTACAACATGGCTGAATAACTCCTGTTTTGAGCATCTCTTTTATAATCCTTTCTATTTCATCCTTCTGGAGATGTGGATACTGATATGGCTGAGCATTTGCTGCAGATTTGCCTGGAAGAATCGTTATACAATGATCATGCCAACGGGTAAGAGGTAGGTTGCACGGTTCGTCAAATATATCTGAAAATTCAGCAACCAAAAGGCCGTTGCATGCTTTATGCAAAACCTTCTTCATTTGTTGTGTGCAAATCGTCGTGATGTCGCCCTCACGTTTCCCGTTCAGTATCACCTGTTTCTCCTTATTGTAAAATTTCATAATTAGTTGCATAAAATTCTAAGAAATATCACATAATATCGTCAACCATTTAATTATGAGCATAGCCTCATGATCATTAAGAGGGGAGAAGGAAGAAATATGCAATTATCTCTTGGTCCTGCAGCAATAGTTTCTCCTGCGGGCGCCTACGATCACAATTCAAAATCCGTCTGTCGACGATCTTAACGTTAAACCTGCTGCAATTCTCAATAGGTAAGGTCATCTGGATAGTAACCTTACTATTTAGAAAGTTATTAGAACTGCCCGTGTCGACGAGAACAGTGATCGGTTGTTGTTTGAGAAGGCCTCCAACTTTCATCGTTTGCGGGTTTGAGTAGCCGGCTAGTGCATGTACCATAACTTCAGTCGGTTGTGGGTCTTCTTCTACATCTTGTAACATCCCCCATTTTTGAAAATTTAGTAAAAGGTTTGTTTGTAAAAATAAAGATTATTTAATAATTATTTTATATCAAATGACATTATATTAAAGGTTTATGGCTAGGGACCTAAGAGTAAATATTAGAAGTTTGATATAATTTATGAAAGATTCAGATTTAAGTTAAAAAAAAAAAAAGAAAAAAAAAATATAGTGGACATGTGTCACTAACTAACCTAAGGTTGGTGCCACTCATCTTTGCTCTAAAGATGACACCTAGCCCCTTTCATGCATGCATGACACCTTGCAACTTTTGCATTAGCCAAAACCTAAATAATTAGATGAAAGGTTAAAGAAAACAAATCTGAAGAGTTGCAGCCAACGTGAGTTTGAGAAAAGAAGAAGAAGAAGAAGAAGAAGAAGAAGAAGAAGAAGAAGAAGAAGAGCTTGAGGTTTTTCATCAATTTTCTCACATTTGGGATTCAAATAGTTATAAGGCAAGTGTTCTAACCCCATCCCACAGTAACATTAATCTCTGTTTCCATTTTTATTCTGTAAAATTTGAACGATTTCAATTGAGAACCAGACCTTCTTTCGTTTTGATATAAAGCTATGAATCTGTAATTTTTTGGTAATTTGACCTCTATGCAATGTTTTGGTCATAACATTTTGTAATAAACTCTGATTTAGACAAAACCTGTTCCATTTGAAATTAGACAAGAAAATCTTTATTTCGATATAAAGATCGAATGATTTGGAGTTTAAATGCCTACTAAGACTTCTGTTTAAATTCACCCTACAGATTCTGTAAAACAGGGACTGAAATTTCTGACCTCTTGTTGCTTAACTACTTATAACTTTCTGCTGTCAACTCGGATTCATACAAAGTATGATTTATTCGAAACTAGACTCAAAATTATTTTTGTGTATTCCTGATTTGAAATTTTTGGAGTACAATTGCTAACTGAAACATCTGCTTTCATCGACCCTATGGATTCAGTAAAATAGAGCTAATATTTTCAGACCTTTCGCTATGAAATTATCTGTAACTCCCTGTTGTAAATTTTAATTCTTGTTAAACTTGATTTGCCTAAAACTAGATTGACAAAGCTTTCTAATGACACCTAATTTGTATAAATTGGAGTATAATTGGTTATCCAAATAGTTCATGCAATGTTCCTATCAAATTCTGCCAGAATCGAGCTTTGGTCGATTTCGGCTTTCCTTGTTTATTCTCTTTGGAAATCGATTTCGGCAAAAAAAAACTCTTACTTCAGTTAAGCTTTACATTATTACCTTAAATTCCTGTATACTTTTGTCCTCTATTTATTTGTACATCTGCAGCTATCATCTAAAGATCATGTTTGCATCGTAATGATTTCGGCACATGCATCCCATTGTTCCGCATTTGCTTTCGATATGTGCCTCTTCCAGTTTCATTTATTTGGATATTAAATTTATCTAACTTTCTTATTTCAATTTAGCTATATATGATTTCTTGAAAATTCTTGTATGCTCTTGCTTTTGTTTTCTTTCAAATCTGAATACATTTATGAAAGATTATGTTTGTATCATATTGACTCGAAAGGCATATGTACATTTCGTTGTTCAACATGTGCTTCCGATATTTCCCAATTCATTATTTACAATACCCTTTTGTACTCTGGTGTTTGTGGAATTATTTGGACCTTTGCCAGAAATGGTAAAGGGTATGTGCTTAGAGCCCGCGATGCTCTAGATTATGTTTGGTGGTCATTCAGAAATGGATGGACCATATTATGTTTGGAATCCCACTTCACCTTCTATCTGTTTGATATGAAATTCAGAGCCGACCTAGCACTTGGGTAGGGTGAGAGGGCTTGAGTAGGAAAGGGCTACCCGTGGATGGAGTCGAGAACTCATCACGGCGTGGAGCCACCACTGAGTTAAACCTCACATGCACTATGCTAGAGTACGACGTTTGAGCTTCTATTTCGTATTTGTTCTTTGATATGTTCTGAAATGCTTTTTATGCTTCCAAAATATTTCCATATGCCATTGATACGTTCTGAAGCATTTCATTCACCATTGATATGTTCCGAAGTATTTCATATGCCATTGATATCCAAAATGCTCCTTACGTCTTTGTTATGCCTTGAAATTACCATATGTCATCGATATGCTCCTCATGCCAATGATATGCTCCAATTATCTTTCCTCGATTGTATGAACAAAATGTGCTTCGAACGAAATGACATCGTAATTCTGCATTCATGATGTCCAAAATGCTCCTTACGTCTTTGTTATGCCTTGAAATTACTATATGTCATCGATATGCTCCTTATGCCAATGATATGCTTCAATTATCTTTCCTCGATTGTATGAACAAAACGTGATTCAAACGAAATGACATCGTAATTCTGCATTCATGATATCCAAATTGCTCCTTACGTCTTTGTTATACCTTGAAAGCTACCATATGTCATCGATATGCTCCTTATGCCAATGATATGCTCCAATTACCTTTCCTCGATTGTATGAATAAAACGTGCTTCGAACGATACGATATTGTAATTCTACATTCAAACAAAACATGCTACTGTTTCATCTTTTATCTTTGCTTTGTATTTTGATACCTCGTTTGTTTGAAAACTGTCCTCTTTGCTACGGATATGTTAGTCATTTACTGAGCTTTATATGCTCACCCCGTTGCTATATAAATTTTTCAGGATAGCTTATCGCTCACTAAAATGTGTAAATTGGTTTGAGGCAGTGGAAGACTAGAAGATTTTGGGGCAAATATTTTGTACTTGATAGGTTGATATTGTATAAGTTCTTTTTGGGTGTAATGAAATATCAATGACAAATCTAGATTGATGTATCTTGTAAGTATTTGATAAGTACCTCTTACGTCAGGATTTTGGAAATGTTAAGTCTAAACTGTGTACTGATATAAATATGTAGTATATGTTGGTTTTGTGATTGCATTAATTGCCGCGCTTATGGATTTATGATATAGTTATGGTTTAGTTAAGTTGCTTTTGGATTTTAAGAATCATCTAGTGACATGATGTATGATTATAAACTGCACAGGTTTTGTGAATTGTGGATTGTAGAGGTGAATGACTTGAATGTTTTTCTTAGTGACCTCAAATGTGTGATTGGATCCTGGATTATTTGTTGAATTAAATTTATCAATCTTGAATTAGGTTCACACCTCCTAAATGAGAATTAAATTCGGGGGGGGCGTGACACATCTTCTTCTTCATGTTCAAGGCTCTCTTCTAGATGTTCAATGACCTCTTCTTCTATTGGTTCAATCATAAGAAGTCTCCCTTTACTACAGCGATGCTCACGGCTCCACGGCTCGTCACAATGCCAACATAACCCCTTCGCATATCGCTCCCGAAGCTCTTCTCTTGTTGACCTCTTTGGTGTAGGGACTTGGTCGATAGTAGGGTGGGCTGAGGGCTTCAATATTACTGGTTGAGTAGTGACCCTAGTCCTCCGAGCTTCATGGTTCAATTGCTCCTCTTGATGTCGTGCGAAAGAGATGGCTGCCATAAGTGTATACGGTTGTCGCGCTTTAACTTCTCCTCGGATCTCCGGCTTCAAGCCCTCAATGAAGGTCCTCAATAGCTGTTTTTGAGACCAATCATGAGTTTGATTAGATAACCTTTCAAACCTGGTTCGGTACTCTTGAATGGTAGAGGTTTGTCGGATCTTTGCTAGTTGTCCATCAATATTCTCGTAATCGATTGGTCTGAAGTGGATCAGCAGTCCTTTTTGAATTGTTGCCATGAAAGGACTCCATAAGTATGCTCAAACTAATCAAACCATTGTATAGCATTCCCTTCAAGATATATAGCTGCAATTTTCACCATAAATGCATCCGCGATTTTATGGTACCGAAAATATTGCTCCGCGCGCGAGATCCAACCAATTGGGTCTCCTTCTTCCCATCTAGGGAAGTCCACTCTCATGCATGGATTGGGGTTGGTCATAGAGCTTCTCCTCTCTTGGAAGTCATATCTTTGGGCTTGGTGTGATTGGGCAAAGCTCTCTCCTTGATGTGATTTCTTCGGGCTTAGTGGTCGGCCCAATCTGAGTTCGATAAAGAGCGTCTGAATCTTATCCTCCATTCGCGCCTCCAAGGCTTCGAATTTAGCATTGATTGCCTCCTTAGATGCCATAGTATAAAGGCATGTATAGGTTGATTGCATTGATTGCCTCCAAATCTATGATGTTAAGATCTCGCTTTTTTTGTTAGGTTAAAGGCATGTATAGGTTGAGAGAAGTGATGGTCGAAAGGGTTGGTGGATCGGTGGATGTATGCTACGATTTAGGCTTGTTTTGTGGCAGTTTTGGGTGCAGTTTGAGGGTGTGGTTTAGTGGAGTTTTAGGGTTGTGGATGAAAGTTTTGGATCTGTGGTAGATGGCAGCAAAGGTTTGATAGAAATCAGTGGAAGTTGCAGCAAGTATGTGCTGTCTTGTAAGAGTAGAATTGTCGTCGAAGAAACAACAGTTTCTCGACGTAATTTCCACCAAAAACTTGAGAGAATTGAGGAGGGAATAGATAGCAAAATCATAGTTTATATGATAGCAAGGGTATCTAATTTAATCAAGAAAATTTCGGTAGTATAACAGCAAGGAAATTGGTGCAAGTTGCGATTGCAGAATTCTCGTCGAAAAATTTCAGCAGGATACGACGAAAATTTGCAGCAACATAAAATCGTTTTTAGAGATGAATTTCTTAATAGATCAATCTTAGATGGAAGCCAAGATGATCTATGAAGTGTATAAGAAATTTCATTCAAAAAATATTACAAATAGATGGGTTAAGGCAACAATATGCGGCTGAAATTTTCTGCAGCACTGATTTTTAGGTATAGCAGATTGGACGTAAAAGATCAATGGTTTAAATTGAGAATTTTTTGATGAAACCAAAGGGAAATCAACTGTTAGGAAGTGTCAAAGCTGTCATAAAAATTTCGTAGAGATTTGGATAGAAACAATATAGTATCAAGATCAAATAAACAGTGCTATGCGACTGAAATTTTACAGTGCAGATTTTCAAGTATAGCAGATTAGACATAAAAGATCAATTGTTTATATTGAGAATTTTTTGAAAAAACCAAAGGGAAATCTGCTATTAAGAAGTGTCAAAGATGTCATAAATATTTTATAGAAATTTGGATAGAAAAAGCACAGTAGCAAGATCAAACAGATGGTACTATACGGCTGGAATTCTGCAATGTATCTTTCGTCGTAGAGATGAAAACTTTGTGATGAAAGGTTTATGCAGCAATATAGGAACAGTTTTTTTTTTTAGTTTTTCGAATAAGGATAACTAAATTGCAGCAGTAGTATGGTAGGAAACCAGAACCTGTTGCAATTCATCGGGAGATCAAAGGATGATCCGCGATGGTGGAGATGATGGCGGAATTCGGCGACGATCTTTTAAGCAATTGTGGGAATTGCTTTGGATGGTTGTAGAGGGTTGATGGATGGTTGTGGAAGGGTAGCGAGACGCCAAGAACATTGCTCTGATACCAGGTGATAGAACCCTTGCAGATTCTAAACTTGGGGTTGATCTCTTTAGGGGATCGGCCTCCTTGAAACTCTATAGGGGTTCCTCCCTCAAAGTTGCTGCTCAAAGGCTGCAGAAAAGATTCATCTATTGCTTAAGAAAAGAGAAGGAATACATGGCTATTTATAGGGCTACTAAACCCTAACTCCTAATAGGACTTCTACTTAAGACTCTTACTTCTAACCAACTCCTAGTCAAGACTCCTATTCCCTTACAACTCCTAATTCTTCTCTAAGAAAACACCTCCTGCATGAATGCCCCTCTCAATTAGGACTCTCGTAGCTAGAGTCCTTACAGAATGTCCCTCTCAATTAGGACTCTCCTAGCTAGAGTCCTAACAGTTTACATGAATATCCCTCTCAATTAGGACTCTCCAAGCTATAGTCCTAACACACACGTTGCATCTAATGAAATGTTGACGATGAATCTAAACTTGTGGATTTTGTATAAGTTTAAAGGATCTCTCATGTTTAGAATTTTGGAATGTTAAGTTTAATTCGTGTAATGATATGAACTTATGGTAAACGTTGGTTTTGTGACTGCGTAGACTTCCCCACTTATGAATTTATGTTGTGGTTATTATTTTGATGATGAGTTCAGATTTTATGAATTATCGAGCGATGTATTATATGTTTATAAAATGCACAGGATTTATGAATTTGAGGATTATAGAGGTGAAATTTTGACTTGAATGTTTTCTTAGTGACCTCAAATGTTAGTTTGGATCTTGGATTGATTTTTTTTCTTAAATTTTAATATCATGGATAATTTTTTAGGGGCGTTATAGTGGTGGTATCAGAGCATGATTTGAAAATCACTAAGAATATTTTTTTTATGTACTTGATGAAAAAGAAAAATTGAGGTTTATTGACTTTCATTTAGAGATTGATCAAAGAAAATTTTCCTTTGATGTTTTAGGAAGCAAGGATGACGAGATCATCTGGTTCTCCTGTTGCATCTACTATTGATCAATTGAGTGGTATCATGCGGACTTTGGAGACTATGGCACAAGTGATGCAACAACAACAACAACATGTCCAACCTGGAAGAAATGATGAAACAGGGACATCAAACCAATCGAGGTTAGGAATTGAACAGTTCAAGAAGCTTAGTCCTCCCAGCTTTAGTGGTGAGTCTGATCCAATGGCAGCAGAATGATGGATGATGCAGATAGAGAAAATTGTTGAATCTTGGATTTTGATGATGAAGTCAATTGTCATTTGTTATCTAATCTATGTGTTGAGATAAGTGTGCAGGATTAACTACGATAAGAGTAAGACAAGCAGCAGGTGTTGCGCCGGAGTCAAGATCATGATCACGTTGGGAGTTCGAGAGTTCGACGGAAGTTCGGACGGTCGTCGGAGGTTCAGAGAGAACAGATCCGAGAAGTCCAGAAGCTTGCCAAGCGAAGCTCGTCGGAACTCGCCAAGTGGATCGTCGCAAAGTCCAGGAGTATGCCGGATGTCCGCAGAAGGATCACCGAGGGTTATCGGTTGATCGACGGAAGTTAGCCGGAAACTCGCCGGAAGAAGCGATTGACGCATCGGAGCAAAGCTGCAGAAGTTTTCTTAGAGTTAATCGTAGTTAGCATGATGATTAAGCATGAAAATGGGAGGTGATCCCATTAGCTTAATCTTGGGGCAATTGGGCCCCTGAAAAGATTCAAAGTGGGCCGAATGGAGTGAACCATTCGGACCCAGATTGCACCAGGAGGTGCAACCGCCCCAGCCAGGAGGTGCAACCGCCTGGGCTGTGGGGTTGGGAGGTGCAACCGCCCCAGCCAGGAGGTGCAACCGCCTGGGCTGTGGGGTTGGGAGGTGCAACCGCCCCAGCCAGGAGGTGCAACCGCCTGGGCTGTGGGGTTGGGAGGTGCAACCGCCCCAGCCAAGAGGTTGCACCGCCAGAGCTCAAGTTCCGAGCTCTGCCAGGCGATGCAACCACCGAGCTCAGTCTTCGAGCTCTGGCAGAGAGGTGCATCAGCCTGAGCTAAGTCTCGAGCTCTGCCAGGTGATGCATTCACCAAGCTCAGTCTTCGAGCTCTGGCAGAGAGGTGCATCAGCCTGAGCTCAGTTTCGAGCTCTCCCAGGTGATGCAACCACCGAGCTCAGATTTCGAGCTCTGCCAGGTGATGCAACCACCAAGCTCAGTCTTCGAGCTCTGCCAGGTGATGCAACCATCGAGCTCAGTCTTCGAGCTCTGGCAGAGAAGAGCAATCGGCTGAGCTCAGTCTTCGAGCTCTGCCAGGCGGTGCCACCTCTCCAGTTGAGAGGTGCAACCGCCTGATCCCAGAATTCTGGGATTTGATCGATTTGATCGTTTTGAGCTCGAATTTTGAATTGGGTTGGGGCCTATAAATACCCCACCCATTCAGCACTGAAAAGATACAGACCAATACCGAAATCTTGATCTTTTCTGTGATTCTAAGAGCTCAAAAGTGTTGTAAAGCCTTTAAGTCTCCTCCTTCTGTTCTTCAAGTTTTCAATTGTAAAGTGAGGAGAGAAAGGTCTGTAAAGGTTGTCTCCTAAGCCTGTCAAAAGGAGAGAAATTGTAAGAGGGAAGTTTGGCCTTCGCCCATTGAAGGAAGGCACCTAGTTGACGTCGGCAACCTCATCGGTGGAGGAAGCCAAAAGTGGAGTAGGTCAAGGCTGACCGAACCACTCTAAATCTCTGGTTTGCGTTTATTTTCGAGCACTTTATCATTACTGCAAACCTCCCTCATCACTACTGCTCTCTGCGCTTTCACGAACAAATTCTAAGTGCTGTTCTTCCAAATCTGCATTCAGACGTAAATTCGTATTTTCATACATTACAGTTTACGTTTACGTTTGATTCTGCAGAACTGTTTTCCGTGCTTTTACGAACGAGCTTCTTTGCAGTTTACGCTTACATTTTAATCCTATTAATAACTGCAATCTGTCCTCTATGATTTTACGAACGAGTTTCAACATTTAGACGCAAAACTGCATTCAGACGTAAATCGGCTTTCCTCGCTCAATCGTCAGATTTCAGTTCACGTTTACGTCTTGATTTCAACTGCATACTGCCTTCTGCGAGTATACAAACGAGTTTCAAAGTTTAGACGTAAATATGCGTTTAGACGTAAATCTGCGTTTAGACGTAAAACTACGTTTAGACATAAATCTGCGTTTAGACGTAAAACTGCGTTTAGACGTAAAACTGCGTTTAGACGTAAATCTGCGTTTAGACGTAAATCTGCATTTAGACGTAAATCTGAGTTTAGACGCAAAACTGCGCTTAGACGCAAAACTGCGCTTAAACGCAATCTGCGCTTAGACGCAAACTGCACCTAGATACAAACTGAGAATTTGCTTTTACATCATAATAGTTTTTGAACGAACGCAGCTTTTGGTTTTTAAATTAATATAAGATTTCCGCTGCACTAATTCACCCCCCCCCCTCTTAGTGCTCTCGATCCTAACAATTGGTATCAGAGCAAGGTTAACTCTCTAAAGGATTAAAACCCAAGAGAGATGGCATACGCCGGAAACCAAGAGGGGCATTCGATTACACGTCCACCCATGTTCAGTGGAACGGACTACACTTACTGGAAGACCCGAATGAGGATCTTTCTTATTTCTATGGATTTTGAACTGTGGAACCTTGTTGAAAATGGATTTTCAAAATCTTCTCTTCCAATGATCGATTGGAACGATTTGGAGAAGAAGGCTTTCGCTCTTAATGCAAAGGCTATGAATGCCTTATTTTGCGCACTTGATAAAAACGAGTTTAATCGTGTTTCAACTTGCGAAACTGCTTTTGATATTTGGCACACACTTGAAGTGACCCACGAGGGCACAAGTAGAGTGAAAGAGTCAAAAATCAATCTGTTGCTGCATTCTTTTGAACTTTTCCGAATGAAACCAAGTGAAACCATTGGCGACATGTTTACCCGTTTCACGGATGTCGTCAACGGTCTAAAAGGACTCGGAAAGAGCTTTTCGGATTTTGAGCTTGTTAATAAGATACTAAGATCCCTTCCTAAGAGTTGGGATCCTAAAGTCACCGCCATTCAAGAGGCAAAAGATCTGCGAAATTTCCCTCTTGAAGAACTAATCGGGTCATTAATGACCTACGAAATGACTTGCAAAGCTCATGAAGAGCAAGAAGACATCCTTCCAAAGAACAGGAAGGATATGGCACTTAAAACTTCTGAATGCCACTTGAGAGAAAACTCAAGTGATGAGGACTGTGATGATGACTTGGCACTTTTGACAAGAAAGTTTAAAAAAATTTTCAAAAGAAACAAGTTTAAAAACGATGTGAAAAATAAACTTGAACCTAAGAAGGACCAAGTGATCTGCTATGAATGTAAAAAGCCGGGACATTACAAAAGTGATTGTCCCCAAGTCAAGAAAAGAACAACAAAGAAGAAGGCGCTCCAAGCAACATGGGATGACTCGAGCGCATCTGAGGAAGAGGAATCCAACACCGAGCAAGTTGCTCATTACGCCTTTATGGCAATCGAAGAGGAGGTAACGGATTTATTAGATGCTGATTTATCTTTCGATGAATTATTAAATGCCTTCCATGATTTATTTGATGAATGCAAAGTTATAAATAGAAAATACAAGTTGCTAAAAAAGGTACATGATAATCTTACTTGTGAGTTTGATAAATTAAAAGTCGAACATCATGATAGTTTAAAGTCATGTATCAAATGTCATGATTTAGAAACTATACAAAAAGAAAACTTGCTACTTAAGGACACCTTGAAGAAATTCGAGGTTGGTAGCAAGTCATTAAACATGATCCTTACAAACAAGGGTCATGCTCCCAAAAGAAGTGGGATTGGATTTGTGAGGGGTCCTCACCGAAATCCAACTACCTTTGTAAAAGGCCTCATCTTACACGTTCATCACCAAACCAAGTTCAACTTTTGTTACAAATCTGGACACAAGACACATTGTTGTCCATTCAAGAAAATAAGTCCAAACAAATTAATTTGGGTTCCTAAAGGAACCATGATAAACTCTATGCAACATGATAAAAAATGTAGATCTATTTATGAGGCACCCAAAAGCAAATGGGTACCTAAACATCATTCTTTCTTGTAGAAAACTAAACAATCGCAAGCTAGGAGCAAGAAATGGTACCTTGATAGTGGATGCTCAAGGCATATGACCGGAGATCCATCTCAATTCTCTAAGCTCTCTAGCATAGACGAAGGATATGTCACCTTCGGAGACAACAACAAGGGTAAAATCATTGGCAAAGGAACCATAGGTAACAAATCCAACCTCTCTATTGAAGATGTTTTACTAGTTGATGGTCTAAAACATAACCTCTTGAGCATTAGTCAATTATGTGATAAAGGATATATTATAAGATTTGAATCTAATGCCTGCATCATTGGAAAACCACACAAAAATATATCTATGATTGCATTAAAACAAAACAACGTATACACTATTGACATCAATGACTTATGTGATGAAATGTGCTTTGCCGTTATGAATGAGGATGCTTGGCTATGGCATAGAAGATTAGGTCATGCTAGCATGAAACTAATCAATCAAGTATCATCTAGAGAACTTGTAAGAGGAATTCCTCATATCAAGTTCATCAAAGATAATGTATGTGATGCTTGCCAATTAGGTAAGCAAATTAGGGGAAGCTTCAAAGCTAAGAATCAAATAAGCACCTCTAGACCCTTACAATTGATCCATATGGACTTGTTCGGACCAATCTCTACATCGAGTCTAGGAGGTAGCAAATACGCCTTTGTCATTGTTGATGACTATAGCAGATATACATGGACCTACTTCTTGAAACAGAAAAATGAATGCTTTAGATATTTTACCAAGTTTTGTAAACTTGTTCAAAATGAGAAGGGTTCTATATTTCGTCAATTAGAAGTGATCATGGTGGAGAATTTCAAAACCATGATTTCCAAGAATTCTGTGAACTTTCAGAAAGGCAGCTTCAAAGTTTTAATGATTACATTGACACTGCAACTTTGTTTGATATGAAATATCTGGGTAATTGGCTCTCCTGGAGTAATCAAGGTGCTGCTAACAGAAAAATAATGGCTCGACTTGATAGGTGTTTGATTAATCATGAATGGTTAACAGTTTACCCAGATTCACTTCTAGAGTATGGTGCTCCTTTGTTTTCTGACCATTCTTTAATGTATATACACGCAGACAAAGCGACACCAAGAGGCAAGAAACCATTTAGATTCTTTAACATGTGGAGTACTCATCCTCAATTTCTTGATGTTATCAGATCTGCCTGGAATGTTAATGTGCATGGATCCCCCCCTTACATCTTATGTCAAAAGCTTAATCTTGGGGCAATTGGGCCCCTGAAAAGATTCAAAGTGGGCCGAATGGAGTGAACCATTCGGACCCAGATTGCACCAGGAGGTGCAACCGCCCCAGCCAGGAGGTGCAACCGCCTGGGCTGTGGGGTTGGGAGGTGCAACCGCCCCAGCCAAGAGGTTGCACCGCCAGAGCTCAAGTTCCGAGCTCTGCCAGGCGATGCAACCACCGAGCTCAGTCTTCGAGCTCTGGCAGAGAGGTGCATCAGCCTGAGCTAAGTCTCGAGCTCTGCCAGGTGATGCATTCACCAAGCTCAGTCTTCGAGCTCTGGCAGAGAGGTGCATCAGCCTGAGCTCAGTTTCAAGCTCTCCCAAGTGATGCAACCACCGAGCTCAGATTTCGAGCTCTGCCAGGTGATGCAACCACCAAGCTCAGTCTTCGAGCTCTGCCAGGTGATGCAACCATCGAGCTCAGTCTTCGAGCTCTGGCAGAGAAGAGCAATCGGCTGAGCTCAGTCTTCGAGCTCTGCCAGGCGGTGCCACCTCTCCAGTTGAGAGGTGCAACCGCCTGATCCCAGAATTCTAGGATTTGATCGATTTGATCGTTTTGAGCTCGAATTTTGAATTGGGTTGGGGCCTATAAATACCCCACCCATTCAGCACTGAAAAGATACAGACCAATACCGAAATCTTGATCTTTTCTGTGATTCTAAGAGCTGAAAAGTGTTGTAAAGCCTTTAAGTCTCCTCCTTCTGTTCTTCAAGTTTTCAATTGTAAAGTGAGGAGAGAAAGGTCTGTAAAGGTTGTCTCCTAAGCCTGTCAAAAGGAGAGAAATTGTAAGAGGGAAGTTTGGCCTTCGCCCATTGAAGGAAGGCACCTAGTTGACGTCGGCAACCTCATCGGTGGAGGAAGCCAAAAGTGGAGTAGGTCAAGGCTGACCGAACCACTCTAAATCTCTGGTTTGCGTTTATTTTCGAGCACTTTATCATTACTGCAAACCTCCCTCATCACTACTACTCTCTGCGCTTTCACGAACAAATTCTAAGTGCTGTTCTTCCAAATCTGCATTCAGACGTAAATTCGTATTTTCATACATTACAGTTTACGTTTACGTTTGATTCTGCAGAACTGTTTTCCGTGCTTTTACGAACGAGCTTCTTTGCAGTTTACGCTTACATTTTAATCCTATTAATAACTGCAATCTGTCCTCTATGATTTTACGAACGAGTTTCAACATTTAGACGCAAAACTGCATTCAGACGTAAATCGGCTTTCCTCGCTCAATCGTCAGATTTCAGTTCACGTTTACGTCTTGATTTCAACTGCATACTGCCTTCTGCGAGTATACAAACGAGTTTCAAAGTTTAGACGTAAATCTGCGTTTAGACGTAAATCTGCGTTTAGACGTAAAACTACGTTTAGACGTAAATCTGCGTTTAGACGTAAAACTGCGTTTAGACGTAAAACTGCGTTTAGACGTAAAACTACGTTTAGACGTAAATCTGCGTTTAGACGTAAATCTGCGTTTAGACGTAAATCTGCATTTAGACGTAAATCTGAGTTTAGACGCAAAACTGCGCTTAGACGCAAAACTGCGCTTAAACGTAATCTGCGCTTAGACGCAAACTGCACCTAGATACAAACTGAGAATTTGCTTTTACATCATAATAGTTTTTGAACGAATGCAGCTTTTGGTTTTTAAATTAATATAAGATTTCCGCTGCACTAATTCACCCCCCCCCTCTTAGTGCTCTCGATCCTAACAAAAATATTTGATGTCTTAAATTACCCTGATGATCAGAAAGTTTCTCTTGCTACCTTTATGCTGGAAGGAGAGGTTGAACACTGGTGGAGAATGATTAAGAGGATTTTTGAAGTCAAACATGAGCCAATGACATGGAAGGCATTCAAAGAAAATTTTAATGATAAATATTTTCTAGATTGTATACGAGATCAAAAAGAATTGGAGTTCTTGAATCTTATCCAGGGAAATATGACGGTTGCAAAGTATGAATCTAAATTCACTGAGCTCTCTAGATTTGCCACACATATGACTGATGATGAATCTAGAAAAGCAAAAAGATTTGAAAGGGGATTACGGCCAGCAATAAGAAGTCGAATGTCAGCCTTAAAGCTACAAACATATACGGAAACGATAGAAAGAGCTTTGAAAATTGAAAGAGACATGGAGGAAATTCAAGAAATCATGGGCAAGAACAAAAAGGACAAATTTACTAGCAAAAGCATGAGAGAAAATGAATATGAAGCTAGTAATAAGAGGATCAAGACATCTAGGTTTGAGAAAGGGAAACCACTGCGGAGGACTCAGTCATGTGCAAAATGTGGATTAAATCATGAAACAAGTCAGTGTTTTCGGGTGACTGGAGCCTGTTTTGCTTGTGGAAAGTTGGATCATTAAATAAAAGATTGCCCTCTGAGGAAGAAGAAAGAGCCACTGTCTCCTAGACCCTCAGCTCATGCTAGAGTGTATGCTATCACTGAACAAGATTATAAAGCTTCTAAATCAGTGGTGGAAGGTATTCTTCATGTTTCTAAAAGAAATGCAAAAGTTTTGTTTGATCCCAGCTCCAACTTATCTTTTGTTTCACAATACTTTGCTTGTGACTTGGATATTCGACCTAGACCCCTGGATTATATGTTATATGTAACAACTGCTGTTGGAGATTCATTGGCAACAAACTTGGTTTACCCATCTTGTTTGATCTCTATTGGCGAACATGAACTCCTTGCTGATTTGATTCTCCTAGAGATCCAGGGTTTTGATATTATACTTGGCATGGATTGGTTATCTTCTCATCACGCTAGTATTGATTGTTACAAAAAAAATTACTTTCTGCATACTAGATCAGCCTATATTTTACTTTGAGGGCATTAGGCATGATTTGCCTCCTTGCTTGATATCAGCACTTCAAGCTTATCGTCTTATGCAGAAGGGTTGTTTTTGTTATATGGTGTGTGTAAAGGAGCATTCAAATCAGGACCCCCACCTAGATGAAATTTCAGTGGTCAAAGAATTCCCTGATGTATTCCCATATGACTTGCCTGGTTTACCTCTAGATAGAGAGGGTGAATTTGCTATTGATCTGGTCCCCAGTACGACCCTAATATCTAAGCTTCCCTACAGAATGACACCACTCGAGCTAGAGGAATTAAAGAAGCAACTACAAGAATTATTAGATAAGGGTTTCATACGACCCAACGTATCTCTATGGGGTGCTCCGGTACTATTAGTGAAGAAGAAGGATGGAAAATTGAGGCTCTGTATTGATTATAGACAGTTGAATCAGGCGACCATCAAAAACAAGTATCCCATACCCAGAATTGATGATTTGTTTAATCAACTATAGGGTGCACAAGTATTTTCTAAGATGGACCTAAGGTTAGGTTACTATCAGTTGAAGATCAAGGAGGTGGTGTTAGAACCCTTACATATTCTAAACTTGGGGTTGATCTCTTTAGGGGATCGGCCTCCTTGGAACTCTATAGGGGTTCCTCCCTCCAAGTTGCTGCTCAAAGGCTGCAGAAAATATTCATCTATTGCTTATGAAAAGAGAAGGAATACATGGCTATTTATAGGGCTTCTAAACCCTAACTCCTAATAAGACTCCTACTTAAGACTCTTACTTCTAACCAACTCCTAATAGGACTTCTACTTAAGACTCCTATTCCCTTACAACTCCTAATTCTTCTATAAGAAAACACCTTCTACATGAATGCCCCTCTCAATTAGGACTCTCCTAGCTAGAGTCCTAACAGAATGTCCCTCTCAATTAGGACTCTCCTAGCTAGAGTCCTAACAGTTTTACATGAATGTCCCTCTCAATTAGGACTCTCCAAGCTAGAGTCCTAATAGACCCACCCTCTTCAAATCAGCCTTGTCCTCGAGGCTGATGATTCGTGAATTCTGGGAATTTGATCTTTAAGTCGTCATAGTTCTCCCAAGTGACATCTTCTATTGGTAGGTTCGCCCACTGTATTAGCACTTCATTAGTGGGTCGTCATTGTCGAGTCACGATCCGTCGATCAATAATTGCACTTGGCTGGGTCTGGAGTTCTCTTTGGGTAGTCATATTTGGTGGGTGGCTTTGGGCTGTCTCCAAGCACCTATTTAAAACTTCCGTCTGGCTGTTGGTTTGTGGGTGATATGTCGTACTCCTTTTCAATTTAGTACCCTGCATATGGAATAACTTTGTCCAAAATCTGCTCTTGAAGATACAAGTAGAATTTGTCACAAGCACAATGCGTCCCTTATAGCATAATTATTTTGAGTTCCGATTGTAATGAGCCACGGAGCTTGGTGCTTCCTCTAATAACTTTTTTTTTATCTTACTAGTCTCCGAATCTTCCTGCCATTCCATCTTAATATCCTCTTGCTCAGGTAGTAAAATGACCGAAAATTCAGCTTGCTCAGGTAGCTGCGAAAGCGTATCTGCAACAACATTCTCTTTCCACCTTTTGTAAGTTATTTCAAAATCAAATCCAAGAAGTTTTGTTACCCATTTTTGCTGCTCAGGGGATAATATCTTTCGCTCCAAAAAGTACTTGAGGCTTTTATGGTCGGTTTTAATTTGAAATCATCGACCAATCAAGTAGGGTCTCCACCACGTTGCTGCGCGCACAATGGCGAGCATCTCCTTATCATATGTTGACTTATTTTGATGGGAGGGAGATAATGTCTTGCTAGTGTATATGAGTGGTCCACCATCTTGCATGAGAATGACTCTAATTCTGACTCCAGATGCGTCGGCCTCAATAACGAAGGGTTGGTTGAAATCTGGTAGTGTTAGCGCCGGCGTCGTCGTTATGGCTGCCTTAAGTTTGTCGAAGGCAGTGGAGGCTCTATCCGACCATTGGAAGACATCTTTTTCCAGTAAGGAAGTAAGTGGTGCACTGATCTTTCCTTAGTTTTTAACGAACTTACGGTAGTAGCCTGTTAAACCCAAAAAGCCATGTAGCAATTTTATGTTCCTTAGGGTAGGCCAGTTTTACATTGCTTCAATTTTGAAGGGGCCACCGTCACACCTTCCTCTGATATGATATGCCCAAGATATTTCACCTTTTGTTGAATAAAGTAAAATTTCGTAGTGGCCGTTGTGTGTTCGAAAGGCAGTTTTCGGTATGACTTCTTCATACACTCGTATTTGATAATATCCGGTTCGAATGTCCGGCTTTGTGAAGATTTGTGCTACCTTTCATCTAGCAATTCATCTGCTATTGGAATAAGGTATTTGTTCTTGATGGTTATGTCATTGAGAGCTCGATAATCAATGCATATTCGCCATGTTCCGTCCTTCTTGTGTACAAGTAGCACCGGTGAAGAGTAGAGGTTGCAACTTGGCCAAATAACTCCTGTTTCGAGCATCTCTTTTACAATCCTTTCTATTTTATCCTTCTGGAGATGTAGATACTAATATGGCCAAGTATTTGCTGGAGGTTTGCCTGAAAGAATCGTTATATAATGATCATGCCGATTGGTAAGAGATAGGTTGTGCAGTTCGTCAAATATATCTGAAAATTCAGCAAGCAAAGGAAGTAGGTTTGGATCTTCAAATTCTATTGGCTCTCCCTTAGTTTGCTGCTCAAGTTGTACCAAAAGGCCACTGCATGCTTTATGCAAAACCTTCTTCATTTGTTGTGTGCAAATCGTCGTTATGTCGCCCTCACGTTTCCCGTTCAATATCACCTGTTTCTCCTTACTGTAAAATTTCATAATTAGTTGCATAAAATTTCAAGAAATATCACCTAATGTCGTCAACCATTTAATTATGAGCATGGCATCATGATCATCAAGAGGGAGAAGGAAGAAATATGCAATTATCTCTTGGTCCTACAGCAATAGTTTCTCCTGCGGGCACCTATGATCACAGTTCAAAATCCGTCCGTTGGCGACCTTAACGATAAACCTGCTGCAATTCTCAATAGACAGCAACCTTACTGTTTAGGAAGTTATTAGTGCTACCCGTGTCGATGAGAATAGTGATCGATTGTTGTTTGAGAAGGCCTCCAACTTTCATCATTTGCGGGTTTGAGTAGCCAGCTAGTGTATGTACCGTAACCTCGATCGGTTGTGGCTCTTCTTCTGCATCTTCTTCTTCATGTTCAATGCTCTCTTCTAGATGTTCAATGACCTCTTCTTCTATTGGTTCAATCATAAGAAGTCCTCCTTTACTACAGCGATGCTCACGGCTCCACGGCTCATCACAATACCAACATAACCCCTTCGCATATCGCTCCCGAAACTCTTCTCTTGTTAACCTCTTTGGTGTAAGGACTTGGTCGACAGTAGGGGCGGCTGAGGGCTTCAATATTACTGGTTGAGGAGCAACCCTAGTCCTCCGAGCTTCATGGTTCAATTGCTCCTCTTGATGTCGTGCGAAAGAGATGGCTGCCATAAGCGTATACGGTTGTCGCACTTTAACTTCTCCTCGGATCTCCGGCTTCAAGCCCTCAATGAAGGTCCTCAATAGCTGTTTTTGAGACCAATCACGAGTTTGATTAGATAACCTTTCAAACCTGGTTTGGTACTCATGAATGGTGGAGGTTTGTCGGATCTTTGCTAGTTGCTCGTCAATATTCTCGTAATCGGTTGGTCTGAAGCGAATCAGCAGTCCTTTTTTGAATTGTTGCCATGAAAGTACTCCATAAGTATGTTCAAACTAGTCAAACCACTGTATAGCATCCTCTTCAAGATGTATAGCTGCAATTTTCACCATAGATACATCCACGGTTTTGTGGTACCGAAAATATCGCTCCGCGCGCGAGATCCAACCAATCGGGTCTCCTTCTTCCCATCTAGGGAAGTCCACTCTCATGCATGGATAGTTGGGGTGTTAGGACTCTAGCTTGGAGAGTCCTAATTGAGAGGGACATTCATGTAAAACTGTTAGGACTCTATCTAGGAGAGTCCTAATTGAGAGGGACATTCTGTTAGGACTCTAGCTAGGAGAGTCCTAATTGAGAGGGGCATTCATGTAGGAGGTTTTTCTTAGAGAAGAATTAGGAGTTGTAAGGGAATAGGAGTCTTGAGTAGGAGTCCTATTAGGAGTTGGTTAGAAGTAAGAGTCTTAAGTAGGAGTCCTATTAGGAGTTAGGGTTTAGAAGCCCTATAAATAGCCATGTATTCCATCTCTTTTGACAGGCAATAGATGAATCTTTTCTGCAGCCTTTGAGCAGCAACTTGGAGGGAGGAACCCCTATAGAGTTCCAAGGAGGCCGATCCCCTAAAGAGATCAACCCCAAGTTTAGAATCTGCAAGGGTTCTATCATGGGGTCAGTCATATAGCCTCCCCTCCCTTGGAAGTCATATTTTCGGGCTTAGTGTGATTGGGCAAAGCTCTCTTTTTTTTGTAAGTAAAAGTAAATTGATTATGTGTAAAGTTTCTACAAATAGCTTTATCTATACAAGTCATAGGCAAAGCCAAGTAAGTAACTCATAGTTATGACTACACATGCTGTAGACTATAACTCCCAATTATAATTAAAATAGAAAAAGTTTATCCAGATATATCAAAACTACCCGTGGGTACATAATTTGGCATCATTCCCAAGATCATTAGCCAATAGCAAAATTAAATTTGATAAAAATATTTTTTTCTCTTTGGGTAAAGTGCTCCATTTTGAGATCTTGCTCCATACAGGATCTTGAGTCTCTAATAATCTCTTTCAATAGCTGAGCATTGTTTGTGTGTTGGCATTCAAATATTCTGTTACATCTCTCCTTCCACATCCACCAAATAGCGCATCTGAAAGTAACCTTTGTCAGTTATGTGAGAGGCCCTTTTCTTGAGAAACATTGCATGAGGTCGCCTAGTTCTTGGTGCAAGTTTGGTTGCGGCAGTCTATTGAGTTCAAATCGCTGGATAATCTCCTTCCATATCCATTTTGTATAATCACAAGCAAAATAGAGGTGGTCAACAATTTCTTCTTGTTGCATACAAAGGGAGCATCGGTTAACATGATAGATACCTCTTCTTTTCATATTGTCTATTGTAGGTAATTTATTGAGAAGGGCCTGCCATGTACATAAGGAATGTCTTTGTGATCCCGGTCGATCCCATGTCCAACTGCTTGGGACCCACTTGTGACTTCTTTGCCTAATTTGATTCTATGCGGATGTGGCACTAAATTTGCCATTGTCATGAGGCCAAATAAGTATATCTGAAGAGTTGTTCTTGATTGGAATAACTATAATAGTCGGCCAAAGTGATAACATTTCGGGAGAAATAGGATTAGGGAGACACCAAGTACCGTTAGCAATGAACTCAGAAACCTTCCAATCTTTGGGAGCCCCAAGATCTTTTCGTATTCTGTCACCATATAATTGAAATATACTCTTCCCATTCACCCAAGAACCGTACCACATATTAGTACTAGTTCCAGAAGAGATTGCATAGGAAATGTGTTTGATTAGCCAATTCCTTGCCTTTAAAATTCCTTTCCAAGCTGTAGAGTGGTATGTTCTTGTTGAAATTTCCCAGATTGATTCTTTTGAAAGATACCTAGCAGAAACCCAATGTGACCATAAGGAACATTTGTTTTACAAAAGATCCCACAATTGCTGTACCAGACATGCTTGATTCCAATCTCTAGTATTTCTCAAGTTTAGCCCCCCTTCATCTTTCGGTTTACAAATGTTATCCCAATTTACCATATGCAT
Source organism: Musa acuminata AAA Group (assembly GCF_036884655.1). Classification (NCBI taxonomy): domain Eukaryota; kingdom Viridiplantae; phylum Streptophyta; class Magnoliopsida; order Zingiberales; family Musaceae; genus Musa; species Musa acuminata. Next base: position 25,346,837 of record NC_088333.1, on the reverse strand, counting down.
TGCCTTATCATTTGTGTCATTCTAGAAGAAGTTCATTAATAACCGTTCAATATCTTGGAGAAGTCCAGCAGGCAAAAGAAATGCATTACACCAATATATAGAGTAGGAGTGCAATACCGAACGGATGAGTTCGAATCGTCCTGCTTTTGATAGAAATCTATTTTTCCAAGAAGAAATTCTATTCTTTATTTTTTGCAAGATAGGCTGACAATGAGTTTTGTGAATGCTTGTGGATATGAGTGGGAGACCCAAATAAGGAACTAGCAAGCTTCCCTCACTAACCCCCAAAGTTTGTGCAATAAAGACCTTATCCTCAACGTAAGGGCTCATATATACTTTACTTTTCGCATGATTTAACTGAAGTCCAGAAACCATACCAAAGTCATTCATAATAGTAGCCAGGTTCTTTACTGAAGTTGGTTCATTTTGGAGAAAGATAAGTAAGTCATCTGTAAATGTTATGTGTGATATATGAACAGAGCCAACAATGGGTACCTTAATGCTGCCATTTAAGACTGCGTCTTCCAACATACAGATAAGTCCTTCCATCGCAATAGTAAAAAGATACGGAGAGAGTGGATCACCTTGTCGGATGCCATTCGTGCTCCCAAAAAAACCAATAGGTGAGCCATTAAAGAGTATCAAAAACTTTGGAGTTTCCAAGCAAGATTGAATCCAATTAACCCATTGCTGTGGGAAGTTCATATCGAGGAGCATCTTATAGATAAACTTCCTATTAACTGAATCAAAGGCTTTCCATAAATCAGCTTTAAAACAGATTTTTGTCCCTCTTGCTTTTGAATGCAAATCTTTGACCAAGTCATTAGCAAGCAAAATGTTATGATGTATACTTCTCCCTTTGATGAAAGCAGCTTGATTTTGGCTAATGATCTTGTGTATTACCTTTTGCATTCTATTTGCCAATACTTTGGAGATGATCTTGTAAATAAAGTTGCATAATAATATGGGTCGATAGTTCTCTAATGAATCAACACCTGCATTCTTCGGAATTAAAGAAATAAATGTGCAATTCATCTATCTAAGAATATGACCTGAAAAGAAAAAATGTTGGCAAGCCTTGATCACATCATTTCCAATAATAGACCAAGCAGTTTGGTAAAATTCAGCTGGAAATCCATCTGGACCTGGGCTTTTGTGCTTTGGTGACTTAAAGACAACACATACAATTTCGTCATCTGTAATTGGGGCATTGAGGATTAAAATAACTTCCGAATCAAGTTTTCTAGTCGGCTCCACTTGAATGTTATTAGGTTTCCCAGCTTGATTGAGTAAGGAATAAAAAAATTGCTCTGTGTGTGCTTTAACCTCATCTAAATTCTCAATAAGATTGTTATCTTTGTCTCTGCATTTGCTGATATGGTTAACAGCCCTTCGAGTGGCAATTGAAGCATAGAAAAATTTTGTATTGGAATCCCCTAGTGTAAGCCAATGCTGTCGAGACTTCTGCTTTGCAAAACTTTCCTCCTGTTTTAAGGCTTGCATGAAGTTATTTCTGGCTTCTGTCTCTTTGTAGATAATATTTTCATCATTTGGCTGAAGTTGCAGCTCATGTTGCAATGACATTAGTTCTTTTCTGCAAAATTGAACTCTGGTGTTAATATTGCCAAAGGTGTTAATAGTGCTGCTTTACAGGCTTTGAGCTTTTGACATAAGATGTAAGGGGGGGATCCATGCACATTAACATTCCAAGCAGATCTGATAACATTAAGAAATTGAGGATGAGTATGCCACATGTTAAAGAATCTAAACGGTTTCTTGCCTCTTGGTGTCGCTTTTTCTGCGTGTATATACATTAAAGAATGGTCAGAAAACAAAGGAGCACCATACTCAAGAAGTGAATCTGGGTAAATTGTTAACCATTCATGATTAATCAAACACCTATCAAGTCGAGCCATTATTTTTCTGTTAGCAGCACCTTGATTACTCCAGGAGAGCCAATTACCCATAGATTTCATATCAAACAATGCTGCAGTGTCAATGTAATCATTAAAACTTTGAAGCTGGCTTTCTGAAAGTTGTCTACCCCCCTCTTTTTCATTTGTGTACCGAACAGTATTAAAGTCTCCAAGAACAATCCAAGGTACATTGAGACAACCATTTACAATATTAGTCAGGTCAGACCAAAGAGTATTTCTTTCTTGCATACTGTTCGAAGCATATATACCAGTGAAATTGAATTGACAGTCATTCTTTTTATCCTCTACCTTAAGATGAATGAATTGATCAGTAGCAGAAATAAACCAAGCATTAATAGAGTTAGGATGCCATAAGACCCATATTCTACCAAAAGTTTCATTTGAGTCATTGGTAAACAGTTCTGCGTCCGGCCATATTAAATTCTTTTGAGCTTGAACGCGCAATTGTTTAATTTTCGTTTCCACTAGAATAACAATATCACATGCGGCAGACTTGATTATTCTGTGGAGCTCCCGACATTTCTCCGGCTTATTAAGTCCGCGAACATTCCAGCATGTTATCTTCATTAGTAATAAACAAATGAAAAGGTAGTAAGGTATTCATCCTACGACTTTGGATGGATTGTACAATCCTTTTTCTTATCCTTCGGTTTTGTATTTTCCTCCCTCACAATATCCTTACCTTTTATGGCTTTATTCCTATATTTATCCACTTCATCTACAGCTTGCAGATTTTTAAACTTTAAAGTACCTTGAATCATGTGGTCTTGTTTGGCAGGGTTTGTTGAAGCTCGATAAGATTGTTGCAGCACAATATCCTGGATAGTACTTGTTGGAGCAGCCTGACTAGAGAGGTTTGTTGGGGCATGAGTTTGTTGAGACAGAATATCCTTGTTGGCGATGTTTGTTGTGGCCTGAGTTTGTTGAGGAAGAATATCCTTGCTAGCGAGATTTGCTTGGACCTGAGTTCGTTGAGCTATTGTGGATGGATCCGATGATATTGGAAGAGATGAAGTTCCTAACTTATGTTTCTCCTGTCCATTAGTACCATGGGAAACCTCTGTTGTGGAAGGCTCTGACATTATAGGAAGAGATAAAGTTTTGGAATTGTCCTTCTGTCCGCAGTGCTTTCCTTGCGAGTCGGAATGCTCAATAGTTTTCGCCACCATCGGTGCTATTGCCATTAGAGAAGAATCACTTTGTTGTTGAGGTGCTTGACGTGGTCGATAGACTGTTGTGGTTGGTTTTGGGGTTTGCTGACAAGCTCCATTTGTATGACCAAAAGATAAGCAATGCTGACATCGTTGTGGCTTCCAAGAATATGAGACATGTACCTTCCGAGTGTTCCCGTCAAGATCACGATAGAAAACCTCATTAGGAAGATCTTCATCGGAAGAAACCAGCACACATGCTCGTGCAAATGCTAATCTCGTCTGAGCTGCTGTTGCTTTGTCGATGTAGAGTGGCTGTCCCAGAGTGCTGCATAACTTTGCAATAAAACGTCGACTCCAAAGATGTAGAGGCAGTCTTTGAAAGGATACCCCTAATGGAATAGATTGTAGGCTATCTAACTCCAAACGGACATCAGGAGACCAACGTCGTAGAATCATTGGATGACCGCGGATAGTCCAGAATCCTTCGAGGATTCGTTGCAAATCTTCTTCAGAGTATAGCTTGCAAACAAAGAATCCGTTCTCCAGCATATGAAGATCAAATGACGATATTCCCCATCGAGTTTTGATAAATGAGGATAGTGGGAAATAAGATGTTTTGAGACCTACCACATAGCCAACAATCGCCATAGACCATGTTTCAATAAGCTCTGCTGAATCAGCAATCTCGTATATAGCAATCTTCTTATCAGCCTGAACTTCTGGAGTAAAGAATTCCAAACTTAGATCTGGACTTCCAACCAGAGCCTTGAAGAGGCTAGTCCAAGGCCGAGGATCGCTGGAAATGAGAGCAGGCTGCCGCGATCTAGAGCGCGACCTGCTTCGATGTTGCTTCGTCAAAGGAGTTTCTCTTTGGAAAGGATATGGTGGAAGAGCAAATTGGGGGGTAGCGGTAGGGAGCCTTGCAACCCTCTCGCCACCATCGCCAGCCCTAGGGGCCGTCGCTGCCATGTTTGATCCCTCTTCTGGTTACCGCTACAAAAATGACGCCATTGGGAAAAGCCACCGCTGTAGTATATTAGATCGCCGCTATAGTACCGTCGCCCTAGGGTGATCTGGTTGCTGCTACAGTATCGTCGCCCTAGGGAGATCTGGTCGCCGCTACAGTGTCGTCACCCTAGATCTGGTCGCCGCTGCTATGTCGTCGCCGCTACTGTACCAGCGCCCAAGATCTGGTCGCTGCTACAGTGTCGTCGCCGCCGCTACAGTACCGTCATCCTTGGGGGATCTGATCGCCTGTACAGTGTCGTCGCCCTTCGCCCGTGGGAGAAAGCCGACGCTGCAGTAGTTAGATCGCCTTAGGGAGATATTGTCGTCGCTACAGTCTTCGCCCTAGATCTGGGTCGCCGCCACTACAGTACCGTCGCCCTTGGGAGATCTGATCGCCGCTACAGTACCGTCGCCCTTCGCCCTTGGGCAAAGCTCTCTCCTTGATATGATTTCTTCGGGCTTAGTGGTCGGCCCAATCTGAGTTCGGTAAAGAGCATCCGAATCTTATCCTCCATTCGCACCTCCAAGGCTTCGAATTTAGCATTGATTGCCTCCTTAGATACCATAGTATATGCCCCCAAATCTATGATGTTAAGATCTCTCTTTTGTTGTTGGGTTAAAGGCATGTATAGGTTGAGAGAAGTGATGGTTGAAAGGGTTGGTGGATGTAGGCTGCGGTTTAGGCTTGTTTTGTGGCTGTTTTGGGTGCAGTTTGAGGGTATGGTTTGGCAGAGTTTTAGGGTTGTGGATGAAAGTTTTGGATCTGTAGTAGATGGTAGCAAAGGTTTGATAGAAATCCGTGGAAGTTGCAGCAAGTATGTGCTGTCTTGTAAGAGTAGAATTGTCGTCGAAGAAACAACGGTTTCTTGATGTAATTTCCACCAAAAACTTGAGAGAATTGAAGAGGGAATTGATAGAAAAATCATAGTTTATATGAAGCAAGGATATCTAATTTAATCAAGAAAATTTCGGCAGTATAACACTAAGGAAATTGGTGCAAGTTGCAATTGCAGAATTCTCGTCGAAAAATTTCAGCGGGTTACAATGAAAATTTGCAGCAACATAAAATCATTTTTAGAGATGAATTTTATTAATAGATTAATTTTAGATGGAAGCCAAGATGATCTATGAAGTGTATAAGAAATTTCATTCAATAAAGACTGCAAATAGATAGGTTAAGGCAACAATATGCGGTTGAAATTTTCTACAGCACAGATTTTTAGATATAGCAGATTGGACGTAAAAGATCAGTGGTTTATATTGAGAATTTTTTGATGAAACCAAAGAGAAATCCACTGTTAGGAAGTGTCAAAGCTATCATAAAAAATTTGTAGAGATTTGGATAGAAACAATATCGTATCCAGATCAAACAAATAGTGCTATGCGGTTGAAATTTTACAGTGCAGATTTTCAAGTATAGCATATTAGACGTAAAAGATCAATGGTTTATATTGAGAATTTTTTGAAAAAACCAAAGGGAAATCTGCTATTAGGAAGTGTCAAAGATGTCATAAAAATTTCATAGAAATTTGGATAGAAAAAGCATAGTAGCAAGATCAAACAGATTGTGCTATGCGACTAGAATTCTGAAATGTATCTTTCGTCGTAGAGATAAAAACTTTGTGACGAAAGGTTTATGCAGCAATATAGGAACAGTTTTTTTTTTTTTTGGATTTTCGAATAAGGATAACTAAATTGCAGCAGCAGTAAGGTAGGAAACAAGAACCTGTTGCAATTCACGGGGAGATCAATGGACGATCTGCGGTGGTGGAGATGACGGTGGAATTTGGCGACGATCTTTTAAGCAATTGTGGGAATTGCTTTGGGCGATTGTGGAGGGTTGATGGATGGCAGTGGAAGGGCAGCGAGATGCCAAGAATGCTACTCTGATACCAGGTATTAGAACCCTTACAGATTCTAAACTTGGGGTTGATCTCTTTAGGGGATCGGCCTCCTTGGAACTCTATAGGGGTTCCTCCCTTCAAGTTGCTGCTCAGAGGCTGCAGAAAATATTCATCTATTGCTTATGAATAGAGAAGGAATACATGGCTATTTATAGGGCTTCTAAACCCTAACTCCTAATCGGACTCCTACTTAAGACTCTTACTTCTAACCAACTCCTAATAGGACTTCTACTTAAGACTCCTATTCCCTTACAACTCCTAATTCTTCTATAAGAAAACTCCTCCTACATGAATGCCCCTCTCAATTAGGACTCTCCTAGCTAGAGTCCTAATAGAATGTCCCTCTCAATTAGGACTCTCCTAGCTAGAGTCCTAATAGTTTTACATGAATGTCCCTCTCAATTAGGACTCTCCAAGCTAGAGTCCTAATATGAGGATATTTCCAAAACAACTTTCAGAACTCGATATGGTCACTATGAATTCTTGGTGATGTCTTTTGGTTTGACAAATGCCCCTGCAGCTTTTATGGAACTAATGAATAGGATATTTCAACCGCTCTTAGATATCTGTGTAATTGTATTTATTGATGACATATTGGTGTATTCAAGGAGTAATCAAGAGCATGAGAAACACTTGAGAAATGTATTATCCATACTAAGAGAAGAGAAGTTGTATGCAAAGTTCAGCAAATGTGAATTTTGGTTGAATGAAGTTGCTTTTTTAGGCCATGTGATTTCAGGGAAGGGTATATCTGTTGATCCAAAGAAAATAGAAGTTGTAGTTGAATGAGAAGTACCAACAAATATAACAGAAGTTGGAAGCTTCTTGGGCATGGCAGGTTATTACAGGAGATTTGTGGAGGGATTTTCTCGAATCGCTCAACCTCTCACCAAACTCACTAAAAAGAATGTGAAATTTGTATGGGGTGATGATTGTGAGCAAAGTTTTCAAGAGTTAAAAAGAAGATTGACTAGTGCCCCTATTCTCACTATTCCAAGTGGTAGTGAGGGATTTGTAGTTTATACTGATGCTTCAAGAAAGGGCCTTGGATGTGTTTTGATGCAGGAAGGAAGAGTAATTGCTTATGCTTCTAGGCAACTAAAAGGTTATGAACTGAATTATCCAACTCATGATTTTGAATTAGCAGCAATTATTTTTGCTCTAAAGATTTGGAGACATTATTTGTATGGTCGACAATTTGAAATCTTTACTGATCACAAGAGTTTAAAATATATTTTCACTTAGAAAGAGTTAAACATGAGGCAGCGAAGATGGATAGAACTTCTGAAGGATTATGATTGTGCCATCCGTTATCACCTGAGCAAAGCCAATGTTGTAGCTGATGCACTTAGTAGAAAATCTACAAGTTTTATGGCTAGTCTGGTTGTGAAGTAATGGAAGTTATTAGAAGAAAATTTTGATTTGAAAGCTTTGAGGAAAGAGCAAGACTCGATGATATTGATGGCCTCCATTCAAGTGCAATCTGATCTTATTCAACAAATTAAGGAAGGACAATTACGAGATCCACATTTAATCTACTTGAGGAATGAAGTAGAAAATGAATTGAAGCCAAAATTTCGAGTTTCAAAGGATGGCCTATTGAGATTTAGGGAGAGAGTATGTGTACCAAATGAACCAGATATCAAGAATCAAATCCTAAAGGAAAGTCATACTTCAAAGTACACCATGCATCCTGGGAGCACTAAGATGTATAGAGATCTTCAAAGTCATTATTGGTGGGAAGGAAATTGCAATGTATGTTTCAAAATGTTTGACTTGTCAGCAAATCAAAGTAGAACACCAAAGACCTGGAGGATTGTTGCAACCTTTAGATATTCCTGAATGGAAATGGGAATGTATTACTATGGATTTTGTTTCAGGACTACCCAGAACCTCTAAAAAGCATGATGCTATTTGGTTTATCATTGATAGGTTAACAAAATCTGCACATTTCCTACCGATTAATATGACTTATCCGCTTAATAGACTTGCAGATTTATATATCAATGAAATAATAAGACTTCATGGTATTCCAAAGGAGATCATCTCTGATAGAGACTCTAGATTTCTCTCTAGATTCTAGAGAAGATTACAGGAATCTATGGGCACTAAAGTCAAGTTTAGTACTGCATATCATCCTCAGACTGATGGTCAGTCAGAAAGAACAATTCAAACACTTGAGGATTTGCTTAGAGCCTATGTTATGGATTGGAAACGTGAATGGGATAAAGATATTTTACTTATTGAGTTCACTTATAATAATAGTTATCATTCAAGTATTCAGATGGCTCCTTATGAAGCTTTATATGGGCGAAAGTGCATAACACCTATATGTTGGGAGGAAGTTGGTGACAGAAAGTTGTTAGCACCGGACAAATTACAAGAAACTACCGAGAAAATTCAAGTTATAAGGAAAAGGTTAAAAACTGCTTAGAGTCGTCAAAAGAGTTATGCTGACAATAGAAGACGAGATATTGAGTTTGAAATTGGAGATTTTGTATTCTTAAAGGTCTCCCCTTCCAAAGGCATTATAAGGTTTGGGAAGAAAGGAAAGTTAAGCCCAAGATTTGTTGGACCTTTTGAGGTTCTTGAGAGGGTTGGTTCAGTCGGTTACAGGATTGCCTTGCCACCAGCATTATGCTATATCCATGATATATTTCATGTTTCGATGATTAGGAAGTATATACCTGATCCTTCTCATATCATTGAGTATGAGCAGATGGAGATTGATAAAGATTTATCTTATGTGGAAGAGCCCACTCAAATTATTGATAAGAAGGAAAAGATCCTAAGGAATCGGGTCATCACTCTAGTGCAAGTAATTTGGAGACATCATTCTGGAGAGGAAACAACCTGGGAGCTAGAGGAGGAAATGAAAAAGGTCTATCCCCATCTTTTCATCTATAGAGGTATGATAAATTTAGAGGACTAAATTTTTCTTTTAAGGGGGGGAGAGTGTAACATCCCTCATTTCTGAATTTTCGTATAAGTTTCTATTTATAATGTAAGTATCTATTTAAAATTTGATAAAAGAGTAAATGTATGAATCTGAGACTTATTTATAAGATTTGGGAGATTTGTTCAAAAAAGAATCTGAGGACCTATTTGTAAACCCTGAGGACCTAATCGTAAATATAATAATACAAGGACTAAACTGCAAAATGCACAAAATTACAAATTCCACCATTTAAGCCTCTCTGCCTTGGTTCATAAGGAACCAGAGAAGGCAGCTACGTGGAAGAACAGGAGAAAGAAAGAAGGAAGAAGAGAAGAAAAGGGGGAAGAAGAAGAAGAAAAAAATTTGGGGCTTTGAGGTCTCTTGCTCAAATCTTCTCATTTAGGGTCATAATTCTCAAAGGTAAGTATTCTAACCCCATCCTATAAAAGTATTAGTCTATGTTCCTATATTGATTATGAAAGATTTATGCTTAGAACCTGATATTTCTCTCTTTGGACAAAAAACCAAGGATCTAAATTTTTTTTGGTAAACTGACCCCTATACACTGTTTCTACTATAATTTTTAGCACCAAATGTGGATTCAGACAGGACCTATTTCGTTTGAAATTAGACTCTTATATCTTTCTTTTGACACTGATTTTGTAGATTTTAAATACCGAATACTTATCCAAACATCTGTTTCAAATGAGCCTATAGATGCTGCAGAACAGGGATCAAAATTTCTGACCTTTCGATACTAAAATACCTATAAGTCCTTGTTGAAAATTTTGATTTGTACCAAACTGACTTTGTCCGAAACTAGACTTGTAGACCTTTCTTTTGAAATATAGTTTGAAAAATTTAGAATTCAAATGCCTACCCTATTATCTGTTGAATCCGACCCTATGAATTCTGTAAAACAGTGATTGTGTTTTTGACCTTGTGTTACCAAATCAAAGGTAACTCCTTGTTGGAAACCATGATTCGTACGAAACTTATTTCAATAGAAAATAGATTGATATATCTTTCGACAATAGCTTTCTTGAGGGTATTGGAGTATAATTGATAATCTGAAGTATTTGTTCAATGTGCCTCTTGAATTCTGCCAGAAATCGTGCTTTGGTCGATTTCGCGTATTCTGTTTCATTTGTTTGGAAATAGATTCCATTCAGTCTGTCACGCCCCTCAAAATATCCATGATTTTTAAAATTTTCATCACAGACCAATCCAGGATCCAAACTAACATTTGAGGACACTGAAAAACATTCTATCAAATTCACATATATAAAACCTGTGCAGTATATAATCACATATCACATCACTCGATAATTCACATTTATGGCAACCCAAGCCAACTTGACAAACATGAACAACACTTATAAATCCACAAGCTAAATAAATTATACAATCAGAACTCCAACTATTCACCACAAGTTCGTATCATCATAAATTAGGCTTAACATTTCGAAATTCCAAATAAGAGAGATCTTCTCACACTTTTACACAGTATATCCATTTCGATTCATCAAAACATTTCATTAAATACAAAATATGCTTATACAACAATAACATAACAACCAACAAGACTTGCCCATAATTCTGATTAGCTATCAACTGCCTCAGCCTAAATCAGACATCTCGAAGAGTGACATGCTGACCTGAAAGATTTATATAGCAACGGAGTGAGCCAAAAACGGCTCAGCAAGTGATAAAATATATTCAGAACAAAAGGAACGGTTTCAAACGAGTAAGGTATCATAATGTAAGGCAGAATACAAGAATTCTCAATGATACCATCTCATTAGATACAAAATCATATGTATCATGTCATTCAAGACATATTTGATTAATAACAAATGGAGCATAGAGTAATTGGAGCATATCAATGGCAGATAGGACATTTCAGAACATATCAGTTCATAGCAAATGGAGCACAGAGTAATCGGAGCAAATCAATGGCAGATAGGACATTTCAGAACATATCAGTTCATAGCAAATAGAGCACAGAATAATTGGAGCATATCAATGGCAGATAGGACATTTCAGAACATATCAGTTCATAGCAAATGGAGCATAGAGTAATTGGAGCATATCAATGGCAGATAGGACATTTCAGAACATATAAGTTCATAGCAAATGGAGCACAGAATAATTGTAGCATATCAATAGCGTACGAGATGTTCCGGAGCATATCAATGGCAAATGGTATATTTCGAAGCATATCAATACAAATGGAACATATCGGAGCTTATCAATGGCATATAAAATGTTCCGAAGCATATCAACGGCATATGGAACATTTCGAAGCAAAAATCATCAGTGAATGAAGCATTTCAGAGCATATCAAAAACAAATACCGTACAGAAGCTCAAATGTCGTCCTTGACATTACAATCATATCATTCTTATCCAGAGCATGAACAGAAACAACTCACCAAAACTCTGGATGTCATATCAAACATATAGAAGGTGTAGTGGGATCTCAGTCAGAATGTGATTCATCCATTTCTGAAAGACCACCTCACAAAAGTCTCCCACGTCTAGGAGCTCCATCCACCCATGTCTAGGTGAAGTCAGAGGGGGCCGGTAGAGCATCGAAGGCTCTAAGCACATACCCTTTACCATTTCTGGCAAAGGTCCAGAATATCCCACAGAGCGGGACCCCACAGTGTAATATCCCTCACTTTTGAAAATTATTAATAAATATTTATTTATAAATCGGAGGACCTATATGTAAATATGGAAATTTCAAGGACTAGACTGTTAAGTTGTAAAAAGAAGAAAATAAAGAAAACTGAAAATTTCAGTTTTACCCCACCGCCTCCCACACACTCTCTGTTTCTTCGAGAAACAGAGAGGAGCGGTGGGGCGTGAGGAGAGAAGAAAGAAGAAGAAGAGGGAAAAGAAGAGAGGAGGAAGAGGGAGAAGAGAAGAAAAGAAGAAGAAGATGAAGAGAGGGAAGATGGAGAGGAGAGGGAGAGGCAGCAGCAGCAGCTAGGGCTGCTGCACCTCTGTTTCCCGCAGGTGAAAACAGAGGAGAGGATGTGTGGGGCGTTGGGGGGGAGAAGGGAAGAAGAAGAAGAAGAAGAAGAAGAAGAAGAAGAGAGGAGGATAGCTGCGGCAAGGCTGCAGCGAGGAGGTGTGTGGCGTTGCGGAGGAAAAAAAAAGGAAGAGGAGAAGAAGAGAAGGAGAAGAAGAGGGAAAAGAGAGGGAAGAGGGAGAGGAGCGAGAGGTGGCAGCAGCTAGGGCTGCAGCACCTCTGTTTCCTGCAGGTGGAAACAGAGGAGAGGTGTGGGGCGTTCGAAGAGGAGAAGAAGAAGAAGAGGAAAAGAAGAGGAAGAGGAAGCAGGAGAAGAGGTTGTGACACCTCTGTTTCCTGCAGAGGAAACAGAGGAGGGAAGTAGAAGAGGAGAAGAAGAAGAGAAGGGAAAGGAGGAGCTGCGGCTGCGGCGGTGGAAGCTGCAGCTGGAAGAGAAGGAGAGGAAGAGATGGTGAGGAAGAAGAGAAGAAGTAGAAGCGGGTGAAGATGCGGCACCTCTGTTTCCTGCAGGAGGAAACAGAGGAAAGGAGGTGCTGTTCGTCGGGGAGAAGAAGGGGAGGAAGGAGAAGAAGAGAAGAAGAAGAAAGGAAGGAGGAGGAAGAGGAGAAGGGAAAGAAGTAGCTGCGGCTGCGGCTGTGGCAGCTGCAGCTGTGGCAGGGAAAGAGGAAGAGGAAGGAAGAAGGGAAGGGGAGGAAGAAGAGAAGGGGAAGAGAAGGGGCTGCGGCTGCTGCGATGGCAGCTGCAGTTGGAAGAGAAGAAGGAGAGGAAGATGAGCAGGGGAGGAAGAAGAGGTTGTGGCCGCGGCTGAGGCTGCGACTGCAACCGTGCAGCTAGGAAAGAAGAGAAGGAAAGAAAGAAGAAGAGAAAGGAAAAGGGAAGAAGAGAGGAAGAAGAGAAGAAGAAGAAGCGGGTGAAGAGATGGCACCTCTGTTTCCTGCAGGAGGAAACAGAGGAAAAGAGGTGCTGTTCGTCGGGGAGAAGAAGGGGAGGAAGGAGAAGAAGAGAAGAAGAAGAAAGGAAGGAGGAGGAAGAGGAGAAGGGAAAGAAGTAGCTGCGGCTGCGACTGTGGCAGCTGCAGCTGTGGCAGGGAAAGAGGAAGAGGAATGAAGAAGGGAAGGGGAGGGAGAAGAGAAGGGGAAGAGAAGGGGCTGCGGCTGCTGCGATGGCAGCTGCAGTTGGAAGAGAAGAAGGAGAGGAAGATGAGCAGGGGAGGAAGAACAGGTTGTGGCCGCGGCTGAGGCTGCGACTGCAACCGTGCAGCTGGGAAAGAAGAGAAGGAAAGGAAGAAGAAGAGAAAGGGGAGGAGAGGAAGAAGAGAGGAAGAGGAGAAGGGGTGGCGGCTGCGGCAGTGGCAGCTGCAGTTGGAAGAGAAGAATGAGAGGAAATAGAGTAGCGGAGGAAGTAGAGGCTGCGGTTGTGGTGGCTGCGGCCATGGTTGCGACTGCGACTGCGGCAATTGCAGCTGGGAAAGAAAAGAAATGGGGAAAAAGAGGTTGCGGACGGGATTGCGGCCGCAGCAGCAGTGACTGCGTATGCAGCAGTTATTGTCTGCGAGAGAAAGGGGAGGAGAGGAAGAAGAGAGGAAGAGGAGAAGGGGTGGCAGCTGCGGTAGTGGCAGCTGCAGTTGGAAGAGAAGAAGGAGAGGAAATAGAGTAGCGGAGGAAGAAGAGGCTGCGGTTGTGGTGGCTGCGGCCATGGTTGCGACTGCGACTGCGGCAGTTGCAGCTGGGAAAGAAAAAGAAAGGAAATGGAGAAAAAGGGGCTGCGGACGGGATTGCGGCCGCAGCGACTGCGTATGCAGCAGCTGTGTCTGCGAAAGAAGAGGAGGAAGTAAGGTAGTGCGGTGGAAGGGGTTACGATTGTGGCAGCGGTAGCGGCGGCGGTTGTGGCAGCTGCGTTTGGGAAAGAAAAAGAAGGAATGAGAGTAAGAGAGAGTAGGTGACTGTGCCTTGATGTTCGACATGTGGTGTAGTTGCAAAGAAAGGAAGAAAACGGGAGCACAAAACGAAACAGAGAGAGGACACGGAGGAAAAGTAGAAGGATTTGGGCTAGCACCTTCTTTGGATCTTCGGATCGAAATCTTTGAAAGGCAAGTTCTCTGATCGTTTCTCCTATAATTGCTTTGATATTTCTTATTGCAAGTTCCCTGATCGTTTCTCCTATAATTGCTTTGATATTTCTTATTGCAAGTTCCCTAATTGTTTCTCCTATAATTGCTCTGATATTTCTTATTGCAAGCTTTCTAATCTTTCCTATTGCAAGTGTCCTGATCTTTCCTTACTGTAATTTTACCGTTACATTTGTTTTGAATATGAGGAACTTTGAATTGTTCTAGCCTTTCATTTGATATATCTCCTGTTTAGATGTATCGATTCGAATCTATACAACTTCTGATATTCTGACCCTTCTACTTTGTTATGGCTATAACTTCATGTATTGACCTCTGATTTGGACAAAACTTATTTGATCAGAATATAGACTCATAAACCTTTGTTTTTATAGCTTATTTTAAGAATTCGGAGTAAGTTTGTCTACCCAAACTTCTGTTTCAAATGAGCCTACAGATTCTGCAAACCAGGGATCGTAATTTCTGACCTTTTGATACTTAACTGCTTATAAGTCCCTGTTGCAAACATTGGTTTACTCAAAGCTTATTTCATTGGAAACCAGACTCATAGATCTTTCTTTTGATATATGGATTGAAAGATTTGGAATCCAAACACCTGCCTAGTTATCTGTTGAATCTGACATTATGAATTCTGCCAAACAGAGATTTTGTTCTACGACCCTTGTTTACCAAATTATTTGTAACTCTCTCTATTGGACAGTTCAATTCATATGAAGCCTGTCTTATCTGAAAGTATAATCCAATGATATATTTCTAAGTCAATTGGAGCACGATTGATAGTTTGAATCATTTGTTCAATGTGCCTCTTATATTCTGCCAGAAATCGAGCTTTGGTCGATTTCTAATATTCTGATTTCATTCCTTTGGAAATTGATATCCTTTAGCTTTCTTATTCAATTGAGCTTTATAATACTGCTCTGAATTCTTGTATGCTCTTGTCCTTAAAATTATTTGCATTCTTGAAAACTATTGTGTAACGTTTAAGCTATATCGTATTGACTTCTATAGGCACATGTATAACCCATGATTCCGCATTTGCTTCGATGTGTGCCTATTCTAGTTTCATTCCTTTGGATATTGAATTCTTCTAACCTTCTTATTTGAATTGAGCTGAATATAATTGCTTGGATTCCCTGTATACTCTTGCTTCCATTTCATTCCTAATATGAATACATTTGTGAGAGATTTGTTCCTTGTAGCATATTGTCTTGAAAAGGCACATGTACGTTTTGTTGTTCCGCGTGTGCTTCCGATATATGCTACTTATTGTTGAAACTGCCCTTTTGTACTCTGGTGTGTGGGATTGTCTGGACCTTTGCCAGAAATGGTAAAGGGTTTGCACTATTTGCCCGCTATGTGGGGTCCCGTTATGTGGGATATTCTGGACCTTTGCCAGAAATGGTAAAGGGTATGCGCTTATTGCCCGCTCTGTGGGGTCCCGCTCTGTGGGATATTGTAGACTTTTGTCAGGTGGTCATTCAGAAATAGATGAATCACATTCTGACTGAGATCCCACTACACCTTCTGTATGTTTGATATGATATCCAGAGCTTTGGTTATGTGTTTCTGTACATGCTTTGGATAAGATTGATATGTTTGCAACGTCAAAGACGACGTTTGAGCTTCTGTACGGTATTTGTTATTGATATGCTCTGAAATGTTTCATCCACTGTTGATATGTTTCGAAATGTTCCATATGTCGTTGATATGCTCCGGAACATTTCATACGCCATTGATATGCTCCAATTACTCTGTGCTCCATTTGCTATGAACTGATATGTTCTGAAATGTCCTATCTGCCATTGATATGCTCCAATTACTCTGTGCTCCATTTGCTATGAACTGATATGTTCTGAATTGTCCTATCTGCCATTGATATGCTCCAATTACTCGGTGCTCCATCTGCTATGAACTGATATGTTCTGAATTGTCCTATCTGCCATTGATATGCTCCAATTACTCTATGCTCCATTTGTTATGAATCAAATATGTTTTGAATGACCTGATACATATGATTTTGTATCTAATGAGATGGTATCCTTGAGAATTTTTGTATTCTGCCTTATATTATGATACCTTACTCGTTTGAAATCGTTCCTTTTGTTCTGAATATGTTTTGTCACTTGCTGAGCAGTTTTTGGCTCACTCCGTTGTTATATAAATCTTTCAGGTCAGCGTGTCACTCTTCGAGATGTTTGATTTGGGTTGAGGCAGTGGATAGCTATTCAGAATTATGGGCAAGTCTTGTTGGTTGTTATGTTATTGTTGTATAACCATATTTTGTATGTAATGAAATGTTGTTGATGAATCGAAATGGATATACTGTGTAAAAGTGTTAGAAGATCTCTCTTATTTGGAATTTCGAAATGTTAAGCCTAATTTATGATGATATGAACTTGTGGTGAATAGTTGGAGTTTTGATTGTATAATTTATTTAGCTCGTGGATTTATAAATGTTGTTCATGTTTGTCAAGTTGGCTTGGGTTGCCATAAATGTGAATTACCGAGTGATGTGATATATGATTTTAAAATGCAAAGGTTTTATGGATGTGAATTTGATTGAATGTTTTTCAGTGTCCTCAAACGTTAGTTTGGATCCTGGATTGGTCTGTGATGAAAATTTTAAAAATTATGGATATTTTGAGGGGCGTGACACACAGAGCGGGTAATAAGCGCATACCCTTTACCATTTCTGGCAAAGGTCCAGACAATCCCACACACCAGAGTATAAGAGGGCAGTTTTAACAATAAGTAGCATATATCGGAAGCACATGCGGAATAACAAAACGTACATGTGCCTTTTCAAGACAATATGTGTTAGTCATAGGTGCCCAGCAAGCCAATCACGTGAGTGATGGCACGTGTGACTTGATACAGAATCTTTTTGCTTATTATATTTTGGCGTATATCACTTTATAACTATTGCATAAATGCATATATATTGTGATGTCCTTGGATTTGTGCAATGGGAATCGGATCGTGATGAGATCACGATAATGAGATCAATTCACCTTTAAACACATATCCTAAATAATCCCGGTCATAGGTTACTCGAGAGGGACATCGTGATAACCGGATAGACTGGTGTGCTGTATACCCGTCCATATGATGGATGCAGCTGGTCTCATAGCTGCTCGTGTAGGGACACTAGGGATACAGTACAGGTGCTCATTGGAGAATGAGTTCACTGATTGATCCGCTTACGGAATGCTGGATGGTTGATGATGCCTTATTGTCAGACAACGATTCCGTAGTCCTAGTGGTGTATCTGGTTCTTAGACTTGAGACACCAAGGATGTCTTGTATGAGTGCTCCACTCTTTGATACCAGACTTATAGGTTTGGCTGTTCCCAGATCTAGTACAGCTGGTCATTGGGAGTGGTAGTCGACCTTACGAGGGCTATTGAGTGTCGATAGAGGATCATCCACTCTCGGTATCATGAGAGGAATATCCCATGTGTTCTTGCTCAGACAAATCCCTGGCCAGGGTCATTCGGGTTGAGAGAGAAAGAGTTCTCCGGGAGAATCCGATTAGAGCGAGACTCGAGTAGAAACCGTATGGGTCTGACAGCACCATGCTCGATATACGGTCTCTGGGATATTAGATGGATGAGGGACTATAGGTACATGGTAACTGAGGACAGACAGGTCCAATGGATTGGATTCCCCTGTATCGTCTGGGGACTACGGCGTAGTGGCCTAGTACTTCCGTAGTCGATGAGTCGAGTGAATTATTACAGAGATAATAATTCACTGAGTTAGAAGGAGTTCTGACAGGTATGACTCACGGCCAGCTCGATATTGGGCCTAGAGGGTCACACACATATGGTAGGCATTGCGATGAGTAGAGGTTCGGATATGAGATATCCGACGGAGCCCTTGTCTTATTGGATGCAGATCCAATACCCACTAGGGAAAGGACCCATTAGGGTTTTGACACGGGATCTCTATAAATAGGAGGGATTCACAGCCTCATAGGCTAGAGTCTTTGCTTGCCCTTCCTATTCTCCTCTCCCTCTCCACCTCAGAGTAGGCCTGGAGTTTTGAGGAGCGTCGTCGCAACCCTGCTGTGTGGATCACCGTTAGAGAGGAGGACACTTGACCTCCTTCACCCTCTCCTAAGGATCTGCAAGGAAACAGGGATATACGATCTCCCTAGGTAACACAATCTCTATACGCAGTTTTGTGTTTTTGCGGATTTTGCGCACCAATGTTCGCACGACGATGAACATCTTTTTGGGAATCGGGGATTTTTGTTTTCTTGTTCTTCCGCTGCGCATATGATGTCGCCCCCCCTATGATTTCCCAACAGTGGTATCAGAGCCAGGTTGTTCGTGCGAATGATTAGTTTTGAACTGCGTGTGTTGTGTTTAGGAAGAATATTGACGTCAAAATCGTTCACGCAAAAGCGAGAAAGGGCAGCAACAGTTGCTGCCCTCGATCTGCGTGCGTGCAGCGCAGCCGAAGGCAGGCAGCACAGCGCCGGCGCATGCGCAAGCGCTGTGCCTGCAGCAGCCGGCCGGCGGTCTGCTTGCAGCAGGCGCCTGCTGCCACTGAGCCCGCGGGCAGAGGCGTCGCGGGGCAGCAGCGCGGGCTGTGGCACCGCAGGGCAGCGGCGCCTGTGGCCGCTGCTCCCACGGGCAAAAACCCCGCAGGGGCGGCCGCCAGCGAGGCAGCACCGCCTGCGGGCGCTGCCTAGCGGGCAGAACCGCCCGCGGAGGCGGCGGCGCCCGCAGGGGCGCCAACCTGCAGGGGCAGCACCGCCTGCGGGCGTTGCCTCGCCGGCAGAACTGCCCGCGAAGGCGGCGACGCCCGCGGGGGCGCCCACCTGCAGCGGCAGCGCCGCCAGCCGGCGTGCCGCCCGCAGGCGAGGGCAGCGCCCCGCCCCTCGCCGCACAGGCCACCGCCAGCAGGGTGGCGGCGGCAACGGCAGCAGCGAAAGGGGGAAAGGGCATTAGGGTTTTCTGGGAAAAAGACTGTTTTGCCCCTCGGAATTTGAGAAATTCCAGTTTCTGTCTTTTGTCCAAATTACGAAAATACCCTTAGGAATTGAGAAATTCCCTATATATCCCTGATTTCAGAAAATATTAATTAATTAAAAGGTTTAGTTGATTATTATTTTTATTATTATCTAGTAGTCCTACATGATGATGATTATTTATACATGTGATGTATGATGTGTGGACGGATGATCATGGATCGTGTGATGTGTGTACTTGTGATTATTATTATTGAGGTCTGCGAACCTCCATTATATTTCTCGTTTATTGTCGGGCCTGCGTGCCTATGATTAAGTTGTAATCACATGAGGAGGCGCAGCGGGAGCGTGGATGCCATAGCGGGACCCACGAGACGGACGATCGTGATGCATGGATATGCATCAAGATGTCGACGGAACCGACGAGGACGAGATGGACGATCACAAGGCATGGAGATGCACCGTTGCACACATAGATCTTGATGTGAGTGATTAGGCCTACTGGCTCGGGCCTAATCCTATTAGGTTGTGGTCCATGATCATCTGGTGTGATTGCTTATACACATACTAGATATGTATATATATTTGCATGCCATGTAGATATATATTAAATATGCATATGTGTGACATGTCATATTAGGAGACTAAATCATAGAAACATCTCTCGATAATATTAAGTCGGTAAACGTGAGGCAATTAGATTGACCCACGTGGCCTTCCATCGTTATGAGTAGGAACCGAATCCCGGTGTAGGTTGAGTTGGTCGAGTCCCTCGAGACTCACCTATATCGCGATTCGCTATCTTGCTTACGACATAGAGATGTCACCGGTGACCTGAGGGCATGATATGCTTGGTCGAGTCCCTCGAGGGTATATCATCAAATCAGACTCATCTTGTAACGAAGGTGTTGACTTAACCGAGCATCATGGTTGGTCGAGTCCCTCGAGGCCATGGTGATTCGGAGGCCGAACAGGACGGGAATCACAAGGAGTTGTGATCGACAAGAGTTGTCTACCTTTTAGGCTTAGTGTGATTGGTCGAGTCCCTCGAGGTTACACTAAGACGCTGATTGGATCCTGATCCCCACTAGAAGTCTGCCGGAGACTTCCGTTTCACGTGCTGAGGGTGTCGCGTGACTCGTTAGTAAAATAGTGGGAGCATATTAAGATAGAAGTCCATATCTTGATAGTTTATTTCTTGCAAAATCTGCATGTTATTCATTTTTGCTACATCTTTATTTTCAGAAAATGTCGCTTTCAAATCCCTTACGTGGCATACTTGATGTCAACCGCCTCACTGGTCCAAATTATACGGATTGGCTCCGTAACTTGAGAATTGTTCTCACAGCGGAGAAAATCGTGTACGTCCTTGATACAGTGATGCCTACGCCCGAAGAAGGGGCAAGCGAGGATGAGATCGCTCGCTACGTGAAGTACATTGATGACTCCACTCTTGCTCAGTGCTATATGTTGGGCTCTATGACTCCAGAGTTACAGAGACAACATGAAAAGATGGATGTCAGATCCATTCTCCTACATGTCCGTAAATTGTTTGAGGAACAGGGAAGGACTCAACGATATGAGATATCCAAGAGCCTTTTCCGCGCTAGGATGACTGAGGGGACACCGGTTCAGAACCATGTCCTAAAGATGATTGAGTGGATAGAGAAACTCACAGGTCTAGGAATGGTCCTAGAGGATAACTTGTGTGTGGACATTGTGCTTCAGTCCCTACCAGATTCCTTTTCACAGTTCATAATGAATTTTAATATGAACAAGCTTGAGGTGACTCTCCCAGAGCTCCTCAATATGTTGAGGGAGGCAGAGAGTACTATTAAGAAAGAGAAGCCAGTTCTCTACACTGGTGAGACCAGAAAGAAAAGGAAAGCAGAAAGGTCCCTTAAGAAGGGAAAGGGCAAGGGCAAACAAGGTAAAGCAAAGGTTGCTAAGAAAGACCCAACAAAGGACAAAGGTCAGTGCTTCCACTGTGGTAAAGATGGGCACTGGAAGAGAAACTGCAAAGAGTACCTTGCAGAAAGGGCGAAACAAAAGCTTGATGAAGCTTTAGGTACATTCATGATCAGTCTCCATTTGTCAGACTCTTATGATAACACATGGGTATTGGATACCGGTAGTGCTTATCATATATGCAATTCGTTGCAGGTTCTGGCAAGGCCTAGGAGACTAGAGAGAGGCGAGATGGACCTCAAGATGGGTAATGGAGCAAAAGTTGCTGTATTAGCTGTTGGCGAGGTCGCCCTACATCTGCCTAGTGGAGCTTTTATTGCATTAGATGCATGTTATTTTGTTCCTTCTATTATCAAAAACATTATCTCCATTTCATGTTTAACAGTTAGTGGATATAAATTTGTTTTTGAGAACAATGGTTGTTCGATATTATTAGATGATAAGATCATCACGAAAGGAACATTGCATAATGGTTTATTTATGTTAGACACCACTCCACATATCATGAATATAAATGTGTCCAAAAGGAAACGAGATGAGTTGAACAGTGCATACCTGTGGCATTGTAGGCTAGGTCACATCCATGAAAGAAGGATTCAAAAGTTGCTAAATGATGGATATCTAGATCCATTCGACTATGTGTCATATGCAACTTGTGAGCCTTGCATTCGTGGAAAACTGACCAACTCTCCATTTAGTGGAACTGGAGAGAGAGCCACTGAGTTGTTGGAACTCATACATAGTGATGTATGTGGACCCATGTCAACTCATGCCATTGGAGGTTACTCCTACTTCATTACATTTACTGATGATTTCTCAAGGTATGGATATGTGTACTTAATGAAGTACAAGTCCGAGGCCTTTGAGAAATTCAGAGAGTAAAAGAATGAGGTGGAGAACCAGACTGGAAAGAGTATCAAAACTCTTCGATCAGATCGAGGAGGTGAGTACTTAAGTACAGAGTTTACTCACTTCCTCAAGGACCATGGGATATTATCCCAATGGACACCTCCTTATACACCTCAGCTCAATGGTGTCTCTGAAAGGAGAAATCGTACATTATTAGATATGGTACGGTCCATGATGAGTTTCGCTGACCTACCCATCTCATTCTGGGGATATGCCCTAGAAACCGCAGCTTACCTTCTGAACAGAGTTCCAACTAAGTCGGTGGTGTCTACACCATATGAGATATGGAAAGGGAAGAAGCCTGATCTTAAGGTTGTTAAGATTTGGGGCTGCTCTGCCCATGTTAAAAGACACAACCCCGATAAGTTAGAATCAAGGACAGGGCGATGTAAATTTGTGGGATACCCCAAGGAAACTTGTGGGTATTACTTCTATCATCTCGAGGACCAAAAGGTCTTTGTAGCTAAGAGAGCAGTGTTCCTTGAGAAGGAACACATTCTTGGTGGAGACAATGGGAGAATGATAGAGTTGAGCGAAGTTAGAGAACCAAGCTCAAGCACCACTCTACAGCCCGAGTCTGTTCAGGTACCTAATACACAAGTATCAACTTTACGCAGGTCTGATAGAGTATCCCATCCTCCTGAGAGATATGTGGGACATATTAGAGCAGAGGATGTAGAGGATATTGATCCTCAGACCTACGAGGAGGCTATTATGAGTATAGACTCCGGGAAGTGGAAAGAAGCCATGAATTCTGAGATGGATTCTATGTACTCCAATAAGGTTTGGAACCTAGTTGATGCACCCGAAGGTATTGTACCCATCGGTTGCAAGTGGATCTTTAAGAAAAAGATCGGAGTAGATGGAAAGGTAGAGACCTATAAAGCAAGGCTAGTGGCTAAGGGGTATCGTCAAAGGCAAGGTGTTGACTACGACGAAACTTTCTCACCCGTAGCAATGCTAAAATCCATCAGAATTCTATTGGCTATTGCAGCACACTATGATTATGAGATCTGGCAGATGGATGTGAAAACCGCATTCCTCAACGGGAACCTGGAGGAGGAGGTGTATATGATGCAACCTGAGGGATTCGTGTCCAAGAACTGCCCAGATAAGGTGTGTAGGTTGCTTAGATCCATTTATGGACTAAAGCAAGCTTCCCGAAGTTGGAACATAAGATTTGATGAGGCAATCAGATCTTATGACTTCGTTAAGAACGAAGATGAGCCTTGTGTATATAGAAAGGTAAGTGGGAGCGCTATTAGCTTTTTGGTGTTATATGTGGATGACATCCTCATCATTGGGAATGACATAGGAATGCTATCCACAATAAAGGCTTGGTTATCTAGACACTTCTCCATAAAGGACTTAGGGGAAGCATCCTATATCTTGGGGATTAGAATCTATAGAGATAGATCCAAAAGGATGCTTGGCTTGTCCCAGTCCAGGTACATAGAAACTATTGTCAAAAGGTTTGGCATGGAAAATTCCAAGAGAGGTCTCATACCGATGAGACATTGGATATCGTTTTCTACGAGTATGTCCCCAAAGACTCCAGAAGAAAGGGCGAACATGGATATGATACCTTATGCCTCAACAATAGGGTCTATCATGTATGCCATGCTATGTACTAGGCCTGATATAGCGCATGCTCTGAGTGTCACGAGCAGGTATCAGGCGGATCCAGGCTTGGAGCACTGGAAAACAGTAAAGTGTATCCTTAAGTACTTAAGAAGGACTAAGGATCTTTTACTAGTATATGGAGGTAATAGCCTTAAGGTTGAAGGCTACACTGACTCAAGTTTTCAGTCTGATGTCGATGATAGCAAGTCGAATTCAAGGTATGTGTACATCTTGAATGGAGGAGCAGTGTGCAGGAAGAGTTCCAAGCAAGATACCACTGCTGACTCGACCACAGAGGCGGAGTACATTGCTGCATCAGATGCAGCAAAGGAGGGAGTCTGGGTGAAGAAGTTCATCACAGATTTGGGAGTCGATACAGATAGCGACAAGTCGACTTCCTTATATTGCGACAACTATGGGGTGATTACTCAAATAAGGGAACCCGGGTCTCATCAGAAGTGTTCTGAGGAGGTTCCAGCTTATCAGAGAGATCGTAACCCGAGGAAATGTAGCAGTGGAAAGAGTTCCATCCGAAGATAACATTGCAGATCCACTGACAAAGCCGTTGTCTCAGATTGTCTTTGAGCGTCACAGGGGTCTGATGGGGATCAGACACATAGGTGATTGGCTTTAGGTCAAGTGGGAGATTGTTAGTCATAGGTGCCCAGCAAGCCAATCACGTGAGTGATGGCACGTGTGACTTGATACAGAATCTTTTTGCTTATTATATTTTGGCGTATATCACTTTATAACTATTGCATAAATGCATATATATTGTGATGTCCTTGGATTTGTGCAATGGGAATCGGATCGTGATGAGATCACGATAATGAGATCAATTCACCTTTAAACACATATCCTAAATAATCCCGGTCATAGGTTACTCGAGAGGGACATCGTGATAACCGGATAGACTGGTGTGCTGTATACCCGTCCATATGATGGATGCAGCTGGTCTCATAGCTGCTCGTGTAGGGACACTAGGGATACAGTACAGGTGCTCATTGGAGAATGAGTTCACTGATTGATCCGCTTACGGAATGCTGGATGGTTGATGATGCCTTATTGTCAGACAACGATTCCGTAGTCCTAGTGGTGTATCTGGTTCTTAGACTTGAGACACCAAGGATGTCCTGTATGAGTGCTCCACTCTTTGATACCAGACTTATAGGTTTGGCTGTTCCCAGATCTAGTACAGCTGGTCATTGGGAGTGGTAGTCGACCTTACGAGGGCTATTGAGTGTCGATAGAGGATCATCCACTCTCGGTATCATGAGAGGAATATCCCATGTGTTCTTGCTCAGACAAATCCCTGGCCAGGGTCATTCGGGTTTAGAGAGAAAGAGTTCTCCGGGAGAATCCGATTAGAGCGAGACTCGAGTAGAAACCGTATGGGTCTGACAGCACCATGCTCGATATACGGTCTCTGGGATATTAGATGGATGAGGGACTATAGGTACATGGTAACTGAGGACAGACAGGTCCAATGGATTGGATTCCCCTGTATCGTCTGGGGACTACGGCGTAGTGGCCTAGTACTTCCGTAGTCGATGAGTCGAGTGAATTATTACAGAGATAATAATTCACTGAGTTAGAAGGAGTTCTGACAGGTATGACTCACGGCCAGCTCGATATTGGGCCTAGAGGGTCACACACATATGGTAGGCATTGCGATGAGTAGAGGTTCGGATATGAGATATCCGACGGAGCCCTTGTCTTATTGGATGCAGATCCAATACCCACTAGGGAAAGGACCCATTAGGGTTTTGACACGGGATCTCTATAAATAGGAGGGATTCACAGCCTCATAGGCTAGAGTCTTTGCTTGCCCTTCCTATTCTCCTCTCCCTCTCCACCTCAGAGTAGGCCTGGAGTTTTGAGGAGCGTCGTCGCAACCCTGCTGTGTGGATCACCGTTAGAGAGGAGGACACTTGACCTCCTTCACCCTCTCCTAAGGATCTGCAAGGAAACAGGGATATACGATCTCCCTAGGTAACACAATCTCTATACGCAGTTTTGTGTTTTTGCAGATTTTGCGCACCAATGTTCGCACGACGATGAACATCTTTTTGGGAATCGGGGATTTTTGTTTTCTTGTTCTTCCGCTGCGCATATGATGTCGCCCCCCCTATGATTTCCCAACAATATGATGCAAGGAACAAATCTCTCACAAATGTATTCAGATTTGGAATGAAATAAAAGCAAGAGTATACACGGATTCCAAACAATAATATATAACTCAATTCAAATAAGAAGGTTAGATGAATTCGATATCCAAAGGAATGAAACTAGAATAGGCACACATCGAAAGCAAATGTGGAATAATGAGTTATACATGTGCCTATAGGAGTCAATACGATATAGCTTAAACGTTACACAATAGTTTTCAAGAATGCAAATAATTTTAAGGACAAGAGCATACAAGAATTCAAAGCAGTATTATAAAGCTCAATTGAATAAGAAAGCTAAAGGATATCAATTTCTAAAGGAATGAAACCAGAATATTAGAAATCGACCAAAGCTCGATTTCTGGCATAATACAAGAGGCACATTGAACAAATGATTCAAACTATCAATCGTGCTCCAATTTACTCAGAAATATATCATTGGATTATACTTTCAGATAAGACAGGCTTCATATGAATTGAACTGTCCAATAGAGAGAGTTACAAATAATTTGGTAAACAAGGGTCGTAGAACAAAATCTCTGTTTGGCAGAATTCATAATGTCAGATTCAAAAGATAACTGGGTAGGTGTTTGGATTCCAAATCTTTCAATCCATATATCAAAAGAAAGATCTACGAGTCTAGTTTCCAATGAAATAAGCTTTGAATAAATCAACGTTTCCAACAGGGACTTATAAGCAGTCCAGTATCAAAAGGTCCGAAATTACGATCCCTATTTCGCAAAATCAGTAGGCTCATTTGAAATAGAAGTTTGGGTAGACAAACTTACTCCGAATTCTTAAAATAAGCTATCAAAACAAAGGTTTATGAGTATATATTCTGATCAAATAAGTTTTGTCCAAATCAGAGGTCAATACATGAAGTTATAATCATAACAAGGACGAAAGGTCAGAATCTCATAAGTTGCACAGATTCGGATCGATATGTCTAAACAAGAGATATATCAAATGCAAGGCTAGAACAATTCAAGTTCCACATATTCAAGTCAAATGTAGAGATCAAATTACAGTAAGGAAAGATCAGGATACTTGCAATAGGAAAGATTAGAACAATTACAGGAGGAACGAATCGGGAACTTGCAATAAGAAATATCAAAGCAATTATAGGAGAAACAATCAGGGAACTTGCAATAAGAAATATTAAAGCAATTATAGGAGAAACAATCAGGGAACTTGCAATAAGAAATATCAAAGCAATTATAGGAGAAATAATCAGGGAACTTGCCTTTCAAAGATTTCGATCTGAAGATCCAAAGAAGGTGCTAGCCCAAATCCTTCTACTTTTCCTCCGTGTCCTCTCTCTGTTTCGTTTTGTGCTCCCGTTTTCTTCCTTTCTTCGCAACTACACCACGTGTCGAACATCGAGGCACAGTCACCTACTCTCTCTTACTCTCATTCCTTCTTTTTCTTTCCCAAACGCAGCTGCCACAGCCGCCGTCGCTACCGCTGCCACAATCGCAGCCCCTTCCATCGCACTACCTTCCTTCCTCCCTTCTCTCGCAGACAATAACTGCTGCATACGTAGTCGCTGCCACTGCGGCCTCAATCCCGTCCGTAGCCCCTTTTTCCCCCTTTCGTTTCTTTTCTTTTACAGCTGCAACTGCCGCAGTCGCAGTCGCAACCATGGCCGCAGCCACCACAACCGTAGCCTCTTCTTCCTCCGCTACTCTATTTCCTCTCCTTCTTCTCTTCCAACTGCAGCTGCCACTGCCGTAGCTGCCACCCCTTCTCCTCTTCCTCTCTTCTTCCTCTCCTTCCCTTTCTCTTCTTCTTCCTTTCCTTCTCTTCTTTCCCAGCTGCACTACTGCAGTCGCAGCCTCTGCCACGGCCGCAGCCTCTTCTTCCTCCCCTACTCATCTTCCTCTCCTTCCCTTCTTCCTTCCTCTTTTTCTTTCCCTGCCACAGCTGTAGCTGCCACAGCTGCAGCCGCAGCTACTTCTTTTCCTTCTCCTCTTCCTTCTCCTTCCTTTCTTCTTCTTCTCTTCTTCCTCACCTTCTTTTCTTCCTCTCCTTCTCTTCCAGCTGCAGCTGCCACCGCCACAGCCGCAGCTCCTCCTTCCCCTTCTCTTCTTCTCCTCTTCTTCTTCCCTCCTCCTCCCCGGCGTCACACACACCCTCTCCTCTGTTTCCTCTGCAGGAAACAGAGGTATCACAACCTCTTCTCCTACTTCGTCTTCTTCTTCTCTTCCTCTTCTCCCTCCTCTCCTCTTTGAACGCCCCACACCTCTCCTTTGTTTCCACCTGCAGGAAACAGAGGTGCTGCAGCCCTAGCTGTTGCCACCTCTCGCTCCTCTCCCTCTTCCCTCTCTTTTCCCTCTTCTTCTCCTTCTCTTCTTCTCCTCTTCCCTTTTCCTCCCCAACGCCACACACCTCCTCGCTGCAGCCTTGCTGCAGCTATCCTCCTCTCTTCTTCTTCTTCTTCTTCTCTTCTCCTCCCCAATGCCCCACACATACTCTCCTCTATTTCCACCTGCGGGAAACAGAGGTGCAGCAGCCCTAGCTGCTGCTGCTGCCTCTCCCTCTCCTCTCCATCTTCCCTCTCTTCTTCTTCTTCTTCTTTTCTTCTCTTCTCCCTCTTCCTCCTCTCTTCTTTTCCCTCTTCTTCTTCTTTCTTCTCTCCTCACGCCCCACCGCTCCTCTCTGTTTCTCGAAGAAACAGAGAGTGCGTGGGAGGCGGTGGGATAAAACCGAAATTTTTGGTTTTCTTTATTTTCTTTTCATTTTGTAACTTAGCAGTTTAGTTCTTGAAATTTTTATATTTACATATAGGTCCTCAAATTTACATAT
This sequence comes from Musa acuminata AAA Group, assembly GCF_036884655.1. NCBI lineage: Eukaryota > Viridiplantae > Streptophyta > Magnoliopsida > Zingiberales > Musaceae > Musa > Musa acuminata. The sequence continues at coordinate 25,318,278 of NC_088333.1, read as the reverse complement.
AGTTTCTTATTAATAATTTTCAAAAGTGAGGGATATTACACTCTCCCCTCCTTAAAAGAAAATTTAGTCCTCTAAATTGATCATAGCTCAATCAACGAAAAGATGAGGATTATGATATCTTTATTTCCTCCTCCTACTCTCAAATAATTTCATCAATACAATATAATGACATAATTATCTAAGAGTGACCGAAATATTCTCCTCCTTGATCCTTAATAGACGGTAACCCGACCTTCAATCAATTTCTAAAAATACTTGCGCACCCTGTAATTAATCAAGCAAGTCGTTACTTCAGAAAATACTCGTTTTTGATGATCACCTGATTCAACTATCCATAATCAATACAAAGCCTCAATGTTCCATCCATCTTTTTAACTAACGCCAGAGCACCCCATGATAAAATATTAAGCCAAATAAAATTTTCATTTAATAATCCTTGTAGTTGTTTTTCTAATTCCACTTACTCAAATGATATCATTCTGCAGAGAGGCTTAGATATTGGGATTGTCCCAAAGACCGAATCAAAAGCAAAGTCACGTTTAGAGGTAATCCAAGCAAGTCATTCTGGGATACATTAGGCAAGGAGATAAATCATGTCCAATACTTTCAAAATAAAAGATCGGCTGATCAAATGTACAAAAAGTGATCATTTGTTATATACCAATCCATACTGGTATGATAGGAAGATAGTCAATCCATACCAAGTATAATATCAAAACTCCAAATCTCTAGGAGAACTAAATCAACAAAAAGTTCAAGTTCTCCAATAAAAATCAGACAAGAGGACCAGATTCAAGTTCGTTATCAAAGAATCTCCGATGATCGTATTTTACATATATCACATAATACAGTGGTCTAGGTTGAATACCCAAGTGATAGGCAACATGTTACGAATTAAATCGTAGATAGAACCCATGTTCAAACAAATATTTGCATTCTTTCATAAACATGCATAATACCTTCGACCACTAATTTAGAAGTTTTAGAATCATATTCAGTGATAGCATACACTCTGACATGGGCTGATGATTTATGAGGCAGTGACTCTTTCTTCTTGTTCAAATGGCAGTCTTTTGTTTTATGATCCAACTTTCTACAAGCAAATAGACTCCAGTCACCCACCAACACAAAGTTGTTTCATAATTTAACTTGCAATTCACACATGATTGAGTCTTTTGTGGTGACTTCCCATTTCAAATCCAAATGTCTTGACCCTCTTGTTATTACTTTCTGATTCATTTCCAATCATATTTTTATTGCTAAACTTATCCTTATCATTCTTGCCACATATCTCCAAAAATTCTTTTCATTGCTACTAATAATAATCAGCCTCTACTTCCAATATAAGGTAGCAAAAGAAATCTTTTGATCATTAGAACAATTTTGTATATCAAATATCTTCTCCATTTGCATCATCCATTTTTCTACCACCAATGAAATTAGGTTCATCATGCTTCTACTGCGCCACTCTGATTCAATATCCCCAATCAATCCTTTCATTCCCCTTAATTAATCAGAAACAAATGAAATAGGAGGACCAAATGTCCTCATCATCCCAGATTCCTAAAATGCATCAAAGAAAATTTCCACCAATCACTATAGTTCATTAGACCTCAATATATTTTGCATGTCAACATATCAAATATTCCAGTAATCCTCAAACAATGCTTTGATACCACCTCTGTCACGCCCCTCAAAATATCCATGATTTTTAAAATTTTCATCACAGACCAATCCAGGATCCAAACTAACATTTGACAATACTGAAAAACATTCTATCAAATTCACATATATAAAACCTGTGCAGTTTATAATCATATATCACATCACTCGATAATTCATATTTATGGCAACCCAAGCCAACTTGACAAACATGAACAACACTTATAAATCCACAAGCTAAATAAATTATACAATCAGAACTCCAACTATTCACCACAAGTTCATATCATCATAAATTAGGCTTAATATTTTGAAATTCCAAATAAGAGAGATCTTCTCACACTTTTACACAGTATATCCATTTCGATTCATCAACAACATTTCATTACATACAAAATATGCTTATACAACAATAACATAACAACCAACAAGACTTGCCCATAATTCTGAATAGCTATCCACTGCCTCAGCCCAAATCAAACATCTCGAAGAGTGACATGCTAACCTGAAAGATTTATATAGCAACGGAGTGATACAAAAACGGTTTAGCAAGTGACAAAACATATTCAGAACAAAAGGAACGGTTTCAAACGAGTAAGGTATCATAATGTAAGGTAGAATACAAGAATTCTCAAGGATACCATCTCATTAGATACAAAATCATATGTATCATGTCATTCAAGACATATTTGATTCATAACAAATGGAGCATAGAGTAATTGGAGCATATCAATGGCAGATAGGACATTTCAGAACATATCAGTTCATAGCAAATGGATCACAGAGTAATTGGAGCATATCAATGGCAGATAGGACATTTCAGAACATATCAGTTCATAGCAAATGGAGCACAGAATAATTGGAGCATATCAATGGCAGATACGACATTTCAGAACATATCAGTTCATAGCAAATGGAGCACAGAGTAATTGGAGCATATCAATGGCAGATAGGACATTTCAGAACATATAAGTTCTTAGCAAATGGAGCACAGAATAATTGGAGCATATCAATAGCGTACGAGATGTTCCGGAGCATATCAATGGCAAATGGTACATTTCGAAGCATATCAATACAAATGGAACATATCGGAGCTTATCAATGGCATATAAAATGTTCCGAAGCATATCAACGGCATATAGAACATTTCGAAGCAAAAATCATCAGTGAATGAAGCATTTTAGAGCATATCAAAAACAAATACCGTACAGAAGCTCAAACGTCGTCCTTGACGTTGCAATCATATCATTCTTATCTAGAGCATGAACAGAAACAACTCACCAAAACTCTGGATGTCATATCAAACATATAGAAGGTATAGTGGGATCTCAGTCAGAATGTGATTCATCCATTTCTGAATGACCACCTGACAAAAGTCTCCCACGTCTGGGAGCTCCATCCACCCATGTCTAGGTGAAGTCAGAGGGAGCCGGCAGAGCATCGCAGACTCTAAGCACATACCCTTTACCATTTCTGGCAAAGGTCCAGAATATCCCACAGAGCAGGACCCCACAGAGCGGGTAATAAGCGCATACTCTTTACCATTTCTGGCAAAGGTCCAGACAATCCCACACACCAGAGTACAAGAGGGCAGTTTTAACAATAAGTAGCATATATCGGAAGCACACGCGGAACAACAAAACGTACATGTACCTTTTCAAGACAATATGATGCAAGGAACAAATCTCTCACAAATGTATTCAGATTTGGAATGAAATAAAAGCAAGAGTATACACGGATTCCAAACAATAATATATAACTCAATTCAAATAAGAAGGTTAGAAGAATTCGATATCCAAAGGAATGAAACTAGAATAGGCACACATCGAAAGCAAATGCGGAACAATGTGTTATACATGTGCCGATAGGAGTCAATACGATATAGCTTAAACGTTACACAATAGTTTTCAAGAATGCAAATAATTTTAAGGACAAGAGCATACAAGAATTCAAAGCAGTATTATAAAGCTCAATTGAATAAGAAAGCTAAAGGATATCAATTTCCAAAGGAATGAAACCAGAATATTAGAAATCGACCAAAGCTCGATTTCTGGCATAATACAAGAGGCACATTGAACAAATGATTCAAACTATCAATCGTGCTCCAATTTACTCAGAAATATATCATTGGATTATACTTTCAGATAAGACAGGCTTCATATGAATTGAACTGTCCAATAGAGAGAGTTACAAATAATTTGGTAAACAAGGGTCGTAGAACAAAATCTCTGTTTGGCAGAATTCATAATGTCAGATTCAACAGATAACTGGGCAGGTGTTTGGATTCCAAATCTTTCAATCCATATATCAAAAGAAAGATCTACGAGTCTAGTTTCCAATGAAATAAGCTTTGAATAAATGAACATTTCCAACAGGGACTTATAAGCAGTTCAGTATCAAAAGGTCAGAAATTACGATCCCTGTTTCGCAAAATCAGTAGGCTCATTTGAAACAGAAGTTTGGGCAGACAAACTTACTCCGAATTCTTAAAATAAGCTTTCAAAATAAAGGTTTATGAGTCTATATTCTGATCAAATAAGTTTTGTCTAAATCAGAGGTCAATACATGAAGTTATAATCATAACAAGGACGAAAGGTCAGAATCTCAGAAGTTGCACAGATTCGGATCGATATGTCTAAACAAGAGATATATCAAATGCAAGGCTAGAACAATTCAAGTTCCACATATTCAAATCAAATGTCGAGATTAAATTACAGTAAGAAAAGATCAGGATACTTGCAATAGGAAAGATTAGAACAATTACAGGAGGAACGAATCGGGAACTTGTGTAATATCCCTCACTTTTGAAAATTATTAATAAAGATTTATTTATAAATCGGAGGACCTATATGTAAATATAGAAATTTCAAGGACTAAACTATTAAGTTGTAAAAAGAAGAAAATAAAGAAAACCGAAAATTTCGGTTTTATCCCACTGCCTCCCATGCTCTCTCTGTTTCTCGAAGAAACAGAGAGAAGCGGTGGGGCGTGGGGAGAAGAAGAAGAGAAGTAGAGGGAGAAGAGAAGAAGAGGGAAAAGAAGAGAGGAGGAAGAGGGAGAAGAGAAGAAAAGAAGAAGAAGAAGAAGAAAGGGAAGATGGAGAGGAGAGGGAGAGGCAGCAGCAGCAGCTAGGGTTGCTGCACCTCTGTTTCCCGCAGGTGGAAACAGAGGAGAGGATGTGTGGGGCGTTGGGGAGGAGAAGGGAAGAAGAAGAAGAAGAAGAAGAAGAAGAAGAAGAAGAGAGGAGGATAGCTGCGGCAAGGCTGCAGCGAGGAGGTGTGTGGCGTTGGGGAGGAAAAAAAAGGAAGAGGAGAAGAAGAGAAGGAGAAGAAGAGGGAAAAGAGAGGGAAGAGGGAGAGGAGCGAGAGGTGGCTGCAGCACCTCTGTTTCCTGCAGGTGGAAACAGAGGAGAGGTGTGGGGCGTTCGTAGAGGAGAAGAAGAAGAAGAGGAAAAGAAGAGGAAGAGGAAGCAGGAGAAGAGGTTGTGATACCTCTGTTTCCTGCAGAGGAAATAGAGGAGGGAAGTAGAAGAGGAGAAGAAGAAGAGAAGGGAAAGGATGAGCTGCGGCTGCGGCGGTGGAAGCTGCAGCTGGAAGAGAAGGAGACGAAGAGATTGTGAGGAAGAAGAGAAGAAGTAGAAGCGGGTGAAGAGGCGGCACCTCTGTTTCCTGCAGGAGGAAACAGAGGAAAGGAGGTGCTGTTCGTCGGGGTGAAGAAGGGGAGGAAGGAGAAGAAGAGAAGAAGAAGAAAGGAAGGAGGAGGAAGAGGAGAAGGGAAAGAAGTAGCTGCGGCTGCGGCTGTGGCAGCTGCAGTTGTGGCAGGGAAAGAGGAAGAGGAAGGAAGAAGGGAAGGGGAGGAAGAAGAGAAGGGGAAGAGAAGGGGCTGTGGCTGCTGCGATGGCAGTTGCAATTGGAAGAGAAGAAGGATAGGAAGATGAGCAGGGGAGGAAGAAGAGGTTGTGGCCGCGGCTGAGGCTGCGACTGCAACCATGCAGCTGGAAAAGAAGAGAAGGAAAGAAAGAAGAAGAGAAAGGAAAAGGGAAGAAGAGAGGAAGAGGAGAAGGAGAGGCAGCTGTGGCAGTGGCAGCTGCAGCTGGAAGAGAATGAGAGGAAATAGAGCAAGGGAGAAAGAAAAGGTTGCGGCTGTGGTGGCTGCGGCCATGGTTGCGACTGCGACTGCGGCAGTTGCAGCTGGGAAAGAAAAGAAAGGAAAGGGGGAAAAAGGGGCTGCGGAAGGGATTGCGGCCACAGCGGCAGCAACTACGTATGCAGCAACTGTGTCTGCGAAAGAAGAGGAGGAAGGAAGGTAGTGCGGTGGAAGGGGCTGCGATTATGGCAGCGGTAGCGGCGGCGGCTGTGGCAGCTGTGTTTGGGAAAGAAAAAGAAGGAATGAGAGTAAGAGAGAGCAGGTGACTGTGCCTCGATGTTCGACACGTGGTGTAGTTGCGAAGAAAGGAAGAAAACGGGAACACAAAACGAAACAGAGAGAGGACACGGAGGAAAAGTAGAAGGATTTAGGCTAGCACCTTCTTTGGATCTTCGGATCGAAATCTTTGAAAGGCAATTTCCCTGATCGTTTCTCTTATAATTGCTCTGATATTTCTTATTGCAAGTGTTCTGATCTTTCCTATTGCAAGCTTTCTAATCTTTCCTATTGCAAGTGTCCTGATCTTTCCTTACCGCAATTTTACCATTACATTTGTTTTGAATATGAGGAACTTGAATTGTCCTAGCCTTTCATTTGATATATCTCCTGGTTAGACGTAACGATTCGAATCTATGCAACTTCTGATATTCTGACCCTTCTACTTTGTTATGGCTATAACTTCATGTATTGACCTCTGATTTGGACAAAACTTATTTGATCATAATATAGACTCATAAACCTTTGTTTTGATAGCTTATTTTAAGAATTCGGAGTAAGTTTGTCTGCCCAAACTTCTGTTTCAAATGAGCCTACAGATTCTTCAAAACAGGGATCGTAATTTCTGACCTTTTGATACTTAACTGCTTATAAGTCTCTTTTGCAAACATTGATTTACTCAAAGCTTATTTCATTGGAAACCAGACTCATAGATCTTTCTTTTGATATATGGATTGAAAGATTTGGAATCCAAACACCTACCCAGTTACTTGTTGAATCTAACATTATGAATTCTGCCAAACAGAGATTTTGTTCTACGACCCTTGTTTACCAAATTATTTGCAACTCTCTCTATTGGACAGTTCAATTCATATGAAGCCTGTCTTATCTGAAAGTATAATCCAATGATATGTTTCTGAGTCAATTGGAGCACGATTGATAGTTTGAATCATTTGTTCAATGTGCCTCTTGTATTATGCCAGAAATCGAGCTTTGGTCGATTTCTAATATTCTGGTTTCTTTCCTTTGGAAATTGATATCCTTTAGCTTTCTTATTCAATTGAGCTTTATAATACTGCTCTGAATTCTTGTATGCTCTTGTCCTTAAAGTTATTTGCATTCTTGAAAACTATTGTGTAACGTTTAAGCTATATCGTATTGACTTCTATAGGCACATGTATAACCCATGATTCCGCATTTGCTTTCGATGTGTGCCTATTCTAGTTTCATTCCTTTGGATATTGAATTCTTCTAACCTTCTTATTTGAATTGAGCTAAATATGATTGCTTGGATTCCCTGTATACTCTTACTTCCATTTCATTCCTAATATGAATACATTTGTGAGAGATTTGTCCCTTGCAGCATATTGTCTTGAAAAGGCACATGTACATTTTGTTGTTCCGCGTGTGCTTCCGATATATGCTACTTACTGTTAAAACTACCCTCTTGTACTCTGGTTTATGGGATTGTCTGGACCTTTGCCAGAAATGGTAAAGGGTATGCGCTTATTGCCCGCTATGTGGGATATTCTGGACCTTTGCCAGAAATGGTAAATGGTATGTGCTTAGAGCCAGCGATGCTCTAAACATTTGTCAGGTGGTCATTCAGAAATGGATGAATCACATTCTGACTGAGATCCCACTACACCTTCTGTATGTTTGATATGATATCCAGAGCTTTGGTTATGTGTTTCTGTATATGCTTTGGATAAGATTGATATGTTTGTAACGTCAAAGACGACGTTTGAGCTTCTGTATGGTATTTGTTATTGATATGCTCTGAAATGTTTCATCCACTGTTGATATGTTTCGAAATGTTCCATATGTCGTTGATATGCTCCAGAACATTTCATACGCCATTGATATGCTCCAATTACTCTGCGCTCCATTTGCTATGAACTAATATGTTCTGAAATGTCCTATCTGCCATTCATATGCTCCAATTACTCTATGCTCCATTTGTTATGAATCAAATATGTTTTGAATGACATAATACATATGATTTTGTATCTAATGAGATGGTATCCTTGAGAATTCTTGTATTCTGCCTTACATTATGATACCTTACTTGTTTGAAACCGTTCCTTTTGTTCTGAATATGTTTTGTCACTTGTTGAGCCGTTTTTGGCTTACTCTATTGTTATATAAATCTTTCAGGTCAGCGTGTCACTCTTCGAGAGGTTTGATTTGGGCTGAGGCAGTGGATAGCTATTCAGAATTATGGGCAAGTCTTGTTGGTTGTTATGCTATTATTGTATAAGCATATTTTGTATGTAATGAATTGTTCTGATGATCGAAATGGATATACTATGTAAAAGTGTTAGAAGATCTCTCTTATTTGGAATTTCGGAATGTTAAGTCTAATTTATGACGATATGAACTTGTGGTGAATAGTTGGAGTTCTGATTGTATAATTTATTTAGCTTGTGGATTTATAAATGTTGTTCATGTTTGTCAAGTTGCCTTGGGTTGCCATAAATGTGAATTATCGAGTGATGTGATATATGATTTTAAAATGCACAGGTTTTATGGATGTGAATTTGATTGAATGTTTTTCAGTGTCCTCAAACGTTAGTTTGGATCCTGGATTGGTCTGTGATGGAAATTTTAAAAATCATGGATATTTTGAGGGGGCGTGACAACTTGCAATAAGAAATATCAAAGCAATTATAGGAGAAACAATCAGGGAACTTGCAATAAGAAATATCAAAGCAATTATAGGAGAAACAATCAGGGAACTTGCCTTTCAAAGATTTCGATCCGAAGATCCAAAGAAGGTGCTAGCCCAAATCCTTTTACTTTTCCTCCGTGTCCTCTCTCTGTTTCGTTTTGTGCTCCCGTTTTCTTCCTTTCTTCACAACTACACCACGTGTCGAACATCGAGGCACGGTCACCTGCTCTCTCTTACTCTCATTCCTTCTTTTTCTTTCCCAAACGCAGCTGCCACAACTGCCGCCGCTACCGCTGCCACAATCGCAGCCCCTTCCACCGCACTACCTTCCTTCCTCCCTTCTCTCGCAGACAATAACTGTTGCATACGCAGTCGCTGCCGTTGCGGCCGCAATCCCGTCTGCAACCCCTTTTTCCCCCTTTCCTTTCTTTTCTTTCCCTGCTGCAACTGCCGCAGTCGCAGTCGCAGTCGCAACCATGGCCGCAGCCACCACAACCGCAGCCTCTTCTTCCTCCGCTACTCTATTTCCTCTCCTTCTTCTCTTCCAACTGCAGCTGCCACTGCCGCAGCTGCCACCCCTTCTCCTCTTCCTCTCTTCTTCCTCTCCTTCCCTTTCTCTTCTTCTTCCTTTCCTTCTCTTCTTTCCCAGCTGCACTGCTGCAGTCGCAGCCTCAGCCACGGCCGCAGCCTCTTCTTCCTCCCCTGCTCATCTTCCTCTCCTTCCCTTCTTCCTTCCTCTTTTTCTTTCCCTGCCACAGCTACAGCTGCCACAACCGTAGTCGCAGCTGCTTCTTTTCCTTCTCCTCTTCCTTCTCCTTCCTTTCTTCTTCTTCTCTTCTTCCTCACCTTCTTTTCTTCCTCTCCTTCTCTTCCAACTGCAGCTGCCACCGCCGCAACCGCAGCCGCAGCTCCTTCCCCTTCTCTTCTTCTCCTCTTCTTCTTCCCTCCTCCTCCCCGGCGTCACACACACCCTCTCCTCTGTTTCCTCTGCAGGAAACAGAGGTATCACAACCTCTTCTCCTGCTTCCTCTTCTTCTTCTCTTCCTCTTCTCCTTCCTCTCCTCTTCGAACGCCCCACACCTCTCCTCTGTTTCCACCTGCAGGAAACAGAGGTCCTGCAGCCCTAGCTGCTGCCACCTCTCGCTCCTCTCCCTCTTCCCTCTCTTTTCCCTCTTCTTCTCCTTCTCTTCTTCTCCTCTTCCCTTTTCCTCCCCAACGCCACACACCTCCTCGCTGCAGCCTTGCTGCAGCTATCCTCCTCTCTTATTTTTCTTCTTCTTCTTCTTCTTCTTCTCTTCTCCTCCCCAACGCCCCACACATACTCTCCTCTGTTTCTACCTGCGGGAAACAGAGGTGCAGCAGCCCTAGCTGCTGCTGCTGCCTCTCCCTCTCCTCTCCATCTTCCCTCTCTTCTTCTTCTTCTTCTTTTCTTCTCTTCTCCCTCTTCCTCCTCTCTTCTTTTCCCTCTTCTTCTTCTTTCTTCTCTCCTCACGCCCCACCGCTCCTCTCTGTTTCTTTGAGAAACAGAGAGTGCGTGGGAGGCGATGGGATAAAACCGAAATTTTCGGTTTTCTTTATTTTCTTTTTATTTTGTAACTTAGCAGTTTAGTCCTTGAAATTTTTATATTTACATATAGGTCCTCAAATTTACATATAGTTTCTTATTAATAATTTTCAAAAGTGAGGGATATTACACAGTCCCTTTCACTCAATTGAGGCTTATGTTTGTGCTTGAATTCTGGTTTGATCTTGTTTGTAAATTATTTACATTCTTGAAACATTTTGTGTAACTTTTAAGCTATATCGCATTGACACATATAGGCACATATATATCCCATTGTTCCGTATTTGCTTTCGATATGTGCCTATTCTAGTTTCATTCCTTTGGATATTAAATTCATCTAACCTTCTTATTTGAATGGAGCTATATATGATTGCTTGGAATCCGTGTATACTCTTGCTTTCATTTCATTCCAAATCTGAATACATTTGTGAGATATTGTTGCTTGCATCTTATTGACTCGTAAATGCACATGTACATTTTGTTGTTCCGCGTATGCTTCTGATATATGCTATTTATTGTTCATACTGCCTTTTGTACTCTGGTGTTGTGGGATAATGTGAACCTTTGCCAGAAATGGTAAAGGAAGTTATGCATAGAGCATGCGATGCTCTGCCGGCCCCCTCTGACTTCACCTAGACGTGGGCGGATGGAGCTCCAGACGTGGGAGACTTCTGTCTAGTGGTCATTCAGAAATGGATGAATCATAATCTGTCTGTGGTCCCACTACACCCTCTGTATGTTTGATATGATATCCAGAGCTTTGGTTATGTGTTTCTATATATTCTTTGGATAAGAATGATATGAATGCAACGTCAAAGACGACGTTTGAGCATCTGTTTGGTATTTCTTATTGATATACTTCGAAATGTTCCATACGCCGTTGATATGCTCCGGAACATTTCATACGCCATTGATAAGCTCCGAAATGTTTCATTCATTGTTTATATGCTTCGAAATGTTCCATACGCCATTGATATGCTCCGGAACATTTCATATGCCATTGATAAGCTCTGAAATGTTTCATTCATTGTTTATATGCTTCGAAATGTTCCATACGCCGTTGATATGCTCCGGAACATTTCATACGTCATTGATAAGCTCTGAAATGTTTCATTTGTTATTGATATGCTCCGAAACGTTTCATTTGTTGCTGATATGCTCCAATTACTCCATGCCCCATCTATTATGAACCAAATATGTTTGATTGAAATGACAATTGTGATTCTGCACCCAATGATATTACGTCTATGAATTCTTATATTCTGCCTTGTATTTTGAAACTTTATCTCTTTGGAAATTGTCCTCTTTTGACATGGATATGTTAGTCACTTGCTGAGCTTTATATGCTCACCCCGTTGTTGTATACATTTTTCAGGATAGCTTGTCGCTTGCTTAAATGTTAAGTTTGGGCTGAGGCAGTGGAAAGCTAAAAGATTTTGGTGCAGATCTTTATTAGTATATATGTTTTTGTTGTATTAGCACACTCTGCATCTAATGAAATGTTGACGATGAATCTAAACATGTGGATTTTGTATAAGTTTAAAGGATCTCTCATGTTTCGAATTTTGGAATGTTAAGTTTAATTCGTGTAATGATATGAACTTATGGTAAACGTTGGTTTTGTGACTGCATAGACCATTTTTTTTTTTTTGTAAGTAAAAGTAAATTGATTATGTGTAAAGTTTCTACAAATAGCTTTATCTATACAAGTCATAGACAAAACCAAGTAACTCATAGAGTGCGAATGCGATAGTTATGCGACTGTGTAGACTTCCCCACTTATGAATTTATGTTGTGGTTATTATTTTGATGATGAGTTCAGATTTTATGAATTATCGAGCGATGCATTGTATGTTTATAAACTGCACAGGGTTTATGAATTTGAGGATTATAGAGGTGAAATTTTGACTTGAATGTTTTCTTAGTGACCTCAAATGTTAGTTTGGATCCTGGATTGATTTGTTTTCTTAAATTTTAATATCATGGATAATTTTTTAGGGGCGTGACAATTAGTGAGTCCAAAAGACATTAGTAAGAATTCATAATGGCCGTTATGTGTGCGAAATGCAATTTTTGGGATGTCGTCTTCACATACCCGAATTTGGTGGTAACTGGATTGGAGGTCCAACTTCGTAAAGACTCGAGCTTCTTTCAACTCATCAAGAAGTTCATCCACCATTGGTATTGGATACTTGTACTTGATGGTGATGTCATTTAAAGCTCAGTAGTCGGTGCACATTCACCAAGTTCCTATTGAATCTCATATTTTGATGATGAAGTCAATTATTATTTCTATCTAATCCATATGTTGTAAGACTTAGCTGTATGTTGGAAGACGCAGTCTTAAATGGCAGAATTAAGGTACCTATTGCTGGCTCTGTTCATATATCACATATAACATTTGCAGATGACTTACTTATCTTTCTCCAAAATGAACCAACTTCAGTAAAGAACCTGGCTACTATTATGAATGACTTTGGTATGGTTTCTGGACTTCAGTTAAATCATGCGAAAAGTAAAGTATATATATGAGCCCTTACGTTGAGGATAAGGTCTTTATTGCACAAACTTTGGGAGTTAGTGAGGGAAGCTTGCCAGTTCCTTATTTGGGTCTCCCGCTCATATCCACAGGCATTCACAAAACTCATTGTCAGCCTATCTTGCAAAAAATAAAGAATAGAATTTCTTCTTGGAAAAATAGATTTCTATCAAAAGTAGGACGACTCGAACTTATCCGTTCGGTATTGCACTCCTACTCTATATATTGGTGTAATGCATTTCTTCTGCCTGCTGGACTTCTCCAATATATTGAACGGTTATTAATGAACTTCTTCTGGAATGGCACAAATGATAAGGCAATGCATATGGTAAATTGGGATAGCATTTGTAAACCGAAAGATGAAGGGGGGCTAAACTTGAGAAATACTAGAGATTGGAATCAAGCATGTCTGGTACAGCAATTGTGGGATCTTTTGCAAAACAAATGTTCCTTATGGTCACATTGGGTTTCTGCTAGGTATCTTTCAAAAGAATCAATCTGGGAAATTTCAACAAGAACATACCACTCTGCAGCTTGGAAAGGAATTTTAAAGGCAAGGAATTGGCTAATCAAACACATTTCCTATGCAATCTCTTCTGGAACTAGTACTAATATGTGGTACGATCCTTGGGTGAATGGGAAGAGTATATTTCAATTATATGGTGACAGAATACGAAAAGATCTTAGGGCTCCCAAAGATTGGAAGGTTTCTGAGTTCATTGCTAACGGTACTTGGTGTCTCCCTAATCCTATTTCTCCCGAAATGTTATCACTTTGGCCGACTATTATAGCTATTCCAATCAGGAACAACTCTTCAGATATACTTATTTGGCCTCATGACAATGGCAAATTTAGTGCCACATCCGCATGGAATCAAATTAGGCAAAGAAGTCACAAGTGGGTCCCAAGCAGTTGGACATGGGATCGACCAGGATCACAAAGACATTCCTTATATACATGGTAGGCCCTTCTCAATAAATTACCTACAATAGACAATATGAAAAGAAGAGGTATCTATCATGTTAACCGATGCTCCCTTTGTATGCAACAAGAAGAAACTGTTGACCACCTCTATTTTGCTTGTGATTATACAAAATGGATATGGAAGGAGATTATCCAGCGATTTGAACTCAATAGACTGTCGCAACCAAACTTGCACCAAGAACTAGGCGACCTCATGCAATGTTTCTCAAGAAAAGGGCCTCTCACACAACTGGCAAAGGTTACTTTCAGATGCGCTATTTGGTGGATGTGGAAGGAGAGATGTAACAGAATATTTGAATGCCAACACACAAACAATGCTCAGCTATTGAAAGAGATTATTAGAGACTCAAGATCCTCTATGGAGCAAGATCTCAAAATGAAGCACTTTACCCAAAGAGAAAAAGATATTTTTATCAAATTTAATTTTGCTATTAGCTAAAGATCTTGGGAATGATGCCAAATTATGTACCCACAGGTAGTTTTGATATATCTGGATAAACTTTTTCTATTTTGATTATAATTGGGAGTTATAGTCTACAGCATATGTAGTCATAACTATGAGTTACTTACTTGGCTTTGTCTATGACTTGTATAGATAAAGCTATCTGTAGAAACTTTACACATAATCAATTTACTTTTGCTTACCAAAAAAAAATAGATTGGTTAAAGGCAACAATATACGGCTGAAATTTTCTACAGCAATCATTTGTTCGCAAAGATGATAACTTTTGCGTCGAAAAGAATTCGCAGTACATGATAGATAAAAAGACTTCTTCTTAGTATTTTGAATAAAAAATTACAGTAGCAAAAGGTATTGGTGATAGGAGAATACCAGATCTCTGATGCAATTGGAGGTGACGACAATAGATTGATTTGATCTACGGCAGAAGATGACAGTGGAGATGGTGACATCAAGAGCAATTATGAGAATTGCTTAGCTGGTGGTAGGTGATAGGGGTGGCAGCAAAAGCAGTAAGATCATTACTTTAATACTAGATGATAGAACCCTAGAGGAATTCTATGTAGATTGATCTTTGAGGGGGATTAACCCTTGGAATGCTATAGGGGTTCCTCCCTCCTAGAAGTCGGCCAAATAACTACAATTGTAGATAGATCTTATTCTCAAAGAGATGGAGGCTACATGCTTATATAGGGCTCCAAACCCTAGCCCTAGGGACTGCTTCCTAAGTAAGTTTTCCCTTTTGCCCTCAACCCTAACCAACCAGCTCAGTAAAAGGGGGTGGCGGCTAGGAAGCCTAAAGGCCCAAATATAAATCTAAAATGGGGCAGCTACTAGGAAGCCCAAAGGCCCAAATACAAACCCTAGCTACTCTTCTTTATATGAAAGAGGCAACTAGGTGGGGTTTTTTACAATCTCACAAGGTTTTATTAGTTGCTTCTGAGTTGAGTAGGACCCAACCCTGCTAGGGTCCTATCACTCTCAAAGAGATCTGTAAGGATTCAGGGATATACGATCTCCCTAGGTAACACATTCTTTAATATACGTAGTTTTCTATTTCGTGGATTTTGTACACCAATCTTCGCACAACAACGAACATATATATGGGAATTGAGGAATTTTGATTTTTATGTTCTTCTGCTATGCATATGATGTTGCCCCCCTAAATTTCCCAACAGCTATCTGAGGAGGAGAAGGGGAAGAGAATAGGAGAGGTAAACCAAAAAGACTCTAGTCTATGAATCATTGGTTCCCTCCTATTTATAGAGGTCTCTTATCAACTTAACCCTAATGGATCATGCCCTATTGGGTATTGGATCTCCATCCAACAACCTAAGCTATTAGATTAGTGGATCTCTATCTAATAATCTCTCATTGGCTCTCCATCGATGTTTTCACCGCTATACTAATTCACCCCCCTCCTCTTAGTGCCGACTCATTCATAACATTTATCACTTTATATTGACTATTGTTTGAATATATTGTAACGTCAATAGGTCTGTGCAATGGTAATCAAATCATGATGAGATCACAATAATGAGACCGATTCACCTTTAAACACATATCCTAAATAATCCCGGTCATAGTTTACTCAATAGGAACTTCGTGATAACCGGACAGACTAGTATGTTGTATACCCATCCATATGATGGATGCAGCTAGTATAATAGCTGTGTTAGGATCGGAGCGGCACTAAAAGGGGGGAGGGGTGAATTAGTGCAGCAGATTAAAACTTGTAAGTTTGAAAATGATTTCGTAAATACATAGAGATTTCGATTCGACAAAGAATTACTTGATAAAAGTAGCTCGAGTAAAGTAAGGAGATGAAAACCAAAAGCTTGCTGCTATGTAAATAACAGTTTCAGAAAGGTAAACACTCACACATTCAAGGAACACACCAATTTAAAGTGGTACGGTCAAATGACCCACATCCACTTGCGAAGCCTTCTTCGATGAGGCTCCCAACTTCCACTAGCAAATCACTTTGAAGAGGAAGGACAAATATCCCTCTTACAACCTTTTACAAGTGGTTCATACTCTTACAGATTTTTAAAGAGAAAGAGGGAGGTGAACACTTAAGCTATTGAAAACAAAACTTGCTAAAGACTTTGCTAAGGCTTTATCTCAATCTCTAACTTCTCAAAGGTTGTATTCTCTACTGAGAATTAAGGGGTATTTATAGACCCCAAGAGGATTCAAATTGGGCTCCAAATTTTGAAATCCTCTTAGATTCCTGGAGCTGGCGGTGCCACCGCCTATCAATGTCATATTGACAGTTTACTGGCGGTGCCACCGCCTGTCGGTGGTGGTGCCACTGCCCGATCTTTCGGGTGCTGGATGGTGCCACCGCCTAGTTCGGTGGTACCACCGCCCGATCCTTCGGGTTCTAGGCAATGCTACCGCCTAGACTATTTCAGCTCATTGGTTGGGCTCTAAACTTGGCCCAAACTAGTCCAAACTTGGGCCCAATTAGCTCCTAACTAGGTTATACGATTAACCCTTAATCCTAACCATAATTATATACAAACTATGAAATTAAGACATAGTCCTAAGCAAGTTTTTAACCGGTAACGTCGAGTTTCCTTCCAATGAGCTTTTCGGCGAACTTCCGATACACTCTCGGATTTCTTCCAGTGGACTCCCAACAGGCTCCTGATCTTGTGGCGAGTTCAGCGAGTCTTTGGCAAGTAACCGAACCTTCTCAGTGATCTCCGTAAACCTCCGACGATCTCTCTAGCAGACTTCCAAAAACTTCGGCAAGTCCCCGATTTCTTCTCGGTTGGTTCCGGCAGCACTTCCGACGAATCTTCGGACTCTTGGTGAACTCTCGAACACCCATCGAACTTGACTCCGGTAGACTTACTTTATATCTTCAAGCTATCATAGTTAATCCTGCACACTTAACTTAATATTATGGATTAGATCAATTAACCCATCAATTGATTTCATCATCAAAATCTGAGATTCAACAAGCTGCTCATGTGGGGATGCTAGGGAGTACGGGTGCTATTTGGAAAATGAGTTTACTGATTGATCCGCTTATGGAATACAAGATGGTTGATGATGTCTTATTTTCATATAGCGATTTTGTAGTCTTAATAGTGTATCTAATCCTTAGACTTGAGACATCAAGGATATCCTGTATGAGTACTCCATTCTTTGATACTATACCTATAGGTCTGGAGGTTCCAAATCAAGCATAGCCGTTCATCGGGAGTGGTAGCCAACTTTACGAGGATTATTGACTGTCGATAGAGGATCATCCACTCTTGGTATCATGAGAGGAATATCTCACGTGTTCTTGCTTAGACAAATCTCAAGCTAGGGTCATTCGAATTGAGAGAGAAAGAGTTCTCCAGGAGAATTTGATTAGAGCAAGACTCGATTAAAACCATATGGGTCTAACAGCACTATGCCCAATATAAGGTCTCTGGGATATTAGATGGATGAGGGACTATAGGTACACGGTAATTGGGGACAGATAGGTCCAATGGATTGGATTCTCCCGTATCGTTTGGGGACTGTGGCGTAGTGGCCTAGTATGTCCGTAGTCAATGAGTCGAGTGAATTATTATGGAGATAATAATTCATTGAGCCAAAAGGAGTTCTGACAAGTATGACTCATGACCGGTTCGATATTGGGCCTAGAGGGTCATACACATATGGTAGGCATTGCGATGAGTAAAGGTTTGGATATGAGATATCCGTTGGAACCCCTATCTAATTGGATATCTAATAAGCCCCTGAATTATTGGATCCTATGGATGAGATATAATAAGAGCCAATGGGAGATTATTGGATAGAAATATATTAATCTAAGAGGCTTGGGTAGTTAGATGGAAATCCATTATGGTTAAGTTGATAGGGGACCTCTATAAATAGGAGGGAACTAATGGTTCATAGGCTAGAGCTTTTTTGGGTTACCTCTTTTATTCTCCTCCCTTTCTCCTCCTTAGATAATAGTAGGCTTGGAGTTTTGAGGAGTATTGTCGCGATCCTACTATGTGGCTCACCGTTAGAGAGGAGGGCGCTTGACTTCCTTCATCCTCTACTAGAGATTTGTAGGGATTCAGGGATATACGATCTTTTTAGGTAATACATTCTTTGATATACGCAGTTTTCTATTTCGCGGATTTTGTACACCAATCTTTGCACAATAATGAACACATATTTGGGAATCGGGGGATTTTGATTTTAATGTTCTTCCATTGTGTATGTGATGTTGCCCCCCTAAATTTCCTAACAGCTATATGAGGAGGAGGAGAAGGGGAAGCAAATAGGAGAGGCAACCCAAAAAGGCTCTAGCCTATGAATCATTAGTTCCCTCCTATTTATAGAGGTCTCTTGTCAACTTAACCCTAATGGATCATACCCTATTGGGTATTGGATCTCTATCCAATAACTCAAGCTTTTTAGACTAGTGGATCTCTATCCAATAATCTCTTATTAGCTCTCCATCGATGTTTTTACCACTGCATTCATTTACCTCTCCCCCTTTAACGCCGACTCTATAGCATTCTTGGGGATAAGAATTCAAAAGGAATGTAAACATAGCCTAAAGCACACAATGCAGTTGATGATCAAATTTTTGTCATGCGATTATATTTTTGTAAGTCCTTGATATTGATAACTTGAATTGTTTTCGTTTTACTGTGCTTCCTCATGAATTCTCCCTCACTTTCTTGTGGAAATTTGTGTGAATTTATTTGTAGAAGTTCTCTTTGTTCCATCATTGTGCTTCTGATCTCAATTCCATGTGTATACAACTATTGGAGAGGAAGGTGGAATAATTTTTGAAGCATAATTATTAAAGTTTAATTGGTGTAAAAAAACTTGGTACATATACCCTCCATTACATGGTCTGTGAAAGCTGAAATCTGAAGTGTGTCTTATGCTTGCTTGTCATTTGATAATGTTACTCCAAGAGTTAAAGTGTCAAGGAAATTTAGGTTTGATGACATAGATCAAAACACAATCAACATACTTCTGCTTTTTGACTGCTAAAGATCAGTATACCTTGACATGAGTATTTTGGTTCAGTGACACAAAAAAAAACTACTAATAATATTAAAAGGTTACTTTCAAAGGTTACTTTCAGATGCGCTATTTGGTGGATGTGGAAGGAGAAATGTAATAGAATCTTTGAAGGTCAATACATAAACAATGCTCAGCTATTGAAAGAGATTATTAGAGACTCAAGATCCTGTATGGAGCATGATCTCAAAACCGAGCACTTCACCCGAAGAGAAAAAGATATCTTTATCAAATTTAATTTTGCTATTAGCTAAAGATCTTGGAAATGATGTCAAATAATGTATCCACAAGTAGTTATAGTCTATAGCATGTGTAGTCATAACTATCGCATTCGTACTCTATGAGTTACTTGGCTTTGTCTATGACTTGTATAGATAAAGCTATTTGTAGAAACTTTACACATAATCAATTTACTTTTACTTACAAAAAAAAAAAAGTATTTTGGTTCAGTGTACCAATGAAATTATAAGTATTTTGATTCACTGTAGACTGTCATTTTATGTGTTGTAAATTATTATTTTATCCCTTTGCTCACTCTAAAGCTTCAGTAAAAATGATTATGAGTTCCTTTCCCATCCTTCTAAGCTCCAACCACAGTCAGCTTGTCGATAGCCATGTCAGTCACATTTTTTTTAATTAGAATTCTTTACTTTCATGTCTTCACCATTAGTGATGACATTGTCCTTAACCACCTGAAATGTATCTTTGAACTTGTATTTTGAACCATCTGATGTCTTATCTTTGTAATTTTTAAAAAAATTCAGTGATAGTGCTGCCGCTCTAGTCTTATAAGTGGAAAGAAGGCTCTACAATTGGGATTGCAAGTGATTGCAAAGATCAGAGGCTATGCTGATGCTGCTCATGTATGTTCTATGAAGACTCTCATCATGTTTATGCATGATACATAATTTTTGTTGCTTTCAATACATAAATTATCTGACGGATATAGATGCTGAGTTGAGTTTTCTGATACAGACTCCTTTGTTATTCACAACGACACCTGCACTTGCCATTCGAAAAGCTCTTTCAAATACTGGCTTGGAGGCTTCTCAAGTAGATTATTACGAAATAAATGAAGCTTTCTCTGTATGTATCTGTGGCTGCAGTTTTTCATACTTCTGCTGAATCTAACTTTATCCTCTTGGTTACCTTATGCAAGCAGATTTACGTCTGTCTCTCTTTTGCAGGTTGTTGCCCTAGCAAATCAGAAGCTTCTTTCACTCCCTTCTGTAAGTCTTGAAAATTTTATTTTCATTCTTATGAATTCAACTATTGTAACTTTGCCTTTGTCTTCTTTTACAGCATCTGTGTCACTTAATCATGTTCCATTGTCACTTTGCTATATGACCTACCCTGTTTGCGTTTGTTCTTCCTAGGATAAAGTTAATGTTCATGGTGGGGCTGCCTCCTTGGACACCCTCTAGGTTGCAGTGGAGCTCGCATACTGGTCACCTTGCTAGGGGTATGGATCAAACATTGGCACAGCTATTTTTTCTTCATTTGAGTTAGATATTCAATCTGTGGCCTGCCTAAATGCTAGTAATTGCTTGTTTTCATGTATCTCAAGATGAGTGTCAAATGTTAATGGTTGAACAATTATTAACGTTGAGGTTTATTTTTTTATGATATTTTGAATATTTGTTTAACTTTCATAAGCTTATCTTCTTAACTTTTGATAGGTATTGAGACAAAGAAATGGTAAAATTGGAGTTTCTGGAGTCTGCAATGGCGGTGGGGGAGCTTCCGCACCTGTTTTAGAGCTCCTGTAGATTTTCTAATCCAGTAAAGTTCTATATCCCTTGATAATATTTCTAACATATTTGTCTTTGGAAGGAGCAATATGTGTGTTTAGTTTAAATGAACTAAAAGGAAATCAAAGCCTAACAAAAACTCAAGCAAAGTCTCATTTCATGTCATTCTACTGAATGGAGGTGCAACATGTACTGTTGCATGTGTGAAGTGTTTACATATCGATTTCTTGGTAGTTTACAACTTGTGAGAATATAATTGAATATACAAAATGTGAATAAAACCATGGAAAGATCTGCCACTTATGGATGAAGTCCAATCATGTTTTCTATTATGGGTTTAGGGTCAACTATTAAGAGCATAAAAAGTCAAGAACATCTAATTAAGAATATTTGGGAACTTCAATTGCATAGCACAGAAAGCAGGAAGAATGCATCTTCGAAGAACATAATGATCAAACACATCACCATTTAGTTAACTTTACTGAGTTGCAGATTAAAACATTATTCTCATATTGCATTTGTCTGTGATGATTCACATGTTTATAGTAGCAAGGAGAGTCAAGATGGATGACATATCATAGATCCGTTTTTGATTGGTGATTCCAATAATGCTATACCAAAGCATGATATACCAATTTGTATGAAAAATTACCATCTTTAGCTTCCAAAGCATGAACTCACATTTTTGCGTGCTTTAAATGGGTTCTCTTCATGTGCAGGAGTCTTGTCGGAGTGGAGCTTTGGAACCTCTAGAGAATTTTCTTTTTTTGTAATCGGTGAATTTTGGCTAATTAAAAAATTTATGTTAGAACGTAATAATAACAAAGATACCTGTGATCATCGTAACAAATTCATTCACTCCTCTTCTTTCTTACATTGTAACAAGTTATGTTTGGTTGCCAGTAGGTGAGAAGTTTGTGTTAGAACCCTTGCAGATTCTAAACTTGGGGTTGATCTCTTTAGGGGATCGGCCTCCTTGGAACTCTATAGGGGTTCCTCCCTCCAAGTTGCTGCTCAAAGGCTGCAAAAAAGATTCATCTATTGCTTATCAAAAGAGAAGGAATACATGGCTATTTATAGGGCTTCTAAACCCTAACTCCTAATAGGACTCCTACTTAAGACTCTTACTTCTAACTAACTCCTAATATGACTCCTAGTCAAGACTTATATTCCCTTACAACTCCTAATTCTTCTCTAAGAAAACACCTCCTACATGAATGCCCCTCTCAATTAGGACTCTCCTAGCTATAGTCCTAACAGAATGTCCCTCTCAATTAGGACTCTCCAAGCTAGAGTCCTAACAGACCCGCCCTTTTCAAATCAGCCTTGTCCTCGAGGCTGATGATTCATGAATTCTGAGAATTTGATCTTCAAGTCGTCATAGTTCTCCCAAGTGGCATCTTCTATTGGTAGGTTCGCCCATTGTATTAGAACTTTATTAGTGGGTCGTCGTCGTCGAGTCACGATCCGTCGATCAATAATGGCACTTCGCTGGGTCTGGAGTTCTCTTTGGGTAGTCATATTTGGTGGGTGGCCTTGGGCTATCTCCAAGCACCTATTTACAACTGTCTCACCGTCGATTTGTGGGTGATATGTCATACTCCTTTTTAATTTAGTACCCTGCATATAGAATAACTTGGTCCAAAATCTACTCGTGAAGATGCAAGTAGAATTTATCATAAGCACAAGCGCATCTGCAAGAACATTCTCTTTCCCCTTTTTCTAAGCTATTTCAAAATCAAATCCAAGAAGTTTTGTTACCCATTTTTGTTGCTCAAGGGATGGTATCTTTCGCTCCAAAAAGTACTTGAGGCTTTTATGATCGGTTTTATTTTGAAATCGTCGACCAATCAAGTAGGGTCTCCACCTCGTTGCTGCACGCACAATGGCGAGCATCTCCTTATCATATGTTGACTTATTTTGATGGGAGGGAGATAATGCCTTGCTAGTGTTGAATCTCGTATTTTGATGATGAAACTACTTGATATATGTTTATGATTTAATCTGCGTTTTGAGTGACGCAGGATGCTTCGATCAGGATGAGACAATTAAAGCAGGAAAATCATGTTGTGCCGAAGGAACATGTCAGAAGATTGGACGTCGGGCCGGTGGATCGGTCGGCGTATCGACAGAAGGCTTCGGGCCGTGGACTCGGGCATTCGGCCAAGAAGAGCAGGTATTGTGCCAAGGATATCGGAGTTGCGGAGTCAACTGGCCGATTGGGCAATAGGCTGCAGGAGAGGACGATGCGCCGAAGAATCGGACGAAGCGTCGAGAGACCAATGACATGTCGGACAACTTGGTTAATTGCTTAGGATTAATTGTCTCTATCGAAGTTTTGTTTTGTTGTGCAGGATTAACTACGATGAGAGTAAGACAAGCAGCAGGAGTTGCGCCGGAGTCAAGATCATGATCACGTTGGGAGTTCGAGAGTTCGACGGAAGTTCGGACGGTCGTCGGAGGTTCAGAGAGAACAGATCCGAGAAGTCCAGAAGCTTGCCAAGCGAAGCTCGTCGGAACTCGCCAAGTGGATCGTCGCAAAGTCCAGGAGTATGCCGGATGTCCGCAGAAGGATCACCGAAGGTTATCGGTTGATCGACGGAAGTTGGCCGGAAACTCGCCGGAAGAAGCGATTGACGCATCGGAGCAAAGCTGCAGAAGTTGTCTTAGAGATATTCGTAGTTAGCACGATGATTAAGCATGAAAATGGGAGGTGATCCCATTAGCTTAATCTTGGGGCAATTGGGCCCCTGAAAAGATTCAAAGTGGGTCGAATGGAGTGAACCATTCGGACCCTGATTGCACCAGGAGGTGCAACCGCCCCAGCCAGGAGGTGCAACCGCCTGGGCTGTGGGGTTGAGAGGTGCAACCGCCCCAGCCAGGAGGTGCAACCGCCAGGGTTGCAAGGCTAGGAGGTGCAACCGCCCCAGCCAGGAGGTGCAACCGCCAGGGTTGCAAGGCTGGGAGGTGCAACCGCTCCAGCCAAGAGGTTGCACCGCCAAAGCTCAAGTTCCGAGCTCTGCCAGGCGATGCAACCACCGAGCTCAGTCTTCGAGCTCTGGCAGAGTGGTGCATCAGCCTGAGCTCAGTCTCGAGCTTTGCCAGGTGATGCATTCACCAAGCTCAGTCTTCGAGCTCTGGCAGAATGGTGCATCAGCTTGAGCTCAGTTTGGAGCTCTGCCAAGTGATGCAACCACCAAGCTCAGATTTCGAGCTCTGCCAGGTGATGCAACCACCAAGCTCAGTCTTCGAGCTCTGCCAGGTGATGCAACCATCGAGCTCAGTCTTCGAGCTCTGGCAGAGAGAAGCAATCGACAGAGCTCAGTCTTCGAGCTCTGCCAGGCGGTGCCACCTCTCCAGTCGAGAGGTGCAACCGCCTGATCCCAGAATTCTGGGATTTGATCGATTTGATCGTTTTGAGCTCGAATTTTGAATTGGGTTGGGGCCTATAAATACCCCACCCATTCAGCACTGAAAAGACAACAGACCTACACCGAAATCTTGATCTTTTCTGTGATTCTAAGAGCTCAAAAGTGTTGTAAATCCTTTAAGTCTCCTCCTTCTGTTCTTCAAGTTTTCAGTTGTAAAGTGAGGAGAGAAAGGTCTGTAAAGGTTGTCTCCTAAGCCTGTCAAAAGGAGAGAAATTGTAAGAGGGAAGTTTGGCCTTCGCCCATTGAAGGAAGGCACCTAGTTGACGTCGGCAACCTCATCGGTGGAGGAAGCCAAAAGTGGAGTAGGTCAAGGCTGACCGAACCACTCTAAATCTCTGGTTTGCGTTTAATTTCGAGTACTTTATCATTACTGCAAACCTCCCTCATCACTACTGCTCTCTGCGCTTTCACGAACAAGTTCTAAGAGCTGTTCTTCCAAATCTGCATTCAGACGTAACAGTATTTTCATACATTACAGTTTACGTTTACGTTTGATTCTGCAGAACTGTTTTCCGTGCTTTTACGAACGAGCTTCTTTGCAGTTTACGCTTACATTTTAATCCTATTAATAACTGCAATCTGTCCTCTATGATTTTACGAACGAGTTTCAACATTTAGACGCAAAACTGCATTCAGACGTAAATCGGCTTTCCTCGCTCAATCGTCAGATTTCAGTTCACGTTTACGTCTTGATTTCAACTGCATACTGCCTTCTGCGAGTATACAAACGAGTTTCAAAGTTTAGACGTAAATCTGCGTTTAGACGTAAATCTGCGTTTAGACGTAAAACTACGTTTAGACGTAAATCTGCGTTTAGACGTAAAACTGCGTTTAGACGTAAAACTGCGTTTAGACGTAAAACTGCGTTTAGACGTAAATCTGCGTTTAGACGTAAAACTGCGTTTAGACGTAAATCTGCATTTAGACGTAAATCTGAGTTTAGACGCAAAACTGCGCTTAGACGCAAAACTGCGCTTAGACGCAAAACTGCGCTTAAACGCAATCTGCGCTTAGACACAAACTGCACTTAGATACAAACTGAGAATTTGCTTTTGCATCATAATAGTTTTTGAACGATCGCAGCTTTTGATTTTAATCGCTGTAAGATTTCCGCTGCACTAATTCACCCCCCCCCCCTCTTAGTGCTCTCGATCCTAACAATTGGTATCAGAGCCAGGTTATTTCTCATTTCGGATTTACACCCGAGAGAAATGACTTTTCAAGAGGGCTGTTCGGTCTTTCGTCCACCGTTCTTTAACGGATTGGACTACACTTATTGGAAAACTCGAATGAGAGTTTTCTTAATTTCTCTAAATCTGGATTTATGGAATATCATTGAAAACGGTTTTCAACTTCCCTCCAAACCGATGAACGAATGGTCGGTTTTGGAGAAGAAGAATTTTTCTTTAAACGCAAAGGCTATGAATGCCTTATTTTGCGCATTGGACAAAAATGAGTTCAATCGGATTTCTACGTGTGAAACGGCTTTCGATATTTGGCGCACTCTTGAAATCACGCACGGGGGAACTAGTAGAGTCAAAGACTCGAAAGTTAATATTCTACTGCTTGATTTCGAGCTTTTTCATATGAAACCAAGCGAAACCGTTGTTGACATGTACACCCGTTTTACGGATGTCGTCAATGGTTTAAAATCACTTGGTAAAAGCTTTTCGGATTTTGAACTCGTTAACAAAGTTTTGCGCTCACTTTCTAAAACTTGGGATTCAAAAGTAACTGCTATTCAAGAATCGAAAAACTTGAACCATTTTCCACTTGAAGAACTAATTGGTTCATTGATCACATATGAAATGACGTGCAATGCACGTGAAGAACTTGAGAACCACCTTCCAAAGAACAGGAAGGATTTGGAACTCTGGACAAATGAATGCCACTTGAGCGATGACTCAAGTGATGAGGACAATGATGAACAAACCAACCTTCCAAAGAACAGGAAGGATTTGGGACATAGAACATTTGAAGACCACTCGAGCATAAGCTCAAGTGATGGTGAACTTAAAATGAAACGAAAATTAAAAAGCAAAAAGAATAGAACTACTTGCTTTAAACGCAAGAAGAAGAACAAAAATTGGGATGAATCGAGCTCATCCGAAGACGAGAAAGTCAACAAAAGCGAGGCGGCAAACTACGCCTTACTAGCTTACGACATTGAGGTAATTAAAATGCCTTTGGTTTATTTTGAAATTACTTGATGCTTTCATGATATATTTTCTTTTTTAGTTTAGAACTAATTTTCTTGAAAATTACATGTTTAAAAATAAAAATACAAAAATTATGATCATGCTGATAATTTCGAAAATAAAATTGCATATTTTATGATAAACAAACAAAATGATTTTGATCATGGTTAAGAAGTAATAATGTGTATCATGTTTGATTAACATTGTTGAATGAAATCACGTTTGATTTAAAGTAATGCATAAAGATGTAATATGAAATGGTTATTAACAATTTTATGCATGTGATTTTAAGTTATCCATGATCATGAGCTTGTTTGATCTTCTTGACTTAAATTCAAGATCTATAGCAAAAATCATGTTTGAATATATGAAAGTGTTAATTTCATTTTCGGATTCAGTTAACAATTGGTATCCTAACAATCGGATTTTCTCATACACTTATGAAAAATATTTTTCTAAAATGGATTTGATAAAATGATTCATGCTTATAAACTCCATCTTGAAATATGAATGATAGTGTTTTTGCTTGCAAAGATTTGTTTCACATTCATATCTCCTATGATTCGTGTGCAGAAAAAGAATTTATAAATCATAACACAATGTGATTTCTTATGCAAAAATAAAGTGCTTTTGTGATTCTTTGCTAAAGAGAATAATTATTAAAATCATGATCTTGATAACATGAAGCTCTTTATAAATCAAGATCGTTCATTATGCTCCCTACATTTATCAAAAAGGAGTTTTTCAAATGAAATGCAATTCAATGAAGTGTCATTTTGATATCTTGAAACTTGGAATATTTTAAAATGTGATCTTTGATAAGAATGTTTCAAGTTGCTCCTTTTACTATATCTTTTCAAATGAATCATAAGCCTTGATATCATATATCTTATAATGCAAGATTTCTTTGCCTTATGCTTATCTTAATTTGGCATATAAAGACTAAGGCATGCTTAGATGAAAAAGAATCTCTTAAAAAATGCTTTTCCCATTTGATCGAGATTAATGATTTCATGATATTTTATGAATCTCGAAATTAATTTTAATGACTTGATTATGAACTTCAAGTTAATGATTTAATTTGAATAAGTTTTATCTAAATCATAATCTTGATCTTGCAAAATTGAAGTCACAAATAATATCTTGTGGTAGTCATGAATTGATACTCACAATATGAAAACATTGATATTCATGACTTAAAATGGATTGAAACATTGTATGCTTAATTTAATCATTCTCCTATGTTTCAAAAATTCCTTGAATGCCTTATGTGATGATTGAAAACTAATCTGCTTTATGATGAATCACGAATCATGACTTGATCTATGATGTAAAAGCCTTGAAATGATTGAAATATTTAACACTTTTATGCTCTTCCCCCTACCTTCTTCTTATTCTCAATGATAAAATGGGGAGAAGTTTTGATCATGCATGGTAGGATATAATTTGACAAAATTGATACCATCATGATATGAAACATTAATGTAATTATGAATGGTGATATGATATCATGCATGTAATACTTCAACTTATGATAATAATGCATGCAATGATAAAATATTCATGATGAAAAATTGTCTTGACATTCATAACTTGATTATCCATCATTTGTCATGATTTTGAAATCGTTCTAAAAGGAAAAGAGAACTACAAAACTGTATTCTCTCTTTCATTTTTACAATGACAAAGGGGGAGATAGCTAGCTTGTACAAGTCAAGAAGATGCAAAAACTTGATTGCAAGCTTGCCTATTTTAAGAAGCAAATATTGCTAACTTGCTTATTTCAAGAAGAAAAATTGTCTTCTTGAACATCACTATCTTGAATATCTCAAGAAGCAAAACTTGCAATTTGCACATTGCAATAGGAAGCAAGAATCATGAGCTTACACAAGAAATTTATCTTGCATTTGCTTTCAAAATTTTTGCTAGCTTATATATTGTGAAACTTGTATATCATAAAAATTGCTAGCTTGTTGGTCTAAAGAGAAGCAAAAAGTTGCTATCTCAAAAGAAGAAAATGTGCTATCTTGCCTATCTCAAGAGGCAAAAATGCTAACTTGCGCATCTAGCAAAATGAGCAAAATTTTCAAGAAGCAAGAGTTGCCTTCTTGAACATCTCTAATTTGCTAGCTTGCATAATATAGAACCTGCTATCTTGAACATTACCAAAAGTGCTATCTTATATGCTATAAAACTTGCATATCTAAAACTTGATAGCATGAATGTTCTAAGCATGATGTAACACTTGCTAAATCTTCTAGCTCCAAGATTGCATGATGATAAAACTTGATATTATGATTTTCATGCAAAGAGTTGAATCAATATCACAAACACTTCATTGTGATACTTCTCCTTTTTGTTGATGACAAAGGGGGAGAAGTATGTTGATGAAAGTATGTTGATGACATGACATGTGATGCATAAGTTTATGCATAAGTTCATGTTGACGTGTTGCAAGTATTCATGATGAATATTGCAATGACTTGAATTCAGTTTGAATTCAAGGTTCTATCAATATGGCATATTGATAGGGGGAGTTTGTTTAAACTCCGGGAGTTAAGTTTAACTCCGTCATCAAGTGGTTGTCATCATCAAAAAGGGGGAGATTGTTGAATCTCGTATTTTGATGATGAAACTACTTGATATATGTTTATGATTTAATCTGCGTTTTGAGTGACGCAGGATGCTTCGATCAGGATGAGACAATTAAAGCAGGAAAATCATGTTGTGCCGAAGGAACATGTCAGAAGATTGGACGTCGGGCCGGTGGATCGGTCGGCGTATCGACAGAAGGCTTCGGGCCGTGGACTCGGGCATTCGGCCAAGAAGAGCAGGTATTGTGCCAAGGATATCGGAGTTGCGGAGTCAACTGGCCGATTGGGCAATAGGCTGCAGGAGAGGACGATGCGCCGAAGAATCGGACGAAGCGTCGAGAGACCAATGACATGTCGGACAACTTGGTTAATTGCTTAGGATTAATTGTCTCGATCGAAGTTTTGTTTTGTTGTGCAGGATTAACTACGATGAGAGTAAGACAAGCAGCAGGAGTTGCGCCGGAGTCAAGATCATGATCACGTTGGGAGTTCGAGAGTTCGACGGAAGTTCGGACGGTCGTCGGAGGTTCAGAGAGAACAGATCCGAGAAGTCCAGAAGCTTGCCAAGCGAAGCTCGTCGGAACTCGCCAAGTGGATCGTCGCAAAGTCCAGGAGTATGCCGGATGTCCGCAGAAGGATCACCGAAGGTTATCGGTTGATCGACGGAAGTTGGCCGGAAACTCGCCGGAAGAAGCGATTGACGCATCGGAGCAAAGCTGCAGAAGTTGTCTTAGAGATATTCGTAGTTAGCACGATGATTAAGCATGAAAATGGGAGGTGATCCCATTAGCTTAATCTTGGGGCAATTGGGCCCCTGAAAAGATTCAAAGTGGGTCGAATGGAGTGAACCATTCGGACCCTGATTGCACCAGGAGGTGCAACCGCCCCAGCCAGGAGGTGCAACCGCCTGGGCTGTGGGGTTGAGAGGTGCAACCGCCCCAGCCAGGAGGTGCAACCGCCAGGGTTGCAAGGCTGGGAGGTGCAACCGCCCCAGCCAGGAGGTGCAACCGCCAGGGTTGCAAGGCTGGGAGGTGCAACCGCTCCAGCCAAGAGGTTGCACCGCCAGAGCTCAAGTTCCGAGCTCTGCCAGGCGATGCAACCACCGAGCTCAGTCTTCGAGCTCTGGCAGAGTGGTGCATCAGCCTGAGCTCAGTCTCGAGCTTTGCCAGGTGATGCATTCACCAAGCTCAGTCTTCGAGCTCTGGCAGAATGGTGCATCAGCTTGAGCTCAGTTTGGAGCTCTGCCAAGTGATGCAACCACCAAGCTCAGATTTCGAGCTCTGCCAGGTGATGCAACCACCAAGCTCAGTCTTCGAGCTCTGCCAGGTGATGCAACCATCGAGCTCAGTCTTCGAGCTCTGGCAGAGAGAAGCAATCGACAGAGCTCAGTCTTCGAGCTCTGCCAGGCGGTGCCACCTCTCCAGTCGAGAGGTGCAACCGCCTGATCCCAGAATTCTGGGATTTGATCGATTTGATCGTTTTGAGCTCGAATTTTGAATTGGGTTGGGGCCTATAAATACCCCACCCATTCAGCACTGAAAAGACAACAGACCTACACCGAAATCTTGATCTTTTCTGTGATTCTAAGAGCTCAAAAGTGTTGTAAATCCTTTAAGTCTCCTCCTTCTGTTCTTCAAGTTTTCAGTTGTAAAGTGAGGAGAGAAAGGTCTGTAAAGGTTGTCTCCTAAGCCTGTCAAAAGGAGAGAAATTGTAAGAGGGAAGTTTGGCCTTCGCCCATTGAAGGAAGGCACCTAGTTGATGTCGGCAACCTCATCGGTGGAGGAAGCCAAAAGTGGAGTAGGTCAAGGCTGACCGAACCACTCTAAATCTCTGGTTTGCGTTTAATTTCGAGTACTTTATCATTACTGCAAACCTCCCTCATCACTACTGCTCTCTGCGCTTTCACGAACAAGTTCTAAGAGCTGTTCTTCCAAATCTGCATTCAGACGTAACAGTATTTTCATACATTACAGTTTACGTTTACGTTTGATTCTGCAGAACTGTTTTCCGTGCTTTTACGAACGAGCTTCTTTGCAGTTTACGCTTACATTTTAATCCTATTAATAACTGCAATCTGTCCTCTATGATTTTACGAACGAGTTTCAACATTTAGACGCAAAACTGCATTCAGACGTAAATCGGCTTTCCTCGCTCAATCGTCAGATTTCAGTTCACGTTTACGTCTTGATTTCAACTGCATACTGCCTTCTGCGAGTATACAAACGAGTTTCAAAGTTTAGACGTAAATCTGCGTTTAGACGTAAATCTGCGTTTAGACGTAAAACTACGTTTAGACGTAAATCTGCGTTTAGACGTAAAACTGCGTTTAGACGTAAAACTACGTTTAGACGTAAAACTGCGTTTAGACGTAAAACTGCGTTTAGACGTAAATCTGCGTTTAGACGTAAAACTGCGTTTTGACGTAAATCTGCATTTAGACGTAAATCTGAGTTTAGACGCAAAACTGCGCTTAGACGCAAAACTGCGCTTAGACGCAAAACTGCGCTTAAACGCAATCTGCGCTTAGACGCAAACTGCACTTAGATACAAACTGAGAATTTGCTTTTGCATCATAATAGTTTTTGAACGATCGCAGCTTTTGATTTTAATCGCTGTAAGATTTCCGCTGCACTAATTCACCCCCCCCCCTCTTAGTGCTCTCGATCCTAACAGCTAGTGTATGCGAGTGGTCGACCATATTGCATGAGAAAGACTCCAATTCTGACTCCAGATGTGTCGGCCTCAATAATGAAGGGTCGGTTGAAATCTGGTAGTGTTAGCACCGGCGTCGTCGTCATGGCTGCCTTAAGTTTGTCGAAGGCAATGGAGGCTCTATCCGACCATTGGAAGACATCTTTTTTCAGTAAGGAAGTAAGTGGTGCACTAATGTCGCCATAGTTTTTCACGAACTTGCAGTAGTAGCCTATTAAACCCAAAAAGCCATGTAGTAATTTTACGTTCCTCGGGGTAGGCCAGTTTTGTATTGCTTCAATTTTGAAGGGGTCTTCTGCCACACCTTCCTCTGATATGATATGCCCAAGATATTCCACCTTCTTTTGAAGAAAGCAAAAATTCATAGTGGTTGTTGTGTGTTCAAAAGGTGGTTTTCGGTATGTCTTCTTCGCATACTTGTATTTGATGATACCCGGATCGAAGGTCTAGTTTTGTGAAGATTTGTGCTCCCTTTCATCAAGCAATTCATCTACTATTAGAATAGGGTATTTATCCTTTATGGTTATGACATTGAGAGCTCGGTAGTCAACACATAATCGCCATGTTCCGTCCTTCTTTCGTATGGGGAGCACCGGTGAAGAGTAGGGGCTGCAACATGGCCGAATAACTCCTGTTTCGAGCATCTCGTTTACAATCCTTTCTATTTCATCCTTCTGGAGATGTGAATACTGATATGGCTGAGCATTTGCTGGAGATTTGTCTGGAAGAATCGTTATACAATGATCATGCCGACGGGTAATAGGTAGGTTGCGCGGTTCGTCAAATATATCTGAAAATTCAGCAAGCAAAGGAAGTAGATTTGGATCTTCAAATTTTGTTGGCTCTCCCTTAGTTTGCTGCTCAAGTTGTACCAAAAAGCCGCTGCATGCTTTATGCAAAACCTTCTCCATTTGTTGTGTGCAAATCGTCGTTACGTCGCCCTCACGTTTCCCATGCAGTATCACATGTTTCTCCTTACTGTACAATTTTATAAATAGTTGTATAAAATTCCAAGAAATATCACCTAATGTCATCAACCATTTAATTCTGAGTATGACCTCATGATCATCAAGAGGGAGGAGGAAGAAATCTGCAATTATCTCTTGGTCCTACAGCAACAGTTTCACATGCGGGCACCTATGATCACACTTCAAAATCCGTCCGTTGGCGACCGTAACGAGAAACCTGCTGCAATTCTTAATAGGTAAGTTCATATGGACAGCAACCTTACTGTTTAGGAAGTTATTAGTGCTGCCCGTCTCGATGAGAACAGTGATCGGTTGTTGTTTGAGAAGGCCTCCAACTTTCATCGTTTGCAGGTTTGAGTAGCCAGCTAGTGTTTGTACCGTAACTTCGGTCGGTTGTGGCTCTTCTGTTGAATCTCGGATTTTGATGATGAAGTCAATTGTCATTTGTTATCTAATCTATGTGTTGAGATAAGTGTGCAGGATTAACTACGATAAGAGTAAGACAAGCAGCAGGTGTTGCGCCGGAGTCAAGATCAGGATCACGTTGGGAGTTCGAGAGTTCGACGGAAGTTCGGACGGTCGTCGGAGGTTCAGAGAGAACAGATCCGAGAAGTCCAGAAGCTTGCCAAGCGAAGCTCGTCGGAACTCGCCAAGTGGATCGTCGCAAAGTCCAGGAGTATGCCGGATGTCCGCAGAAGGATCACCGAGGGTTATCGGTTGATCGACGGAAGTTGGCCGGAAACTCGCCGGAAGAAGCGATTGACGCATTGGAGCAAAGCTGCAGAAGTTGTCTTAGAGTTAATCGTAGTTAGCATGATGATTAAGCATGAAAATGGGAGGTGATCCCATTAGCTTAATCTTGGGGCAATTGGGCCCCTGAAAAGATTCAAAGTGGGCCGAATGGAGTGAACCATTCGGACCCAGATTGCACCAGGAGGTGCAACCGCCCCAGCCAGGAGGTGCAACCGCCTGGGCTGTGGGGTTGGGAGGTGCAACCGCCCCAGCAAGGAGGTGCAACCGCCTGGGTTGTGGGGTTGGGAGGTGCAACCGCCCCAGCCAGGAGGTGCAACCGCCTGGGCTGTGGAGTTGGGAGGTGCAACCGCCCCAGCCAGGAGGTGCAACCGCCTGGGCTGTGGGGTTGAGAGGTGCAACCGCCCCAGCCAAGAGGTTGCACCGCCAGAGCTCAAGTTCCGAGCTCTGCCAGGCGATGCAACCACCGAGCTCAGTCTTCGAGCTCTGGCAGAGAGGTGCATCAGCC
Organism: Musa acuminata AAA Group; assembly: GCF_036884655.1. NCBI lineage: Eukaryota > Viridiplantae > Streptophyta > Magnoliopsida > Zingiberales > Musaceae > Musa > Musa acuminata. The sequence goes on along the minus strand of NC_088333.1, from coordinate 25,284,090 downwards.
TGAGCTAAGTCTCGAGCTCTGCCAGGTGATGGATTCACCAAGCTCAGTCTTCGAGCTCTGGCAGAGAGGTGCATCAGCCTGAGCTCAGTTTGGAGCTCTCCCAGGTGATGCAACCACCGAGCTCAGATTTCGAGCTCTGCCAGGTGATGCAACCACCAAGCTCAGTCTTCGAGCTCTGCCAGGTGATGCAACCATCGAGCTCAGTCTTCGAGCTCTGGCAGAGAAGAGCAATCGGCTGAGCTCAGTCTTCGAGCTCTGCCAGGCGGTGCCACCTCTCCAGTTGAGAGGTGCAACCGCCTGATCCCAGAATTCTGGGATTTGATCGATTTGATCGTTTTGAGCTCGAATTTTGAATTGGGTTGGGGCCTATAAATACCCCACCCATTCAGCACTGAAAAGATACAGACCAATACCGAAATCTTGATCTTTTCTGTGATTCTAAGAGCTCAAAAGTGTTGTAAAGCCTTTAAGTCTCCTCCTTCTGTTCTTCAAGTTTTCAATTGTAAAGTGAGGAGAGAAAGGTCTGTAAAGGTTGTTTCCTAAGCCTGTCAAAAGGAGAGAAATTGTAAGAGGGAAGTTTGGCCTTCGCCCATTGAAGGAAGGCACCTAGTTGACGTCGGCAACCTCATCGGTGGAGGAAGCCAAAAGTGGAGTAGGTCAAGGCTGACCGAACCACTCTAAATCTCTGGTTTGCGTTTATTTTCGAGCACTTTATCATTACTGCAAACCTCCCTCATCACTACTGCTCTCTACGCTTTCACGAACAAATTCTAAGTGCTGTTCTTCCAAATCTGCATTCAAACGTAAACTCGTATTTTCATACAGTACAGTTTACGTTTACGTTTGATTCTGCAGAACTGTTTTTCGTGCTTTTACGAACGAGCCGTTTTTGCAGTTTACGCTTACATTTTAATCCTATTAATAACTGCAATCTGTCCTCTGTGATTTTACGAACGAGTTTCAACATTTAGACGCAAAACTGCATTCAGACGTAAATCGGCTTTCCTCGCTCAATCGTCAGATTTCAGTTCACGTTTACATCTTGATTTCAACTGCATACTGCCTTCTGCGAGTATACAAACGAGTTTCAAAGTTTAGACGTAAATCTGCGTTTAGACGTAAATCTGCGTTTAGACGTAAAACTACGTTTAGACGTAAATCTGCGTTTAGACGTAAAACTGCGTTTAGACGTAAAACTGCGTTTAGACGTAAAACTGCGTTTAGACGTAAAACTGCGTTTAGACGTAAAACTGCGTTTAGACGTAAATCTACGTTTAGACGTAAATCTGCGTTTAGACGTAAATCTGCATTTAGACGTAAATCTGAGTTTAGACGCAAAACTGCGCTTAGACGCAAAACTGCGCTTAGACGCAAAACTGCGCTTAAACGCAATCTGCGCTTAGACACAAACTGCACCTAGATACAAACTGCGAATTTGCTTTTGCATCATAATAGTTTTTGAACGAACGCAGCTTTTGGTTTTTAAATTAATATAAGATTTCCGCTGCACTAATTCACCCCCCCCCCCTCTTAGTGCTCTCGATCCTAACAATTGGTATCAGAGCGAGGTTAACTCTCTAAAGGATTAAAACCCAAGAGAGATGGCATACGCCGGAAACCAAGAGGGGCATTCGATTACACGTCCACCCATGTTCAGTGGAACGGACTACACTTACTGGAAGACCCGAATGAGGATCTTTCTTATTTCTATGGATTTTGAACTGTGGAACCTTGTTGAAAATGGATTTTCAAAATCTTCTCTTCCAATGATCGATTGGAACGATTTGGAGAAGAAGGCTTTCGCTCTTAATGCAAAGGCTATGAATGCCTTATTTTGCGCACTTGATAAAAACGAGTTTAATCGTGTTTCAACTTGCGAAACTGCTTTTGATATTTGGCACACACTTGAAGTGACCCACGAGGGCACAAGTAGAGTGAAAGAGTCAAAAATCAATCTGTTGCTGCATTCTTTTGAACTTTTCCGAATGAAACCGAGTGAAACCATTGGCGACATGTTTACCCGTTTCACGGATGTCGTCAACGGTCTAAAAGGACTCGGAAAGAGTTTTTCGGATTTTGAGCTTGTTAATAAGATACTAAGATCCCTTCCTAAGAGTTGGGATCCTAAAGTCACCGCCATTCAAGAGGCAAAAGATCTGCGAAATTTCCCTCTTGAAGAACTAATCGGGTCATTAATGACCTACGAAATGACCTGCAAAGCTCATGAAGAGCAAGAAGACATCCTTCCAAAGAACAGGAAGGATATGGCACTTAAAACTTCTGAATGCCACTTGAGAGAAAACTCAAGTGATGAGGACTGTGATGATGACTTAGCATTTTTGACAAGAAAGTTTAAGAAGTTCTTCAAAAGAAACAAGTTTAAAAACGATGTGAAAAATAAACTTGAACCTAAGAAGGACCAAGTGATCTGCTACGAATGTAAAAAGCCGGGACATTACAAAAGTGATTGTCCCCAAGTCAAGAAAAGAACAACAAAGAAGAAGGCGCTCCAAGCAACATGGGATGATTCGAGCGCATCTGAGGAAGAAGAATCCAACACCGAGCAAGTTGCTCATTACGCCTTTATGGCTATCGAAGAGGAGAAAACTAAACAATCGCAAGCTAGGAGCAAGAAATGGTACCTTGATAGTGGATGCTCAAGGCATATGACCGGAGATCCATCTCAATTCTCTAAGCTCTCTAGCATAGACGAAGGATATGTCACCTTCGGAGACAACAACAAGGGTAAAATCATTGGCAAAGGAACCATAGGTAACAAATCCAACCTCTCTATTGAAGATGTTTTACTAGTTGATGGTCTAAAACATAACCTCTTGAGCATTAGTCAATTATGTGATAAAGGATATATTATAAGATTTGAATCTAATGCCTGCATCATTGGAAAACCACACAAAAATATATCTATGATTGCATTAAAACAAAACAACGTATACACTATTGACATCAATGACTTATGTGATGAAATGTGCTTTGCCGTTATGAATGAGGATGCTTGGCTATGGCATAGAAGATTAGGTCATGCTAGCATGAAACTAATCAATCAAGTATCATCTAGAGAACTTGTAAGAGGAATTCCTCATATCAAGTTCATCAAAGATAATGTATGTGATGCTTGCCAATTAGGTAAGCAAATTAGGGGTAGCTTCAAAGCTAAGAATCAAATAAGCACCTCTAGACCCTTACAATTGATCCATATGGACTTGTTCGGACCAATCTCTACATCGAGTCTAGGAGGTAGCAAATACGCCTTTGTCATTATTGATGACTACAGCAGATATACATGGACCTACTTCTTAAAACAAAAAAATGAATGCTTTAGACATTTTACCAAGTTTTGTAAACTTGTTCAAAATGAGAAGGAATCTATGATTTCGTCAATTAGAAGTGATCACGGTGGAGAATTTCAAAACCATGACTTCCAAGAATTTTGTGAACTCAATGGATACAACCATAACTTCTCTACTCCAAGAAATCCTCAACAAAATGGGGTAGTAGAAAGAAAAAATCGAAATTTGCAAGAAATGGCAAGAACCATGTTGAATGAACATAGCCTACCCAAATATTTTTCGGCCGAAGCTGTAAACACTGCATGTTATATTTTAAATAGAGTCCTAGTAAGACCCTTACTCACCAAAACTCCCTATGAGTTATGGAATAACAAAAAACCCAATGTCTCATATTTTAAAGTCTTTAGGTGTAAGTGTTTTATCTTGAATGAAAAGGATAACTTAGGAAAATTCGATGCTAAATCTGATGAAGGAATCTTTCTTGGTTATTCTTCGGTTTCTAAAGCTTTTCGCATCTTCAATAAAAGAACCTTAATTATTGAAGAATCCATCCATGTTGTTTTCAATGAGATTTCAGAAATTAAGAAAAATGATCTTGATGATGATGTTAATTTTGATTCCTTGAATTTAAACGAAACCCCGTCCCCAACTGGCAACTTGGTTGCATCCACTTCCAAAACATCCTTACCCAAGGATTGGAAGTATATTGATGCTCATCCTAAGGAGCTAATCCTAGGAGACACATCAAAGGGGGTTCAAACACGATCTTCTTTAAAAAACTTTTGTGCCAACGCCGCTTTTCTCTCCCAAATTGAACCCAAATGTATTGATGAAGCCATGAAAGATGATTCATGGATCATCGCAATGCAAGATGAATTAAATCAATTTGAGAGAAATGAGGTGTGGACGCTTGTTCCTAGGCCAAATGACCATTTAGTAATTGGTACTAAATGGGTCTTTAGAAACAAGCAAGATGAAAATGGTATCGTGGTTAGAAACAAGGCTAGATTAGTGGCCAAAGGTTTCAACCAAGAAGAAGGTATCGATTACGAAGAAACCTTCGCACCTGTGGCTCGATTGGAAGCCATAAGGATGCTCCTTGCCTACGCTAGTTGCAAAAATTTTAAGTTATTTCAAATGGATGTTAAAAGCGCTTTTTTAAATGGTTTCATTTCCGAAGAAATTTATGTTGAACAACCTCCTGGATTTGAAAACAATGGCTACCCTAATCATGTGTTTAGATTAACTAAAGCTCTCTATGGTTTAAAACAAGCCCCAAGGGCTTGGTATGAGAGACTTAGCTCTTTTCTCATTGAAAATAATTTCATAAAAGGCAAGGTTGATACTACATTATTTATCAAGAATTTTGAAAATGATTTTCTCATTGTTCAGATTTATGTTGATGATATTATCTTTGGTTCTACAAATGAATCTCTTTGTGAATCCTTTTCGAAAACTATGAGTCATGAATTCGAAATGAGTCTAATGGGAGAGTTAACATTCTTCTTAGGCCTACAAATCAAACAACTAAGCAATGGCATCTTTATTAGTCAAACCAAATATGCTGTGAGTCTGCTAAAGAAGTTCAAAATGAATAATTCAAAAGCCATTGACACTCCTATGAGCACCTCCACTAAGTTAGAAATTGATGAGAATGGAGAAAGCTTCGATCAAAAAACCTATAGGGGTATGATAGGAAGTTTACTTTACCTCACTGCCACCAGACCAGACATCATGTTCAGTGTAGGACTTTGTGCTAGATTTCAATCAGACCCTAAGATATCTCATCTCAAAGCAGTCAAAAGAATACTCAGATATCTTAATGGAACTACCAATCTAGGATTATGGTACCCAAAATCAGAAAATTTTGAATTAACAGCTTATGCTGATGCGGACTTCGCTGGCTGTAAACTAGACAGAAAAAGCACATCAGGATCATGTCAATTTTTAGGACATGCCCTCGTATCCTGGTCATCTAAGAAACAAAACTCGGTTGCCCTATCAACAACCGAAGCTGAATACATTGCAGCAAGTGCATGCTGTGCACAAGTTGTATGGATGAAAAACACTTTAGAAGATTACAAAGTGAATCTTAAAGATATTCCCATTAAATGTGATAACACGAGTGCAATATGCTTAACTAAAAATCCTATACAACACTCAAGAACAAAACACATTGATATTAGACATCACTTTATACGAGATCATGTCACTAATCATGATGTAACCATAGAGTTTATTGATACCAAACATCAACTGGCTGATATCTTCACAAAACCCCTATGTGAAGAACAATTTGATTACATAAGAAGAGAATTAGGAATGTTGATGTGTCCGAATACTTAAACTAGTTAAAATTATCTTTCGGATGTTATTACTATTACATGCCTTGACAACGCTTGATCAAATAACATTTTGCAAATTATGTGACAAATATTTTTAACCAAATGCATGTAAGAAGTTCATTTTTCGGGTTATATGCTAAAAATGGGATGTTCCCATACACTCTTATGAAAACTCTTTGGAAAATGACTTTCCTCCGTCAAGCAAAAACAATAAAGAGATATATGTGTCATGACTTCCTTTATATGCTTGATAATGCTATCATGCTTTTTGTTGATGACAAAGGGGGAGAAACATATGAATTGATAAACACTATGTCATAACTGAACTGCCATAATCATATGTCATAGTTGCAAATACTTGAGTGATGCTATAAACAATGTTATGCCATCCTTGCATCACCAAGAGATATGTGAACATGTGCTATAGTTTGCATCATATCTTGATTTGATATTCTACAGAAAATGCAAACTTGCTAGAAAATCTCAAATGTGAGCATCATGTAAAAAGTCCTTCGTAGCTTTATATGATTACATGATGAATGGTTACAAACACTATCATACAAACTTGATGATGTATGTCATGCCTTGACATAATTCTTGAAGAGATACATCATGATGGGCATCATGATGGGAGCATTGATAAGTTTAACTGATCTAACTTATCAATACGTCACTTGAATTCTTCGGTCTTGAATTCAAGGTTGACTTATCTCAACTATGGCATATAGATAGGGGGAGTTAAGGACAACTCCTTTATCAATTGATTGTCATCATCAAAAAGGGGGAGATTGTTGAATCTCGAATTTTGATGATGAAGTCAATTGTCATTTGTTATCTAATCTATGTGTTGAGATAAGTGTGCAGGATTAACTACGATAAGAGTAAGACAAGCAGCAGGTGTTGCGCCGGAGTCAAGATCAGGATCACGTTGGGAGTTCGAGAGTTCGACGGAAGTTCGGACGGTCGTCGGAGGTTCAGAGAGAACAGATCCGAGAAGTCCAGAAGCTTGCCAAGCGAAGCTCGTCGGAACTCGCCAAGTGGATCGTCGCAAAGTCCAGGAGTATGCCGGATGTCCGCAGAAGGATCACCGAGGGTTATCGGTTGATCGACGGAAGTTGGCCGGAAACTCGCCGGAAGAAGCGATTGACGCATTGGAGCAAAGCTGCAGAAGTTGTCTTAGAGTTAATCGTAGTTAGCATGATGATTAAGCATGAAAATGGGAGGTGATCCCATTAGCTTAATCTTGGGGCAATTGGGCCCCTGAAAAGATTCAAAGTGGGCCGAATGGAGTGAACCATTCGGACCCAGATTGCACCAGGAGGTGCAACCGCCCCAGCCAGGAGGTGCAACCGCCTGGGCTGTGGGGTTGGGAGGTGCAACCGCCCCAGCAAGGAGGTGCAACCGCCTGGGTTGTGGGGTTGGGAGGTGCAACCGCCCCAGCCAGGAGGTGCAACCGCCTGGGCTGTGGGGTTGGGAGGTGCAACCGCCCCAGCCAGGAGGTGCAACCGCCTGGGCTGTGGGGTTGAGAGGTGCAACCGCCCCAGCCAAGAGGTTGCACCGCCAGAGCTCAAGTTCCGAGCTCTGCCAGGCGATGCAACCACCGAGCTCAGTCTTCGAGCTTTGGCAGAGAGGTGCATCAGCCTGAGCTAAGTCTCGAGCTCTGCTAGGTGATGGATTCACCAAGCTCAGTCTTCGAGCTCTGGCAGAGAGGTGCATCAGCCTGAGCTCAGTTTGGAGCTCTCCCAGGTGATGCAACCACCGAGCTCAGATTTCGAGCTCTGCCAGGTGATGCAACCACCAAGCTCAGTCTTCGAGCTCTGCCAGGTGATGCAACCATCGAGCTCAGTCTTCGAGCTCTGGCAGAGAAGAGCAATCGGCTGAGCTCAGTCTTCGAGCTCTGCCAGGCGGTGCCACCTCTCCAGTTGAGAGGTGCAACCGCCTGATCCCAGAATTCTGGGATTTGATCGATTTGATCGTTTTGAGCTCGAATTTTGAATTGGGTTGGGGCCTATAAATACCCCACCCATTCAGCACTGAAAAGATACAGACCAATACCGAAATCTTGATCTTTTCTGTGATTCTAAGAGCTCAAAAGTGTTGTAAAGCCTTTAAGTCTCCTCCTTCTGTTCTTCAAGTTTTCAATTGTAAAGTGAGGAGAGAAAGGTCTGTAAAGGTTGTCTCCTAAGCCTGTCAAAAGGAGAGAAATTGTAAGAGGGAAGTTTGGCCTTCGCCCATTGAAGGAAGGCACCTAGTTGACGTCGGCAACCTCATCGGTGGAGGAAGCCAAAAGTGGAGTAGGTCAAGGCTGACCGAACCACTCTAAATCTCTGGTTTGCGTTTATTTTCGAGCACTTTATCATTACTGCAAACCTCCCTCATCACTACTGCTCTCTGCGCTTTCACGAACAAATTCTAAGTGCTGTTCTTCCAAATCTGCATTCAGACGTAAACTCGTATTTTCATACAGTACAGTTTACGTTTACGTTTGATTCTGCAGAACTGTTTTTCGTGCTTTTACGAACGAGCCGTTTTTGCAGTTTACGCTTACATTTTAATCCTATTAATAACTGCAATCTGTCCTCTGTGATTTTACGAACGAGTTTCAACATTTAGACGCAAAACTGCATTCAGACGTAAATCGGCTTTCCTCGCTCAATCGTCAGATTTCAGTTCACGTTTACATCTTGATTTCAACTGCATACTGCCTTCTGCGAGTATACAAACGAGTTTCAAAGTTTAGACGTAAATCTGCGTTTAGACGTAAATCTGCGTTTAGACGTAAAACTACGTTTAGACGTAAATCTGCGTTTAGACGTAAAACTGCGTTTAGACGTAAAACTGCGTTTAGACGTAAAACTGCGTTTAGACGTAAATCTATGTTTAGACGTAAATCTGCGTTTAGACGTAAATCTGCATTTAGACGTAAATATGAGTTTAGACGCAAAACTGCGCTTAGACGCAAAACTGCGCTTAGACGCAAAACTGCGCTTAAACGCAATCTGCGCTTAGACACAAACTGCACCTAGATACAAACTGCGAATTTGCTTTTGCATCATAATAGTTTTTGAACGAACGCAGCTTTTGGTTTTTAAATTAATATAAGATTTCCGCTGCACTAATTCACCCCCCCCCCTCTTAGTGCTCTCGATCCTAACATCTTCTTGTGCATCTTTTTCTTCATGTTCAAGGCTCTCTTCTGAATGTTCAATGACCTCTTCTTCTATCGGTTCAATCATAAGAAGTCCTCCTTTACTACAGCGATGCTCACGACTCAACGGCTCGTCACAATGCCAACATAACCCCTTCGCATATCGCTCCCGAAGCTCTTCTCCTGTTAACCTCTTTAGTGCAGGGACTTGGTCGACAGTAGGGGGGGCTGAGGGCTTCAATATTACTAGTTGAGGAGCGACCCTAGTCCTCCGAGCTTCATGGTTCAATTGCTCCTCTTGATGTCATGCGAAAGAGATGGCTGCCATAAGCGTGTACGGTTGTCGCGCTTTAACTTCTCCTCGGATCTCCGGCTTCAAGCCCTCAATGAAGGTCCTCAATAGCTGTTTTTGAGACCAATCATGATTTTGATTAGATAACCTTTCAAACCTGGTTTGGTACTCCTGAATGGTGGAGGTTTGTCGGATCTTTGCTAGTTGTTCGTCAATATTCTCGTAATCGGTTGGTCTGAAGCGGATCAGCAATCCTTCTTTGAATTGTTGCCATGAAAGAACTCCATAAGTATGTTCAAACTGTTTAAACCATTGTATAACATCCCCTTCAAGATGTATAGCTGCAATTTTCACCATAGATGCATCTGCGATTTTGTGGTACCGAAAATATCGCTCCGCGCGTGAGATCAAACCAATCGGGTTTCCTTCTTCCCATCTAGGGAAGTCCACTCTCATGCATGGATAGTTAGGGTCGGTCATAGAGCCTCCCCTCCCTTGGAACTCATCTCTTCGGGCCTAGTGCGATTGGGCAAAGCTCTCTCCGTGATATGATTTTTTCGGGCTTAGTAGTCGGCCCAATCTGAGTTCGGTAAAGAGCGTCCGAATCTTATCCTCCATTCGCGTCTCCAAGGCTTCGAATTTAGCATCGATTGCCTCCTTAGATGCCATAGTATATGCCTCCAAATCTATGATGTTAAGATCTCTTTTTTGTTGTCAGGTTAAAGGCATGTATAGGTTGAGAGAAGTGATGGTCGAAAGGGTTGGTGGATCGGTGGATGTAGACTACGATTTAGGCTTGTTTTGTGGCTGTTTTGGGTGTAGTTTGAGGGTGTGGTTTGGTGGAGTTTTAGGGCTATGGATGAAAGTTTTGGATCTGTGGTAGATGGCAGCAAAGGTTTGAGAGAAATCAGTGGAAGTTGCAGCAAGTATGTGCTGTCTTGTAAGAGCAGAATTGTCGTCGAAGAAACAGCGGTTTCTCGACGTAATTTCCACCAAAACCTTGAGAGAATTGAGGAGGGAATTGATAGAAAAATCACAGTTTATATGACAGCAAGGATGACTAATTTAATCAAGAAAATTTCAGCAGTATAACAGCAAGGAAATTGGTGCAAGTTGTGATAGCAGAATTCTCGTCGAAAAATTTCAGCAGTTTACGATGAAAATTTATAGCAACACAAAAATCAGTTTTAGAGATGAATTCCTCAATAGATCAATCTTAGATGGAAGCCAAGATGATCTATAAAGTGTATAAGAAATTTCATTCAAAAAAGATTGCAAATAGATGGGTTAAGGCAACAATATGCGGCTGAAATTTTCTACAGCATAGATTTTTAAGTATAGCAGATTGGACGTAAAAGATCAGAAGTTTATATTGAGAATTTTTTGATGAAACCAAAGGGAAATCCACTATTAGGAAGTGTCAAAGCTATCATAAAAAATTCGTAGAGATTTGGATAGAAACAACGTAGTATCAAGATCAAACAATCAGTGCTATGCGGCTGAAATTTTACGGTGTAGATTTTCAAGTATATCAGATTAGATGTAAAATATCAATGGTTTATATTGAGAATTTTTTGACAAAACCAAAGGGAAATCTGCTGTTAGGAAGTGTCAAAGATGTCATAAAATTTCGTGAAGATTTGGATAGAAAAAACATAGTAACAAGATCAAACAGATAGTGCTATACGGTTGAAATTCTGCAATGTATCTTTCGTCGTAGAGATGAAAACTTTATAACGAAAAGTTTATGCAGCAATATAGGAATAATTTTTTTGGGATTTTCAAATAAAGATAACTAAATTGCAGCAACAGTAAGGTAGAAAACCAGAACCTGTTGCAATTCACGGGGAGGTCAAAGGATGATCCGTGGTGGTGGAGATGATGGCGAAATTCGGCGATGATCTTTTAAGCAATTGTGGGAATTGCTTTGGACGGTTGTGGAGGGTTGATGGATGGCTGTGGAAGGGCAGCGAGACGCCAAGAACGCTGCTCTGATACCAGGTGTTAGAACCCGTGTAGATTCTAAACTTGGGATTGATCTCTTTAGGGGATCGGCCTCCTTGGAACTCTATAGGGGTTCCTCCCTCTAAGTTGCTGCTCAAAGGCTGCAAAAAAGATTCATCTATTGCTTATCAAAAGAGAAGGAATACATGGTTATTTATAGGGCTTCTAAACCCTAACTCCTAATAGGACTCCTACTTAAGACTCTTACTTCTAACCAACTCCTAATATGACTCTTAGTCAAGACTCATATTCCCTTACAACTCCTAATTCTTCTATAAGAAAACACCTCCTATATGAATGCCCATCTCAATTAGGACTCTCATAGCTATAGTCCTAACAGAATGTCTCTCTCAATTAGGACTCTCCAAGCTAGAGTCCTAACAGTTTGATGGCAATAGAGTCCGGAATTTCAATCTCTTCCTGGTCTGCTACACAAACCATAGCTCTCTGTAACTCCATTTTCATGTGAGACAAGACAAGGAATTTCAATCTC